>NW_027488369.1:11906089-12541452 GCF_051014445.1 Colletes latitarsis
CGCTACGGGGCGAAATGTAGCACCCCACCACAGCGACTCCCCCCCAGTCCACGGCGACGAATCCCCGACCGCGCTCCAACAAGGAGAACGGTGGGGACCCGTCGCCCCCTCCCCATACCGTCGCCACCAAGCCGTCCGCGTCGCCCACCCAATGAGGGTGATCAGGGACGCGGTACGGCTCGGCGGCGACCGCCAGGCCAACCCCCCACTCCGCGAGGACTTGGGACATCAAGTCCTGTGCCGCGCGGCAGTGGTTGAGGTTGGCCTGGAGGAGGAGGCGGGGCGGCATTAATTAATGGCCGCGCCAGCCTCCTCCCGGCCGTCCGTCCCCGTAGCACCGTCCACCTCCATCGAGGACGATGCCACCGCCCTCGGCACCGGAGCCGGTGCAGCCCGCCTCTTCCTCTCCTTCCGGGAGGGGGGGGGAGCACTTCTTGCTCCCCACCCTGTGATCGGCTGGCCTCCCCATGTCCGCACACAGCGGGCAGTGGGGGGCCGCCGAGCACTGGCTCGCACGGTGCTCTTTGGCACCGCAGCGGTAACACTGACCGCTGCGGTCCACCGGCGAGGTGCACCACTGCCTCACGTGCCCCAATTCGAGGCAGCGGTGACACTGGAGCGGGCGCGGCGCGAGGATTTCCACTCGCGCCGAAACCCACCCCACCAACACCCTCCCGGATTCCGCCACCTTACGGGCGGCGGAGAGGGGGCACCGGGCCCACACCGACCCGAGGCCGGAGGGCGACCTGCGGATCTCTCCGATCCGCAGGTCCTCCACAGGACAGTCCCCCGCCCTCGCAAGGGCACGGGACACATCCTGTGCGCTGACCGAGTCGTCCAGCCCACAAACGCGCATCTCCGTGCGCTTCGTGGGCCGGGCGACCCGGACACCTCGCTCGCCCAGCTGCTCCCGGAGCCTCTGGGCGAGACGATCCGCCTTCGCGCCGCCTTCTGCACCGGGGATCTCCAGCAAGAGACCCCCGGTCACGGCCCTCTTCGCCCTCACGGAGGCGATGCCCAGCTCTTCCAGGGAGATATTCTCCCTGGCGAGCCGCATCGCCTCCGCGAGGGTCAGGTCGCCCCCCTGCGCAACGGTCAGCGGCACCGCTGCCGTTTTTGGGGGACGACCTGGTCGTGCCTTCCCGACCTTCGCGGCCTTTACCTTGGCCGCCGCCGGCGGAGGCGGAGGCCGCGGTTGCGAGGCCTTCCTCGCCGCCCGCTTCGCCTTCCGCCCCACCACCTCACTCCACGCCACCCCCCCTTGGGAGGGTGCTGTGGAGGACGCGACCACCGCGACCACGGGTACACCACCCCCCCTGGGGGTCGCGACCCGGGGCCCTGGTGCCGCAACGCTGGGCGGAGCCTTCACTCCGCCCTTCTTTGCCTTCCCCGACTGTACCGGAACAGGTCGGGGAGGCACCGCCTTCCTGCTGACCGCTCTTCCGGCGAGGAGCTCCTCCCGGAAGGCGGCCAGCTTGCCATCAATCATGTCCCCAATCCTCCTCAGAAGATCGTCTTCTGAGGAGGACGGGGACTTCTTCACGGGCGGAGTGCGGGTGGAGGGGCCCGCGGTGCCCCGCACCACTGCCGCCGCACTCCGCTTATTTACCTCCGCCGAGGGACGCGGCGGTGGAGGAGGAGGGAGGATGGGAGGGAGGGCCGCGCTGTTCCACAGCGCCTCTGCCCTCCTCCTCCCCTGTCGCTCCTCCTCCAACAGGAGCTGCAGACGGGCGTTCCGCCCTCTGAGCTCCCGCGCCGCCTCCCTCATTTCCTCCGCCGCGGCCTTCAGGGCCTCCGCGCCACCGCTTTTCTGCCCCTTAAAGGCGCAGGCAGCGGCGACTTTCTCCACCCGCCTCAGGGACGAGGAGATCCTCTCCGATATCTCCTCGGTCACCTCGTCCCTGAGGCAACTCAGCCTCACCGACGGGCTCATCGCCCCGCCCACCTCGACGACGGCCTGCCCCGCCCTCTTCCTCTTAGAGCCTATGAGGCTCCTGGTGGAGGAGAAGGACGAGACTGACGCAGTCTCGTCGTCCTCCTCCACCTTCCACGAAGCCGGGCCAGGCGCTGGAGGCGGCGCGAGCGCCGTCACTCCAGTCCCAACACCGCCTTCGTCCTCCCCCTCTGACTTACCCCGTCCCATCCCCGTTTTAATATTGAACTCCATAATATTCCCACGAGCAGGTCGGAAGAAAAGGTCCGCCCGGGCAGAGCCGCCTTACCCGGGTAAGCCTATATACTCCGGGGGTTCGGCAGGTTCCCCGGAGGTGGTCGCTTGGGATTGGGCCTTCTCCCCCAACCATGCATCCCATCGCCGCGCACCATAGCTTAGGATTGGAGGGCGATTTTATAGAGTCGCCATACTCGTGGCCCAGGCGGTTAAGCCAAGACCCCCGTTCCTCCTGCCGTCACGTACCATTCACAAAACCAATAGGGAATTGTGAATGGGTCGTTGTGACGACCAACAGGAGGCTTACGGTGTGTGTATGACTCGGGTACCCCGGGTTCGTTAAGCCCGTACTGCAGCTGAAAGGCTGGCAGCCCCTGAGGGGTCGGACTCATACTTTCGTATTTTTCACATACTTGTCGAACTGATCCTGGGTTTTTTCTGGTTTGGATCACGTAGTAATGTGGTACCACACTGAAACAGTCGATTAAACCTGGTTTCGATCAATATTCTAGAGGATAACGCATGATAGGTCTATGTTAGCCCTGGGATTCTCACTCATCGGACTCATACTTTCGCATTCTTCACATACTTGTTGAACTGATCCCGGGGTTTTTTCTGGTTTGGATCACGTAGTAATGTGGTACCACACTGAAACAGTCGATTAAACCTGGTTTCGATCAATATTTTAGAGGATAACGCATGTTAGGTCTAGGTTAGGCCTGGGATTTTCACTCATCAGACTCATACTTTCGCATTCTTCACATACTTGTTGAACGGATCCTGGGTTATTTCTGGTTTGGATCACGTAGTAATGTGGGACCACACTGAAACAGTCAATTAAACCTGGTTTCCATCAATATCTTAGAGGACAACGCAAGTTAGGTCTGGGATATGTCTGGGTTTTGACCTCATCAGACTCATACTTTCGCATTCTTCACATTCTTGTTGAACGGATCCTGGGTTTTTTCTGGTTTGGATCACGTAGTAATGTGGGACCACACTGAAACAGTCAATTAAACCTGGTTTCGATCAATATCTTAGAGGACAACGCAAGTTAGGTCTAGGTTAGGTCTGGGATTTGCTCTCATCAGGCTCATTCTTTCGCATATTTCTCATACTTGATGGCTAGATCCTGGACTTTTTCTGGATTGCATCACGTAGTAGTGTAGTACCACACTGAAACAGTCCATTAAACCTGGTTTGGATCAATAATTTAGAGGATAACGCATGTTAGGTCTAGGTTAGGCCTGGGATTTTCACTCATCAGACCCATACTTTCGCATTCTTCACATACTTGTTGAACGGATCCTGGGTTTTTTCTGGTTTGGATCACGTAGTAATGTGGTACCACACTGAAACAGTCGATTAAACCAGGTTTCGATCAATATTTTGGAGGATAACGCATGTTAGGTCTAGGTTAGGCCTGGGATTTTCACTCATCAGACTCATACTATCGCATTCTTCACATACTTGTTGAACGGATCCGGGGTTTCTTCTAGTTTGGATCACGTAGTAACGTGGTACCACACTGAAACATTCAATTAAACCTGGTCTGGATAAATATTTTAGAGGTTAACGCATCTTAGGTCTGGGTTAGGTCTAAGATTTGACCTCATCAGACTCATACTTTCGCATTCTTCACATTCTTGTTGAACGGATCCTGGGTTTTTTCTGGTTTGGATCACGTAGTAATGTGGGACCACACTGAAACAGTCAATTAAACCTGGTTTCGATCAATATTTTAGCGAATAATTCATGTTAGGTCAAGGTTAGGTCTGGTATTTGCTCTCATCAGGCTCATTCTTTCGCATATTTCTCATACTTCATGGCTAGATGCTGGGCTGTTTCTGGATTGTATCACGTAGTAATGTGGTACCACGCTGAAACAGTCAATTAAACCTGGATTCGATCAATATTTTAGAGGATAACGCAAGTTAGGTCTGGGTTAGGTCTGGGATTTGCTCTCATCAGGCTCATTCTTTCGCATATTTCTCATACTTGATGGCTAGATCCTGGGCTTTTTCTGGATTGCATCACGTAGTAGTGTAGTACCACACTGAAACAGACAATGAAACCTGGTTTCCATCAATATTTTAGAGGACATCGCATGTTAGGTCTAGGTAAGGCCTGAGATTTTCACTGATCGGACTCATACTTTCGCACTTTTCACATACTTGTTGAACGGATCCTGGGTTTTTTCTGGTTTGGATCACGTAGTAATGTGGTACCACACTGAAACGGTCAATTAAACCTGGTTTCGATCAATATTTTAGAGAATAATTCATGTTAGGTCAAGGTTAGGTCTGGGATTTGCTCTCATCAGGCTCATTCTTTCGCATATTTCTCATACTTCATGGCTAGATGCTGGGCTGTTTCTGGATTGTATCACGTAGTAATGTGGTACCACGCTGAAACAGTCAATTAAACCTGGATTCGATCAATATTTTAGAGGATAACGCAAGTTAGGTCTGGGTTAGGTCTGGGATTTGCTCTCATCAGGCTCATTCTTTCGCATATTTCTCATACTTGATGGCTAGATCCTGGGCTTTTTCTGGATTGCATCACGTAGTAGTGTAGTACCACACTGAAACAGACAATGAAACCTGGTTTCCATCAATATTTTAGAGGACATCGCATGTTAGGTCTAGGTAAGGCCTGAGATTTTCACTGATCGGACTCATACTTTCGCACTTTTCACATACCTGTTGAACGGATCCTGGGTTTTTTCTGGTTTGGATCACGTAGTAATGTGGTACCACACTGAAACGGTCAATTAAACCTGGTTTCGATCAATATTTTAGAGAATAATTCATGTTAGGTCAAGGTTAGGTCTGGGATTTGCTCTCATCAGGCTCATTCTTTCGCATATTTCTCATACTTCATGGCTAGATGCTGGGCTGTTTCTGGATTGTATCACGTAGTAATGTGGTACCACGCTGAAACAGTCAATTAAACCTGGTGTCGCTCAATATTTTAGAGGATAACGCATGTTAGGTCTAGGTTAGGTCAGGGATTTGCTCTCATCAGGCTCATTGTTTCGCATATTTCTCATACTTGATGGCTAGATCATGGCCTTTTTCTGGATTGCATCACGTAGTAATGTAGTACCACACTGAAACAGTCAAAGAAACCTGGTTTCTATCAATATTTTAGAGGACAACGCATGTTAGGTCTAGGTTAGCCCTGGGAATTACACTCATCAGACTCATACTTTCGCATTCTTCACATACTTGTCGAACTGATCCTGGGTTTTTTCTGGTTTGGATCACGTAGTATTGTGGTACCACACTGAAACAGTCAATGAAACCTGGTTTCCATCAATATTTTAGAGTACAGCGCATGTTAGGTCTAGGTTAGGCCTGGGATTTTCACTCATCAGACTCATACTTTCGCATTCTTCACATTCTTGTTGAACGGATCCTGGGTTTTTTCTGGTTTGGATCACGTAGTAATGTGGGACCACACTGAAACAGCCAATTAAACCTGGTTTCGATCAATATTTTAGCGAATAATTCATGTTAGGTCAAGGTTAGGTCTGGTATTTGCTCTCATCAGGCTCATTCTTTCGCATATTTCTCATACTTCATGGCTAGATGCTGGGCTGTTTCTGGATTGTATCACGTAGTAATGTGGTACCACGCTGAAACAGTCAATTAAACCTGGATTCGATCAATATTTTAGAGGATAACGCAAGTTAGGTCTGGGTTAGGTCTGGGATTTGCTCTCATCAGGCTCATTCTTTCGCATATTTCTCATACTTGATGGCTAGATCCTGGGCTTTTTCTGGATTGCATCACGTAGTAGTGTAGTACCACACTGAAACAGACAATGAAACCTGGTTTCCATCAATATTTTAGAGGACATCGCATGTTAGGTCTAGGTAAGGCCTGAGATTTTCACTGATCGGACTCATACTTTCGCACTTTTCACATACTTGTTGAACGGATCCTGGGTTTTTTCTGGTTTGGATCACGTAGTATTGTGGTACCACACTGAAACAGTCAATGAAACCTGGTTTCCATCAATATTTTAGAGTACAGCGCATGTTAGGTCTAGGTTAGGCCTGGGATTTTCACTCATCAGACTCATACTTTCGCATTCTTCACATACTTGTTGAACGGATCCTGGGTTTTTTCTGGTTTGGATCACGTAGTAATGTGGTACCACACTGAAACAGTCAATGAAACCTGGTTTCAATCAATATTTTAGACGACAACGCAAGTTAGGTCTAGGTAAGGCCTGAGATTTTCACTGATCGGACTCATACTTTCGTATTTTTCACATACTTGTCGAACTGATCCTGGGTTTTTTCTGGTTTGGATCACGTAGTAATGTGGTACCACACTGAAACAGTCGATTAAACCTGGTTTCGATCAATATTTTTGAGGATAACGCAAGTTAGGTCTGGGATAAGTCTGGGATTTGACCTCATCAGACTCATACTTTCGCACACTTCACATACTCCTTGAACAGATCCTGGGTTATTTTCTGGTTTGGATCACATAGTAATGTAGTACCACACTGAAACAGTCAATGAAACCTGGTTTCCATCAATATTTTAGAGGACAACGCAAGTTAGGTCTAGGTAAGGCCTGAGATTTTCACTGATCAGACTCATACTTTCGCATTCCTCACATACTTGTTGAACGGATCCTGGGTTTTTTCTAGTTTGGATCACGTAGTAATGTGGTACCACACTGAAACATTCAATTAAACCTGGTCTTGATAAATATTTCAGAGGATAACGCAAGTTAGGTCTGGGATAGGTCTAGGATTTGCCCTCATCAGGCTCATACTTTCGGGTTTTTCACATACTTGTTGAACAGATCCTGGGTTTTTTCTGGATTGGATCACGTAGTAGTGTGGTACCACGCTGAAACAGTCCATTAAACCTAGTTTCGCTCAATATTTTAGAGGATAACGCATGTTAGGTCTATGTTAGGCCTGGGATTTTCACTCATCAGACTCATACCTTCGCATTCTTCACTTACTTGTTGAACGGATCCTGGGTTATTTCTGGTTTGGATCATGTAGTAATGTGGGACCACACTGAAACAGTCAATTAAACCTGGTTTCGATCAATATTTTAGAGAATAATTCATGTTAGGTCTAGGTTAGGTCTGGGATTTGCTGTCATCAGGCTCATTCTTTCGCATATTTCTCATACTTCATGGCTAGATCCTGGGCTATATCTGGATTGGATCACGTAGTAAAGTGGTACCACTCTGAAACATTCAATGAAACCTGGTCTGGATAAATATTTTATAGGATAACGCATCTTAGGTCTGGGTTAGGTCTAAGATTTGCCGTCATCAGGCTCACAGTTTAGCGTTTTTCACATACTTGTTGAACAGATCCTGGGTTTTTTCTGGTTTGGATCACGAAGTAGTGTGGTACCACACTGAAACAGTCCATTAAACCTGGTTTCGCTCAATATTTTAGATGATAACGCATGTAAGGTCTTGGTTGGGTCTGGGATTTGCTCTCATCCGGCTCATTCTTTCGCATATTTCTCATACTTGATGGCTAGATCCTGGGTTTTTTCTGATTTGGATCACGTAGTAATGTGGTACCACACTGAAACAGTCAATTAAACCTGGTTTCGATCAATATTTTGGAGGATAACGCAAGTTAAGTCTGGGAATGGTCTGGGATTTGACCTCATCAGACTCATACTTTCGCACACTTCACATACTCGTTGAACAGATCCTGGGTTATTTTCTGGAATGGATCACATAGTAATGTGGTACCACATTGAAACAGTCGATTAAACCTGGTTCCGATCAATATTTTAGAGAATAATTCATGTAAGGTCTAGGTTAGGTCTGGGATTTGCTCTCATCAGGCTCATTCTATCGCATATTTCTCATACTTGATGGCTAGGTCCTGGGTTTTTTCTGGTTTGGATCACGTAGTAATGTGGTACCACACTGAAACAGTCGATTAAACCTGGTTTCGATCAATATTTTAGAGGATAACGCAAGTTAAGTCTGGGAATGGTCTGGGATTTGACCTCTTCAGACTCATACCTTCGCATTCTTCACATACTTGTTGAACGGATCCTGGGTTTTTTCTGGTTTGGATCACGTAGTAATGTGGTACCACACTGAAACAGTCGATTAAACCAGGTTTCGATCAATATTTTAGAGGATAACGCATGTTAGGTCTAGGTTAGGCCTGGGATTTTCACTCATCAGACTCATACTATCGCATTCTTCACATACTTGTTGAACGGATCATGGGTTTTTTCTAGTTTGGATCACGTAGTAACGTGGTACCACACTGAAACATTCAATTAAACCTGGTCTGGATAAATATTTTAGAGGTTAACGCATCTTAGGTCTGGGTTAGGTCTAAGATTTGCCCTCATCAGGCACACAGTTTAGCGTTTTTCACATACTTGTTGAACAGATCCTGGGTTTTTTCTGGTTTGGATCACGAAGTAGTGTGGTACCACACTGAAACAGTCCATTAAACCTGGTTTCGCTCAATATTTTAGAGGATAACGCATGTTAGGTCTAGGTTAGGTCTGGGATTTGCTCTCATCAGGCTCATTCTTTCGCATATTTCTCATACTTGATGGCTAGGTCCTGGGTTTTTTCTGGTTTGGATCACGTAGTAATGTGGTACCACACTGAAACAGTCGATTAAACCTGGTTTCGATCAATATTTTAGAGGATAACGCAAGTTAGGTCTGGGATAGGTCTGGGATTTGACCTCATCAGACTCATACTTTCGCAACACTTCACATACTCCTTGAACAGATCCTGGGTTATTTTCTGGATTGGATCACGTAGTAAAGTGGTACCACACTGAAACATTCAATGAAACCGGGTCTGGATAAATATTTTAGAGGGTAACGCATCTTATGTCTGGGTTAGGTCTAAGATTTGCCCTCATCAGGCTCACAGTTTCGCGTTTTTCACATCCTTGTTGTTCAGATCCTAGGTTTTTTCTGGTTTGGATCACGAAGTAGTGTGGTACCACACTGAAACAGTCAATGAAACCTGGTTTCCATCAATATTTTAGAGGACAACGCATGTTAGGTCTAGGTTAGGCCTGGGATTTGCCCTCATCAGGGTCATACTGTCGCAGTTTTAACATACTTGTTGAACGGATCCTGGCTCTTTTCTGGTTTGGATCACGTAGTAGTGTGGTACCACACTGAAACAGTCCATTAAACCTGGTTGCGATCAATATTTTAGAGGATAACGCATGTTAGGTCTGTGTTAGGCCTAGGATTTGCCCTCATCAGGCTCATTCTTTCGCATATTTCTCAAACTTGATGGCTAGATCCTGGGCTTTTTCTAGATTGCATCACGTAGTAATGTGGTACCACACTGAAACATTCAATTAAACCTGGTCTTGATAAATATTCTAGAGGCTAACGCATGTTAGGTCTGGGTTAAGTCTAGGATTTGCCCTCATCAGGCTCATACTTTCGCATATTTCTCATACTTCATGGCTAGATCCTGGGCTTTTTGTGGATTGCATCACGTAGTAATGAAGTACAACACTGAAACAGTCAACTAAACCTGGTTTCCATCAATATCTTAGAGGACAACGCAAGTTAGGTCTGGGATAGGTCTTGGATTTGCCCTCATCAGGCTCATACTGTCGCGTTTTTCAGAAACTTGTTGAACAGATCCTTGGTTTTTTCTGGTTTGGATCACGTAGTATTGTGGTACCACACTGAAACAGTCCATTATACCTGGTTTGGATCAATATTTTAGAGGATAACGCATGTTAGGTCTAGGTTAGGTCTGGGATTTTCACTCATCAGACTCATACTTTCGCATTCTTCACATACTTGTTGAACGGACCATGGGTTATTTCTGGATTGGATCACGTAGTAGTGTGGTGCCAGACTAAAACAGTCGATTAAACCTGGTTTCGATCAATATCTTAGAGGACAACGCAAGTTAGGTCTGGGATATGTCTGGGATTTTCCCTCATCAGGCTCATACTTTCGCGTTTTTCACATACTTGTTGAACAGATCCTGGGTTTTTTCTGGTTTGGATCACGTAGTAATGTGGTACCACACTGAAACGGTCAATTAAACCTGGTTTCGATCAATATTTTAGAGAATAATTCATGTTAGGCCAAGGTTAGGTCTGGGATTTGCTCTCATCAGGCTCATTCTTTCGCATATTTCTCATACTTCATGGCTAGATGCTGGGCTGTTTCTGGATTGTATCACGTAGTAATGTGGTACCACGCTGAAACAGTCAATTAAACCTGGATTCGATCAATATTTTAGAGGATAACGCAAGTTAGGTCTGGGTTTGGTCTGGGATTTGCTCTCATCAGGCTCATTCTTTCGCATATTTCTCATACTTGATGGCTAGATCCTGGGCTTTTTCTGGATTGCATCACGTAGTAGTGTAGTACCACACTGAAACAGACAATGAAACCTGGTTTCCATCAATATTTTAGAGGACATCGCATGTTAGGTCTAGGTAAGGCCTGAGATTTTCACTGATCGGACTCATACTTTCGCACTTTTCACATACCTGTTGAACGGATCCTGGGTTTTTTCTGGTTTGGATCACGTAGTAATGTGGTACCACACTGAAACGGTCAATTAAACCTGGTTTCGATCAATATTTTAGAGAATAATTCATGTTAGGTCAAGGTTAGGTCTGGGATTTGCTCTCATCAGGCTCATTCTTTCGCATATTTCTCATACTTCATGGCTAGATGCTGGGCTGTTTCTGGATTGTATCACGTAGTAATGTGGTACCACGCTGAAACAGTCAATTAAACCTGGTGTCGCTCAATATTTTAGAGGATAACGCATGTTAGGTCTAGGTTAGGTCAGGGATTTGCTCTCATCAGGCTCATTGTTTCGCATATTTCTCATACTTGATGGCTAGATCATGGCCTTTTTCTGGATTGCATCACGTAGTAATGTAGTACCACACTGAAACAGTCAAAGAAACCTGGTTTCTATCAATATTTTAGAGGACAACGCATGTTAGGTCTAGGTTAGCCCTGGGAATTACACTCATCAGACTCATACTTTCGCATTCTTCACATACTTGTCGAACTGATCCTGGGTTTTTTCTGGTTTGGATCACGTAGTATTGTGGTACCACACTGAAACAGTCAATGAAACCTGGTTTCCATCAATATTTTAGAGTACAGCGCATGTTAGGTCTAGGTTAGGCCTGGGATTTTCACTCATCAGACTCATACTTTCGCATTCTTCACATACTTGTTGAACGGATCCTGGGTTTTTTCTGGTTTGGATCACGTAGTAATGTGGTACCACACTGAAACAGTCAATGAAACCTGGTTTCAATCAATATTTTAGACGACAGCGCAAGTTAGGTCTAGGTAAGGCCTGAGATTTTCACTGATCGGACTCATACTTTCGTATTTTTCACATACTTGTCGAACTGATCCTGGGTTTTTTCTGGTTTGGATCACGTAGTAATGTGGTACCACACTGAAACAGTCGATTAAACCTGGTTTCGATCAATATTCTAGAGGATAACGCATGTTAGGTCTATGTTAGCCCTGGGATTCTCACTCATCGGACTCATACTTTCGCATTCTTCACATACTTGTTGAACTGATCCCGGGGTTTTTTCTGGTTTGGATCACGTAGTAATGTGGTACCACACTGAAACAGTCGACTAAACCTGGTTTCGATCAATATTTTAGAGGATAACGCATGTTAGGTCTAGGTTAGGCCTGGGATTTTCACTCATCAGACTCATACTTTCGCATTCTTCACATACTTGTTGAACGGATCCTGGGTTATTTCTGGTTTGGATCACGTAGTAATGTGGGACCACACTGAAACAGTCAATTAAACCTGGTTTCCATCAATATCTTAGAGGACAACGCAAGTTAGGTCTGGGATATGTCTGGGTTTTGACCTCATCAGACTCATACTTTCGCATTCTTCACATTCTTGTTGAACGGATCCTGGGTTTTTTCTGGTTTGGATCACGTAGTAATGTGGGACCACACTGAAACAGTCAATTAAACCTGGTTTCGATCAATATCTTAGAGGACAACGCAAGTTAGGTCTAGGTTAGGTCTGGGATTTGCTCTCATCAGGCTCATTCTTTCGCATATTTCTCATACTTGATGGCTAGATCCTGGACTTTTTCTGGATTGCATCACGTAGTAGTGTAGTACCACACTGAAACAGTCCATTAAACCTGGTTTGGATCAATAATTTAGAGGATAACGCATGTTAGGTCTAGGTTAGGCCTGGGATTTTCACTCATCAGACTCATACTTTCGCATTCTTCACATACTTGTTGAACGGATCCTGGGTTTTTTCTGGTTTGGATCACGTAGTAATGTGGTACCACACTGAAACAGTCGATTAAACCAGGTTTCGATCAATATTTTGGAGGATAACGCATGTTAGGTCTAGGTTAGGCCTGGGATTTTCACTCATCAGACTCATACTATCGCATTCTTCACATACTTGTTGAACGGATCCTGGGTTTCTTCTAGTTTGGATCACGTAGTAACGTGGTACCACACTGAAACATTCAATTAAACCTGGTCTGGATAAATATTTTAGAGGTTAACGCATCTTAGGTCTGGGTTAGGTCTAAGATTTGACCTCATCAGACTCATACTTTCGCATTCTTCACATTCTTGTTGAACGGATCCTGGGTTTTTTCAGGTTTGGATCACGTAGTAATGTGGGACCACACTGAAACAGTCAATTAAACCTGGTTTCGATCAATATTTTGGAGGATAACGCAAGTTAGGTCTGGGATAGGTCTAGGATTTGCCCTCATCAGGCTCATACTTTCGCATATTTCTCATACTTCATGGCTAGATACTGGGCTATTTCTGGATTGCATCACGTAGTAATGAAGTACAACACTGAAACAGTCAATTAAACCTGGTTTCCATCAATATCTTAGAGGACAACGCAAGTTAGGTCTGGGATATGTCTGGGTTTTGACCTCATCAGACTCATACTTTCGCATTCTTCACATTCTTGTTGAACGGATCCTGGGTTTTTTCTGGTTTGGATCACGTAGTAATGTGGGACCACACTGAAACAGTCAATTAAACCTGGTTTCCATCAATATTTTAGAGTACAGCGCATGTTAGGTCTAGGTTAGGCCTGGGATTTTCACTCATCAGACTCATACTTTCGCATTCTTCACATTCTTGTTGAACGGATCCTGGGTTTTTTCTGGTTTGGATCACGTAGTAATGTGGGACCACACTGAAACAGTCAATTAAACCTGGTTTCGATCAATATTTTAGCGAATAATTCATGTTAGGTCAAGGTTAGGTCTGGTATTTGCTCTCATCAGGCTCATTCTTTCGCATATTTCTCATACTTCATGGCTAGATGCTGGGCTGTTTCTGGATTGTATCACGTAGTAATGTTGTACCACGCTGAAACAGTCAATTAAACCTGGATTCGATCAATATTTTAGAGGATAACGCAAGTTAGGTCTGGGTTAGGTCTGGGATTTGCTCTCATCAGGCTCATTCTTTCGCATATTTCTCATACTTGATGGCTAGATCCTGGGCTTTTTCTGGATTGCATCACGTAGTAGTGTAGTACCACACTGAAACAGACAATGAAACCTGGTTTCCATCAATATTTTAGAGGACATCGCATGTTAGGTCTAGGTAAGGCCTGAGATTTTCACTGATCGGACTCATACTTTCGCACTTTTCACATACTTGTTGAACGGATCCTGGGTTTTTTCTGGTTTGGATCACGTAGTATTGTGGTACCACACTGAAACAGTCAATGAAACCTGGTTTCCATCAATATTTTAGAGTACAGCGCATGTTAGGTCTAGGTTAGGCCTGGGATTTTCACTCATCAGACTCATACTTTCGCATTCTTCACATACTTGTTGAACGGATCCTGGGTTTTTTCTGGTTTGGATCACGTAGTAATGTGGTACCACACTGAAACAGTCAATGAAACCTGGTTTCAATCAATATTTTAGACGACAACGCAAGTTAGGTCTAGGTAAGGCCTGAGATTTTCACTGATCGGACTCATACTTTCGTATTTTTCACATACTTGTCGAACTGATCCTGGGTTTTTTCTGGTTTGGATCACGTAGTAATGTGGTACCACACTGAAACAGTCGATTAAACCTGGTTTCGATCAATATTTTTGAGGATAACGCAAGTTAGGTCTGGGATAAGTCTGGGATTTGACCTCATCAGACTCATACTTTCGCACACTTCACATACTCCTTGAACAGATCCTGGGTTATTTTCTGGTTTGGATCACATAGTAATGTAGTACCACACTGAAACAGTCAATGAAACCTGGTTTCCATCAATATTTTAGAGGACAACGCAAGTTAGGTCTAGGTAAGGCCTGAGATTTTCACTGATCAGACTCATACTTTCGCATTCCTCACATACTAGTTGAACGGATCCTGGGTTTTTTCTAGTTTGGATCACGTAGTAATGTGGTACCACACTGAAACATTCAATTAAACCTGGTCTTGATAAATATTTCAGAGGATAACGCAAGTTAGGTCTGGGATAGGTCTAGGATTTGCCCTCATCAGGCTCATACTTTCGGGTTTTTCACATACTTGTTGAACAGATCCTGGGTTTTTTCTGGATTGGATCACGTAGTAGTGTGGTACCACGCTGAAACAGTCCATTAAACCTGGTTTCGCTCAATATTTTAGAGGATAACGCATGTTAGGTCTATGTTAGGCCTGGGATTTTCACTCATCAGACTCATACCTTCGCATTCTTCACTTACTTGTTGAACGGATCCTGGGTTATTTCTGGTTTGGATCATGTAGTAATGTGGGACCACACTGAAACAGTCAATTAAACCTGGTTTCGATCAATATTTTAGAGAATAATTCATGTTAGGTCTAGGTTAGGTCTGGGATTTGCTGTCATCAGGCTCATTCTTTCGCATATTTCTCATACTTCATGGCTAGATCCTGGGCTATATCTGGATTGGATCACGTAGTAAAGTGGTACCACTCTGAAACATTCAATGAAACCTGGTCTGGATAAATATTTTATAGGATAACGCATCTTAGGTCTGGGTTAGGTCTAAGATTTGCCGTCATCAGGCTCACAGTTTAGCGTTTTTCACATACTTGTTGAACAGATCCTGGGTTTTTTCTGGTTTGGATCACGAAGTAGTGTGGTACCACACTGAAACAGTCCATTAAACCTGGTTTCGCTCAATATTTTAGATGATAACGCATGTAAGGTCTTGGTTGGGTCTGGGATTTGCTCTCATCCGGCTCATTCTTTCGCATATTTCTCATACTTGATGGCTAGATCCTGGGTTTTTTCTGATTTGGATCACGTAGTAATGTGGTACCACACTGAAACAGTCAATTAAACCTGGTTTCGATCAATATTTTGGAGGATAACGCAAGTTAAGTCTGGGAATGGTCTGGGATTTGACCTCATCAGACTCATACTTTCGCACACTTCACATACTCGTTGAACAGATCCTGGGTTATTTTCTGGAATGGATCACATAGTAATGTGGTACCACATTGAAACAGTCGATTAAACCTGGTTCCGATCAATATTTTAGAGAATAATTCATGTAAGGTCTAGGTTAGGTCTGGGATTTGCTCTCATCAGGCTCATTCTATCGCATATTTCTCATACTTGATGGCTAGGTCCTGGGTTTTTTCTGGTTTGGATCACGTAGTAATGTGGTACCACACTGAAACAGTCGATTAAACCTGGTTTCGATCAATATTTTAGAGGATAACGCAAGTTAAGTCTGGGAATGGTCTGGGATTTGACCTCTTCAGACTCATACCTTCGCATTCTTCACATACTTGTTGAACGGATCCTGGGTTTTTTCTGGTTTGGATCACGTAGTAATGTGGTACCACACTGAAACAGTCGATTAAACCAGGTTTCGATCAATATTTTAGAGGATAACGCATGTTAGGTCTAGGTTAGGCCTGGGATTTTCACTCATCAGACTCATACTATCGCATTCTTCACATACTTGTTGAACGGATCATGGGTTTTTTCTAGTTTGGATCACGTAGTAACGTGGTACCACACTGAAACATTCAATTAAACCTGGTCTGGATAAATATTTTAGAGGTTAACGCATCTTAGGTCTGGGTTAGGTCTAAGATTTGCCCTCATCAGGCACACAGTTTAGCGTTTTTCACATACTTGTTGAACAGATCCTGGGTTTTTTCTGGTTTGGATCACGAAGTAGTGTGGTACCACACTGAAACAGTCCATTAAACCTGGTTTCGCTCAATATTTTAGAGGATAACGCATGTTAGGTCTAGGTTAGGTCTGGGATTTGCTCTCATCAGGCTCATTCTTTCGCATATTTCTCATACTTGATGGCTAGGTCCTGGGTTTTTTCTGGTTTGGATCACGTAGTAATGTGGTACCACACTGAAACAGTCGATTAAACCTGGTTTCGATCAATATTTTAGAGGATAACGCAAGTTAGGTCTGGGATAGGTCTGGGATTTGACCTCATCAGACTCATACTTTCGCAACACTTCACATACTCCTTGAACAGATCCTGGGTTATTTTCTGGATTGGATCACGTAGTAAAGTGGTACCACACTGAAACATTCAATGAAACCGGGTCTGGATAAATATTTTAGAGGGTAACGCATCTTATGTCTGGGTTAGGTCTAAGATTTGCCCTCATCAGGCTCACAGTTTCGCGTTTTTCACATCCTTGTTGTTCAGATCCTAGGTTTTTTCTGGTTTGGATCACGAAGTAGTGTGGTACCACACTGAAACAGTCAATGAAACCTGGTTTCCATCAATATTTTAGAGGACAACGCATGTTAGGTCTAGGTTAGGCCTGGGATTTGCCCTCATCAGGGTCATACTGTCGCAGTTTTAACATACTTGTTGAACGGATCCTGGCTCTTTTCTGGTTTGGATCACGTAGTAGTGTGGTACCACACTGAAACAGTCCATTAAACCTGGTTGCGATCAATATTTTAGAGGATAACGCATGTTAGGTCTGTGTTAGGCCTAGGATTTGCCCTCATCAGGCTCATTCTTTCGCATATTTCTCAAACTTGATGGCTAGATCCTGGGCTTTTTCTAGATTGCATCACGTAGTAATGTGGTACCACACTGAAACATTCAATTAAACCTGGTCTTGATAAATATTCTAGAGGCTAACGCATGTTAGGTCTGGGTTAAGTCTAGGATTTGCCCTCATCAGGCTCATACTTTCGCATATTTCTCATACTTCATGGCTAGATCCTGGGCTTTTTGTGGATTGCATCACGTAGTAATGAAGTACAACACTGAAACAGTCAACTAAACCTGGTTTCCATCAATATCTTAGAGGACAACGCAAGTTAGGTCTGGGATAGGTCTTGGATTTGCCCTCATCAGGCTCATACTGTCGCGTTTTTCAGAAACTTGTTGAACAGATCCTTGGTTTTTTCTGGTTTGGATCACGTAGTATTGTGGTACCACACTGAAACAGTCCATTATACCTGGTTTGGATCAATATTTTAGAGGATAACGCATGTTAGGTCTAGGTTAGGTCTGGGATTTTCACTCATCAGACTCATACTTTCGCATTCTTCACATACTTGTTGAACGGACCATGGGTTATTTCTGGATTGGATCACGTAGTAGTGTGGTGCCAGACTAAAACAGTCGATTAAACCTGGTTTCGATCAATATCTTAGAGGACAACGCAAGTTAGGTCTGGGATATGTCTGGGATTTTCCCTCATCAGGCTCATACTTTCGCGTTTTTCACATACTTGTTGAACAGATCCTGGGTTTTTTCTGGTTTGGATCACGTAGTAATGTGGTACCACACTGAAACGGTCAATTAAACCTGGTTTCGATCAATATTTTAGAGAATAATTCATGTTAGGTCAAGGTTAGGTCTGGGATTTGCTCTCATCAGGCTCATTCTTTCGCATATTTCTCATACTTCATGGCTAGATGCTGGGCTGTTTCTGGATTGTATCACGTAGTAATGTGGTACCACGCTGAAACAGTCAATTAAACCTGGATTCGATCAATATTTTAGAGGATAACGCAAGTTAGGTCTGGGTTTGGTCTGGGATTTGCTCTCATCAGGCTCATTCTTTCGCATATTTCTCATACTTGATGGCTAGATCCTGGGCTTTTTCTGGATTGCATCACGTAGTAGTGTAGTACCACACTGAAACAGACAATGAAACCTGGTTTCCATCAATATTTTAGAGGACATCGCATGTTAGGTCTAGGTAAGGCTTGAGATTTTCACTGATCGGACTCATACTTTCGCACTTTTCACATACCTGTTGAACGGATCCTGGGTTTTTTCTGGTTTGGATCACGTAGTAATGTGGTACCACACTGAAACGGTCAATTAAACCTGGTTTCGATCAATATTTTAGAGAATAATTCATGTTAGGTCAAGGTTAGGTCTGGGATTTGCTCTCATCAGGCTCATTCTTTCGCATATTTCTCATACTTCATGGCTAGATGCTGGGCTGTTTCTGGATTGTATCACGTAGTAATGTGGTACCACGCTGAAACAGTCAATTAAACCTGGTGTCGCTCAATATTTTAGAGGATAACGCATGTTAGGTCTAGGTTAGGTCAGGGATTTGCTCTCATCAGGCTCATTGTTTCGCATATTTCTCATACTTGATGGCTAGATCATGGCCTTTTTCTGGATTGCATCACGTAGTAATGTAGTACCACACTGAAACAGTCAAAGAAACCTGGTTTCTATCAATATTTTAGAGGACAACGCATGTTAGGTCTAGGTTAGCCCTGGGAATTACACTCATCAGACTCATACTTTCGCATTCTTCACATACTTGTCGAACTGATCCTGGGTTTTTTCTGGTTTGGATCACGTAGTATTGTGGTACCACACTGAAACAGTCAATGAAACCTGGTTTCCATCAATATTTTAGAGTACAGCGCATGTTAGGTCTAGGTTAGGCCTGGGATTTTCACTCATCAGACTCATACTTTCGCATTCTTCACATACTTGTTGAACGGATCCTGGGTTTTTTCTGGTTTGGATCACGTAGTAATGTGGTACCACACTGAAACAGTCAATGAAACCTGGTTTCAATCAATATTTTAGACGACAGCGCAAGTTAGGTCTAGGTAAGGCCTGAGATTTTCACTGATCGGACTCATACTTTCGTATTTTTCACATACTTGTCGAACTGATCCTGGGTTTTTTCTGGTTTGGATCACGTAGTAATGTGGTACCACACTGAAACAGTCGATTAAACCTGGTTTCGATCAATATTCTAGAGGATAACGCATGTTAGGTCTATGTTAGCCCTGGGATTCTCACTCATCGGACTCATACTTTCGCATTCTTCACATACTTGTTGAACTGATCCCGGGGTTTTTTCTGGTTTGGATCACGTAGTAATGTGGTACCACACTGAAACAGTCGACTAAACCTGGTTTCGATCAATATTTTAGAGGATAACGCATGTTAGGTCTAGGTTAGGCCTGGGATTTTCACTCATCAGACTCATACTTTCGCATTCTTCACATACTTGTTGAACGGATCCTGGGTTATTTCTGGTTTGGATCACGTAGTAATGTGGGACCACACTGAAACAGTCAATTAAACCTGGTTTCCATCAATATCTTAGAGGACAACGCAAGTTAGGTCTGGGATATGTCTGGGTTTTGACCTCATCAGACTCATACTTTCGCATTCTTCACATTCTTGTTGAACGGATCCTGGGTTTTTTCTGGTTTGGATCACGTAGTAATGTGGGACCACACTGAAACAGTCAATTAAACCTGGTTTCGATCAATATCTTAGAGGACAACGCAAGTTAGGTCTAGGTTAGGTCTGGGATTTGCTCTCATCAGGCTCATTCTTTCGCATATTTCTCATACTTGATGGCTAGATCCTGGACTTTTTCTGGATTGCATCACGTAGTAGTGTAGTACCACACTGAAACAGTCCATTAAACCTGGTTTGGATCAATAATTTAGAGGATAACGCATGTTAGGTCTAGGTTAGGCCTGGGATTTTCACTCATCAGACTCATACTTTCGCATTCTTCACATACTTGTTGAACGGATCCTGGGTTTTTTCTGGTTTGGATCACGTAGTAATGTGGTACCACACTGAAACAGTCGATTAAACCAGGTTTCGATCAATATTTTGGAGGATAACGCATGTTAGGTCTAGGTTAGGCCTGGGATTTTCACTCATCAGACTCATACTATCGCATTCTTCACATACTTGTTGAACGGATCCTGGGTTTCTTCTAGTTTGGATCACGTAGTAACGTGGTACCACACTGAAACATTCAATTAAACCTGGTCTTGATAAATATTTCAGAGGATAACGCAAGTTAGGTCTGGGATAGGTCTAGGATTTGCCCTCATCAGGCTCATACTTTCGGGTTTTTCACATACTTGTTGAACAGATCCTGGGTTTTTTCTGGATTGGATCACGTAGTAGTGTGGTACCACGCTGAAACAGTCCATTAAACCTGGTTTCGCTCAATATTTTAGAGGATAACGCATGTTAGGTCTATGTTAGGCCTGGGATTTTCACTCATCAGACTCATACCTTCGCATTCTTCACTTACTTGTTGAACGGATCCTGGGTTATTTCTGGTTTGGATCATGTAGTAATGTGGGACCACACTGAAACAGTCAATTAAACCTGGTTTCGATCAATATTTTAGAGAATAATTCATGTTAGGTCTAGGTTAGGTCTGGGATTTGCTGTCATCAGGCTCATTCTTTCGCATATTTCTCATACTTCATGGCAAGATCCTGGGCTATATCTGGATTGGATCACGTAGTAAAGTGGTACCACTCTGAAACATTCAATGAAACCTGGTCTGGATAAATATTTTATAGGATAACGCATCTTAGGTCTGGGTTAGGTCTAAGATTTGCCGTCATCAGGCTCACAGTTTAGCGTTTTTCACATACTTGTTGAACAGATCCTGGGTTTTTTCTGGTTTGGATCACGAAGTAGTGTGGTACCACACTGAAACAGTCCATTAAACCTGGTTTCGCTCAATATTTTAGATGATAACGCATGTAAGGTCTTGGTTGGGTCTGGGATTTGCTCTCATCGGGCTCATTCTATCGCATATTTCTCATACTTGATGGCTAGGTCCTGGGTTTTTTCTGGTTTGGATCACGTAGTAATGTGGTACCACACTGAAACAGTCGATTAAACCTGGTTTCGATCAATATTTTAGAGGATAACGCAAGTTAAGTCTGGGAATGGTCTGGGATTTGACCTCTTCAGACTCATACCTTCGCATTCTTCACATACTTGTTGAACAGATCCTGGGTTATTTTCTGGAATGGATCACATAGTAATGTGGTACCACATTGAAACAGTCGACTAAACCTGGTTCCGATCAATATTTTAGAGAATAATTCATGTAAGGTCTAGGTTAGGTCTGGGATTTGCTCTCATCAGGCTCATTCTATCGCATATTTCTCATACTTGATGGCTAGGTCCTGGGTTTCTTCTGGTTTGGATCACGTAGTAATGTGGTACCACACTGAAACAGTCGATTAAACCTGGTTTCGATCAATATTTTAGAGGATAACGCAAGTTAAGTCTGGGAATGGTCTGGGATTTGACCTCTTCAGACTCATACCTTCGCATTCTTCACATACTTGTTGAACGGATCCTGGGTTTTTTCTGGTTTGGATCACGTAGTATTGTGGTACCACACTGAAACAGTCAATGAAACCTGGTTTCCATCAATATTTTAGAGTACAGCGCATGTTAGGTCTAGGTTAGGCCTGGGATTTTCACTCATCAGACTCATACTTTCGCATTCTTCACATACTTGTTGAACGGATCCTGGGTTTTTTCTGGTTTCGATCACGTAGTAATGTGGTACCACACTGAAACAGTCAATGAAACCTGGTTTCAATCAATATTTTAGACGACAACGCAAGTTAGGTCTAGGTAAGGCCTGAGATTTTCACTGATCGGACTCATACTTTCGTATTTTTCACATACTTGTCGAACTGATCCTGGGTTTTTTCTGGTTTGGATCACGTAGTAATGTGGTACCACACTGAAACAGTCCATTAAACCTGGTTTGGATCAATATTTTAGAGGATAACGCATGTTAGGTCTAGGTTAGGTCTGGGATTTTCACTCATCAGACTCATACTTTCGCATTCTTCACATACTTGTTGAACGGACCATGGGTTATTTCTGGATTGGATCACGTAGTAGTGTGGTGCCAGACTAAAACAGTCGATTAAACCTGGTTTCGATCAATATCTTAGAGGACAACGCAAGTTAGGTCTGGGATATGTCTGGGATTTTCCCTCATCAGGCTCATACTTTCGCGTTTTTCACATACTTGTTGAACAGATCCTGGGTTTTTCCTGGTTTGGATCACGTAGTAATGTGGTACCACACTGAAACGGTCAATTAAACCTGGTTTCGATCAATATTTTAGAGAATAATTCATGTTAGGTCAAGGTTAGGTCTGGGATTTGCTCTCATCAGGCTCATTCTTTCGCATATTTCTCATACTTCATGGCTAGATGCTGGGCTGTTTCTGGATTGTATCACGTAGTAATGTGGTACCACGCTGAAACAGTCAATTAAACCTGGTGTCGCTCAATATTTTAGAGGATAACGCATGTTAGGTCTAGGTTAGGTCAGGGATTTGCTCTCATCAGGCTCATTGTTTCGCATATTTCTCATACTTGATGGCTAGATCATGGCCTTTTTCTGGATTGCATCACGTAGTAATGTAGTACCACACTGAAACAGTCAAAGAAACCTGGTTTCTATCAATATTTTAGAGGACAACGCATGTTAGGTCTAGGTTAGCCCTGGGAATTACACTCATCAGACTCATACTTTCGCATTCTTCACATACTTGTCGAACTGATCCTGGGTTTTTTCTGGTTTGGATCACGTAGTATTGTGGTACCACACTGAAACAGTCAATGAAACCTGGTTTCCATCAATATTTTAGAGTACAGCGCATGTTAGGTCTAGGTTAGGCCTGGGATTTTCACTCATCAGACTCATACTTTCGCATTCTTCACATACTTGTTGAACGGATCCTGGGTTTTTTCTGGTTTGGATCACGTAGTAATGTGGTACCACACTGAAACAGTCAATGAAACCTGGTTTCAATCAATATTTTAGACGACAGCGCAAGTTAGGTCTAGGTAAGGCCTGAGATTTTCACTGATCGGACTCATACTTTCGTATTTTTCACATACTTGTCGAACTGATCCTGGGTTTTTTCTGGTTTGGATCACGTAGTAATGTGGTACCACACTGAAACAGTCGATTAAACCTGGTTTCGATCAATATTCTAGAGGATAACGCATGTTAGGTCTATGTTAGCCCTGGGATTCTCACTCATCGGACTCATACTTTCGCATTCTTCACATACTTGTTGAACTGATCCCGGGGTTTTTTCTGGTTTGGATCACGTAGTAATGTGGTACCACACTGAAACAGTCGACTAAACCTGGTTTCGATCAATATTTTAGAGGATAACGCATGTTAGGTCTAGGTTAGGCCTGGGATTTTCACTCATCAGACTCATACTTTCGCATTCTTCACATACTTGTTGAACGGATCCTGGGTTATTTCTGGTTTGGATCACGTAGTAATGTGGGACCACACTGAAACAGTCAATTAAACCTGGTTTCCATCAATATCTTAGAGGACAACGCAAGTTAGGTCTGGGATATGTCTGGGTTTTGACCTCATCAGACTCATACTTTCGCATTCTTCACATTCTTGTTGAACGGATCCTGGGTTTTTTCTGGTTTGGATCACGTAGTAATGTGGGACCACACTGAAACAGTCAATTAAACCTGGTTTCGATCAATATCTTAGAGGACAACGCAAGTTAGGTCTAGGTTAGGTCTGGGATTTGCTCTCATCAGGCTCATTCTTTCGCATATTTCTCATACTTGATGGCTAGATCCTGGACTTTTTCTGGATTGCATCACGTAGTAGTGTAGTACCACACTGAAACAGTCCATTAAACCTGGTTTGGATCAATAATTTAGAGGATAACGCATGTTAGGTCTAGGTTAGGCCTGGGATTTTCACTCATCAGACTCATACTTTCGCATTCTTCACATACTTGTTGAACGGATCCTGGGTTTTTTCTGGTTTGGATCACGTAGTAATGTGGTACCACACTGAAACAGTCGATTAAACCAGGTTTCGATCAATATTTTGGAGGATAACGCATGTTAGGTCTAGGTTAGGCCTGGGATTTTCACTCATCAGACTCATACTATCACATTCTTCACATACTTGTTGAACGGATCCTGGGTTTCTTCTAGTTTGGATCACGTAGTAACGTGGTACCACACTGAAACATTCAATTAAACCTGGTCTGGATAAATATTTTAGAGGTTAACGCATCTTAGGTCTGGGTTAGGTCTAAGATTTGACCTCATCAGACTCATACTTTCGCATTCTTCACATTCTTGTTGAACGGATCCTGGGTTTTTTCAGGTTTGGATCACGTAGTAATGTGGGACCACACTGAAACAGTCAATTAAACCTGGTTTCGATCAATATTTTGGAGGATAACGCAAGTTAGGTCTGGGATAGGTCTAGGATTTGCCCTCATCAGGCTCATACTTTCGCATATTTCTCATACTTCATGGCTAGATACTGGGCTATTTCTGGATTGCATCACGTAGTAATGAAGTACAACACTGAAACAGTCAATTAAACCTGGTTTCCATCAATATCTTAGAGGACAACGCAAGTTAGGTCTGGGATATGTCTGGGTTTTGACCTCATCAGACTCATACTTTCGCATTCTTCACATTCTTGTTGAACGGATCCTGGGTTTTTTCTGGTTTGGATCACGTAGTAATGTGGGACCACACTGAAACAGTCAATTAAACCTGGTTTCGATCAATATTTTAGCGAATAATTCATGTTAGGTCAAGGTTAGGTCTGGTATTTGCTCTCATCAGGCTCATTCTTTCGCATATTTCTCATACTTCATGGCTAGATGCTGGGCTGTTTCTGGATTGTATCACGTAGTAATGTGGTACCACGCTGAAACAGTCAATTAAACCTGGATTCGATCAATATTTTAGAGGATAACGCAAGTTAGGTCTGGGTTAGGTCTGGGATTTGCTCTCATCAGGCTCATTCTTTCGCATATTTCTCATACTTGATGGCTAGATCCTGGGCTTTTTCTGGATTGCATCACGTAGTAGTGTAGTACCACACTGAAACAGACAATGAAACCTGGTTTCCATCAATATTTTAGAGGACATCGCATGTTAGGTCTAGGTAAGGCCTGAGATTTTCACTGATCGGACTCATACTTTCGCACTTTTCACATACTTGTTGAACGGATCCTGGGTTTTTTCTGGTTTGGATCACGTAGTATTGTGGTACCACACTGAAACAGTCAATGAAACCTGGTTTCCATCAATATTTTAGAGTACAGCGCATGTTAGGTCTAGGTTAGGCCTGGGATTTTCACTCATCAGACTCATACTTTCGCATTCTTCACATACTTGTTGAACGGATCCTGGGTTTTTTCTGGTTTGGATCACGTAGTAATGTGGTACCACACTGAAACAGTCAATGAAACCTGGTTTCAATCAATATTTTAGACGACAACGCAAGTTAGGTCTAGGTAAGGCCTGAGATTTTCACTGATCGGACTCATACTTTCGTATTTTTCACATACTTGTCGAACTGATCCTGGGTTTTTTCTGGTTTGGATCACGTAGTAATGTGGTACCACACTGAAACAGTCGATTAAACCTGGTTTCGATCAATATTTTTGAGGATAACGCAAGTTAGGTCTGGGATAAGTCTGGGATTTGACCTCATCAGACTCATACTTTCGCACACTTCACATACTCCTTGAACAGATCCTGGGTTATTTTCTGGTTTGGATCACATAGTAATGTAGTACCACACTGAAACAGTCAATGAAACCTGGTTTCCATCAATATTTTAGAGGAGAACGCAAGTTAGGTCTAGGTAAGGCCTGAGATTTTCACTGATCAGACTCATACTTTCGCATTCCTCACATACTTGTTGAACGGATCCTGGGTTTTTTCTAGTTTGGATCACGTAGTAATGTGGTACCACACTGAAACATTCAATTAAACCTGGTCTTGATAAATATTTCAGAGGATAACGCAAGTTAGGTCTGGGATAGGTCTAGGATTTGCCCTCATCAGGCTCATACTTTCGGGTTTTTCACATACTTGTTGAACAGATCCTGGGTTTTTTCTGGATTGGATCACGTAGTAGTGTGGTACCACGCTGAAACAGTCCATTAAACCTGGTTTCGCTCAATATTTTAGAGGATAACGCATGTTAGGTCTATGTTAGGCCTGGGATTTTCACTCATCAGACTCATACCTTCGCATTCTTCACTTACTTGTTGAACGGATCCTGGGTTATTTCTGGTTTGGATCATGTAGTAATGTGGGACCACACTGAAACAGTCAATTAAACCTGGTTTCGATCAATATTTTAGAGAATAATTCATGTTAGGTCTAGGTTAGGTCTGGGATTTGCTGTCATCAGGCTCATTCTTTCGCATATTTCTCATACTTCATGGCAAGATCCTGGGCTATATCTGGATTGGATCACGTAGTAAAGTGGTACCACTCTGAAACATTCAATGAAACCTGGTCTGGATAAATATTTTATAGGATAACGCATCTTAGGTCTGGGTTAGGTCTAAGATTTGCCGTCATCAGGCTCACAGTTTAGCGTTTTTCACATACTTGTTGAACAGATCCTGGGTTTTTTCTGGTTTGGATCACGAAGTAGTGTGGTACCACACTGAAACAGTCCATTAAACCTGGTTTCGCTCAATATTTTAGATGATAACGCATGTAAGGTCTTGGTTGGGTCTGGGATTTGCTCTCATCGGGCTCATTCTATCGCATATTTCTCATACTTGATGGCTAGGTCCTGGGTTTTTTCTGGTTTGGATCACGTAGTAATGTGGTACCACACTGAAACAGTCGATTAAACCTGGTTTCGATCAATATTTTAGAGGATAACGCAAGTTAAGTCTGGGAATGGTCTGGGATTTGACCTCTTCAGACTCATACCTTCGCATTCTTCACATACTTGTTGAACAGATCCTGGGTTATTTTCTGGAATGGATCACATAGTAATGTGGTACCACATTGAAACAGTCGATTAAACCTGGTTCCGATCAATATTTTAGAGAATAATTCATGTAAGGTCTAGGTTAGGTCTGGGATTTGCTCTCATCAGGCTCATTCTATCGCATATTTCTCATACTTGATGGCTAGGTCCTGGGTTATTTTCTGGAATGGATCACATAGTAATGTGGTACCACATTGAAACAGTCGACTAAACCTGGTTCCGATCAATATTTTAGAGAATAATTCATGTAAGGTCTAGGTTAGGTCTGGGATTTGCTCTCATCAGGCTCATTCTATCGCATATTTCTCATACTTGATGGCTAGGTCCTGGGTTTTTTCTGGTTTGGATCACGTAGTAATGTGGTACCACACTGAAACAGTCGATTAAACCTGGTTTCGATCAATATTTTAGAGGATAACGCAAGTTAAGTCTGGGAATGGTCTGGGATTTGACCTCTTCAGACTCATACCTTCGCATTCTTCACATACTTGTTGAACGGATCCTGGGTTTTTTCTGGTTTGGATCACGTAGTATTGTGGTACCACACTGAAACAGTCAATGAAACCTGGTTTCCATCAATATTTTAGAGTACAGCGCATGTTAGGTCTAGGTTAGGCCTGGGATTTTCACTCATCAGACTCATACTTTCGCATTCTTCACATACTTGTTGAACGGATCCTGGGTTTTTTCTGGTTTCGATCACGTAGTAATGTGGTACCACACTGAAACAGTCAATGAAACCTGGTTTCAATCAATATTTTAGACGACAACGCAAGTTAGGTCTAGGTAAGGCCTGAGATTTTCACTGATCGGACTCATACTTTCGTATTTTTCACATACTTGTCGAACTGATCCTGGGTTTTTTCTGGTTTGGATCACGTAGTAATGTGGTACCACACTGAAACAGTCGATTAAACCTGGTTTCGATCAATATTTTTGAGGATAACGCAAGTTAGGTCTGGGATAAGTCTGGGATTTGACCTCATCAGACTCATACTTTCGCACACTTCACATACTCCTTGAACAGATCCTGGGTTATTTTCTGGTTTGGATCACATAGTAATGTAGTACCACACTGAAACAGTCAATGAAACCTGGTTTCCATCAATATTTTAGAGGACAACGCAAGTTAGGTCTAGGTAAGGCCTGAGATTTTCACTGATCAGACTCATACTTTCGCATTCCTCACATACTTGTTGAACGGATCCTGGGTTTTTTCTCGTTTGGATCACGTAGTAATGTGGTACCACACTGAAACATTCAATTAAACCTGGTCTTGATAAATATTTCAGAGGATAACGCAAGTTAGGTCTGGGATAGGTCTAGGATTTGCCCTCATCAGGCTCATACTTTCGGGTTTTTCACATACTTGTTGAACAGATCCTGGGTTTTTTCTGGATTGGATCACGTAGTAGTGTGGTACCACGCTGAAACAGTCCATTAAACCTGGTTTCGCTCAATATTTTAGAGGATAACGCATGTTAGGTCTATGTTAGGCCTGGGATTTTCACTCATCAGACTCATACCTTCGCATTCTTCACTTACTTGTTGAACGGATCCTGGGTTATTTCTGGTTTGGATCATGTAGTAATGTGGGACCACACTGAAACAGTCAATTAAACCTGGTTTCGATCAATATTTTAGAGAATAATTCATGTTAGGTCTAGGTTAGGTCTGGGATTTGCTGTCATCAGGCTCATTCTTTCGCATATTTCTCATACTTCATGGCTAGATCCTGGGCTATATCTGGATTGGATCACGTAGTAAAGTGGTACCACTCTGAAACATTCAATGAAACCTGGTCTGGATAAATATTTTATAGGATAACGCATCTTAGGTCTGGGTTAGGTCTAAGATTTGCCGTCATCAGGCTCACAGTTTAGCGTTTTTCACATACTTGTTGAACAGATCCTGGGTTTTTTCTGGTTTGGATCACGAAGTAGTGTGGTACCACACTGAAACAGTCCATTAAACCTGGTTTCGCTCAATATTTTAGATGATAACGCATGTAAGGTCTTGGTTGGGTCTGGGATTTGCTCTCATCCGGCTCATTCTTTCGCATATTTCTCATACTTGATGGCTAGATCCTGGGTTTTTTCTGATTTGGATCACGTAGTAATGTGGTACCACACTGAAACAGTCAATTAAACCTGGTTTCGATCAATATTTTAGAGGATAACGCATGTTAGGTCTATGTTAGGCCTGGGATTTTCACTCATCAGACTCATACCTTCGCATTCTTCACTTACTTGTTGAACGGATCCTGGGTTATTTCTGGTTTGGATCATGTAGTAATGTGGGACCACACTGAAACAGTCAATTAAACCTGGTTTCGATCAATATTTTAGAGAATAATTCATGTTAGGTCTAGGTTAGGTCTGGGATTTGCTGTCATCAGGCTCATTCTTTCGCATATTTCTCATACTTCATGGCAAGATCCTGGGCTATATCTGGATTGGATCACGTAGTAAAGTGGTACCACTCTGAAACATTCAATGAAACCTGGTCTGGATAAATATTTTATAGGATAACGCATCTTAGGTCTGGGTTAGGTCTAAGATTTGCCGTCATCAGGCTCACAGTTTAGCGTTTTTCACATACTTGTTGAACAGATCCTGGGTTTTTTCTGGTTTGGATCACGAAGTAGTGTGGTACCACACTGAAACAGTCCATTAAACCTGGTTTCGCTCAATATTTTAGATGATAACGCATGTAAGGTCTTGGTTGGGTCTGGGATTTGCTCTCATCGGGCTCATTCTATCGCATATTTCTCATACTTGATGGCTAGGTCCTGGGTTTTTTCTGGTTTGGATCACGTAGTAATGTGGTACCACACTGAAACAGTCGATTAAACCTGGTTTCGATCAATATTTTAGAGGATAACGCAAGTTAAGTCTGGGAATGGTCTGGGATTTGACCTCTTCAGACTCATACCTTCGCATTCTTCACATACTTGTTGAACAGATCCTGGGTTATTTTCTGGAATGGATCACATAGTAATGTGGTACCACATTGAAACAGTCGATTAAACCTGGTTCCGATCAATATTTTAGAGAATAATTCATGTAAGGTCTAGGTTAGGTCTGGGATTTGCTCTCATCAGGCTCATTCTATCGCATATTTCTCATACTTGATGGCTAGGTCCTGGGTTATTTTCTGGAATGGATCACATAGTAATGTGGTACCACATTGAAACAGTCGATTAAACCTGGTTCCGATCAATATTTTAGAGAATAATTCATGTAAGGTCTAGGTTAGGTCTGGGATTTGCTCTCATCAGGCTCATTCTATCGCATATTTCTCATACTTGATGGCTAGGTCCTGGGTTTTTTCTGGTTTGGATCACGTAGTAATGTGGTACCACACTGAAACAGTCGATTAAACCTGGTTTCGATCAATATTTTAGAGGATAACGCAAGTTAAGTCTGGGAATGGTCTGGGATTTGACCTCTTCAGACTCATACCTTCGCATTCTTCACATACTTGTTGAACGGATCCTGGGTTTTTTCTGGTTTGGATCACGTAGTAATGTGGTACCACACTGAAACAGTCGATTAAACCAGGTTTCGATCAATATTTTAGAGGATAACGCATGTTAGGTCTAGGTTAGGCCTGGGATTTTCACTCATCAGACTCATACTATCGCATTCTTCACATACTTGTTGAACGGATCATGGGTTTTTTCTAGTTTGGATCACGTAGTAACGTGGTACCACACTGAAACATTCAATTAAACCTGGTCTGGATAAATATTTTAGAGGTTAACGCATCTTAGGTCTGGGTTAGGTCTAAGATTTGCCCTCATCAGGCACACAGTTTAGCGTTTTTCACATACTTGTTGAACAGATCCTGGGTTTTTTCTGGTTTGGATCACGAAGTAGTGTGGTACCACACTGAAACAGTCCATTAAACCTGGTTTGGATCAATATTTTAGAGGATAACGCATGTTAGGTCTAGGTTAGGTCTGGGATTTTCACTCATCAGACTCATACTTTCGCATTCTTCACATACTTGTTGAACGGACCATGGGTTATTTCTGGATTGGATCACGTAGTAGTGTGGTGCCAGACTAAAACAGTCGATTAAACCTGGTTTCGATCAATATCTTAGAGGACAACGCAAGTTAGGTCTGGGATATGTCTGGGATTTTCCCTCATCAGGCTCATACTTTCGCGTTTTTCACATACTTGTTGAACAGATCCTGGGTTTTTCCTGGTTTGGATCACGTAGTAATGTGGTACCACACTGAAACGGTCAATTAAACCTGGTTTCGATCAATATTTTAGAGAATAATTCATGTTAGGTCAAGGTTAGGTCTGGGATTTGCTCTCATCAGGCTCATTCTTTCGCATATTTCTCATACTTCATGGCTAGATGCTGGGCTGTTTCTGGATTGTATCACGTAGTAATGTGGTACCACGCTGAAACAGTCAATTAAACCTGGATTCGATCAATATTTTAGAGGATAACGCAAGTTAGGTCTGGGTTAGGTCTGGGATTTGCTCTCATCAGGCTCATTCTTTCGCATATTTCTCATACTTGATGGCTAGATCCTGGGCTTTTTCTGGATTGCATCACGTAGTAGTGTAGTACCACACTGAAACAGACAATGAAACCTGGTTTCCATCAATATTTTAGAGGACATCGCATGTTAGGTCTAGGTAAGGCCTGAGATTTTCACTGATCGGACTCATACTTTCGCACTTTTCACATACCTGTTGAACGGATCCTGGGTTTTTTCTGGTTTGGATCACGTAGTAATGTGGTACCACACTGAAACGGTCAATTAAACCTGGTTTCGATCAATATTTTAGAGAATAATTCATGTTAGGTCAAGGTTAGGTCTGGGATTTGCTCTCATCAGGCTCATTCTTTCGCATATTTCTCATACTTCATGGCTAGATGCTGGGCTGTTTCTGGATTGTATCACGTAGTAATGTGGTACCACGCTGAAACAGTCAATTAAACCTGGTGTCGCTCAATATTTTAGAGGATAACGCATGTTAGGTCTAGGTTAGGTCAGGGATTTGCTCTCATCAGGCTCATTGTTTCGCATATTTCTCATACTTGATGGCTAGATCATGGCCTTTTTCTGGATTGCATCACGTAGTAATGTAGTACCACACTGAAACAGTCAATGAAACCTGGTTTCAATCAATATTTTAGACGACAGCGCAAGTTAGGTCTAGGTAAGGCCTGAGATTTTCACTGATCGGACTCATACTTTCGTATTTTTCACATACTTGTCGAACTGATCCTGGGTTTTTTCTGGTTTGGATCACGTAGTAATGTGGTACCACACTGAAACAGTCGATTAAACCTGGTTTCGATCAATATTCTAGAGGATAACGCATGTTAGGTCTATGTTAGCCCTGGGATTCTCACTCATCGGACTCATACTTTCGCATTCTTCACATACTTGTTGAACTGATCCCGGGGTTTTTTCTGGTTTGGATCACGTAGTAATGTGGTACCACACTGAAACAGTCGACTAAACCTGGTTTCGATCAATATTTTAGAGGATAACGCATGTTAGGTCTAGGTTAGGCCTGGGATTTTCACTCATCAGACTCATACTTTCGCATTCTTCACATACTTGTTGAACGGATCCTGGGTTATTTCTGGTTTGGATCACGTAGTAATGTGGGACCACACTGAAACAGTCAATTAAACCTGGTTTCCATCAATATCTTAGAGGACAACGCAAGTTAGGTCTGGGATATGTCTGGGTTTTGACCTCATCAGACTCATACTTTCGCATTCTTCACATTCTTGTTGAACGGATCCTGGGTTTTTTCTGGTTTGGATCACGTAGTAATGTGGGACCACACTGAAACAGTCAATTAAACCTGGTTTCGATCAATATCTTAGAGGACAACGCAAGTTAGGTCTAGGTTAGGTCTGGGATTTGCTCTCATCAGGCTCATTCTTTCGCATATTTCTCATACTTGATGGCTAGATCCTGGACTTTTTCTGGATTGTATCACGTAGTAGTGTAGTACCACACTGAAACAGTCCATTAAACCTGGTTTGGATCAATAATTTAGAGGATAACGCATGTTAGGTCTAGGTTAGGCCTGGGATTTTCACTCATCAGACTCATACTTTCGCATTCTTCACATACTTGTTGAACGGATCCTGGGTTTTTTCTGGTTTGGATCACGTAGTAATGTGGTACCACACTGAAACAGTCGATTAAACCAGGTTTCGATCAATATTTTGGAGGATAACGCATGTTAGGTCTAGGTTAGGCCTGGGATTTTCACTCATCAGACTCATACTATCACATTCTTCACATACTTGTTGAACGGATCCTGGGTTTCTTCTAGTTTGGATCACGTAGTAACGTGGTACCACACTGAAACATTCAATTAAACCTGGTCTGGATAAATATTTTAGAGGTTAACGCATCTTAGGTCTGGGTTAGGTCTAAGATTTGACCTCATCAGACTCATACTTTCGCATTCTTCACATTCTTGTTGAACGGATCCTGGGTTTTTTCTGGTTTGGATCACGTAGTAATGTGGGACCACACTGAAACAGTCAATTAAACCTGGTTTCGATCAATATTTTAGCGAATAATTCGTGTTAGGTCAAGGTTAGGTCTGGTATTTGCTCTCATCAGGCTCATTCTTTCGCATATTTCTCATACTTCATGGCTAGATGCTGGGCTATTTCTGGATTGCATCACGTAGTAATGAAGTACAACACTGAAACAGTCAATTAAACCTGGTTTCCATCAATATCTTAGAGGACAACGCAAGTTAGGTCTGGGATATGTCTGGGTTTTGACCTCATCAGACTCATACTTTCGCATTCTTCACATTCTTGTTGAACGGATCCTGGGTTTTTTCTGGTTTGGATCACGTAGTAATGTGGGACCACACTGAAACAGTCAATTAAACCTGGTTTCGATCAATATTTTAGCGAATAATTCATGTTAGGTCAAGGTTAGGTCTGGTATTTGCTCTCATCAGGCTCATTCTTTCGCATATTTCTCATACTTCATGGCTAGATGCTGGGCTGTTTCTGGATTGTATCACGTAGTAATGTGGTACCACGCTGAAACAGTCAATTAAACCTGGATTCGATCAATATTTTAGAGGATAACGCAAGTTAGGTCTGGGTTAGGTCTGGGATTTGCTCTCATCAGGCTCATTCTTTCGCATATTTCTCATACTTGATGGCTAGATCCTGGGCTTTTTCTGGATTGCATCACGTAGTAGTGTAGTACCACACTGAAACAGACAATGAAACCTGGTTTCCATCAATATTTTAGAGGACATCGCATGTTAGGTCTAGGTAAGGCCTGAGATTTTCACTGATCGGACTCATACTTTCGCACTTTTCACATACTTGTTGAACGGATCCTGGGTTTTTTCTGGTTTGGATCACGTAGTATTGTGGTACCACACTGAAACAGTCAATGAAACCTGGTTTCCATCAATATTTTAGAGTACAGCGCATGTTAGGTCTAGGTTAGGCCTGGGATTTTCACTCATCAGACTCATACTTTCGCATTCTTCACATACTTGTTGAACGGATCCTGGGTTTTTTCTGGTTTGGATCACGTAGTAATGTGGTACCACACTGAAACAGTCAATGAAACCTGGTTTCAATCAATATTTTAGACGACAACGCAAGTTAGGTCTAGGTAAGGCCTGAGATTTTCACTGATCGGACTCATACTTTCGTATTTTTCACATACTTGTCGAACTGATCCTGGGTTTTTTCTGGTTTGGATCACGTAGTAATGTGGTACCACACTGAAACAGTCGATTAAACCTGGTTTCGATCAATATTTTTGAGGATAACGCAAGTTAGGTCTGGGATAAGTCTGGGATTTGACCTCATCAGACTCATACTTTCGCACACTTCACATACTCCTTGAACAGATCCTGGGTTATTTTCTGGTTTGGATCACATAGTAATGTAGTACCACACTGAAACAGTCAATGAAACCTGGTTTCCATCAATATTTTAGAGGAGAACGCAAGTTAGGTCTAGGTAAGGCCTGAGATTTTCACTGATCAGACTCATACTTTCGCATTCCTCACATACTTGTTGAACGGATCCTGGGTTTTTTCTAGTTTGGATCACGTAGTAATGTGGTACCACACTGAAACATTCAATTAAACCTGGTCTTGATAAATATTTCAGAGGATAACGCAAGTTAGGTCTGGGATAGGTCTAGGATTTGCCCTCATCAGGCTCATACTTTCGGGTTTTTCACATACTTGTTGAACAGATCCTGGGTTTTTTCTGGATTGGATCACGTAGTAGTGTGGTACCACGCTGAAACAGTCCATTAAACCTGGTTTCGCTCAATATTTTAGAGGATAACGCATGTTAGGTCTATGTTAGGCCTGGGATTTTCACTCATCAGACTCATACCTTCGCATTCTTCACTTACTTGTTGAACGGATCCTGGGTTATTTCTGGTTTGGATCATGTAGTAATGTGGGACCACACTGAAACAGTCAATTAAACCTGGTTTCGATCAATATTTTAGAGAATAATTCATGTTAGGTCTAGGTTAGGTCTGGGATTTGCTGTCATCAGGCTCATTCTTTCGCATATTTCTCATACTTCATGGCAAGATCCTGGGCTATATCTGGATTGGATCACGTAGTAAAGTGGTACCACTCTGAAACATTCAATGAAACCTGGTCTGGATAAATATTTTATAGGATAACGCATCTTAGGTCTGGGTTAGGTCTAAGATTTGCCGTCATCAGGCTCACAGTTTAGCGTTTTTCACATACTTGTTGAACAGATCCTGGGTTTTTTCTGGTTTGGATCACGAAGTAGTGTGGTACCACACTGAAACAGTCCATTAAACCTGGTTTCGCTCAATATTTTAGATGATAACGCATGTAAGGTCTTGGTTGGGTCTGGGATTTGCTCTCATCGGGCTCATTCTATCGCATATTTCTCATACTTGATGGCTAGGTCCTGGGTTTTTTCTGGTTTGGATCACGTAGTAATGTGGTACCACACTGAAACAGTCGATTAAACCTGGTTTCGATCAATATTTTAGAGGATAACGCAAGTTAAGTCTGGGAATGGTCTGGGATTTGACCTCTTCAGACTCATACCTTCGCATTCTTCACATACTTGTTGAACAGATCCTGGGTTATTTTCTGGAATGGATCACATAGTAATGTGGTACCACATTGAAACAGTCGATTAAACCTGGTTCCGATCAATATTTTAGAGAATAATTCATGTAAGGTCTAGGTTAGGTCTGGGATTTGCTCTCATCAGGCTCATTCTATCGCATATTTCTCATACTTGATGGCTAGGTCCTGGGTTATTTTCTGGAATGGATCACATAGTAATGTGGTACCACATTGAAACAGTCGACTAAACCTGGTTCCGATCAATATTTTAGAGAATAATTCATGTAAGGTCTAGGTTAGGTCTGGGATTTGCTCTCATCAGGCTCATTCTATCGCATATTTCTCATACTTGATGGCTAGGTCCTGGGTTTTTTCTGGTTTGGATCACGTAGTAATGTGGTACCACACTGAAACAGTCGATTAAACCTGGTTTCGATCAATATTTTAGAGGATAACGCAAGTTAAGTCTGGGAATGGTCTGGGATTTGACCTCTTCAGACTCATACCTTCGCATTCTTCACATACTTGTTGAACGGATCCTGGGTTTTTTCTGGTTTGGATCACGTAGTATTGTGGTACCACACTGAAACAGTCAATGAAACCTGGTTTCCATCAATATTTTAGAGTACAGCGCATGTTAGGTCTAGGTTAGGCCTGGGATTTTCACTCATCAGACTCATACTTTCGCATTCTTCACATACTTGTTGAACGGATCCTGGGTTTTTTCTGGTTTCGATCACGTAGTAATGTGGTACCACACTGAAACAGTCAATGAAACCTGGTTTCAATCAATATTTTAGACGACAACGCAAGTTAGGTCTAGGTAAGGCCTGAGATTTTCACTGATCGGACTCATACTTTCGTATTTTTCACATACTTGTCGAACTGATCCTGGGTTTTTTCTGGTTTGGATCACGTAGTAATGTGGTACCACACTGAAACAGTCGATTAAACCTGGTTTCGATCAATATTTTTGAGGATAACGCAAGTTAGGTCTGGGATAAGTCTGGGATTTGACCTCATCAGACTCATACTTTCGCACACTTCACATACTCCTTGAACAGATCCTGGGTTATTTTCTGGTTTGGATCACATAGTAATGTAGTACCACACTGAAACAGTCAATGAAACCTGGTTTCCATCAATATTTTAGAGGACAACGCAAGTTAGGTCTAGGTAAGGCCTGAGATTTTCACTGATCAGACTCATACTTTCGCATTCCTCACATACTTGTTGAACGGATCCTGGGTTTTTTCTCGTTTGGATCACGTAGTAATGTGGTACCACACTGAAACATTCAATTAAACCTGGTCTTGATAAATATTTCAGAGGATAACGCAAGTTAGGTCTGGGATAGGTCTAGGATTTGCCCTCATCAGGCTCATACTTTCGGGTTTTTCACATACTTGTTGAACAGATCCTGGGTTTTTTCTGGATTGGATCACGTAGTAGTGTGGTACCACGCTGAAACAGTCCATTAAACCTGGTTTCGCTCAATATTTTAGAGGATAACGCATGTTAGGTCTATGTTAGGCCTGGGATTTTCACTCATCAGACTCATACCTTCGCATTCTTCACTTACTTGTTGAACGGATCCTGGGTTATTTCTGGTTTGGATCATGTAGTAATGTGGGACCACACTGAAACAGTCAATTAAACCTGGTTTCGATCAATATTTTAGAGAATAATTCATGTTAGGTCTAGGTTAGGTCTGGGATTTGCTGTCATCAGGCTCATTCTTTCGCATATTTCTCATACTTCATGGCTAGATCCTGGGCTATATCTGGATTGGATCACGTAGTAAAGTGGTACCACTCTGAAACATTCAATGAAACCTGGTCTGGATAAATATTTTATAGGATAACGCATCTTAGGTCTGGGTTAGGTCTAAGATTTGCCGTCATCAGGCTCACAGTTTAGCGTTTTTCACATACTTGTTGAACAGATCCTGGGTTTTTTCTGGTTTGGATCACGAAGTAGTGTGGTACCACACTGAAACAGTCCATTAAACCTGGTTTCGCTCAATATTTTAGATGATAACGCATGTAAGGTCTTGGTTGGGTCTGGGATTTGCTCTCATCCGGCTCATTCTTTCGCATATTTCTCATACTTGATGGCTAGATCCTGGGTTTTTTCTGATTTGGATCACGTAGTAATGTGGTACCACACTGAAACAGTCAATTAAACCTGGTTTCGATCAATATTTTAGAGGATAACGCATGTTAGGTCTATGTTAGGCCTGGGATTTTCACTCATCAGACTCATACCTTCGCATTCTTCACTTACTTGTTGAACGGATCCTGGGTTATTTCTGGTTTGGATCATGTAGTAATGTGGGACCACACTGAAACAGTCAATTAAACCTGGTTTCGATCAATATTTTAGAGAATAATTCATGTTAGGTCTAGGTTAGGTCTGGGATTTGCTGTCATCAGGCTCATTCTTTCGCATATTTCTCATACTTCATGGCAAGATCCTGGGCTATATCTGGATTGGATCACGTAGTAAAGTGGTACCACTCTGAAACATTCAATGAAACCTGGTCTGGATAAATATTTTATAGGATAACGCATCTTAGGTCTGGGTTAGGTCTAAGATTTGCCGTCATCAGGCTCACAGTTTAGCGTTTTTCACATACTTGTTGAACAGATCCTGGGTTTTTTCTGGTTTGGATCACGAAGTAGTGTGGTACCACACTGAAACAGTCCATTAAACCTGGTTTCGCTCAATATTTTAGATGATAACGCATGTAAGGTCTTGGTTGGGTCTGGGATTTGCTCTCATCGGGCTCATTCTATCGCATATTTCTCATACTTGATGGCTAGGTCCTGGGTTTTTTCTGGTTTGGATCACGTAGTAATGTGGTACCACACTGAAACAGTCGATTAAACCTGGTTTCGATCAATATTTTAGAGGATAACGCAAGTTAAGTCTGGGAATGGTCTGGGATTTGACCTCTTCAGACTCATACCTTCGCATTCTTCACATACTTGTTGAACAGATCCTGGGTTATTTTCTGGAATGGATCACATAGTAATGTGGTACCACATTGAAACAGTCGATTAAACCTGGTTCCGATCAATATTTTAGAGAATAATTCATGTAAGGTCTAGGTTAGGTCTGGGATTTGCTCTCATCAGGCTCATTCTATCGCATATTTCTCATACTTGATGGCTAGGTCCTGGGTTATTTTCTGGAATGGATCACATAGTAATGTGGTACCACATTGAAACAGTCGATTAAACCTGGTTCCGATCAATATTTTAGAGAATAATTCATGTAAGGTCTAGGTTAGGTCTGGGATTTGCTCTCATCAGGCTCATTCTATCGCATATTTCTCATACTTGATGGCTAGGTCCTGGGTTTTTTCTGGTTTGGATCACGTAGTAATGTGGTACCACACTGAAACAGTCGATTAAACCTGGTTTCGATCAATATTTTAGAGGATAACGCAAGTTAAGTCTGGGAATGGTCTGGGATTTGACCTCTTCAGACTCATACCTTCGCATTCTTCACATACTTGTTGAACGGATCCTGGGTTTTTTCTGGTTTGGATCACGTAGTAATGTGGTACCACACTGAAACAGTCGATTAAACCAGGTTTCGATCAATATTTTAGAGGATAACGCATGTTAGGTCTAGGTTAGGCCTGGGATTTTCACTCATCAGACTCATACTATCGCATTCTTCACATACTTGTTGAACGGATCATGGGTTTTTTCTAGTTTGGATCACGTAGTAACGTGGTACCACACTGAAACATTCAATTAAACCTGGTCTGGATAAATATTTTAGAGGTTAACGCATCTTAGGTCTGGGTTAGGTCTAAGATTTGCCCTCATCAGGCACACAGTTTAGCGTTTTTCACATACTTGTTGAACAGATCCTGGGTTTTTTCTGGTTTGGATCACGAAGTAGTGTGGTACCACACTGAAACAGTCCATTAAACCTGGTTTGGATCAATATTTTAGAGGATAACGCATGTTAGGTCTAGGTTAGGTCTGGGATTTTCACTCATCAGACTCATACTTTCGCATTCTTCACATACTTGTTGAACGGACCATGGGTTATTTCTGGATTGGATCACGTAGTAGTGTGGTGCCAGACTAAAACAGTCGATTAAACCTGGTTTCGATCAATATCTTAGAGGACAACGCAAGTTAGGTCTGGGATATGTCTGGGATTTTCCCTCATCAGGCTCATACTTTCGCGTTTTTCACATACTTGTTGAACAGATCCTGGGTTTTTCCTGGTTTGGATCACGTAGTAATGTGGTACCACACTGAAACGGTCAATTAAACCTGGTTTCGATCAATATTTTAGAGAATAATTCATGTTAGGTCAAGGTTAGGTCTGGGATTTGCTCTCATCAGGCTCATTCTTTCGCATATTTCTCATACTTCATGGCTAGATGCTGGGCTGTTTCTGGATTGTATCACGTAGTAATGTGGTACCACGCTGAAACAGTCAATTAAACCTGGATTCGATCAATATTTTAGAGGATAACGCAAGTTAGGTCTGGGTTAGGTCTGGGATTTGCTCTCATCAGGCTCATTCTTTCGCATATTTCTCATACTTGATGGCTAGATCCTGGGCTTTTTCTGGATTGCATCACGTAGTAGTGTAGTACCACACTGAAACAGACAATGAAACCTGGTTTCCATCAATATTTTAGAGGACATCGCATGTTAGGTCTAGGTAAGGCCTGAGATTTTCACTGATCGGACTCATACTTTCGCACTTTTCACATACCTGTTGAACGGATCCTGGGTTTTTTCTGGTTTGGATCACGTAGTAATGTGGTACCACACTGAAACGGTCAATTAAACCTGGTTTCGATCAATATTTTAGAGAATAATTCATGTTAGGTCAAGGTTAGGTCTGGGATTTGCTCTCATCAGGCTCATTCTTTCGCATATTTCTCATACTTCATGGCTAGATGCTGGGCTGTTTCTGGATTGTATCACGTAGTAATGTGGTACCACGCTGAAACAGTCAATTAAACCTGGTGTCGCTCAATATTTTAGAGGATAACGCATGTTAGGTCTAGGTTAGGTCAGGGATTTGCTCTCATCAGGCTCATTGTTTCGCATATTTCTCATACTTGATGGCTAGATCATGGCCTTTTTCTGGATTGCATCACGTAGTAATGTAGTACCACACTGAAACAGTCAAAGAAACCTGGTTTCTATCAATATTTTAGAGGACAACGCATGTTAGGTCTAGGTTAGCCCTGGGAATTACACTCATCAGACTCATACTTTCGCATTCTTCACATACTTGTCGAACTGATCCTGGGTTTTTTCTGGTTTGGATCACGTAGTATTGTGGTACCACACTGAAACAGTCAATGAAACCTGGTTTCCATCAATATTTTAGAGTACAGCGCATGTTAGGTCTAGGTTAGGCCTGGGATTTTCACTCATCAGACTCATACTTTCGCATTCTTCACATACTTGTTGAACGGATCCTGGGTTTTTTCTGGTTTGGATCACGTAGTAATGTGGTACCACACTGAAACAGTCAATGAAACCTGGTTTCAATCAATATTTTAGACGACAGCGCAAGTTAGGTCTAGGTAAGGCCTGAGATTTTCACTGATCGGACTCATACTTTCGTATTTTTCACATACTTGTCGAACTGATCCTGGGTTTTTTCTGGTTTGGATCACGTAGTAATGTGGTACCACACTGAAACAGTCGATTAAACCTGGTTTCGATCAATATTCTAGAGGATAACGCATGTTAGGTCTATGTTAGCCCTGGGATTCTCACTCATCGGACTCATACTTTCGCATTCTTCACATACTTGTTGAACTGATCCCGGGGTTTTTTCTGGTTTGGATCACGTAGTAATGTGGTACCACACTGAAACAGTCGACTAAACCTGGTTTCGATCAATATTTTAGAGGATAACGCATGTTAGGTCTAGGTTAGGCCTGGGATTTTCACTCATCAGACTCATACTTTCGCATTCTTCACATACTTGTTGAACGGATCCTGGGTTATTTCTGGTTTGGATCACGTAGTAATGTGGGACCACACTGAAACAGTCAATTAAACCTGGTTTCCATCAATATCTTAGAGGACAACGCAAGTTAGGTCTGGGATATGTCTGGGTTTTGACCTCATCAGACTCATACTTTCGCATTCTTCACATTCTTGTTGAACGGATCCTGGGTTTTTTCTGGTTTGGATCACGTAGTAATGTGGGACCACACTGAAACAGTCAATTAAACCTGGTTTCGATCAATATCTTAGAGGACAACGCAAGTTAGGTCTAGGTTAGGTCTGGGATTTGCTCTCATCAGGCTCATTCTTTCGCATATTTCTCATACTTGATGGCTAGATCCTGGACTTTTTCTGGATTGCATCACGTAGTAGTGTAGTACCACACTGAAACAGTCCATTAAACCTGGTTTGGATCAATAATTTAGAGGATAACGCATGTTAGGTCTAGGTTAGGCCTGGGATTTTCACTCATCAGACTCATACTTTCGCATTCTTCACATACTTGTTGAACGGATCCTGGGTTTTTTCTGGTTTGGATCACGTAGTAATGTGGTACCACACTGAAACAGTCGATTAAACCAGGTTTCGATCAATATTTTGGAGGATAACGCATGTTAGGTCTAGGTTAGGCCTGGGATTTTCACTCATCAGACTCATACTATCACATTCTTCACATACTTGTTGAACGGATCCTGGGTTTCTTCTAGTTTGGATCACGTAGTAACGTGGTACCACACTGAAACATTCAATTAAACCTGGTCTGGATAAATATTTTAGAGGTTAACGCATCTTAGGTCTGGGTTAGGTCTAAGATTTGACCTCATCAGACTCATACTTTCGCATTCTTCACATTCTTGTTGAACGGATCCTGGGTTTTTTCTGGTTTGGATCACGTAGTAATGTGGGACCACACTGAAACAGTCAATTAAACCTGGTTTCGATCAATATTTTAGCGAATAATTCATGTTAGGTCAAGGTTAGGTCTGGTATTTGCTCTCATCAGGCTCATTCTTTCGCATATTTCTCATACTTCATGGCTAGATGCTGGGCTATTTCTGGATTGCATCACGTAGTAATGAAGTACAACACTGAAACAGTCAATTAAACCTGGTTTCCATCAATATCTTAGAGGACAACGCAAGTTAGGTCTGGGATATGTCTGGGTTTTGACCTCATCAGACTCATACTTTCGCATTCTTCACATTCTTGTTGAACGGATCCTGGGTTTTTTCTGGTTTGGATCACGTAGTAATGTGGGACCACACTGAAACAGTCAATTAAACCTGGTTTCGATCAATATTTTAGCGAATAATTCATGTTAGGTCAAGGTTAGGTCTGGTATTTGCTCTCATCAGGCTCATTCTTTCGCATATTTCTCATACTTCATGGCTAGATGCTGGGCTGTTTCTGGATTGTATCACGTAGTAATGTGGTACCACGCTGAAACAGTCAATTAAACCTGGATTCGATCAATATTTTAGAGGATAACGCAAGTTAGGTCTGGGTTAGGTCTGGGATTTGCTCTCATCAGGCTCATTCTTTCGCATATTTCTCATACTTGATGGCTAGATCCTGGGCTTTTTCTGGATTGCATCACGTAGTAGTGTAGTACCACACTGAAACAGACAATGAAACCTGGTTTCCATCAATATTTTAGAGGACATCGCATGTTAGGTCTAGGTAAGGCCTGAGATTTTCACTGATCGGACTCATACTTTCGCACTTTTCACATACTTGTTGAACGGATCCTGGGTTTTTTCTGGTTTGGATCACGTAGTATTGTGGTACCACACTGAAACAGTCAATGAAACCTGGTTTCCATCAATATTTTAGAGTACAGCGCATGTTAGGTCTAGGTTAGGCCTGGGATTTTCACTCATCAGACTCATACTTTCGCATTCTTCACATACTTGTTGAACGGATCCTGGGTTTTTTCTGGTTTGGATCACGTAGTAATGTGGTACCACACTGAAACAGTCAATGAAACCTGGTTTCAATCAATATTTTAGACGACAACGCAAGTTAGGTCTAGGTAAGGCCTGAGATTTTCACTGATCGGACTCATACTTTCGTATTTTTCACATACTTGTCGAACTGATCCTGGGTTTTTTCTGGTTTGGATCACGTAGTAATGTGGTACCACACTGAAACAGTCGATTAAACCTGGTTTCGATCAATATTTTTGAGGATAACGCAAGTTAGGTCTGGGATAAGTCTGGGATTTGACCTCATCAGACTCATACTTTCGCACACTTCACATACTCCTTGAACAGATCCTGGGTTATTTTCTGGTTTGGATCACATAGTAATGTAGTACCACACTGAAACAGTCAATGAAACCTGGTTTCCATCAATATTTTAGAGGAGAACGCAAGTTAGGTCTAGGTAAGGCCTGAGATTTTCACTGATCAGACTCATACTTTCGCATTCCTCACATACTTGTTGAACGGATCCTGGGTTTTTTCTAGTTTGGATCACGTAGTAATGTGGTACCACACTGAAACATTCAATTAAACCTGGTCTTGATAAATATTTCAGAGGATAACGCAAGTTAGGTCTGGGATAGGTCTAGGATTTGCCCTCATCAGGCTCATACTTTCGGGTTTTTCACATACTTGTTGAACAGATCCTGGGTTTTTTCTGGATTGGATCACGTAGTAGTGTGGTACCACGCTGAAACAGTCCATTAAACCTGGTTTCGCTCAATATTTTAGAGGATAACGCATGTTAGGTCTATGTTAGGCCTGGGATTTTCACTCATCAGACTCATACCTTCGCATTCTTCACTTACTTGTTGAACGGATCCTGGGTTATTTCTGGTTTGGATCATGTAGTAATGTGGGACCACACTGAAACAGTCAATTAAACCTGGTTTCGATCAATATTTTAGAGAATAATTCATGTTAGGTCTAGGTTAGGTCTGGGATTTGCTGTCATCAGGCTCATTCTTTCGCATATTTCTCATACTTCATGGCAAGATCCTGGGCTATATCTGGATTGGATCACGTAGTAAAGTGGTACCACTCTGAAACATTCAATGAAACCTGGTCTGGATAAATATTTTATAGGATAACGCATCTTAGGTCTGGGTTAGGTCTAAGATTTGCCGTCATCAGGCTCACAGTTTAGCGTTTTTCACATACTTGTTGAACAGATCCTGGGTTTTTTCTGGTTTGGATCACGAAGTAGTGTGGTACCACACTGAAACAGTCCATTAAACCTGGTTTCGCTCAATATTTTAGATGATAACGCATGTAAGGTCTTGGTTGGGTCTGGGATTTGCTCTCATCGGGCTCATTCTATCGCATATTTCTCATACTTGATGGCTAGGTCCTGGGTTTTTTCTGGTTTGGATCACGTAGTAATGTGGTACCACACTGAAACAGTCGATTAAACCTGGTTTCGATCAATATTTAAGAGGATAACGCAAGTTAAGTCTGGGAATGGTCTGGGATTTGACCTCTTCAGACTCATACCTTCGCATTCTTCACATACTTGTTGAACAGATCCTGGGTTATTTTCTGGAATGGATCACATAGTAATGTGGTACCACATTGAAACAGTCGATTAAACCTGGTTCCGATCAATATTTTAGAGAATAATTCATGTAAGGTCTAGGTTAGGTCTGGGATTTGCTCTCATCAGGCTCATTCTATCGCATATTTCTCATACTTGATGGCTAGGTCCTGGGTTATTTTCTGGAATGGATCACATAGTAATGTGGTACCACATTGAAACAGTCGACTAAACCTGGTTCCGATCAATATTTTAGAGAATAATTCATGTAAGGTCTAGGTTAGGTCTGGGATTTGCTCTCATCAGGCTCATTCTATCGCATATTTCTCATACTTGATGGCTAGGTCCTGGGTTTTTTCTGGTTTGGATCACGTAGTAATGTGGTACCACACTGAAACAGTCGATTAAACCTGGTTTCGATCAATATTTTAGAGGATAACGCAAGTTAAGTCTGGGAATGGTCTGGGATTTGACCTCTTCAGACTCATACCTTCGCATTCTTCACATACTTGTTGAACGGATCCTGGGTTTTTTCTGGTTTGGATCACGTAGTATTGTGGTACCACACTGAAACAGTCAATGAAACCTGGTTTCCATCAATATTTTAGAGTACAGCGCATGTTAGGTCTAGGTTAGGCCTGGGATTTTCACTCATCAGACTCATACTTTCGCATTCTTCACATACTTGTTGAACGGATCCTGGGTTTTTTCTGGTTTCGATCACGTAGTAATGTGGTACCACACTGAAACAGTCAATGAAACCTGGTTTCAATCAATATTTTAGACGACAACGCAAGTTAGGTCTAGGTAAGGCCTGAGATTTTCACTGATCGGACTCATACTTTCGTATTTTTCACATACTTGTCGAACTGATCCTGGGTTTTTTCTGGTTTGGATCACGTAGTAATGTGGTACCACACTGAAACAGTCGATTAAACCTGGTTTCGATCAATATTTTTGAGGATAACGCAAGTTAGGTCTGGGATAAGTCTGGGATTTGACCTCATCAGACTCATACTTTCGCACACTTCACATACTCCTTGAACAGATCCTGGGTTATTTTCTGGTTTGGATCACATAGTAATGTAGTACCACACTGAAACAGTCAATGAAACCTGGTTTCCATCAATATTTTAGAGGACAACGCAAGTTAGGTCTAGGTAAGGCCTGAGATTTTCACTGATCAGACTCATACTTTCGCATTCCTCACATACTTGTTGAACGGATCCTGGGTTTTTTCTCGTTTGGATCACGTAGTAATGTGGTACCACACTGAAACATTCAATTAAACCTGGTCTTGATAAATATTTCAGAGGATAACGCAAGTTAGGTCTGGGATATGTCTAGGATTTGCCCTCATCAGGCTCATACTTTCGGGTTTTTCACATACTTGTTGAACAGATCCTGGGTTTTTTCTGGATTGGATCACGTAGTAGTGTGGTACCACGCTGAAACAGTCCATTAAACCTGGTTTCGCTCAATATTTTAGAGGATAACGCATGTTAGGTCTATGTTAGGCCTGGGATTTTCACTCATCAGACTCATACCTTCGCATTCTTCACTTACTTGTTGAACGGATCCTGGGTTATTTCTGGTTTGGATCATGTAGTAATGTGGGACCACACTGAAACAGTCAATTAAACCTGGTTTCGATCAATATTTTAGAGAATAATTCATGTTAGGTCTAGGTTAGGTCTGGGATTTGCTGTCATCAGGCTCATTCTTTCGCATATTTCTCATACTTCATGGCTAGATCCTGGGCTATATCTGGATTGGATCACGTAGTAAAGTGGTACCACTCTGAAACATTCAATGAAACCTGGTCTGGATAAATATTTTATAGGATAACGCATCTTAGGTCTGGGTTAGGTCTAAGATTTGCCGTCATCAGGCTCACAGTTTAGCGTTTTTCACATACTTGTTGAACAGATCCTGGGTTTTTTCTGGTTTGGATCACGAAGTAGTGTGGTACCACACTGAAACAGTCCATTAAACCTGGTTTCGCTCAATATTTTAGATGATAACGCATGTAAGGTCTTGGTTGGGTCTGGGATTTGCTCTCATCCGGCTCATTCTTTCGCATATTTCTCATACTTGATGGCTAGATCCTGGGTTTTTTCTGATTTGGATCACGTAGTAATGTGGTACCACACTGAAACAGTCAATTAAACCTGGTTTCGATCAATATTTTGGAGGATAACGCAAGTTAAGTCTGGGAATGGTCTGGGATTTGACCTCATCAGACTCATACTTTCGCACACTTCACATACTGGTTGAACAGATCCTGGGTTATTTTCTGGAATGGATCACATAGTAATGTGGTACCACATTGAAACAGTCGATTAAACCTGGTTCCGATCAATATTTTAGAGAATAATTCATGTAAGGTCTAGGTTAGGTCTGGGATTTGCTCTCATCAGGCTCATTCTATCGCATATTTCTCATACTTGATGGCTAGGTCCTGGGTTTTTTCTGGTTTGGATCACGTAGTAATGTGGTACCACACTGAAACAGTCGATTAAACCTGGTTTCGATCAATATTTTAGAGGATAACGCAAGTTAAGTCTGGGAATGGTCTGGGATTTGACCTCTTCAGACTCATACCTTCGCATTCTTCACATACTTGTTGAACGGATCCTGGGTTTTTTCTGGTTTGGATCACGTAGTAATGTGGTACCACACTGAAACAGTCGATTAAACCAGGTTTCGATCAATATTTTAGAGGATAACGCATGTTAGGTCTAGGTTAGGCCTGGGATTTTCACTCATCAGACTCATACTATCGCATTCTTCACATACTTGTTGAACGGATCATGGGTTTTTTCTAGTTTGGATCACGTAGTAACGTGGTACCACACTGAAACATTCAATTAAACCTGGTCTGGATAAATATTTTAGAGGTTATCGCATCTTAGGTCTGGGTTAGGTCTAAGATTTGCCCTCATCAGGCACACAGTTTAGCGTTTTTCACATACTTGTTGAACAGATCCTGGGTTTTTTCTGGTTTGGATCACGAAGTAGTGTGGTACCACACTGAAACAGTCCATTAAACCTGGTTTGGATCAATATTTTAGAGGATAACGCATGTTAGGTCTAGGTTAGGTCTGGGATTTTCACTCATCAGACTCATACTTTCGCATTCTTCACATACTTGTTGAACGGACCATGGGTTATTTCTGGATTGGATCACGTAGTAGTGTGGTGCCAGACTAAAACAGTCGATTAAACCTGGTTTCGATCAATATCTTAGAGGACAACGCAAGTTAGGTCTGGGATATGTCTGGGATTTTCCCTCATCAGGCTCATACTTTCGCGTTTTTCACATACTTGTTGAACAGATCCTGGGTTTTTTCTGGTTTGGATCACGTAGTAATGTGGTACCACACTGAAACGGTCAATTAAACCTGGTTTCGATCAATATTTTAGAGAATAATTCATGTTAGGTCAAGGTTAGGTCTGGGATTTGCTCTCATCAGGCTCATTCTTTCGCATATTTCTCATACTTCATGGCTAGATGCTGGGCTGTTTCTGGATTGTATCACGTAGTAATGTGGTACCACGCTGAAACAGTCAATTAAACCTGGATTCGATCAATATTTTAGAGGATAACGCAAGTTAGGTCTGGGTTAGGTCTGGGATTTGCTCTCATCAGACTCATTCTTTCGCATATTTCTCATACTTGATGGCTAGATCCTGGGCTTTTTCTGGATTGCATCACGTAGTAGTGTAGTACCACACTGAAACAGACAATGAAACCTGGTTTCCATCAATATTTTAGAGGACATCGCATGTTAGGTCTAGGTAAGGCCTGAGATTTTCACTGATCGGACTCATACTTTCGCACTTTTCACATACCTGTTGAACGGATCCTGGGTTTTTTCTGGTTTGGATCACGTAGTAATGTGGTACCACACTGAAACGGTCAATTAAACCTGGTTTCGATCAATATTTTAGAGAATAATTCATGTTAGGTCAAGGTTAGGTCTGGGATTTGCTCTCATCAGGCTCATTCGTTCGCATATTTCTCATACTTCATGGCTAGATGCTGGGCTGTTTCTGGATTGTATCACGTAGTAATGTGGTACCACGCTGAAACAGTCAATTAAACCTGGTGTCGCTCAATATTTTAGAGGATAACGCATGTTAGGTCTAGGTTAGGTCAAGAATTTGCTCTCATCAGGCTCATTGTTTCGCATATTTCTCATACTTGATGGCTAGATCATGGCCTTTTTCTGGATTGCATCACGTAGTAATGTAGTACCACACTGAAACAGTCAAAGAAACCTGGTTTCTATCAATATTTTAGAGGACAACGCATGTTAGGTCTAGGTTAGCCCTGGGAATTACACTCATCAGACTCATACTTTCGCATTCTTCACATACTTGTCGAACTGATCCTGGGTTTTTTCTGGTTTGGATCACGTAGTATTGTGGTACCACACTGAAACAGTCAATGAAACCTGGTTTCCATCAATATTTTAGAGTACAGCGCATGTTAGGTCTAGGTTAGGCCTGGGATTTTCACTCATCAGACTCATACTTTCGCATTCTTCACATACTTGTTGAACGGATCCTGGGTTTTTTCTGGTTTGGATCACGTAGTAATGTGGTACCACACTGAAACAGTCAATGAAACCTGGTTTCAATCAATATTTTAGACGACAGCGCAAGTTAGGTCTAGGTAAGGCCTGAGATTTTCACTGATCGGACTCATACTTTCGTATTTTTCACATACTTGTCGAACTGATCCTGGGTTTTTTCTGGTTTGGATCACGTAGTAATGTGGTACCACACTGAAACAGTCGATTAAACCTGGTTTCGATCAATATTCTAGAGGATAACGCATGTTAGGTCTATGTTAGCCCTGGGATTCTCACTCATCGGACTCATACTTTCGCATTCTTCACATACTTGTTGAACTGATCCCGGGGTTTTTTCTGGTTTGGATCACGTAGTAATGTGGTACCACACTGAAACAGTCGACTAAACCTGGTTTCGATCAATATTTTAGAGGATAACGCATGTTAGGTCTAGGTTAGGCCTGGGATTTTCACTCATCAGACTCATACTTTCGCATTCTTCACATACTTGTTGAACGGATCCTGGGTTATTTCTGGTTTGGATCACGTAGTAATGTGGGACCACACTGAAACAGTCAATTAAACCTGGTTTCCATCAATATCTTAGAGGACAACGCAAGTTAGGTCTGGGACATGTCTGGGTTTTGACCTCATCAGACTCATACTTTCGCATTCTTCACATTCTTGTTGAACGGATCCTGGGTTTTGTCTGGTTTGGATCACGTAGTAATGTGGGACCACACTGAAACAGTCAATTAAACCTGGTTTCGATCAATATCTTAGAGGACAACGCAAGTTAGGTCTAGGTTAGGTCTGGGATTTGCTCTCATCAGGCTCATTCTTTCGCATATTTCTCATACTTGATGGCTAGATCCTGGACTTTTTCTGGATTGCATCACGTAGTAGTGTAGTACCACACTGAAACAGTCCATTAAACCTGGTTTGGATCAATAATTTAGAGGATAACGCATGTTAGGTCTAGGTTAGGCCTGGGATTTTCACTCATCAGACTCATACTTTCGCATTCTTCACATACTTGTTGAACGGATCCTGGGTTTTTTCTGGTTTGGATCACGTAGTAATGTGGTACCACACTGAAACAGTCGATTAAACCAGGTTTCGATCAATATTTTGGAGGATAACGCATGTTAGGTCTAGGTTAGGCCTGGGATTTTCACTCATCAGACTCATACTATCGCATTCTTCACATACTTGTTGAACGGATCCTGGGTTTCTTCTAGTTTGGATCACGTAGTAACGTGGTACCACACTGAAACATTCAATTAAACCTGGTCTGGATAAATATTTTAGAGGTTAACGCATCTTAGGTCTGGGTTAGGTCTAAGATTTGACCTCATCAGACTCATACTTTCGCATATTTCTCATACTTGATGGCTAGATCCTGGGCTTTTTCTGGATTGCATCACGTAGTAGTGTAGTACCACACTGAAACAGACAATGAAACCTGGTTTCCATCAATATTTTAGAGGACATCGCATGTTAGGTCTAGGTAAGGCCTGAGATTTTCACTGATCGGACTCATACTTCCGCACTTTTCACATACTTGTTGAACGGATCCTGGGTTTTTTCTGGTTTGGATCACGTAGTATTGTGGTACCACACTGAAACAGTCAATGAAACCTGGTTTCCATCAATATTTTAGAGTACAGCGCATGTTAGGTCTAGGTTAGGCCTGGGATTTTCACTCATCAGACTCATACTTTCGCATTCTTCACATACTTGTTGAACGGATCCTGGGTTTTTTCTGGTTTGGATCACGTAGTAATGTGGTACCACACTGAAACAGTCAATGAAACCTGGTTTCAATCAATATTTTAGACGACAACGCAAGTTAGGTCTAGGTAAGGCCTGAGATTTTCACTGATCGGACTCATACTTTCGTATTTTTCACATACTTGTCGAACTGATCCTGGGTTTTTTCTGGTTTGGATCACGTAGTAATGTGGTACCACACTGAAACAGTCGATTAAACCTGGTTTCGATCAATATTTTTGAGGATAACGCAAGTTAGGTCTGGGATAAGTCTGGGATTTGACCTCATCAGACTCATACTTTCGCACACTTCACATACTCCTTGAACAGATCCTGGGTTATTTTCTGGTTTGGATCACATAGTAATGTAGTACCACACTGAAACAGTCAATGAAACCTGGTTTCCATCAATATTTTAGAGGACAACGCAAGTTAGGTCTAGGTAAGGCCTGAGATTTTCACTGATCAGACTCATACTTTCGCATTCCTCACATACTTGTTGAACGGATCCTGGGTTTTTTCTAGTTTGGATCACGTAGTAATGTGGTACCACACTGAAACATTCAATTAAACCTGGTCTTGATAAATATTTCAGAGGATAACGCAAGTTAGGTCTGGGATAGGTCTAGGATTTGCCCTCATCAGGCTCATACTTTCGGGTTTTTCACATACTTGTTGAACAGATCCTGGGTTTTTTCTGGATTGGATCACGTAGTAGTGTGGTACCACGCTGAAACAGTCCATTAAACCTGGTTTCGCTCAATATTTTAGAGGATAACGCATGTTAGGTCTATGTTAGGCCTGGGATTTGCTGTCATCAGGCTCATTCTTTCGCATATTTCTCATACTTCATGGCTAGATCCTGGGCTATATCTGGATTGGATCACGTAGTAAAGTGGTACCACTCTGAAACATTCAATGAAACCTGGTCTGGATAAATATTTTATAGGATAACGCATCTTAGGTCTGGGTTAGGTCTAAGATTTGCCGTCATCAGGCTCACAGTTTAGCGTTTTTCACATACTTGTTGAACAGATCCTGGGTTTTTTCTGGTTTGGATCACGAAGTAGTGTGGTACCACACTGAAACAGTCCATTAAACCTGGTTTCGCTCAATATTTTAGATGATAACGCATGTAAGGTCTTGGTTGGGTCTGGGATTTGCTCTCATCCGGCTCATTCTTTTGCATATTTCTCATACTTGATGGCTAGATCCTGGGTTTTTTCTGATTTGGATCACGTAGTAATGTGGTACCACACTGAAACAGTCAATTAAACCTGGTTTCGATCAATATTTTGGAGGATAACGCAAGTTAAGTCTGGGAATGGTCTGGGATTTGACCTCATCAGACTCATACTTTCGCACACTTCACATACTGGTTGAACAGATCCTGGGTTATTTTCTGGAATGGATCACATAGTAATGTGGTACCACATTGAAACAGTCGATTAAACCTGGTTCCGATCAATATTTTAGAGAATAATTCATGTAAGGTCTAGGTTAGGTCTGGGATTTGCTCTCATCAGGCTCATTCTATCGCATATTTCTCATACTTGATGGCTAGGTCCTGGGTTTTTTCTGGTTTGGATCACGTAGTAATGTGGTACCACACTGAAACAGTCGATTAAACCTGGTTTCGATCAATATTTTAGAGGATAACGCAAGTTAAGTCTGGGAATGGTCTGGGATTTGACCTCTTCAGACTCATACCTTCGCATTCTTCACATACTTGTTGAACGGATCCTGGGTTTTTTCTGGTTTGGATCACGTAGTAATGTGGTACCACACTGAAACAGTCGATTAAACCAGGTTTCGATCAATATTTTAGAGGATAACGCATGTTAGGTCTAGGTTAGGCCTGGGATTTTCACTCATCAGACTCATACTATCGCATTCTTCACATACTTGTTGAACGGATCATGGGTTTTTTCTAGTTTGGATCACGTAGTAACGTGGTACCACACTGAAACATTCAATTAAACCTGGTCTGGATAAATATTTTAGAGGTTAACGCATCTTAGGTCTGGGTTAGGTCTAAGATTTGCCCTCATCAGGCACACAGTTTAGCGTTTTTCACATACTTGTTGAACAGATCCTGGGTTTTTTCTGGTTTGGATCACGAAGTAGTGTGGTACCACACTGAAACAGTCCATTAAACCTGGTTTCGCTCAATATTTTAGAGGATAACGCATGTTAGGTCTAGGTTAGGTCTGGGATTTGCTCTCATCAGGCTCATTCTTTCGCATATTTCTCATACTTGATGGCTAGGTCCTGGGTTTTTTCTGGTTTGGATCACGTAGTAATGTGGTACCACACTGAAACAGTCGATTAAACCTGGTTTCGATCAATATTTTAGAGGATAACGCAAGTTAGGTCTGGGATAGGTCTGGGATTTGACCTCATCAGACTCATACTTTCGCAACACTTCACATACTCCTTGAACAGATCCTGGGTTATTTTCTGGATTGGATCACGTAGTAAAGTGGTACCACACTGAAACATTCAATGAAACCGGGTCTGGATAAATATTTTAGAGGGTAACGCATCTTATGTCTGGGTTAGGTCTAAGATTTGCCCTCATCAGGCTCACAGTTTCGCGTTTTTCACATCCTTGTTGTTCAGATCCTAGGTTTTTTCTGGTTTGGATCACGAAGTAGTGTGGTACCACACTGAAACAGTCAATGAAACCTGGTTTCCATCAATATTTTAGAGGACAACGCATGTTAGGTCTAGGTTAGGCCTGGGATTTGCCCTCATCAGGGTCATACTGTCGCAGTTTTAACATACTTGTTGAACGGATCCTGGCTCTTTTCTGGTTTGGATCACGTAGTAGTGTGGTACCACACTGAAACAGTCCATTAAACCTGGTTGCGATCAATATTTTAGAGGATAACGCATGTTAGGTCTGGGTTAGGCCTAGGATTTGCCCTCATCAGGCTCATTCTTTCGCATATTTCTCAAACTTGATGGCTAGATCCTGGGCTTTTTCTAGATTGCATCACGTAGTAATGTGGTACCACACTGAAACATTCAATTAAACCTGGTCTTGATAAATATTCTAGAGGCTAACGCATGTTAGGTCTGGGTTAAGTCTAGGATTTGCCCTCATCAGGCTCATACTTTCGCATATTTCTCATACTTCATGGCTAGATCCTGGGCTTTTTGTGGATTGCATCACGTAGTAATGAAGTACAACACTGAAACAGTCAACTAAACCTGGTTTCCATCAATATCTTAGAGGACAACGCAAGTTAGGTCTGGGATAGGTCTTGGATTTGCCCTCATCAGGCTCATACTGTCGCGTTTTTCAGAAACTTGTTGAACAGATCCTTGGTTTTTTCTGGTTTGGATCACGTAGTATTGTGGTACCACACTGAAACAGTCCATTATACCTGGTTTGGATCAATATTTTAGAGGATAACGCATGTTAGGTCTAGGTTAGGTCTGGGATTTTCACTCATCAGACTCATACTTTCGCATTCTTCACATACTTGTTGAACGGACCATGGGTTATTTCTGGATTGGATCACGTAGTAGTGTGGTGCCAGACTAAAACAGTCGATTAAACCTGGTTTCGATCAATATCTTAGAGGACAACGCAAGTTAGGTCTGGGATATGTCTGGGATTTTCCCTCATCAGGCTCATACTTTCGCGTTTTTCACATACTTGTTGAACAGATCCTGGGTTTTTTCTGGTTTGGATCACGTAGCAGTGTGGTACCACGCGGAAACAGTCCATTAAACCTGGTTTGGATCAATATTTTAGAGGATAACGCATGTTAGGTCTAGGTTAGGCCTGGGATTTTCACTCATCAGACTCATACTTTCGCATTCTTCACATACTTGATGGCTAGATCCTGGGTTTTTTCTGGTTTGGATCACGTAGTAGTGTGGTACCACGCTGAAACAGTCGATTAAACCTGGTTAGGATCAATATTTTAGAGGATAACGCATGATAGGTCTAGGTTAGGCCTGGGATTTTCACTCATCAGACTCATACTTTCGTATTCTTCACATACTTGTTGAACGGATCCTGGGTTTTTTCTGGTTTGGATCACGTAGCAGTGTGGTACCACGCGGAAACAGTCCATTAAACCTGGTTTGGATCAATATTTTAGAGGATAACGCATGTTAGGTCTGGGTTAGGCCTAGGATTTGCCCTCATCAGGCTCATTCTTTCGCATATTTCTCAAACTTGATGGCTAGATCCTGGGCTTTTTCTAGATTGCATCACGTAGTAATGTGGTACCACACTGAAACAGTCGATTAAACCTGGTTTCGATCAATATTTTAGAGGATAACGCAAGTTAAGTCTGGGAATGGTCTGGGATTTGACCTCATAAGACTCATACTTTCGCACACTTCACATACTCGTTGAACAGATCCTGGGTTATTTTCTGGTTTGGATCACATAGTAATGTGGTACCACACTGAAACAGTCGATTAAACCAGGTTTCGATCAATATTTTAGAGAATAATTCATGTAAGGTCTAGGTTAGGTCTGGGATTTGCTCTCATCAGGCACATTCTTTCGCATATTACTGATACATGTTGAACAGATCCTGGGTTTTTTCTAGTTTGGATCACGTAGTAATGAAGTACAACACTGAAACAGTCAATTAAACCTGGTTTCCATCAATATCTTAGAGGACAACGCAAGTTAGGTCTGGGATATGTCTGGGGATTGCACTCATCAGGCTCATACTTTCGCGTTTTTCACATACTTGTTGAACAGATCCTGGGTTTTTTCTGGTTTGGATCACGTAGTAGTGTGGTACCACGCTGAAACAGTCGATTAAACCTGGTTAGGATCAATATTTTAGAGGATAACGCATGATAGGTCTAGGTTAGGCCTGGGATTTTCACTCATCAGACTCATACTTTCGTATTCTTCACATACTTGTTGAACGGATCCTGGGTTATTTCTGGTTTGGATCACGTAGTAATGTGGGACCACACTGAAACAGTCAGTTAAACCTGGTTTCGATCAATATTTTAGAGAATAAGTCATGTTAGGTCTATGTTAGATCTGGGATTTGCTCTCATCAGGCTCATTCATTCGCATATTTCTCATACATGTTGAACAGATCCTGGGTTCTTTCTGGTTTGGATCACGTAGTAATGCGGGACCACACTGAAACAGTCGGTTAAACCTGGTTTCGATCAATATTTTAGAGGATAACGCAAGTTAGGTCTGGGATAGGTCTGGGATTTGACCTCATCAGACTCATACTTTCGCAACACTTCACATACTCCTTGAACAGATCCTGGGTTATTTTCTGGATTGGATCACGTAGTAATGTGGTACCACACTGAAACATTCAATGACACCTGGTCTGGATAAATATTTTAGAGGGTAACGCATCTTAGGTCTGGGTTAGGTCTAAGATTTGCCCTCATCAGGCTCACAGTTTCGCGTTTTTCACATACTTGTTGAACAGATGCTAGGTTTTTTCTGGTTTGGATCACAAAGTAGTATGGTACCACACTGAAACAGTCAATGAAACCTGGTTTCCATCAATATTTTAGAGGATAAAGCATGTTAGGTCTAGGTTAGGTCTGGGATTTGCTCTCATCAGGCTCATTCTTTCGCATATTTCTCATACTTGATGGCTAGATCTTGGGCTTTTTCTGGATTGCATCACGTAGTAATGTAGCACCACACTGAAACAGACAATGAAACCTGGTTTCCATCAGTATTTTAGAGGACAACGCATGCTGGTCTAGGTAAGGCCTGTGATTTTCACTGATCGGACTCATACTTTCGCATTTTTCACATACTTGTTGAACGGATCCTGGGTTTTTTCTGTTTTGGATCACGTAGTAATGTGGTACCACACTGAAACGGTCAATTAAACCTGGTTTCGATCAATATTTTAGAGAATAATTCATGCTAGGTCAAGGCTAGGTCTGGGATTTGCCCTCATCAGGCTCATTCTTTCGCATATTTCTCAAACTTGATGGCTAGATCCTGGGCTTTTTCTGGATTGCATCACGTAGTAATGTGGTACCACACTGAAACATTCAATTAAACCTGGTCTTGATAAATATTTTAGTGGCTAACGCATGTTAGGTCTGGGTTAGGTCTAGGATTTGCCCTCATCAGGCTCATACTTTCGCGATTATCACATACTTGTTGAACAGATCCTGGGTTTTTTCTGGTTTGGATCACATAGTAATGTGGTACCCTACTGAAACAGACGATTAAACCAGGTTTCGAACAATATTTTTGAGGATAACGCATGTTAGGTCTAGGTTAGGCCTGGGATTTGACCTCATCAGACTCATACTTTCGCATTCTTCACATACTTGTTGAACGGATCCTGGGTTTTTTCTCGTTTGGATCACGTAGTAATGTGGGACCACACTGAAACAGTCAATTAAACCTGGTTTCGATCAATATTTTAGAGAATAATTCATGTTAGGTCTAGGTTAGGCCTGGGATTTGCTCTCATCAGGCTCATTCTTTCGCATATTTCTCATACTTGATGGCTAGCTCCTGGGCTTTTTCTGGATTGCATCACGTAGTAATGAAGTACAACACTGATACAGTCAATTAAACCTGGTTTCCATCAATATCTTAGAGGACAACGCAAGTTAGGTCTGGGATATGTCTGGGATTTGCCCTCATCAGGCTCATACTTTCGCGTTTTTCACACACTTGTTGAACAGATCCTGGGTTTTTTCTGGTTTGGATCACGTAGTAATGTGGGACCACACTGAAACAGTCAATTAAACCTGGTTTCGATCAATATTTTAGAGGATAACGCAAGTTAGGTCTGGGATAGGTCTGGGATTTGACCTCATCAGACTCATACTTTCGCAACACTTCACATACTCCTTGAACAGATCCTGGGTTATTTTCTGGATTGGATCACGTAGTAATGTGGTACCACACTGAAACATTCAATTAAACCTGGTCTGGATAAATATTTTAGAGGTTAACGCATCTTAGGTCTGGGTTAGGTCTAAGATTTGCCCTCATCAGGCACACAGTTTAGCGTTTTTCACATACTTGTTGAACAGATCCTGGGTTTTTTCTGGTTTGGATCACGAAGTAGTGTGGTACCACACTGAAACAGTCCATTAAACCTGGTTTCGCTCAATATTTTAGAGGATAACGCATGTTAGGTCTAGGTTAGGTCTGGGATTTGCTCTCATCAGGCTCATTCTTTCGCATATTTCTCATACTTGATGGCTAGGTCCTGGGTTTTTTCTGGTTTGGATCACGTAGTAATGTGGTACCACACTGAAACAGTCGATTAAACCTGGTTTCGATCAATATTTTAGAGGATAACGCAAGTTAGGTCTGGGATAGGTCTGGGATTTGACCTCATCAGACTCATACTTTCGCAACACTTCACATACTCCTTGAACAGATCCTGGGTTATTTTCTGGATTGGATCACGTAGTAAAGTGGTACCACACTGAAACATTCAATGAAACCGGGTCTGGATAAATATTTTAGAGGGTAACGCATCTTATGTCTGGGTTAGGTCTAAGATTTGCCCTCATCAGGCTCACAGTTTCGCGTTTTTCACATCCTTGTTGTTCAGATCCTAGGTTTTTTCTGGTTTGGATCACGAAGTAGTGTGGTACCACACTGAAACAGTCAATGAAACCTGGTTTCCATCAATATTTTAGAGGACAACGCATGTTAGGTCTAGGTTAGGCCTGGGATTTGCCCTCATCTGGGTCATACTGTCGCAGTTTTAACATACTTGTTGAACGGATCCTGGCTCTTTTCTGGTTTGGATCACGTAGTAGTGTGGTACCACACTGAAACAGTCCATTAAACCTGGTTGCGATCAATATTTTAGAGGATAACGCATGTTAGGTCTGGGTTAGGCCTAGGATTTGCCCTCATCAGGCTCATTCTTTCGCATATTTCTCAAACTTGATGGCTAGATCCTGGGCTTTTTCTAGATTGCATCACGTAGTAATGTGGTACCACACTGAAACATTCAATTAAACCTGGTCTTGATAAATATTCTAGAGGCTAACGCATGTTAGGTCTGGGTTAAGTCTAGGATTTGCCCTCATCAGGCTCATACTTTCGCATATTTCTCATACTTCATGGCTAGATCCTGGGCTTTTTGTGGATTGCATCACGTAGTAATGAAGTACAACACTGAAACAGTCAACTAAACCTGGTTTCCATCAATATCTTAGAGGACAACGCAAGTTAGGTCTGGGATAGGTCTTGGATTTGCCCTCATCAGGCTCATACTGTCGCGTTTTTCAGAAACTTGTTGAACAGATCCTTGGTTTTTTCTGGTTTGGATCACGTAGTATTGTGGTACCACACTGAAACAGTCCATTATACCTGGTTTGGATCAATATTTTAGAGGATAACGCATGTTAGGTCTAGGTTAGGTCTGGGATTTTCACTCATCAGACTCATACTTTCGCATTCTTCACATACTTGTTGAACGGACCATGGGTTATTTCTGGATTGGATCACGTAGTAGTGTGGTGCCAGACTAAAACAGTCGATTAAACCTGGTTTCGATCAATATCTTAGAGGACAACGCAAGTTAGGTCTGGGATATGTCTGGGATTTTCCCTCATCAGGCTCATACTTTCGCGTTTTTCACATACTTGTTGAACAGATCCTGGGTTTTTTCTGGTTTGGATCACGTAGCAGTGTGGTACCACGCGGAAACAGTCCATTAAACCTGGTTTGGATCAATATTTTAGAGGATAACGCATGTTAGGTCTAGGTTAGGCCTGGGATTTTCACTCATCAGACTCATACTTTCGCATTCTTCACATACTTGATGGCTAGATCCTGGGTTTTTTCTGGTTTGGATCACGTAGTAGTGTGGTACCACGCTGAAACAGTCGATTAAACCTGGTTAGGATCAATATTTTAGAGGATAACGCATGATAGGTCTAGGTTAGGCCTGGGATTTTCACTCATCAGACTCATACTTTCGTATTCTTCACATACTTGTTGAACGGATCCTGGGTTTTTTCTGGTTTGGATCACGTAGCAGTGTGGTACCACGCGGAAACAGTCCATTAAACCTGGTTTGGATCAATATTTTAGAGGATAACGCATGTTAGGTCTGGGTTAGGCCTAGGATTTGCCCTCATCAGGCTCATTCTTTCGCATATTTCTCAAACTTGATGGCTAGATCCTGGGCTTTTTCTAGATTGCATCACGTAGTAATGTGGTACCACACTGAAACAGTCGATTAAACCTGGTTTCGATCAATATTTTAGAGGATAACGCAAGTTAAGTCTGGGAATGGTCTGGGATTTGACCTCATAAGACTCATACTTTCGCACACTTCACATACTCGTTGAACAGATCCTGGGTTATTTTCTGGTTTGGATCACATAGTAATGTGGTACCACACTGAAACAGTCGATTAAACCAGGTTTCGATCAATATTTTAGAGAATAATTCATGTAAGGTCTAGGTTAGGTCTGGGATTTGCTCTCATCAGGCACATTCTTTCGCATATTACTGATACATGTTGAACAGATCCTGGGTTTTTTCTAGTTTGGATCACGTAGTAATGAAGTACAACACTGAAACAGTCAATTAAACCTGGTTTCCATCAATATCTTAGAGGACAACGCAAGTTAGGTCTGGGATATGTCTGGGGATTGCACTCATCAGGCTCATACTTTCGCGTTTTTCACATACTTGTTGAACAGATCCTGGGTTTTTTCTGGTTTGGATCACGTAGTAGTGTGGTACCACGCTGAAACAGTCGATTAAACCTGGTTAGGATCAATATTTTAGAGGATAACGCATGATAGGTCTAGGTTAGGCCTGGGATTTTCACTCATCAGACTCATACTTTCGTATTCTTCACATACTTGTTGAACGGATCCTGGGTTATTTCTGGTTTGGATCACGTAGTAATGTGGGACCACACTGAAACAGTCAGTTAAACCTGGTTTCGATCAATATTTTAGAGAATAAGTCATGTTAGGTCTATGTTAGATCTGGGATTTGCTCTCATCAGGCTCATTCATTCGCATATTTCTCATACATGTTGAACAGATCCTGGGTTCTTTCTGGTTTGGATCACGTAGTAATGCGGGACCACACTGAAACAGTCGGTTAAACCTGGTTTCGATCAATATTTTAGAGGATAACGCAAGTTAGGTCTGGGATAGGTCTGGGATTTGACCTCATCAGACTCATACTTTCGCAACACTTCACATACTCCTTGAACAGATCCTGGGTTATTTTCTGGATTGGATCACGTAGTAATGTGGTACCACACTGAAACATTCAATGACACCTGGTCTGGATAAATATTTTAGAGGGTAACGCATCTTAGGTCTGGGTTAGGTCTAAGATTTGCCCTCATCAGGCTCACAGTTTCGCGTTTTTCACATACTTGTTGAACAGATGCTAGGTTTTTTCTGGTTTGGATCACAAAGTAGTATGGTACCACACTGAAACAGTCAATGAAACCTGGTTTCCATCAATATTTTAGAGGATAAAGCATGTTAGGTCTAGGTTAGGTCTGGGATTTGCTCTCATCAGGCTCATTCTTTCGCATATTTCTCATACTTGATGGCTAGATCCTGGGCTTTTTCTGGATTGCATCACGTAGTAATGTAGCACCACACTGAAACAGACAATGAAACCTGGTTTCCATCAGTATTTTAGAGGACAACGCATGCTGGTCTAGGTAAGGCCTGTGATTTTCACTGATCGGACTCATACTTTCGCATTTTTCACATACTTGTTGAACGGATCCTGGGTTTTTTCTGTTTTGGATCACGTAGTAATGTGGTACCACACTGAAACGGTCAATTAAACCTGGTTTCGATCAATATTTTAGAGAATAATTCATGCTAGGTCAAGGCTAGGTCTGGGATTTGCCCTCATCAGGCTCATTCTTTCGCATATTTCTCAAACTTGATGGCTAGATCCTGGGCTTTTTCTGGATTGCATCACGTAGTAATGTGGTACCACACTGAAACATTCAATTAAACCTGGTCTTGATAAATATTTTAGTGGCTAACGCATGTTAGGTCTGGGTTAGGTCTAGGATTTGCCCTCATCAGGCTCATACTTTCGCGATTATCACATACTTGTTGAACAGATCCTGGGTTTTTTCTGGTTTGGATCACATAGTAATGTGGTACCCTACTGAAACAGACGATTAAACCAGGTTTCGAACAATATTTTTGAGGATAACGCATGTTAGGTCTAGGTTAGGCCTGGGATTTGACCTCATCAGACTCATACTTTCGCATTCTTCACATACTTGTTGAACGGATCCTGGGTTTTTTCTCGTTTGGATCACGTAGTAATGTGGGACCACACTGAAACAGTCAATTAAACCTGGTTTCGATCAATATTTTAGAGAATAATTCATGTTAGGTCTAGGTTAGGCCTGGGATTTGCTCTCATCAGGCTCATTCTTTCGCATATTTCTCATACTTGATGGCTAGCTCCTGGGCTTTTTCTGGATTGCATCACGTAGTAATGAAGTACAACACTGATACAGTCAATTAAACCTGGTTTCCATCAATATCTTAGAGGACAACGCAAGTTAGGTCTGGGATATGTCTGGGATTTGCCCTCATCAGGCTCATACTTTCGCGTTTTTCACACACTTGTTGAACAGATCCTGGGTTTTTTCTGGTTTGGATCACGTAGTAATGTGGGACCACACTGAAACAGTCAATTAAACCTGGTTTCGATCAATATTTTAGAGGATAACGCAAGTTAGGTCTGGGATAGGTCTGGGATTTGACCTCATCAGACTCATACTTTCGCAACACTTCACATACTCCTTGAACAGATCCTGGGTTATTTTCTGGATTGGATCACGTAGTAATGTGGTACCACACTGAAACATTCAATGAAATCTGGTCTGGATAAATATTTTAGAGGGTAACGCATCTTAGGTCTGGGTTAGGTCTAAGATTTGCCCTCATCAGGCTCACAGTTTCGCGTTTTTCACATACTTGTTGAACAGATCCTAGGTTTTTTCTGGTTTGGATCACAAAGTAGTATGGTACCACACTGAAACAGTCAATGAAACCTGGTTTCCATCAATATTTTAGAGGATAAAGCATGTTAGGTCTAGGTTAGGTCTGGGATTTGCCCTCATCAGGCTCATTCTTTCGCATATTTCTCAAACTTGATGGCTAGATCCTGGGCTTTTTCTGGATTGCATCACGTAGTAATGTGGTACCTCACTGAAACATTCAATTAAACCTGGTCTTGATAAATATTTTAGAGGCTAACGCATGTTAGGTCTGGGTTAGGTCTAGGATTTGCCCTCATCAGGCTCATACTTTCGCGTTTTTCACATACTTGTTGAACAGATCCTGGGTTTTTTCTGGTTTGGATCACATAGTAATGTGGTACCTTACTGAAACAGACGATTAAACCAGGTTTCGATCAATATTTTTGAGGATAACGCATGTTAGGTCTAGGTTAGGCCTGGGATTTTCACTCATCAGACTCATACTTTCGCATTCTTCACATACTTGATGGCTAGATCCTGGGTTTTTTCTGGTTTGGATCACGTAGTAATGTGGTACCACACTGAAACAGTCGATTAAACCTGGTTTCGATCAATATTTTAGAGGATAACGCAAGTTAAGTCTGGGAATGGTCTGGGATTTGACCTCATCAGACTCATACTTTCGCACACTTCACATACTCGTTGAACAGATCCTGGGTTATTTTCTGGTTTGGATCACATAGTAATGTGGTACCGCACTGAAACAGTCGATTAAACCAGGTTTCGATCAATATTTTTGAGGATAACGCATGTTAGGTCTAGGTTAGGCCTGGGATTTGACCTCATCAGACTCATACTTTCGCATTCTTCACATACTTGTTGAACGGATCCTGGGTTTTTTCTCGTTTGGATCACGTAGTAATGTGGGACCACACTGAAACAATCAATTAAACCTGGTTTCGATCAATATTTTAGAGAATAATTCATGCTAGGTCTAGGTTAGGCCTGGGATTTGCTCTCATCAGGCTCATTCTTTCGCATATTTCTCATACTTGATGGCTAGCTCCTGGGCTTTTTCTGGATTGCATCACGTAGTAATGAAGTACAACACTGAAACAGTCAATTAAACCTGGTTTCCATCAATATCTTAGAGGACAACGCAAGTTAGGTCTGGGATATGTCTGGGATTTGCCCTCATCAGGCTCATACTTTCGCGTCTTTCACACACTTGTTGAACAGATCCTGGGTTTTTTCTGGTTTGGATCACGTAGTAGTGTGGTACCACGCTGAAACAGTCCATTAAACCTGGTTTGGATCAATATTTTAGAGGAAAGCGCAAGTTAGGTCTGGGAGAGGTCTGGGATTTGACCTCATCAGACTCATACTTTCGCACACTTCACATACTCCTAGATCAGATCCTGGGTTATTTTCTGGTTTGGATCACATAGTAATGTGGTACCACACTGAAACAGTCGATTAAACCAGGTTTCGATCAATATTTTGGAGGATAACGCATGTTAGGTCTAGGTTAGGCCTGCGATTTTCACGCATCAGACTCATACTTTCGCATTCTTCACAAACTTGTGGAACGGATCCTGGGTTTTTTCTGGTTTGGATCACGTAGTAATGTGGGACCACACTGAAACAGTCAAGTAAACCTGTTTTCGATCAATATTTTACAGAATAATTCATGTTAGGTCTAGGATAGGTCTGGGATTTGCTCTCATCAGGCTCATTCTTTCGCATATTTCTCATACATGTTGAACAGATCCTGGGTTTTTTCGGGTTTGGATCACGTAGTAATGAAGTACAACACTGAAACAGTCAATTAAACCTGGTTTCCATCAATATCTTAGAGGACAACGCAAGTTAGGTCTGGGATAGGTCTAGGATTTGCCCTCAACAGGCTCTTACTTTCGCATATTTCTCATAGTTCATGGCTAGATCCTGGGCTATTTCTGGATTGGGTCACGTAGTAATGTGGTACCACACTGAAACATTCAATGAAACCTGGTCTGGATAAATATTTTAGACGATAACGCATCTTAGGTCTGGGTTAGATCTAAGATTTGCCCTCATCAGGCTCACAGTTTAGCGTTTTTCACATACTTGTTGAACAGATCCTCAGTTTTTTCTGGTTTGGATCACGAAGTAGTGTGGTACCACACTGAAACAGTCCATTAAACCTGGTTTCGCTCAATATTTTAGAGGATAACGCATGTAAGGTCTAGGTTAGGTCTGGAATTTGCTCTCATCAGGCTCATTCTTTCGCATATTTCTCATACTTGATGGCTAGCTCCTGGGCTTTTTCTGGATTGCATCACGTAGTAATGAAGTACAACACTGCAACAGTCAATTAAATCTGGTTTCCATCAATATTTATGAGGGTAACGCTTGTTAGGCCTAGGTTAGCCCTGGGATTTGCTCTCATCAGGCTCATTCTTTCGCATATTTCTCATACTTGATGGCTAGCTCCTGGGCTTTTTCTGGATTGCATCACGTAGTAATGAAGTACAACACTGAAACAGTCGATTAAACCAGGTTTCGATCAATATTTTAGAGGATAACGCATGTTAGGTCTAGGGTAGGCCTGGGATTTTCACCCATCAGACTAATACTATCGCATTCTTCACATACTTGTTGAACGGATCCTGGGTTTTTTCTGGTTTGGATCACATAGTAATGTAGGACCACACTGAAACAGTCAAGTAAACCTGTTTTCGATCAATATTTTAGAGAATAATTCATGTTAGGTCTAGGATAGGTCTCGGATTTGCTCTCATCAGGCTCATTCTTTCGCATATTTCTCATACTTGATGGCTAGATCCTGGGTTTTTTCTGGTTTGGATCACGTAGTAATGTGGTACCACACTGAAACAGTCGATTAAACCTGGTTTCGATCAATATTTTAGAGGATAACGCAAGTTAAGTCTGGGAATGGTCTGGGATTTGACCTCATCAGACTCATACTTTCGCATTCTTCACATACTTGTTGAGCGGATCCTGGGTTTTTCTGGTTTGGATCACGTAGTAGTGTGGTACAACACTGCAACAGTCAATTAAATCTGGTTTCCATCAATATTTATGAGGATAACGCATGTTAGGTCTAGGTTAGTCCTGGGATTTTCACTCATCAGACACATACTTTCGTATTCTTCACATACTTGTTGAACGGATCCTGGGCTGTTTCTGGATTGTATCACGTAGTAATGTGGTACCACACTGAAACATTCAATTAAACCTGGTCTTGATAAATATTTTAGAGGATAACGCATGTTAGGTCTAGGATAGGTCTGGGATTTGCTCTCATCAGGCTCATTCTTTCGCATATTTCTCATACTTGATGGCTAGATCCTGGGCTTTTCCTGGATTGCATCACGTAGTAATGAAGTACAACACTGCAACAGTCAATTAAATCTGGTTTCCATCAATATTTATGAGGGTAACGCTTGTTAGGTCTAGGTTAGCCCTGGGATTTTCGCTCATCACACTCGTACTTTCGCATTCTTCACGTACTTGTTGAACGGATCCTGGGTTCTTACTGGTTTGGATCAGGTAGTAATGAAGTGCAACACTGAAACAGTCAATTAAACCTGCTTCCATCAATATTTTAGAGGACAACGCATGTTAGGTCTAGGTTAGGCCGAGGATTTTCACTCATCAGACTCATACTTTCGCATTCTCCACATATTTGTTGAACGGATCCTGGGTTTTTGCTGGTTTGGATCACGTAGTAATGTGGTACCACACTGAAACAGTCGATTAAACCTGGTATCGATCAATATTTTAGAGAATAATTCATGTTAGGTCTAGATTAGGTCTGGGATTTGCTCTCATCGGGCTCATTCTTTCGCATATTTCTCATACTTGATGGCTAGATCCTGGGCTTTTTCTGGATTGCATCACGTAGTAATGTGGGACCACACTGAAACAATCAATTAAACCTGGTCTTGATAAATATTTTGGAGGACAACGCATGTTAGGTCTGGGTTAGGTCTAGGATTTGCCCTCATCAGGCTCATACTTACGTGTTTTTCACATACTTGTTGAACAGATTCTGGGTTTTTTCTGGTTTGGGTCACGTAGTAGTGTGGTACCACACTGAAACAGTCGATTAAACCAGGTTTCGATCAATAATTTTGAGGATAACGCATGTTAGGTCTAGGTTAGGCCTGGGATTTTCACTCATCAGACTCATACTTTCGCATTCTTCACATACTTGTTGAACGGATCCTGGGTTTTTTCTGGTTTGGATCACGTAGTAATGTGGGGCCACACTGAAACAATCAATTAAACCTGGTCATGATAAATATTTTAGAGGACAACGCAAGTTAGGTCTGGGATAGGTCTGGGATTTGCCCTCACCAGGCTCATACTTTCGCGTTTTTCACATACTTGTTGAACAGATCCTGGGTTTTTTCTGGTTTGGATTACGTAGTAGTGTGGTACCACACTGAAACAGTCCATTAAACCTGGTTTGGATAAATATTTTAGAGGATAACGCAAGTTAGGTCTGGGATAGGTCTGGGATTTGCCCTCATCAGGCTCATACTTTCGCGTTTTTCACTTACTTGTTGAACAGATCCTGGGTTTTTCCTGGTTTGGGTCACGTAGTAATGTGGTACCACACTGAAACAGTCGATTAAACTAGGTTTCGATCAATATTTATGAGGATAACGCATGTTAGGTCTAGGTTAGGCCTGGGATTTTCACTCACCAGACACATACTTTCTTATTCTTCACATACTTGCTGAACGGAGCCTGGGTTTTTTCTGGTTTGGATCACGTAGTAATGTGGGACCACACTGAAACAGTCAATTAAACCTGGTTTCGACCAATATTTAAGAGAATAATTCATGTTAGGTCTAGGTTAGGTCTGGGATTTGCTCTCATCAGGCTCATTCTTTCGCATATTTCTCATACTTGATGGCTAGATCCTGGGCATTTCCTGGATTGCATCACGTAGTAATGAAGTACAACACTGAAACGGTCAATTAAATCTGGTTTCCATCAATATTTATGAGGAAAACGCATGTTAGGTCTAGGTTAGGCCTGGGATTTTCACTCATCAGACACATACTTTCGTATTCTTCACATACTTGTTGAACGGATCCTGGGTTTTTTCTGGTTTGGATCACGTAGTAATGTGGGACCACACCGAAACAGTCCATTAAACCTGGTTTGGATCAATATTTTAGAGGATAACGCATGTTAGGTCTGGGTTAGGTCTAGGATTTGCCCTCATCAGGCTCATACTTTCGCATATTTCTCATACTTCATGGCTAGATCCTGGGCTGTTTCTGGATTGGATCACGTAGTAATGTGGTACCACGCTGAAACAGTCAATTAAACCTGGTTTCGATCAATATTTTAGAGGATAACGCAAGTTAGGTCTGGGATAGGTCTAGGATTTGCCCTCATCAGGCTCTTACTTTCGCATTCTTCACATACTTGTTGAACGGATCCTGGGTTTTTTCTGGTTTGGATCACGTAGTAATTTGGGACCACACTGAAACAATCAATTAAACCTGATCTTGATAAATATTATAGAGGATAACGCATGTTAGGTCTAGGTTAGGTCTGGGATTTGCTCTCATCAGGCTCATTCTTTCGCATATTTCTCATACTTGATGGCTAGATCCTGGGCTTTTTCTGGATTGCATCACGTAGTAATGAAGTACAACACTGAAACAGTCAATTAAACCTGGTTTCCATCAATATTTTAGAGGACAACGCATGTTAGGTCTAGGTTAGGCCTGGGATTTGCCCTCATCAGGGTCATACTGTCGCAGTTTTAACATACTTGTTGAACGGATCCTGGGTTTTCTCTGGTTTGGTTCACGTAGTAATGTGGTACCACACTGAAACATTCAATTAAACCTGGTCTTGATAAATATTTTAGAGGATAACGCATGTTAGGTTTGGGTTAGGTCTAGGATTTGCCCTCATCAGGCTCATACTTTCGCATATTTCTCATACTTCATGGCTAGATCCTGGGCTGTTTCTGGATTGTATCACGTAGTAATGTGGTACCACGCTGAAACAGTCGATTAAACCTGGTTTCGATCAATATTTTAGAGGATAACGCATGTTAGGTCTAGGTTAGGCCTGGGATTTTCCCTCATCAGACTCATACTTTCGCATTCTTCACATACTTGTTGAACGGAACCTGGGTTTTTTCTGGTTTGGATCACGTAGTAATGTGGGACCACACTGAAGCAGTCAAGTAAACCTGGTTTCGATCAATATTTTAGAGAATAATTCATGTTAGGTCTAGGTTAGGTCTAGGATTTGCTCTCATCAGGCTCATACTTTCGCATACTTCTCATACTTCATGACTAGATCCTGGGCTATTTCTGGATTGGATCACGTAGTAATGTGGTACCACACTGAAACAGTCAAATAAACCTGGTTTTGATCAATATTTTAGAGAATAATTCATGTTAGGTCTAGGTTAGGTCTGGGATTTGCTCACATCAGGCTCATTCTTTCGCATATTTCTCATACTTGATGGCTAGATCCTGGGCTTTTTCTGGATTGCATCACGTAGTAATGAAGTACAACACTGAAACAGTCAATTAAACCTGGTTTCCATCAATATTTATGAGGGTAACGCTTGTTAGGTCTAGGTTAGGTCTGGGATTTGCTCTCATCAGGCTCATTCCTTCCCATATTTCTCATACTTGATGGCTAGATCCTGGGCTTTTTCTGGATTGCATCACGTAGTAATGAAGTACAACACTGAAACAGTCAATTAAACCTGGTTTCCATCAATATCTTAGAGGACAACGCAAGTTTGGTCTGGGATATGTCTGGGATTTGCCCTCATCAGGCTTATACTTTCGCGTTTTCCACATACTTGTTGAACAGATCCTGGGTTTTTTCTGGTTTGGATCACGTAGTAGTGTGGTACCACGCTGAAACAGTCCATTAAACCTGGTTTGGATCAATATCTTAGAGGATAACGCATGTTAGGTCTAGGTTAGGCCTGGGATTTTCACTCATCAGACTCATACTTTCGCATTCTTCACATACTTGTTGAACGGATCCTGGGTTATTTCTGGTTTGGATCACGTAGTAATGAGGGACCACACTGAAACAGTCAATTAAACCTGGTTTCGATCAATATTTTAGAGAATAATTCATGTTAGGTCTATGTTAGGTCTGGGATTTGCTCTCATCAGGCTCATTCTTTCGCATACTTCTCATACATGTTGAACATATCCTGGGTTTTTTCTGGATTGTATCACGTAGTAATGTGGTACCACGCTGAAACAGTCAATTAAACCTGGTTTCGATCAATATTTTACAGGATAACGCAAGTTAGGTCTGGAATAGGTCTAGGATTTGCCCTCATCAGGCTTTAACTTTCGCATATTTCTCATACTTCATGGCTAGATCCTGTGCTATTTCTGGATTGAATCACGTAGTAAAGTGGTACCACACTGAAACATTCAATGAAACCTGGACTGAATAAATATTTTAGAAATTAACGCATCTTAGGTCTGGGTTAGGTCTAAGATTTGCCCTCATCAGGCTCACAGTTTAGCGTTTTTCACATACTTGTTGAACAGATCCTGGGTTTTTTCTGGTTTGGATCACGAAGTAGTGTGGTACCACACTGAAACAGTCCATTAAACCTGGTTTCGCTCAATATTTTTGAGGATAACGCATGTTAGGTCTAGATTAGGCCTGGGATTTTCACTCATCAGACTCATACTTTCGCATTCTTCACATACTTGTTGAACGGAACCTGGGTTTTTTCTGGTTTGGATCACGTAGTAACGTGGGACCACACTGAAACAGTCAATTAAACCTGGTTTCGATCAATATTTCAGAGAATAATTCATGTTAGGTCTAGGTTAGGTCTGGGATTTGCTCTCATCAGGCACATTCTTTCGCATATTTCTCAAACTTGATGGCTTGATCCTGGGCTTTTTCTGGATTGCATCACGTAGTAATGTGGTACCACACTGAAACTTTCAATTAAACCAGGTCTTGATAAATATTTTAGAGGCTAACGCATGATAGGTCTGGGTTAGGGCTAGGATTTGCCCTCATCAGGCTCATACTTTCGCATATTTCTCATACTTCATGGCTAGATCCTGGGCTTTTTCTGGATTGCATCACGTAGTAAAGTGGTACCACACGGAAACATTCAATGAAACCTCGTCTGGATAAATATTTTAGAGGTTAACGCATCTTAGGTCTGGGTTAGGTCTACGATTTGCCCTCATCAGGCTCACAGTTTAGCGTTTTTCACATACTTGTTGAACAGATCCTGGCTTTTTCTGGTTTGGATCACGAAGTAATGTGGTACCACACTGAAACAGTCCATTAAACCTGGTTTCGCTCAATATTTTAGAGGATAACGCATGTAAGGTCTAGGTTAGGTCTGGGATTTGCTCTCATCAGGCTCATTCTTTCGCATATTTCTCATAATTGATGGCTAGATCCTGGGTTTTTTCTGGTTTGGATCACGTAGTAATGTGGTACCACACTGAAACAGTCGATTAAACCTGGTTTTGATCAATATTTTAGAGGATAACGCAAGTTAGGTCTAGGATAGGTCTCGGATTTGACCTCATCAGACTCATACTTTCGCAACACTTCACATACTCCTTGAACAGATCCTGGGTTATTTTCTGGTTTGGATCACATTGTAATGTGGTACCACACTGAAACGGTCAATTAAACCTGGTTTCGATCAATATTTTAGAGGATAACGCAAGTAAGGTCTGAGATAGGTCTGGGATTTGCCCTCATCAGGCTCATACTTTCGCATTCTTCACATACTTGTTGAACTGATCCTGGGTATTTTCTGGTTTGGATCACGTAGTGATGTGGTACCACACTGAAACGGTCAATTAAACCTGGTTTCGATCAATATTTTAGAGGATAACGCAAGTTAGGTCTGGGATAGGTCTGGGATTTGACCTCATCAGACTCATACTTTCGCACACTTCACATACTCGTTGAACAGATCCTGGGTTATTTTCTGGTTGGGATCACGTAGTAATGTGGTACCACGCTGAAACAGTCGATTAAACCTGGTTTCGATCAATATTTTAGAGGATAACGCAAGTTAAGTCTGGGATGGGTCTGGGATTTGCCCTCATCAGGCTCATACTTTCGCATATTTCACATCCTTCATGGCTAGATCCTGGGCTGTTTCTGGATTGTATCACGTAGTAATGTGGTACCACGCTGAAACAGTCGATTAAACCTGGTTTCGATCAATATTTTAGAGGATAACACAAGTTAAGTCTGGGATAGGTCTGGGATTTTCACTCATCCGACTCATACTTTCGCATTCTTCACATACTTGTTGAACGGATCCTGGGTTTTCTCTGGTTTGGATCACGTAGTAATGTGGGACCACACTGAAACAGTCAATTAAACCTGGTTTCGATAAATATCTTAGAGAATTATTCATGTTAGGTCTAGGTTAGGTCTGGGATTTGCTCTCATCAGGCTCATTCTTTCGCATATTTCTCATACTTGATGGCTAGATCCTGGGCTTTTTCTGGATTGCATCACGTAGTAATGAAGTACAACACTGAAACAGTCAATTAAACCTGGTTTCCATCAATATCTTAGAGGACAACGCAAGTTTGGTCTGGGATATGTCTGGGATTTGCCCTCATCAGGCACATTCTTTCGCATGTTTCTCAAATTTGATGGCTAGATCCTGGGCTTTTTCTGGATTGCATCACGTAGTAATGTGGTACCACACTGAAACTTTCAATTAAACCAGGTCTTGATAAATATTTTAGAGGCTAACGCATGTTAGGTCTGGGTTAGGGCTAGGATTTGCCCTCATCAGGCTCATACTTTCGCATATTTCTCATACTTCATGGCTAGATCCTGGGCTTTTTCTGGATTGCATCACGTAGTAAAGTGGTACCACACGGAAACATTCAATGAAACCTCGTCTGGATAAATATTTTAGAGGTTAACGCATCTTAGGTCTGGGTTAGGTCTACGATTTGCCCTCATCAGGCTCACAGTTTAGCGTTTTTCAGATACTTGTTGAACAGATCCTGGCTTTTTCTGGTTTGGATCACGTAGTAATGTGGTACCACACTGAAACAGTCGATTAAACCTGGTTTCGGTCAATATTTTTGAGGATAACGCATGTTAGGTCTAGGTAAGGCCTGAGATTTTCACTGATCAGACTCATACTTTCGCATTCTTCACATACTTGTTGAACGGATCCTGGGTTTTTTCTGGTTTTGATCACGTAGTAATGTAGTACAACACTGAAACAGTCAATTAAACCTGGTTTCGATCAATATTTTAGAGAATAATTCATGTTAGGTCTAGGTTAGGTCTGGGATTTGCTCTCATCAGGTTCATTCTTTCGCATATTTCTCATACTTGATGGCTAGATCCTGGGCTTTTTCTGGATTGCATCACGTAGTAATGAAGTACAACACTGAAACAGTCAACTAAACCTGGTTTCCATCAATATTCTAGAGGACAACGCATGTTAGGTCTAGGTTAGGTCTGGGATTTGCTCTCATCAGGCTCATTCTTTCGCATATTTCTCATACATGTTGAACAGGTCCTGGGTTTTTTCTGGTTTGGATCACGTAGTAATGTGGGACCACACTGACACAATCAATTAAACCTGATCTTGATAAATATTTTAGAGGATAACGCATGTTAGGTCTGGGTTAGGTCTAGGATTTGCCCTCATCAGGCTCATACTTTCGCATATTTCTCATACTTCATGGCTAGATCCTGGGCTGTTTCTGGATTGGATCACGTAGTAATGTGGTACCACGCTGAAACAATCAATTAAACCTGGTTTCGATCAATATTTTAGAGGATTACGCAAGTTAGGTCTGGGATAGGTCTAGGATTTGCCCTCATCAGGCCCTTACTTTCGCATATTTCTCATACTTCATGGCTAGATCCTGGGCTATTTCTGGATTGGATCACGTAGTAATGTGGTACCACACTGAAACATGCAATGAAACCTGGTTTCCATCAATATTTTAGAGGACAACGCAAGTTAGGGCTAGGTAAGGCCTGAGATTTTCACTGATCAGAGTCATACTTTCGCATTCTTCACATACTTGTTGAACGGATCCTGGGTTTTTTCTGGTTTTGATCACGTAGTAATGTAGTACAACACTGAAACAGTCAATTAAACCTGGTTTCGATCAATATTTTAGAGGACAACGCATGTTAGGTCTAGGTTAGGCCTGGGATTTGCCCTCATCAGGGTCATACTGTCGCAGTTTTAACATACTTGTTGAACAGATCCTGGGTTTTTTCTGGTTTGGTTCACGTAGTAATGTGGTACCACACTGAAACATTCAATTAAACCTTTTCTTGATAAATATTTTAGAGGATAACGCATGTTAGGTTTGGGTTAGGTCTAGGATTTGCCCTCATCAGGCTCATACTTTCGCATATTTCTCATACTTCATGGCTAGATCCTGGGCTATTTCTGGATTGGATCACGTAGTAATGTGGTACCACACTGAAACATTCAATGAAACCTGGTTTCCATCAATATTTTAGAGGACAACGCATGTTAGGTCTAGGTTAGGCCTGGGATTTGCCCTCATCAGGCTCACAGTTTCGCGTTTTTCACATACTTGTTGAACCGATCCTGGGTTTTTTCTGGTTTGGATCACGAAGTAGTGTGGTACCACACTGAAACAGTCCATTAAACCTGGTTTCGCTCAATATTTTAGAGGATAACGCATGTTAGGTCTAGGTTAGGTCTGGGGTTTGCTCTCATCAGGCTCATTCTTTCGCATATTTCTCATGCTTCATGGCTAGATCCTGGGCTGTTTCTGGATTGCATCAAGTAGTAATGTAGTACCACACTGAAACAGTCAATGAAACCTGGTTTCCATCAATATTTTAGAGGACAACGCATGTTAGGTCTAGGTTAGCCATGGGAATTACACTCATCAGACTCATACTTTCGCATTCTTCACATACTTGTTGAACTGATCCTGGGTTTTTTCTGGTTTGGATCACGTAGTATTGTGGTACCACACTGAAACAGTCAATGAAACCTGGTTTTCATCAATATTTTAGAGGACAACGCATGTTAGGTCTAGGTTAGGCCTGGGATTTTCACTCATCAGACTCATACTTTCGCATTCTTCACATACTTGTTGAACGGATCCTGGGTTTTTTCTGGTTTGGATCACGTAGTAATGTGGTACCACACTGAAACAGTCAATGAAACCTGGTTTCCATCAATATTTTAGAGGACAACGCATGTTAGGTCTAGGTTAGGCCTGGGATTTTCACTCATCAGACTCATACTTTCGCATTCTTCACATACTTGTTGAACGGATCCTGGGTTTTTTCTGGTTTGGATCACGTAGTAATGTGGTACCACACTGAAACAGTCGATTAAACCTGGTTTCGATCAATATTTTAGAGGATAACGCATGTTAGGTCTAGGTCAGCCCTGGGAATTACACTCATCAGACTCATACTTTCGCATTCTTCACATACTTGTTGAACTGATCCTGGGTTTTTTCTGGTTTGGATCACGTAGTAATGTGGTACCACACTGAAACAGTCGATTAAACCTGGTTTCGATCAATATTTTAGAGGATAACGCAAGTTAGGTCTGGGATAGGTCTAGGATTTGACCTCATCAGACTCATACTTTCGCACACTTCACATACTCCTTGAACAGATCCTGGGCTATTTCTGGATTGGATCAAGTAGTAAAGTGGTACCACACTGAAACAGTCGATTAAACCAGGTTTCGATTAATATTTTAGAGGATAACGCATGTTAAGTCTAGGTTAGGTCTGGGATTTTCACTTATCAGACTCATACTTTCGCATTCTTCACATACTTGTTGAACGGATCCTGGGTTTTTTCTGGTTTGGATCACGTAGTAATGTGGTACCACACTGAAACAGTCGATTAAACCTGGTTTCGCTCAATATTTTAGAGGATAACGCATGTAAGGTCTAGGTTAGGTCTGGGATTTGCTCTCATCAGGTTCATTCTTTCGCATATTTCTCATACTTGATGGCTAGATCCTGGGTTTTTTCTCGTTTGGATCACGTAGTAATGTGGTACCACACTGAAACAGTCAATGAAACCTGGTTTCCATCAATATTTTAGAGGACAACGCAAGTTAGGTCTAGGTAAGGCCTGAGTTTTTCACTGATCGGACTCATACTTTCGCATTTTTCACATTCTTGTTGAACGGATCCTGGGTTTTTTCTGGTTTGGATCACGTAGTAATGTGGTACCACACTGAAACGGTCATTCAAACCTGGTTTCGATCAGTATTTTAGAGGATAACGCAAGTTAGGTCTGGGATTGGTCTGGGATTTGCCCTCATCAGGCTCATACTTTCGCGTTTTTCACATTCCTGTTGTACAAATCCTGGGTTTTTTCTGGTTTAGGTCACGTAGTAGTGTGATACCACACTGAAACAGTCGATTAAACCTGGTTTCGATCAATATTTTAGAGGATAACGCATGTTAGGTCTAGGTCAGCCCTGGGAATTACACTCATCAGACTCATACTTTCGCATTCTTCACATACTTGTTGAACTGATCCTGGGTTTTTTCTGGTTTGGATCACGTAGTAATGTGGTACCACACTGAAACAGTCGATTAAACCTGGTTTCAATCAATATTTTTGAGGATAACGCAAGTTAGGTCTGGGATAGGTCTGGGATTTGACCTCATCAGACTCATTCTTTCGCACACTTCACATACTCCTTGAACAGATCCTGGGTTATTTTCTGGATTGGATCACATAGTAATGTGGTACCACACTGAAACAGTCGATTAAACCAGGTTTCGATCAATATATTAGAGGATAACGCATGTTAGGTCTAGGTTAGGCCTGGGATTTTCACTCATCAGACTCATACTTTCGCATTCTTCACATACTTGTTGAACGGATCCTGGGTTTTGTCTGGTTTGGATCACGTAGTAATGTGGCACCACACTGAAACAGTCGATTAAACCTGGTTTCAATCAATATTTTTGAGGATAACGCAAGTTAGGTCTGGGATAGGTCTGGGATTTGACCTCATCAGACTCATACTTTCGCACACTTCACATACTCCTTGAACAGATCCTGGGTTATTTTCTGGATTGGATCACATAGTAATGTGGTACCACACTGAAACAGTCAATGAAACCTGGTTTCCATCAATATTTTAGAGGACAACGCAAGTTAGGTCTGGGATAGGTCTAGGATTTGACCTCATCAGACTCATACTTTCGCACACTTCACATACTCCTTGAACAGATCCTGGGTTATTTTCTGGTTTGGATCACATAGTAATGTGGTACCACACTGAAACAGTCGATTAAACCAGGTTTCGATCAATATTTTAGAGGATAACGCATGTTAAGTCAAGGTTAGGTCTGGGATTTTCACTCATCAGACTCATACTTTCGCATTCTTCACATACTTGTTGAACGGATCCTGGGTTTTTTCTGGTTTGGATCACGTAGTAATGTGGTACCACACTGAAACGGTCATTCAAACCTGGTTTCGATCAGTATTTTAGAGGATAACGCTAGTTAGGTCCGGGATTGGTCTGGGATTTGCCCTCATCAGGCTCATACTTTCGCGTTTTTCACATTCCTGTTGTACAGATCCTGGGCTTTTTCTGGTTTAGGTCACGTAGTAGTGTGATACCACACTGAAACAGTCGATTAAACCAGGTTTCGATCAATATTTTAGAGGATAACGCATGTTAAGTCTAGGTTAGGTCTGGGATTTTCACTCATCAGACTCATACTTTCGCATTCTTCACATACTTGTTGAACGGATCCTGGGTTTTTTCTGGTAAGGATCACGTAGTAATGTGGTACCACACTGAAACAGTCGATTAAACCTGGTTTCGATCAATATTTTTGAGGATAACGCAAGTTAGGTCTGGGATAGGTCTGGGATTTGACCTCATCAGACTCATACTTTCGCATTCTTCACATACTTGTTGAACTGATCCTGGGTTTTTTCTAGTTTGGATGACGTAGTATTGTGGTACCACACTGAAACGGTCAATGAAACCTGGTTTCCATCAATATTTTAGAGGACAACGCAAGTTAGGTCTGGGATAGGTCTAGGATTTGACCTCATCAGACTCATACTTTCGCACACTTCACATACTCCTTGAACAGATCCCGGGTTATTTTCTGGTTTGGATCACATAGTAATATGGTACCACACTGAAACAGTCGATTAAACCAGGTTTCGATCAATATTTTAGAGGATAACGCATGTTAAGTCAAGGTTAGGTCTGGGATTTTCACTCATCAGACTCATACTTTCGCATTCTTCACATACTTGTTGAACGGATCCTGGGTTTTTTCTGGTTTGGATCACGTAGTAATGTGGTACCACACTGAAACAGTCGATTAAACCTGGTTTCAATCAATATTTTTGAGGATAACGCAAGTTAGGTCTGGGATAGGTCTGGGATTTGACCTCATCAGACTCATACTTTCGCACACTTCACATACTCCTTGAACAGATCCTGGGTTATTTACTGGTTTGGATCACATAGTAATGTGGTGCCACACTGAAACAGTCGATTAAACCAAGTTTCGATCAATATTTTAGTGGATAACGCATGTTAGGTCTAGGTTAGGCCTGAGATTTTCACTCATCAGACTCATACTTTCGCACACTTCACATACTCCTTGAACAGATCCTGGGTTATTTACTGGTTTGGATCACATAGTAATGTGGTGCCACACTGAAACAGTCGATTAAACCTGGTTTCGATCAATATATTAGAGGATAACGCAAGTTAGGTCTGGGATAGGTCTAGGATTTGAACTCATCAGACTCATACTTTCGCACACTTCACATACTCCTTGAACAGATCCTGGGCTATTTCTGGTTTGGATCACGTAGTAAAGTGGTACCACACTGAAACAGTCGATTAAACCAGGTTTCGATCAATATTTTAGAGGATAACGCATGTTAAGTCTAGGTTAGGTCTGGGATTTTCACTTATCAGACTCATACTTTCGCATTCTGCACATACTTGTTGAACGGATCCTGGGTTTTTTCTGGTTTGGATCACGTAGTAATGTGGTACCACACTGAAACAGTCGATTAAACCTGGTTTCAATCAATATTTTTGAGGATAACGCAAGTTAGGTCTGGGATAGGTCTGGGATTTTCACTCATCAGACTCATACCTTCGCATTCTTCTCATACTTGTTGAACTGATCCTGGGCTTTTTCTGGATTGCATCACATAGTAATGTGGTACCACACTGAAACAGTCGATTAAACCCGGTTTCGCTCAATATTTTAGAGGATAACGCATGTAAGGTCTAGGTTAGGCCTGGGATTTGCTCTTATCAGGTTCATTCTTTCGCATATTTCTCATACTGGATGGCTAGATCCTGGGTTTTTTCTCGTTTGGATCACGTAGTAATGTGGTACCACACTGAAACAGTCAATGAAACCTGGTTTCCATCAATATTTTAGAGGACAACGCAAGTTAGGTCTAGGTAAGGCCTGAGATTTTCACTGATCGGACTCATACTTTCGCATTTTTCACATTCTTGTTGAACGGATCCTGGGTTTTTTCTGGTTTGGATCACGTAGTAATGTGGTACCACACTGAAACGGTCATTCAAACCTGGTTTCGATCAGTATTTTAGAGGATAACGCTAGTTAGGTCCGGGATTGGTCTGGGATTTGCCCTCATCAGGCTCATACTTTCGCGTTTTTCTCATTCCTGTTGTACAGATCCTGGGCTTTTTCTGGTTTAGGTCACGTAGTAGTGTGATACCACACTGAAACAGTCGATTAAACCTGGTTTCGATCAATATTTTAGAGGATAACGCATGTTAAGTCTAGGTTAGGTCTGGGATTTTCACTTATCAGACTCATACTTTCGCATTCTTCACATACTTGTTGAACTGATCCTGGGTTTTTTCTGCTTTGGATCACGTAGTAATGTGGTACCGCACTGAAACAGTCGATTAAACCTGGTTTCGATCAATATTTTAGAGGATAACGCAAGTTAGGTCTGGGATAGGTCTAGGATTTGACCTCATCAGACTCATACTTTCGCACACTTCACATACTCCTTGAACAGATCCTGGGTTATTTTCTGGTTTGGATCACATAGTATTGTGGTACCACACTGAAACAGTCGATTAAACCAGGTTTCGATCAATATTTTAGAGGATAACGCATGTTAAGTCTAGGTTAGGTCTGGGATTTTCACTCATCAGACTCATACTTTCGAATTCTTCACATACTTGTTGAACGGATCCTGGGTTTTTTCTGGTTTGGATCACGTAGTAATGTGGTACCACACTGAAATAGTCGATTAAACCTGGTTTCGATCAATATTTTTGAGGATAACGCAAGTTAGGTCTGGGATAGGTCTAGGATTTGACCTCATCAGACTCATACTTTCGCACACTTCACATACTCCTTGAACAGATCCTGGGTTATTTTCTGGTTTGGATCACATAGTAATGTGGTACCACACTGAAACAGTCGATTAAACCAGGTTTCGATCAATATTTTAGAGGATAACGCATGTTAAGTCTAGGTTAGGTCTGGGATTTTCACTCATCAGACTCATACTTTCGCATTCTTCACATACTTGTTGAACGGATCCTGGGTTTTTTCTGGTAAGGATCACGTAGTAATGTGGTACCACACTGAAACAGTCGATTAAACCTGGTTTCGATCAATATTTTAGAGGATAACGCATGTTAAGTCTAGGTTAGGTCTGGGATTTTCACTTATCAGACTCATACTTTCGCATTCTTCACATACTTGTTGAACTGATCCTGGGTTTTTTCTGCTTTGGATCACGTAGTAATGTGGTACCGCACTGAAACAGTCGATTAAACCTGGTTTCGATCAATATTTTAGAGGATAACGCAAGTTAGGTCTGGGATAGGTCTAGGATTTGACCTCATCAGACTCATACTTTCGCACACTTCACATACTCCTTGAACAGATCCTGGGTTATTTTCTGGTTTGGATCACATAGTATTGTGGTACCACACTGAAACAGTCGATTAAACCAGGTTTCGATCAATATTTTAGAGGATAACGCATGTTAAGTCTAGGTTAGGTCTGGGATTTTCACTCATCAGACTCATACTTTCGAATTCTTCACATACTTGTTGAACGGATCCTGGGTTTTTTCTGGTTTGGATCACGTAGTAATGTGGTACCACACTGAAATAGTCGATTAAACCTGGTTTCGATCAATATTTTTGAGGATAACGCAAGTTAGGTCTGGGATAGGTCTAGGATTTGACCTCATCAGACTCATACTTTCGCACACTTCACATACTCCTTGAACAGATCCTGGGTTATTTTCTGGTTTGGATCACATAGTAATGTGGTACCACACTGAAACAGTCGATTAAACCAGGTTTCGATCAATATTTTAGAGGATAACGCATGTTAAGTCTAGGTTAGGTCTGGGATTTTCACTCATCAGACTCATACTTTCGCATTCTTCACATACTTGTTGAACGGATCCTGGGTTTTTTCTGGTAAGGATCACGTAGTAATGTGGTACCACACTGAAACAGTCGATTAAACCTGGTTTCGATCAATATTTTAGAGGATAACGCATGTTAAGTCTAGGTTAGGTCTGGGATTTTCACTTATCAGACTCATACTTTCGCATTCTTCACATACTTGTTGAACTGATCCTGGGTTTTTTCTGCTTTGGATCACGTAGTAATGTGGTACCGCACTGAAACAGTCGATTAAACCTGGTTTCGATCAATATTTTAGAGGATAACGCAAGTTAGGTCTGGGATAGGTCTAGGATTTGACCTCATCAGACTCATACTTTCGCACACTTCACATACTCCTTGAACAGATCCTGGGTTATTTTCTGGTTTGGATCACATAGTATTGTGGTACCACACTGAAACAGTCGATTAAACCAGGTTTCGATCAATATTTTAGAGGATAACGCATGTTAAGTCTAGGTTAGGTCTGGGATTTTCACTCATCAGACTCATACTTTCGAATTCTTCACATACTTGTTGAACGGATCCTGGGTTTTTTCTGGTTTGGATCACGTAGTAATGTGGTACCACACTGAAATAGTCGATTAAACCTGGTTTCGATCAATATTTTTGAGGATAACGCAAGTTAGGTCTGGGATAGGTCTAGGATTTGACCTCATCAGACTCATACTTTCGCACACTTCACATACTCCTTGAACAGATCCTGGGTTATTTTCTGGTTTGGATCACATAGTAATGTGGTACCACACTGAAACAGTCGATTAAACCAGGTTTCGATCAATATTTTAGAGGATAACGCATGTTAAGTCTAGGTTAGGTCTGGGATTTTCACTCATCAGACTCATACTTTCGCATTCTTCACATACTTGTTGAACGGATCCTGGGTTTTTTCTGGTAAGGATCACGTAGTAATGTGGTACCACACTGAAACAGTCGATTAAACCTGGTTTCGATCAATATTTTTGAGGATAACGCAAGTTAGGTCTGGGATAGGTCTGGGATTTGACCTCATCAGGCTCATACTTTCGCATTCTTCACATACTTGTTGAACTGATCCTGGGTTTTTTCTAGTTTGGATCACGTAGTATTGTGGTACCACACTGAAACAGTCAATGAAACCTGGTTTCCATCAATATTTTAGAGGACAACGCAAGTAAGGTCTGGGATAGGTCTAGGATTTGACCTCATCAGACTCATACTTTCGCACACTTCACATACTCCTTGAACAGATCCTGGGTTATTTTCTGGTTTGGATCACATAGTAATGTGGTACCACACTGAAACAGTCGATTAAACCAGGTTTCGATCAATATTTTAGAGGATAACGCATGTTAAGTCAAGGTTAGGTCTGGGATTTTCACTCATCAGACTCATACTTTCGCATTCTTCACATACTTGTTGAACGGATCCTGGGTTTTTTCTGGTTTGGATCACGTAGTAATGTGGTACCACACTGAAACAGTCGATTAAACCTGGTTTCAATCAATATTTTTGAGGATAACGCAAGTTAGGTCTGGGATAGGTCTGGGATTTGACCTCATCAGACTCATACTTTCGCACACTTCACATACTCCTTGAACAGATCCTGGGTTATTTACTGGTTTGGATCACATAGTAATGTGGTACCACACTGAAACAGTCGATTAAACCAAGTTTCGATCAATATTTTAGAGGATAACGCATGTTAGGTCTAGGTTAGGCCTGAGATTTTCACTCATCAGACTCATACTTTCGCATTCTTCACATACTTGTTGAACGGATCCTGGGTTTTTTCTGGTTTGGATCACGTAGTAGTGTGGGACCACACTGAAGCAGTCAAGTAAACCTTGTTTCGATCAATATTTTAGAGAATAATTCATGTTAGGTCTGGGATTTGCTCACATCAGGCTCATTCTTTCGCATATTTCTCATACATGTTGAACAGATACTGGGTTTTTTCTGGTTTGGATCACGTTGTAATGTGGGACCACACTGAAACAATCAATTAAACCTGATCTTGATAAATATTTTAGAGGATAACGCAAGTTAAGTCTGGGAATGGTCTGGGATTTGACCTCATCGGACTCATACTTTCGCACACTTCACATACTCGTTGAACAGATCCTGGGTTATTTTCTGGTTTGGATCACATAGTAATGTGGTACCACACTGAAACAGTCGATTAAACCAGGTTTCGATCAATATTTTTGAGGATAACGCATGTTAGGTCTAGGTTAGGCCTGGGATTTGACCTCATCAGACTCATACTTTCGCATTCTTCACATACTTGTTGAACGGATTCTGGGTTTTTTCTGGTTTGGATCACGTAGTAATATTGGACCACACTGAAACAGTCGACTAAACCTGGTTTCGATCAATATTTTAGAGGATAACGCATCTTAGGTCTGGGTTAGGTCTAAGATTTGCCCTCATCAGGCTCACAGTTTAGCGTTTTTCACATACTTCTTGAACAGATCCTGGGCTTTCTCTGGTTTGAATCACGAAGTAGTGTCGTACCACACTGAAACAGTCCATTAAACCTGGTTTCGCTCAATATTTTAGAGGATAACGCATGTTAGGTCTAGGTTCGGTCTGGGATTTGCCTTCATCAGGCTCATTCTTTCGCATATTACTCATACTTGATGGCTAGATCCTGGGTTTTTTCTCGTTTGGATCACGTAGTAATGTGGTACCACACTGAAACAGTCGATTAAACCTGGTTTCGATCAATATTTAAGAGGATAACGCAAGTTAAGTCTGGGATTGGTCTGGGATTTGACCTCATCTGACTCACACTTTCGCACACTTCACATACTCGTTGAACAGATCCTGGGTTATTTTCTGGTTGGGATCACATAGTAACGTGGTACCACAATGAAACATTCAATTAAACCTGGTCTTGATAAAAATTTTACAGAATAACGCATGTTAGGTCTGGGTTAGGTCCAGGATTTGCCCTCATCAGGCTCATACTTTCGCATATTTCTCATACTTCATGGCTAGATCCTGGGCTATTTCTGGATTGAATCACGTAGTAATGTGGTACCACACTGAAACAGTCAATTAAACCTGGTTTCGATCAATATTTTAGAGAATAATTCATGTTAGGTCTAGGTTAGGTCTGGGATTTGCTCTCATCAGGCTCATTCTTTCGCATATTATTCATACATGTAGAACAGATCCTGGGTTATTTCTGGTTTGGATCACGTAGTAATGTGGGACCACACTGAAACAGTCCATTAAACCTGGTTTCGCTCAATATTTTAGAGGATAACGCATGTAAGGTCTAGGATAGGTCTGGGATTTGCTCTCATCAGGCTCACAGTTTAGCGTTTTTCACATACTTGTTGAACAGATCCTGGGTTTTTTCTGGTTTGGATCACGAAGTAGTGTGGTACCACACTGAAACAGTCCATTAAACCTGGTTTCGCTCAATATTTTAGAGGATAACGCATGTGAGGTCTAGGTTAGGTCTGGGATTTGCTCTCATCAGGCTCATTCTTTCGCATATTTCTCATACTTGATGGCTAGATCCTGGGCTATTTCTGGATTGCATCTTGTAGTAATGCAGTACCATACTGAAACAGTCATTCAAACCTGGTTTCCATCAATATTTTAGAGGACAACGCATGTTAGGTCTAGGTAAGGCCTGAGATTTTCACTGATCAGACTGATACTTTCGCATTCTTCACATACTTGTTGCACAGATCCTGGGTTTTTTCTGGTTTTGATCACGCAGTAATGTGGTACCACACTGAAACATTCAATTAAACCTGGTCTAGATAAATATTTTAGAGAATAACGCATGTTAGGTCTGGGTTAGGTCTAGGATTTGCCCTCATCAGGCTCATACTTTCGCATATTTCTCATACTTCATGGCTAGATCCTGGGCTATTTCTGGATTGGATCACGTAGTAATGTGGTACCACGCTGAAACAGTCGATTAAACCTGGTTTCGATCAATATTTTAGAGGATAACGCATGTTAGGTCTAGGTTAGGCCTGGGATTTGCCCTCATCAGGGTCATACTGTCGCAGTTTTAACATACTTGTTGAACGGATCCTGGGTTTTTTCTGGTTTGGTTCACGTATTAATGTGGTACCACACTGAAACATTCAATTAAACCTGGTCTTGATAAATATTTTAGAGGATAACGCATTTTAGGATTGGGTTAGGTCTAGGATTTGCCCTCATCAGGCTCATACTTTCGCATATTTCTCATACTTCATGGCTAGATCCTGGGCTGTTTCTGGATTGTATCACGTACTAATGTGATACCACGCTGAAACAGTCGATTAAACCTGGTTTCGATCAATATTTTAGAGGATAACGCAAGTTAAGTCTGGGATAGGTCTGGGATTTGACCTCATCAGAGTCATACTTTCGCGTTTTTCACATACTTGTTGAACAGATCCTGGCCTTTTTCTGGTTTGGATCACGTAGTAATGCGGTACCACACCGAAACAGTCAATTAAACCTGGTTGCGATTAATATTTTAGAGGATAACGCCGGTTATGTCTCGGTTTGGTCTGGGATTTGCCCTCAACTGGCTCGTACTTGCGCATTTTGCGCATACTTGTTGGCCAGATCCTGGCCTTTTTCTGGTCTGGATCACGTAGTAATGCAGTACCACACCGAAACAGTCAATTAAACCTGGTTGCGATTAATATTTTAGAGGATATCGCTGGTTATGTCTGGGTTAGTTCTGGTATTTGCAATCATCTGGCTCATACTTTCGCATTTTTCGCATACTTGTTGGCCAGATCCTGGCCTCTTTCTGGTTTGGATCATCGTAGCAATGCGGTACCACACCGAAACAGTCAACTACACCTGGTTGCGATTAATATTTTAGGGGATAACGCCGGTTACGTCTCGGTTAGGTCTGGGATTTTCCCTCATCAGGCTCGTACTTTCGCATTTTTCGCATTCTTGTTGGCCCGATCCTGGGCTTTTTCTGGTTTGGATCACGTTGTAATGTGGTACCACACTGAAACAGTCATTAAAAGCATGTTCCGATGCGTATTTTAGAGGATATCGCTGGTTATGTCTGGGTTAGTTCTGGTATTTGCAATCATCTGGCCCATATTTTCGCATTTTTCGCATACTTGTTGGCCAGATCCTGGCCTCTTTCTGGTTTGGATCATCGTAGCAATGCGGTACCACACCGGAACAGTCAATTACACCTGGTTGCGATTAATATTTTAGGGGATAACGCCGGTTACGTCTCGGTTAGGTCTGGGATTTTCCCTCATCAGGCTCGTACATTCGCATTTTTCGCATTCTTGTTGGCCCGATCCTGGGCTTTTTCTGGTTTGGATCACGTTGTAATGTGGTACCACACTGAAACAGTCATTAAAAGCATGTTCCGATGCGTATTTTAGAGGATAACGCTGGTTATGTCAGGGTTAGTTCTGGTATTTGCAATCATATGGCTCATATATTCGCGTTTTTCGCATACTTGTTGGCCAGATCCTGGGCTTTTTCTGGTTTGGATCACGTAGTAATGTGGTACCACACTGAAACAGTCAATAGAAGCTGGTTGCGATTCATATTTTAGAGGATAACGCCGGTTATGTCTCGGGAAGGTCTGGGATTTGTCCTCATCTGGCTCATACTTTCGCGTTTTTCGCATACTTATTGGCCAGATCCTTGCCTTTTTCAGGCTTGGACCACGTAGTAATGTGGTACCACACCGAAACAGTCAATTAAACCTGGTTGCGAATAATATTTTAGAGGATAACGCCGGTTATGTCTCGGTTAGGTCTGGTATTTGCCCTCATCTGGCTCGTACTTTCGCATTTTTCGCATACTTGTTGGCCACATCCTGGCCTTCTTCTGGCTTGGACCACGTAGTAAAGTGGTACCACACTGAAACAGTCAATAGAAGCTGGTTCCGATAAGTATTTTAGAGGATAACGCTGGTTATGTCACGGTTAGGTCTGGGATTTGCCCTCATTTGCCTCGTACTTTCGCACGTGTCGCATACTTGTTGGCCAGATCCTGGGCTTTTTCTGGTTTGGATCACGTAGTAATGTGGTACCACACTGTCAATAAAAGCTGGTTCCGCTTAGTATTTTAGAGGATAAAGCTGGTTATGCCTGGGATAGTTCTGGTATTTGCAATCATCTGGCTCATACTTTCGCGTTTTTCGCATACTTGTTGGCCAGATCCTGGGTTTTTTCTGTTGTGGATCACGTAGTAATGCGGTACCACACCGAAACAGTCAATTAGCCCTGGTTCTGATTAGTATTTTAGAGGATAGCGCTGGTTATGTCTGGGTGAGTTCTGGTATTTGCAATCATCTGGCTCATACTTTCGCGTTTTTCGCATACTGGTTAGCCCGATCCTGGGTTTTTTCTGTTTTGGATCCCCTAGTAATGTGGTTCCACACCGAAACAGTCAATTAAACTGGTTGCGATTAATATTTTAGAGGATAACGCCGGTTATGTCACGGTTAGGTCTGGGATTTGCCCTCATCTGCCTCGTACTTTCGCACGTTTCGCATACTTGTTGGCCAGATCCTGGGCTTTTTCTGGTTTGGATCACGTAGTAATGTGGTACCACACTGTCAATAAAGCTGGTTCCGCTTAGTATTTTAGAGGATAAAGCTGGTTATGCCTGGGATAGTTCTGGTATTTGCAATCATCTGGCTCATACTTTTGCGTTTTTCGCATACTTGTTGGCCAGATCCTGGGTTTTTTCTGGTTTGGATCCCGTAGTAATGTGGTTCCACACCGAAACAGTCAATTAAACCTGGTTGCGATTAATATTTTAGGGGATAACGCCGGTTACGTCTCGGTTATGTCTGGGATTTTCCCTCATCTGGCTCGTACTTTCGCGTTTTTCGCATTCTTGTTGGCCCGATCCTGGGATTTTTCTGGTTTGGACCACGTAGTAATGTGTTACAACACTGAAACAGTCATTAAAAGCATGTTCCGATTCGTATTCTAGAGGATAACGCCGGTTACGTCTCGGGTAGGTCTGGGATTTGTCCTCATCTGGCTCGTACTTTCGCGTTTTTCGCATACTTGCTGGCCAGATCCTGGCCTTTTTTTGGCTTGGATCACGTAGTAATGTGTTACAACACTGAAACAGTCATTAAAACCATGTTCCGATTCGTATGCTAGAGGATAACGCTGGTTATGTCAGGGTTAGTTCTGGAATTTGCAATCATCTGGCTCATACTTTCGCATTTTTCGCATACTTGTTGGCCAGATCCTGGCCTTTTTCTGGTTTGGATCACGTAGTAATGCGGTACCACACCGAAACAGTCAATTAAACCTGGTTGCGATTAATATTTTTGGGGATAACGCCGGTTACGTCTCGTTTTGGTCTGGGATTTGCCCCCAACTGGCTCGTACTTTCGCATTTTTCGCATTCTTGTTGGCCCGATCCTGGGCTTTTTCTGGTTTGGATCAGGTTGTAATGTGGTACCACACTGAAACAGTCATCAAAAGCATGATCCGATGCGTATTTTAGAGGATAACGCTGGTTATGTCAGGGTTAGTTCTGGTATTTGCAATCATATGGCTCATTTATTCGCGTTTTTCGCATACTTGATGGCCAGATCCTGGGCTTTTTCTGGTTCGGATCACGTAGTAATGTGGTACCACACCGAAACAGTCAATTAAACTGGTTGCGATTAATATTTTAGAGGATAACGCCGGTTATGTCTCGGGTAGGTCTGGGATTTGTCCTCATCTGGCACGTACTTTCGCACGTTTCGAATAGTTTTTGGCCAGATCCTCGCCTTTTTCTGGCTTGGACCACGTAGAAATGTGGTGCCACACCGAAACAGTCAATTAAACCTGGGTCCGATTAATGTTTTAGAGGATACCGCCGATTTTGTCTGGTTTAGGTCTGCTATTTGCCCTCATCTCGCTCGTACTTTCGCATATTTCGCTTACTTGTTGGCCTGATCCTAGCCTTTTTATGATTTGGATCACGTAGTAATGCGGTACCACACCGAAACATTCAATTACACCTGATCTTGATAAATATTTTAGAGGATAACGCATGTTAGGTCTGGGTTAGGTCTAGGATTTGCCCTCATCAGGCTCATACTTTCGCATATTTCTCATACTTCATGGCTAAATCCTGGGCTGTTTCTGGATTGTAACACGTAGTAATGTGGTACCACGCTGAAACAGTCAATTAAACCTGGTTTCGATCAATATTTTAGAGGATAACGCCGGTTATGTCTCGGTTAGGTCTGGTATTTGCCCTCATCTGGCTCGTACTTTCGCATTTTTCGCATACTTGTTGGCCACATCCTGGCCTCCTTCTGGCTTGGACCACGTAGTAAAGTGGTACCACACTGAAACAGTCAATAGAAGCTGGTTCCGATAAGTATTTTAGAGGATAACGCTGGTTATGTCTGGGTTAGTTCTGGTATTTGCAATCCTCTGGCTCATACTTTCGCGTTTTTCGCATACTTGTTGACCAGATCCTGGGTTTTTTCTGTTGTGGATCACGTAGTAATGCGGTACCACACCGAAACAGTCAATTAACCCTGGTTCAGATTAGTATTTTAGAGGATAGCGCTGGTTATGTCTGGGTGAGTTCTGGTATTTGCAATCATCTGGCTCGTACTTTCGCGTTTTTCGCATACTTGTTGGCCAGATCCTGGGCTTTTTCTGGTTTGGATCACGTAGTAATGTGGTACCACACTGTCAATAAAAGCTGGTTCCGCTTAGTATTTTAGAGGATAACGCTTGTTATGCCTGGGATTGTTCTGGTATTTGCAATCATCTGGCTCATTCTTTCGCGTTTTTCGCATACTTGTTAGCCCGATCCTGGGTTTTTTCTGTTTTGGATCCCGTAGTAATGAGGTTCCACACCGAAACAGTCAATTAAACTGGTTGCGATTAATATTTTAGAGGATAACGCCGGTTATGTCACGGTTAGGTCTGGGATTTGCCCTCATCTGCCTCGTACTTTCGCACGTTTCGCATACTTGTTGGCCAGATCCTGGGCTTTTTCTGGTTTGGATCACGTAGTAATGTGGTACCACACTGTCAATAAAAGCTGGTTCCGCTTAGTATTTTAGAGGATAACGCTGGTTATGCCTGGGATAGTTCTGGTATTTGCAATCATCTGGCTCATACTTTCGCGTTTTTCACATACTTGTTGAACAGATCCTGGCCTTTTTCTGGTTTGGATCACGTAGTAATGCGGTACCACACCGAAACAGTCAATTAAACCTGGTTGCGATTAATATTTTAGAGGATAACGCCGGTTATGTCTCGGTTTGGTCTGGGATTTGCCCTCAACTGGCTCGTACTTGCGCATTTTGCGCATACTTGTTGGCCAGATCCTGGCCTTTTTCTGGTCTGGATCACGTAGTAATGCAGTACCACACCGAAACAGTCAATTAAACCTGGTTGCGATTAATATTTTAGAGGATATCGCTGGTTATGTCTGGGTTAGTTCTGGTATTTGCAATCATCTGGCTCATACTTTCGCATTTTTCGCATACTTGTTGGCCAGATCCTGGCCTCTTTCTGGTTTGGATCATCGTAGCAATGCGGTACCACACCGAAACAGTCAACTACACCTGGTTGCGATTAATATTTTAGGGGATAACGCCGGTTACGTCTCGGTTAGGTCTGGGATTTTCCCTCATCAGGCTCGTACTTTCGCATTTTTCGCATTCTTGTTGGCCCGATCCTGGGCTTTTTCTGGTTTGGATCACGTTGTAATGTGGTACCACACTGAAACAGTCATTAAAAGCATGTTCCGATGCGTATTTTAGAGGATATCGCTGGTTATGTCTGGGTTAGTTCTGGTATTTGCAATCATCTGGCCCATATTTTCGCATTTTTCGCATACTTGTTGGCCAGATCCTGGCCTCTTTCTGGTTTGGATCATCGTAGCAATGCGGTACCACACCGGAACAGTCAATTACACCTGGTTGCGATTAATATTTTAGGGGATAACGCCGGTTACGTCTCGGTTAGGTCTGGGATTTTCCCTCATCAGGCTCGTACATTCGCATTTTTCGCATTCTTGTTGGCCCGATCCTGGGCTTTTTCTGGTTTGGATCACGTTGTAATGTGGTACCACACTGAAACAGTCATTAAAAGCATGTTCCGATGCGTATTTTAGAGGATAACGCTGGTTATGTCAGGGTTAGTTCTGGTATTTGCAATCATATGGCTCATATATTCGCGTTTTTCGCATACTTGTTGGCCAGATCCTGGGCTTTTTCTGGTTTGGATCACGTAGTAATGTGGTACCACACTGAAACAGTCAATAGAAGCTGGTTGCGATTCATATTTTAGAGGATAACGCCGGTTATGTCTCGGGAAGGTCTGGGATTTGTCCTCATCTGGCTCATACTTTCGCGTTTTTCGCATACTTATTGGCCAGATCCTTGCCTTTTTCAGGCTTGGACCACGTAGTAATGTGGTACCACACCGAAACAATCAATTAAACCTGGTTGCGAATAATATTTTAGAGGATAACGCCGGTTATGTCTCGGTTAGGTCTGGTATTTGCCCTCATCTGGCTCGTACTTTCGCATTTTTCGCATACTTGTTGGCCACATCCTGGCCTTCTTCTGGCTTGGACCACGTAGTAAAGTGGTACCACACTGAAACAGTCAATAGAAGCTGGTTCCGATAAGTATTTTAGAGGATAACGCTGGTTATGTCACGGTTAGGTCTGGGATTTGCCCTCATTTGCCTCGTACTTTCGCACGTGTCGCATACTTGTTGGCCAGATCCTGGGCTTTTTCTGGTTTGGATCACGTAGTAATGTGGTACCACACTGTCAATAAAAGCTGGTTCCGCTTAGTATTTTAGAGGATAAAGCTGGTTATGCCTGGGATAGTTCTGGTATTTGCAATCATCTGGCTCATACTTTCGCGTTTTTCGCATACTTGTTGGCCAGATCCTGGGTTTTTTCTGTTGTGGATCACGTAGTAATGCGGTACCACACCGAAACAGTCAATTAACCCTGGTTCTGATTAGTATTTTAGAGGATAGCGCTGGTTATGTCTGGGTGAGTTCTGGTATTTGCAATCATCTGGCTCATACTTTCGCGTTTTTCGCATACTGGTTAGCCCGATCCTGGGTTTTTTCTGTTTTGGATCCCCTAGTAATGTGGTTCCACACCGAAACAGTCAATTAAACTGGTTGCGATTAATATTTTAGAGGATAACGCCGGTTATGTCACGGTTAGGTCTGGGATTTGCCCTCATCTGCCTCGTACTTTCGCACGTTTCGCATACTTGTTGGCCAGATCCTGGGCTTTTTCTGGTTTGGATCACGTAGTAATGTGGTACCACACTGTCAATAAAGCTGGTTCCGCTTAGTATTTTAGAGGATAAAGCTGGTTATGCCTGGGATAGTTCTGGTATTTGCAATCATCTGGCTCATACTTTTGCGTTTTTCGCATACTTGTTGGCCAGATCCTGGGTTTTTTCTGTTTTGGATCCCGTAGTAATGTGGTTCCACACCGAAACAGTCAATTAAACCTGGTTGCGATTAATATTTTAGGGGATAACGCCGGTTACGTCTCGGTTATGTCTGGGATTTTCCCTCATCTGGCTCGTACTTTCGCGTTTTTCGCATTCTTGTTGGCCCGATCCTGGGATTTTTCTGGTTTGGACCACGTAGTAATGTGTTACAACACTGAAACAGTCATTAAAAGCATGTTCCGATTCGTATTCTAGAGGATAACGCCGGTTACGTCTCGGGTAGGTCTGGGATTTGTCCTCATCTGGCTCGTACTTTCGCGTTTTTCGCATACTTGCTGGCCAGATCCTGGCCTTTTATTGGCTTGGATCACGTAGTAATGTGTTACAACACTGAAACAGTCATTAAAACCATGTTCCGATTCGTATGCTAGAGGATAACGCTGGTTATGTCAGGGTTAGTTCTGGAATTTGCAATCATCTGGCTCATACTTTCGCATTTTTCGCATACTTGTTGGCCAGATCCTGGCCTTTTTCTGGTTTGGATCACGTAGTAATGCGGTACCACACCGAAACAGTCAATTAAACCTGGTTGCGATTAATATTTTTGGGGATAACGCCGGTTACGTCTCGTTTTGGTCTGGGATTTGCCCCCAACTGGCTCGTACTTTCGCATTTTTCGCATTCTTGTTGGCCCGATCCTGGGCTTTTTCTGGTTTGGATCAGGTTGTAATGTGGTACCACACTGAAACAGTCATCAAAAGCATGATCCGATGCGTATTTTAGAGGATAACGCTGGTTATGTCAGGGTTAGTTCTGGTATTTGCAATCATATGGCTCATATATTCGCGTTTTTCGCATACTTGATGGCCAGATCCTGGGCTTTTTCTGGTTCGGATCACGTAGTAATGTGGTACCACACCGAAACAGTCAATTAAACTGGTTGCGATTAATATTTTAGAGGATAACGCCGGTTATGTCTCGGGTAGGTCTGGGATTTGTCCTCATCTGGCTCGTACTTTCGCGTTTTTCGCATACTTGTTGGCCAGATCCTTGCCTTTTTCTGGCTTGGACCACGTAGTAATGTGGTACCACACCGAAACAGTCAATTTATCCTGGTTGCGATTAATATTTTAGAGGATAACGCCGGTTATGTCTCGGATAGGTCTGGTATTTGCCCTCATCTGGCTCGTACTTTCGCATTTTTCGCATACTTGTTGGCCACATCCTGGCCTTCTTCTGGCTTGGACCACGTAGTAAAGTGGTACCACACTGAAACAGTCAATAGAAGCTGGTTCCGATTTGTATTTTAGAGGATAGCGCTGGTTATGTCTGGGTGAGTTCTGGTATTTGCAATCATCTGGCTCGTACTTTCGCGTTTTTCGCATACTTGTTGGCCAGATCCTGGCCTCTTTCTGGTTTGGATCACGTAGTAATGCGGTACCACACTGAAACAGTCAATTAAATCTGGTTGCGATTAATATTTTAGAGGATAAAGCCGGTAATGTCTCGGTTAGGTATGGTATTTGCCCTCACCTGGCTCGTACTTTCGCATTTTTCGCATACTTGTTGGCCAGATCCTGGCCTTTTTCTGGCTTGGACCACGTTGTAATGTGGTACCACACCGAAACAGTCAATTAAACCTGGTTGCGAATAATATTTTAGTGGATAACGCTGGGTATGTCTGGGATAGTTCTGGTATTTGCAACCATCTGGCTCATACTTTCTCGTTTTTCTCATAGTTGTTGGCCAGATTGTGGGTTTTTTCTGGTTTGGATCCCGTAGTAATGTGGTTCCACACCGAAACAGTCTATTAAACCTGGTTGCGATTAATATTTTACAGGATAGCGCCGGTTATGTTTCGGTTAGGTCTGGTATTTGCCCTCAACTGGCTCGTACTTTCGCAGTTTTCGCATACTTGTTGGCCACATACTGGCCTTCTTCTGGCTCGGACCACGTAGTGAAGTGGTACCACACTGAAACTGTCAATTAAACCTGGATCCGATTAATACTTTAGAGGATAACGCCGGTTATGTCTCGGTTAGGTCTGCGATTTGTCCTCATCTGGCACGTACTTTCGCACGTTTCGAATAGTTTTTGGCCAGATCCTCGCCTTTTTCTGGCTTGGACCACGTAGAAATGTGGTGCCACACCGAAACAGTCAATTAAACCTGGGTCCGATTAATGTTTTAGAGGATACCGCCGATTTTGTCTGGTTTAGGTCTGCTATTTGCCCTCATCTCGCTCGTACTTTCGCATATTTCGCTTACTTGTTGGCCTGATCCTAGCCTTTTTATGATTTGGATCACGTAGTAATGCGGTACCACACAGAAACATTCAATTAAACCTGATCTTGATAAATATTTTAGAGGATAACGCATGTTAGGTCTGGGTTAGGTCTAGGATTTGCCCTCATCAGGCTCATACTTTCGCATATTTCTCATACTTCATGGCTAAATCCTGGGCTGTTTCTGGATTGTAACACGTAGTAATGTGGTACCACGCTGAAACAGTCAATTAAACCTGGTTTCGATCAATATTTTAGAGGATAACGCCGGTTATGTCTCGGTTAGCTCTGGTATTTGCCCTCATCTGGCTCGTACTTTCGCATTTTTCGCATACTTGTTGGCCACATCCTGGCCTCCTTCTGGCTTGGACCACGTAGTAAAGTGGTACCACACTGAAACAGTCAATAGAAGCTGGTTCCGATAAGTATTTTAGAGGATAACGCTGGTTATGTCTGGGTTAGTTCTGGTATTTGCAATCCTCTGGCTCATACTTTCGCGTTTTTCGCATACTTGTTGACCAGATCCTGGGTTTTTTCTGTTGTGGATCACGTAGTAATGCGGTACCACACCGAAACAGTCAATTAACCCTGGTTCAGATTAGTATTTTAGAGGATAGCGCTGGTTATGTCTGGGTGAGTTCTGGTATTTGCAATCATCTGGCTCGTACTTTCGCGTTTTTCGCATACTTGTTGGCCAGATCCTGGGCTTTTTCTGGTTTGGATCACGTAGTAATGTGGTACCACACTGTCAATAAAAGCTGGTTCCGCTTAGTATTTTAGAGGACAACGCTTGTTATGCCTGGGATTGTTCTGGTATTTGCAATCATCTGGCTCATTCTTTCGCGTTTTTCGCATACTTGTTAGCCCGATCCTGGGTTTTTTCTGTTTTGGATCCCGTAGTAATGAGGTTCCACACCGAAACAGTCAATTAAACTGGTTGCGATTAATATTTTAGAGGATAACGCCGGTTATGTCACGGTTAGGTCTGGGATTTGCCCTCATCTGCCTCGTACTTTCGCACGTTTCGCATACTTGTTGGCCAGATCCTGGGCTTTTTCTGGTTTGGATCACGTAGTAATGTGGTACCACACTGTCAATAAAAGCTGGTTCCGCTTAGTATTTTAGAGGATAACGCTGGTTATGCCTGGGATAGTTCTGGTATTTGCAATCATCTGGCTCATACTTTCGCGTTTTTCGCATACTTGTTGGCCAGATCCTGGGTTTTTTCTGGTTTGGATCCCGTAGTAATGTGTTTCCACACCGAAACAGTCAATTAAACCTGGTTGCGATTAATATTTTAGGGGATAACGCCGGTTACGTCTCGGTTAGGTCTGGGATTTTCCCTCATCTGGCTCGTACTTTCGCGTTTTTCGCGTCCTTGTTGGCCCGATCCTTGGATTTTTCTGGTTTGGATCACGTAGTAATGTGGTACCACACTGAAACAGTCAATTAACCCTGGTTCAGATTAGTATTTTAGAGGATAGCGCTGGTTATGTCTGGGTGAGTTCTGGTATTTGCAATCATCTGGCCCGTACTTTCGCGTTTTTCGCATACTTGTTGGCCAGATCCTGGCCTTTTTTTGGCTTGGATCACGTAGTAATGTGGTACCACACTGAAACAGTCAATTAACCCTGGTTCAGATTAGTATTTTAGAGGATAGCGCTGGTTATGTCTGGGTGAGTTCTGGTATTTGCAATCATCTGGCCCGTACTTTCGCGTTTTTCGCATACTTGTTGGCCAGATCCTGGCCTTTTTTTGGCTTGGATCACGTAGTAATGTGGTACCACACTGAAACAGTCAATAGAAGCTGGTTCCGCTTAGTATTTTAGAGGATAATGCTGGTTATGCCTGGGTTAGTTCTGGTATTTGCAATCATCTGGCTTATACTTTCGCGTTTTTCGCATACTTGTTGGCCAGATCCTGGCCTTTTTCTGGTCTGGATCACGTAGTAATGCAGTACCACACCGAAACAGTCAATTAAACCTGGTTGCGATTAATATTTTAGGGGTTAACGCCGGTTACGTCTCGTTTTGGTCTGGGATTTTCCCTCATCTGGCTCGTACTTTCGCGTTTTTCGCATTCTTGTTGGCCCGATCCTGGGATTTTTCTGGTTTGGATCAGGTAGTAATGTGTTACAACACTGAAACAGTCATTAAAACCATGTTCCGATTCTTATTCTAGAGGATAACGCTGGTTATGTCAGGGTTAGTTCTGGAATTTGCAATCATCTGGCTCGTACTTTCGCATTTTTCGCATACTTGTTGGCCAGATCCTGGCCTTTTTCTGGTTTGGATCACGTAGTAATGCGTTACCACACCGAAACAGTCAATTAAACCTGGTTGCGATTAATATTTTAGAGGATATCGCTGGTTATGTCTGGGTTAGTTCAGGTATTTGCAATCATCTGGCTCATACTTTCGCATTTTTCGCATACTTGTTGGCCAGATCCTGGCCTCTTTCTGGTTTGGATCATCGTAGCAATGCGGTACCACACCGAAACAGTCAATTACACCTGGTTGCGATTAATATTTTAGGGGATAACGCCGGTTACGTCTCGGTTAGGTCTGGGATTTTCCCTCATCTGGCTCGTACTTTCGCGTTTTTCGCGTCCTTGTTGGCCCGATCCTGGGATTTTTCTGGTTTGGATCACGTAGTAATGTGGTACCACACTGAAACAGTCAATTAACCCTGGTTCAGATTAGTATTTTAGAGGATAGCGCTGGTTATGTCTGGGTGAGTTCTGGTATTTGCAATCATCTGGCCCGTACTTTCGCGTTTTTCGCATACTTGTTGGCCAGATCCTGGCCTTTTTTTGGCTTGGATCACGTAGTAATGTGGTACCACACTGAAACAGTCAATTAACCCTGGTTCAGATTAGTATTTTAGAGGATAGCGCTGGTTATGTCTGGGTGAGTTCTGGTATTTGCAATCATCTGGCCCGTACTTTCGCGTTTTTCGCATACTTGTTGGCCAGATCCTGGCCTTTTTTTGGCTTGGATCACGTAGTAATGTGGTACCACACTGAAACAGTCAATAGAAGCTGGTTCCGCTTAGTATTTTAGAGGATAATGCTGGTTATGCCTGGGTTAGTTCTGGTATTTGCAATCATCTGGCTTATACTTTCGCGTTTTTCGCATACTTGTTGGCCAGATCCTGGCCTTTTTCTGGTCTGGATCACGTAGTAATGCAGTACCACACCGAAACAGTCAATTAAACCTGGTTGCGATTAATATTTTAGGGGTTAACGCCGGTTACGTCTCGTTTTGGTCTGGGATTTTCCCTCATCTGGCTCGTACTTTCGCGTTTTTCGCATTCTTGTTGGCCCGATCCTGGGATTTTTCTGGTTTGGATCAGGTAGTAATGTGTTACAACACTGAAACAGTCATCAAAACCATGTTCCGATTCTTATTCTAGAGGATAACGCTGGTTATGTCAGGGTTAGTTCTGGAATTTGCAATCATCTGGCTCGTACTTTCGCATTTTTCGCATACTTGTTGGCCAGATCCTGGCCTTTTTCTGGTTTGGATCACGTAGTAATGCGTTACCACACCGAAACAGTCAATTAAACCTGGTTGCGATTAATATTTTAGAGGATATCGCTGGTTATGTCTGGGTTAGTTCAGGTATTTGCAATCATCTGGCTCATACTTTCGCATTTTTCGCATACTTGTTGGCCAGATCCTGGCCTCTTTCTGGTTTGGATCATCGTAGCAATGCGGTACCACACCGAAACAGTCAATTACACCTGGTTGCGATTAATATTTTAGGGGATAACGCCGGTTACGTCTCGGTTAGCTCTGGGAGTTTCCCTCATCAGGCTCGTACTTTCGCATTTTTCGCATTCTTGTTGGCCCGATCCTGGGCTTTTTCTGGTTTGGATCAGGTTGTAATGTGGTACCACACTGAAACAGTCATTAAAAGCATGTTCCGATGCGTATTTTAGTGGATAACGCTGGTTATGTCAGGGTTAGTTCTGGTATTTGCAATCATATGGCTCATATATTCGCGTTTTTCGCATACTTGATGGCCAGATCCTGGGCTTTTTCTGGTTCGGATCACGTAGTAATGTGGTACCACACCGAAACAGTCAATTAAACTGGTTGCGATTAATATTTTAGAGGATAACGCCGGTTATGTCTCGGGTAGGTCTGGGATTTGTCCTCATCTGGCTCGTACTTTCGCGTTTTTCGCATACTTGTTGGCCAGATCCTTGCCTTTTTCTGGCTTGGACCACGTAGTAATGTGGTACCACACCGAAACAGTCAATTTATCCTGGTTGCGATTAATATTTTAGAGGATAACGCCGGTTATGTCTCGGATAGGTCTGGTATTTGCCAACATCTGGCTCGTACTTTCGCATTTTTCGCATACTTGTTGGCCACATCCTGGCCTTCTTCTGGCTTGGACCACGTAGTAAAGTGGTACCACACTGAAACAGTCAATTAAACCTGGTTCCGATTAATACTTTAGAGGATAACGCTGGTTATGCCTGGGTTAGTTCTGGTATTTGCAATCATCTGCCTCATACTTTCGCGTTTGTCGCATACTTGTTGGCCAGATCCTGGCCTTTTTCTGGTTTCGATCACGTAGTAGTGTGGTACCACACTGAACGAGTCAATAGAAGCTGGTTCCGATTTGTATTTTAGAGGATATCGCTGGTTATGTCTGGGATAGTGCTGGTATTTGCAATCATCTGGCTCGTACTTTCGCATTTTTCGCATTCTTGGTGGCCAGATCCTGGCCTTTTTCTGATTTGGATCACGTAGTAATACGGCACGACACCGAAACAGTCAATTAAACCTGGTTGCGATTAATATTTTAGAGGATAACGCCGGTTATGTCTCGGATAGGTCTGGTATTTGCCATCATCTGGCTCGTACTTTCGCATTTTTCGCATACTTGTGGGCCAGATCCTGGCCTTTCTCTGGTTTGGATCACGTAGTAATGTGGTACCACACTGAAACAGTCAATTAACCCTGGTTCAGATTAGTATTTTAGAGGATAGCGCTGGTTATGTCTGGGTGAGTTCTGGTATTTGCAATCATCTGGCTCGTACTTTCGCGTTTTTCGCATACTCGTTGGCCAGATCCTGGCCTCTTTCTGGTTTGGATCACGTAGTAATGCGGTACCACACTGAAACAGTCAATTAAATCTGGTTGCGATTAATATTTTAGAGGATAAAGCCGGTAATGTCTCGGTTAGGTATGGTATTTGCCCTCACCTGGTTCGTACTTTCGCATTTTTCGCATACTTGTTGGCCAGATCCTCGCCTTCTTCTGGCTTGGACCACGTAGAAATGTGGTACCACACCGAAACAGTCAATTAAACCTGGGTCCGATTAATATTTTAGAGGATAACGCCGATTTTGTCTAGGTAAGGCCTGAGATTTTCACTGATCAGACTCATACTTTCGCATTCTTCACATACTTGTTGAACGGATCCTGGGTTTTTTCTGGTTTTGATCACGTAGTAATGAGGTACCACAATGAAACATTCAATTAAACCTGATCTTGATAAATATTTTAGAGGATAACGCCTGTTAGGTCTGGGTTAGGTCTAGGATTTGCCCTCATCAGGCTCATACTTTCGCATATTTCTCATACTTCATGGCTAGATCCTGGGCTATTTCTGGATTGAATCACGTAGTAATGTGGTACCACACTGAAGCAGTCAATTAAACCTGGTTTCGATCAATATTTTAGAGAATAATTCATGTTAGGTCTAGGTTAGGTCTGGGATTTGCTCTCATCAGGCTCATTCTTTCGCATATTTTTCATACATGTAGAACAGATCCTGGGTTACTTCTGGTTTGGATCACGTAGTAATGTGGGACCACACTGAAACAGTCCATTAAACCTGGTTTCGCTCAATATTTTAGAGGATAACGCATGTAAGGTCTAGGATAGGTCTGGGATTTGCTCTCATCAGGCACATTCTTTCGCATATTTCTCGTACTTGATGGCTAGATCCTGGGTTTTTTCTGGTTTGGATCACGTTGTAATGTGGTACCACACTGAAACAGTCGATTAAACCAGGTTTCGATCAATATTTTTGAGGATAACGCATGTAAGGTCTAGGATAGGTCTGGCATTTGCTCTCATCAGGCTCACAGTTTAGCGTTTTTCACATACTTGTTGAACAGATCCTGGGTTTTTTCTGGTTTGGATCACGAAGTAGTGTGGTACCACACTGAAACAGTCCATTAAACCTGGTTTCGCTCAATATTTTAGAGGATAACGCATGTAAGGTCTAGGTTAGGTCTGGGATTTGCTCTCATCAGGCTCATTCTTTCGCATATTTCTCATACTTCATGGCTAGATCATGGGCTATTTCTGGATTGGATCACGCAGTAAAGTGGTACCACACTGAAACATCCAATGAAACCTGGTCTGGATAAATATTTTAGAGGATAACGCATCTTAGGTCTGGGTTAGGTCTAAGATTTGCCCTCATCAGGCTCACAGTTTAGCGTTTTTCACATACTTGTTGAACAGATTCTGGGTTTTTTCTGGTTTGGATCACGTAGTAATGTGGGACCACACTGAAACAGTCAATTAAACCTGGTTTCGATCAATATTTTAGAGAATAATTCATGCTAGGTCTACGTTAGGTCTGGGATTTGCTCTCATCAGGCTCATTCTTCCGCATATTTCTCATACTTGATGGCTAGATCCTGGGTTTTTTCGGGTTTGGATCACGTAGTAATGAAGTACAACACTGAAACAGTTAATTAAACCTGGTTTCCATCAATCTCTTAGAGGACAACGCAAGTTAGGTCTGGGATAGGTCTGGGATTTGCCCTCATCAGGCTCATACTTTCGCATATTTCTCATACTTCATGGCTAGATCATGGGCTATTTCTGGATTGGATCACGTAGTAAAGTGGTACCACACTGAAACATTCAATGAAACCTGGTCTGGGTAAATATTTTAGAGGATAACGCATCTTAGGTCTGGGTTAGGTCTAAGATTTGCCCTCATCAGGCTCACAGTTTAGCGTTTTTCACATACTTGTTGAACAGATCCTGGGTTTTTTCTGGGTTGGATCACGTAGTAATGTGGGACCACACTGAAACAGTCAATTAAACCTGGTTTCGATCAATATTTTAGAGAATAATTCATGCTAGGTCTAGGTTAGGCCTGGGATTTGACCTCATCAGACTCATACTTTCGCATTCTTCACATACTTGTTGAACGGATCCTGGGTTTTTTCTGGTTTTGATCACGTAGTAATGAGGTACCACAATGAAACATTCAATTAAACCTGGATTCCATCAATATTTTACAGAATAACGCATGTTAGGGCTGGGTTAGGTCTAGGATTTGCCCTCATCAGGCTCATGCTTTCGCACGTTTCGCATACTTGTTGGCCAGATCCTGGGTTTTTTCTGGTTTGGATCCCGTAGTAATGTGTTTCCACACCGAAACAGTCAATTAAACCTGGTTGCGATTTATATTTTAGGGGATAACGCCGGTTACGTCTCGGTTAGGTCTGGGATTTTCCCTCATCTGGCTCGCACTTTCGCGTTTTTCGCGTTCTTGTTGGCCCGATCCTGGGATTTTTCTGGTTTGGATCACGTAGTAATGTGGTACCACACTGAAACAGTCAATTAACCCTGGTTCAGATTAGTATTTTAGAGGATAGCGCTGGTTATGTCTGGGTGAGTTCTGGTATTTGCAATCATCTGGCCCGTACTTTCGCGTTTTTCGCATACTTGTTGGCCAGATCCTGGCCTTTTTTTGGCTTGGATCACGTAGTAATGTGGTACCACACTGCAACAGTCAATAGAAGCTGGTTCCGCTTAGTATTTTAGAGGATAATGCTGGTTATGCCTGGGTTAGTTCTGGTATTTGCAATCATCTGGCTTATACTTTCGCGTTTTTCGCATACTTGTTGGCCAGATCCTGGCCTTTTTCTGGTCTGGATCACGTAGTAATGCAGTACCACACCGAAACAGTCAATTACACCTGGTTGCGATTAATATTTTAGGGGATAACGCCGGTTACGTCTCGGTTAGCTCTGGGAGTTTCCCTCATCAGGCTCGTACTTTCGCATTTTTCGCATTCTTGTTGGCCCGATCCTGGGCTTTTTCTGGTTTGGATCAGGTTGTAATGTGGTACCACACTGAAACAGTCATTAAAAGCATGTTCCGATGCGTATTTTAGTGGATAACGCTGGTTATGTCAGGGTTAGTTCTGGTATTTGCAATCATATGGCTCATATATTCGCGTTTTTCGCATACTTGATGGCCAGATCCTGGACTTTTTCTGGTTCGGATCACGTAGTAATGTGGTACCACACCGAAACAGTCAATTAAACTGGTTGCGATTAATATTTTAGAGGATAACGCCGGTTATGTCTCGGGTAGGTCTGGGATTTGTCCTCATCTGGCTCGTACTTTCGCGTTTTTCGCATACTTGTTGGCCAGATCCTTGCCTTTTTCTGGCTTGGACCACGTAGTAATGTGGTACCACACCGAAACAGTCAATTTATCCTGGTTGCGATTAATATTTTAGAGGATAGCGCCGGTTATGTCTCGGATAGGTCTGGTATTTGCCATCATCTGGCTCGTACTTTCGCATTTTTCGCATACTTGTTGGCCACATCCTGGCCTTCTTCTGGCTTGGACCACGTAGTAAAGTGGTACCACACTGAAACAGTCAATTAAACCTGGTTCCGATTAATACTTTAGAGGATAACGCTGGTTATGCCTGGGTTAGTTCTGGTATTTGCAATCATCTGCCTCATACTTTCGCGTTTGTCGCATACTTGTTGGCCAGATCCTGGCCTTTTTCTGGTTTCGATCACGTAGTAGTGTGGTACCACACTGAACCAGTCAATAGAAGCTGGTTCCGATTTGTATTTTAGAGGATATCGCTGGTTATGTCTGGGATAGTGCTGGTATTTGCAATCATCTGGCTCGTACTTTCGCATTTTTCGCATTCTTGGTGGCCAGATCCTGGCCTTTTTCTGATTTGGATCACGTAGTAATACGGCACGACACCGAAACAGTCAATTAAACCTGGTTGCGATTAATATTTTAGAGGATAACGCCGGTTATGTCTCGGATAGGTCTGGTATTTGCAAACATCTGGCTCGTACTTTCGCATTTTTCGCATACTTGTGGGCCAGATCCTGGCCTTTCTCTGGTTTGGATCACGTAGTAATGTGGTACCACACTGAAACAGTCAATTAACCCTGGTTCAGATTAGTATTTTAGAGGATAGCGCTGGTTATGTCTGGGTGAGTTCTGGTATTTGCAATCATCTGGCTCGTACTTTCGCGTTTTTCGCATACTCGTTGGCCAGATCCTGGCCTCTTTCTGGTTTGGATCACGTAGTAATGCGGTACCACACTGAAACAGTCAATTAAATCTGGTTGCGATTAATATTTTAGAGGATAAAGCCGGTAATGTCTCGGTTAGGTATGGTATTTGCCCTCACCTGGCTCGTACTTTCGCATTTTTCGCATACTTGTTGGCCAGATCCTGGCCTTTTTCTGGCTTGGACCACGTAGTAATGTGGTACCACACCGAAACAGTCAATTAAACCTGGTTGCGAATAATATTTTAGTGGATAACGCTGGGTATGTCTGGGATAGTTCTGGTATTTGCAACCATCTGGCTCATACTTTCTCGTTTTTCTCATAGTTGTTGGCCAGATTCTGGGTTTTTTCTGGTTTGGATCCCGTAGTAATGTGGTTCCACACCGAAACAGTCTATTAAACCTGGTTGCGATTAATATTTTACAGGATAGCGCCGGTTATGTTTCGGTTAGGTCTGGTATTTGCCCTCAACTGGCTCGTACTTTCGCACGTTTCGAATAGTTTTTGGCCAGATCCTCGCCTTTTTCTGGCTTGGACCACGTAGAAATGTGGTACCACACCGAAACAGTCAATTAAACCTGGGTCCGATTAATATTTTAGAGGATAACGCCGATTTTGTCTGGTTTAGGTCTGCTATTTGCCCTCATCTCGCTCGTACTTTCGCATATTTCGCTTACTTGTTGGCCTGATCCCAGCCTTTTTATGGTTTGGATCACGTAGTAATGCGGTACCACACCGAAACATTCAATTAAACCTGATCTTGATAAATATTTTAGAGGATAACGCCTGTTAGGTCTGGGTTAGGTCTAGGATTTGCCCTCATCAGGCTCATACTTTCGCATATTTCTCATACTTCATGGCTAAATCCTGGGCTGTTTCTGGATTGTAACACGTAGTAATGTGGTACCACGCTGAAACAGTCAATTAAACCTGGTTTCGATCATTATTTTAGAGGATAACGCAAGTTAGGTCTGGGATAGGTCTAGGATTTGCCCTCATCAGGCTCTTACTTTCGCATATTTCTCATACTTCATGGCTAGATCCTGGGCTTTTTCTGGATTGCATCACGTAGTAATGTAGTACCACACTGAAACAGTCAATGAAACCTGGTTTCCATCATTATTTTAGAGGACAACGCAAGTTAGGTCTAGGTAAGGCCTGAGATTTTCACTGATCAGACTCATACTTTCGCATTCTTCACATACTTGTTGAACGGATCCTGGGTTTTTTCTGGTTTTGATCACGTAGTAATGAGGTACCACAATGAAACATTCAATTAAACCTGGTCTTGATAAAAATTTTACAGAATAACGCATGTTAGGTCTGGGTTAGGTCTAGGATTTGCCCTCATCAGGCTCATACTTTCGCATATTTCTCATACTTCATGGCTAGATCCTGGGCTATTTCTGGATTGAATCACGTAGTAACGTGGTACCACACTGAAACAGTCAATTAAACCTGGTTTCGATCAATATTTTAGAGAATAATTCATGTTAGGTCTAGGTTAGGTCTGGGATTTGCTCTCATCAGGCTCATTCTTTCGCATATTTTTCATACATGTAGAACAGATCCTGGGTTACTTCTGGTTTGGATCACGTAGTAATGTGGGATCACACTGAAACAGTCCATTAAACCTGGTTTCGCTCAATATTTTAGAGGATAACGCATGTAAGGTCTAGGATAGGTCTGGGATTTGCTCTCATCAGGCACATTCTTTCGCATATTTCTCGTACTTGATGGCTAGATCCTGGGTTTTTTCTGGTTTGGATCACGTTGTAATGTGGTACCATACTGAAACAGTCGATTAAACCAGGTTTCGATCAATATTTTTGAGGATAACGCATGTAAGGTCTAGGATAGGTCTGGCATTTGCCCTCATCAGGCTCACAGTTTAGCGTTTTTCACATACTTGTTGAACAGATCCTGGGTTTTTTCTGGTTTGGATCACGAAGTAGTGTGGTACCACACTGAAACAGTCCATTAAACCTGGTTTCGCTCAATATTTTAGAGGATAACGCATGTAAGGTCTAGGTTAGGTCTGGGATTTGCTCTCATCAGGCTCATTCTTTCGCATATTTCTCATACTTCATGGCTAGATCATGGGCTATTTCTGGATTGGATCACGCAGTAAAGTGGTACCACACTGAAACATCCAATGAAACCTGGTCTGGGTAAATATTTTAGAGGATAACGCATCTTAGGTCTGGGTTAGGTCTAAGATTTGCCCTCATCAGGCTCACAGTTTAGCGTTTTTCACATACTTGTTGAACAGATTCTGGGTTTTTTCTGGTTTGGATCACGTAGTAATGTGGGACCACACTGAAACAGTCAATTAAACCTGGTTTCGATCAATATTTTAGAGAATAATTCATGCTAGGTCTACGTTAGGTCTGGGATTTGCTCTCATCAGGCTCATTCTTCCGCATATTTCTCATACTTGATGGCTAGATCCTGGGTTTTTTCGGGTTTGGATCACGTAGTAATGAAGTACAACACTGAAACAGTTAATTAAACCTGGTTTCCATCAATCTCTTAGAGGACAACGCAAGTTAGGTCTGGGATAGGTCTGGGATTTGCCCTCATCAGGCTCATACTTTCGCATATTTCTCATACTTCATGGCTAGATCATGGGCTATTTCTGGATTGGATCACGTAGTAAAGTGGTACCACACTGAAACATTCAATGAAACCTGGTCTGGGTAAATATTTTAGAGGATAACGCATCTTAGGTCTGGGTTAGGTCTAAGATTTGCCCTCATCAGGCTCACAGTTTAGCGTTTTTCACATACTTGTTGAACAGATCCTGGGTTTTTTCTGGGTTGGATCACGTAGTAATGTGGGACCACACTGAAACAGTCAATTAAACCTGGTTTCGATCAATATTTTAGAGAATAATTCATGCTAGGTCTAGGTTAGGCCTGGGATTTGACCTCATCAGACTCATACTTTCGCATTCTTCACATACTTGTTGAACGGATCCTGGGTTTTTTCTGGTTTTGATCACGTAGTAATGAGGTACCACAATGAAACATTCAATTAAACCTGGTCTTGATAAAAATTTTACAGAATCACGCATGTTAGGTCAGGGTTAGGTCTAGGATTTGCCCTCATCAGGCTCATACTTTCGCATATTTCTCATACTTCATGGCTAGATCCTGGGCTATTTCTGGATTGGATCACGTAGTAATGTGGTACCACACTGAAACAGTCAATTAAACCTGGTTTCGATCAATATTTTAGAGAATAATTCATGTTAGGTCTAGGTTAGGTCTGGGATTTGCTCTCATCAGGCTCATTCTTTCGCATATTTTTCATACATGTAGAACAGATCCTGGGTTTTTTCCGTTTTGGATCACGTAGTAATGAAGTACAACACTGAAACAGTCAATTAAACCTGGATTCCATCAATATTTTACAGAATAACGCATGTTAGGGCTGGGTTAGGTCTAGGATTTGCCCTCATCAGGCTCATGCTTTCGCATATTTCTCATACTTCATGGCTAGATCCTGGGCTATTTCTGGATTGGATCACGTAGTAATGTGGTACCACACTGAAACAGTCAATTAAACCTGGTTTCGATCAATATTTTAGAGAATAATTCATGTTAGGTCTAGGTTAGGTCTAGGATTTGCCCTCATCAGGCTCATTCTTTCGCATATTTTTCATCCATGTAGAACAGATCCTGGGCTTTTTCTGGATTGCATCACGTAGTAATGAAGTGCAACACTGAAACAGTCAATTAAACCTGGTTTCCATCAATATTTTAGAGGACAACGCATGTTAGGTCTAGGTTAGGCCTGGGATTTGCCCTCATCAGGGTCATACTGTCGCAGTTTTAACATACTTGTTGAACGGATCCAGGGTTTTTTCTGGTTTGGTTAACGTAGTAATGTGGCACCACACTGCAACATTCAATTAAACCTGGTCTTGATAAATATTTTAGAGGATATCGCATGTTAGGTTTGGGTTAGGTCTAGGATTTGCCCTCATCAGGCTCATACTTTCGCATATTTCTCATACTTCATGGCTAGATCCTGGGCTGTTTCTGGATTGTATCACGTAGTAATGTGGTACCACGCTGAAGCAGTCGATTAAACCTGGTTTCGATCAATATTTTAGAGGATAACGCAAGTTGAGTCTGGGATAGGTCTGGGATTTGACCTCATCAGACTCATACTTTCGCATTCTTCACATACTTGTTGAACGGCTCCTGGGTTTTTTCTGGTTTGGATCACGTAGTAATGTGGTACCACACTGAAACAGTCGACTAAACCTGGTTTCGATCCATATTTTAGAGGATAGCGCATGTTAGGTCTAGGTTAGGCCTGGGATTTTCCCTCATCAGACTCATACTTTCGCATTCTTCACATACTTGCTGAACGGATCCTGGGTTTTTTCTGGTTTGGATCACGTAGTAATGTGGGACCACACTGAAACAATCAATTAAACCTGATCTTGATAAATATTTTAGAGGATAACGCATGTTAGGTCTGGGTTAGGTCTAGGATTTGCCCTCATCAGGCTCACAGTTTAGCGTTTTTCACATACTTGTTGAACAGATCCTGGGTTTTTTCTGGTTTGGATCACGTAGTAATGTGGGACCACACTGAAACAGTCAATTAAACCTGGGTTCGATCAATATTTTAGAGAATAATTCATGCTAGGTCTAGGTTAGGCCTGGGATTTGACCTCATCAGACTCATACTTTCGCATTCTTCACATACTTGTTGAACGGATCCTGGGTTTTTTCTGGTTTTGATCACGTAGTAATGAGGTACCACAATGAAACATTCAATTAAACCTGGTCTTGATAAAAATTTTACAGAATAACGCATGTTAGGTCAGGGTTAGGTCTAGGATTTGCCCTCATCAGGCTCATACTTTCGCATATTTCTCATACTTCATGGCTAGATCCTGGGCTATTTCTGGATTGGATCACGTAGTAATGTGGTACCACACTGAAACAGTCAGTTAAACCTGGTTTCGATCAATATTTTAGAGAATAATTCATGTTAGGTCTAGGTTAGGTCTGGGATTTGCTCTCATCAGGCTCATTCTTTCGCATATTTTTCATACATGTAGAACAGATCCTGGGCTTTTTCTGGATTGCATCACGTAGTAATGAAGTTCAACACTGAAACAGTCAATTAAACCTGGTTTCCATGAATATTTTAGAGGACAACGCATGTTAGGTCTAGGTTAGGCCTGGGATTTGCCCTCATCAGGGTCATACTGTCGCAGTTTTAACATACTTGTTGAACGGATCCAGGGTTTTTTCTGGTTTGTTTAACGTAGTAATGTGGCACCACACTGCAACATTCAATTAAACCTGGTCTTGATAAATATTTTAGAGGATAACGCATGTTAGGTTTGGGTTAGGTCTAGGATTTGCCCTCATCAGGCTCATACTTTCGCATATTTCTCATACTTCATGGCTAGATCCTGGGCAGTTTCTGGATTGTATCACGTAGTAATGTGGTACCACGCTGAAACAGTCGATTAAACCTGGTTTCGATCAATATTTTAGAGGATAACGCAAGTTAAGTCTGGGATAGGTCTGGGATTTGACCTCATCAGACTCATACCTTCGCATTCTTCACATACTTGCTGAACGGATCCTGGGTTTTTTCTGGTTTTGATCACGTAGTAATGTGGTACCACACTGAAACATTCAATTAAACCTGGTCTTGATAAATATTTTAGAGGACAACGCAAGTTAGGTCTGGGTTAGGTCTAGGATTTGCCCTCATCAGGCTCACAGTTTAGCGTTTTTCACATACTTGTTGAACAGATCCTGGGTTTTTTCTGGTTTGGATCACGTAGTAATGTGGGACCACACTGAAGCAGTCAAGTAAACCTGGTTTCGATCAATATTTTAGAGAATAATTCATGTTAGGTCTAGGTTAGGTCTGGGATTTGCTTACATCAGGCTCATTCTTTCGCAAATTTCTCATACATGTTGAACAGATACTGGGTTTTTTCTGGTTTGGATCACGTAGTAATGTGGGACCACACTGAAACAATCAATTAAACCTGATCTTGATAAATATTTTAGAGGATCACGCATGTTAGGTCTGGGTTAGGTCTAGGATTTGCCCTCATCAGGCTCACAGTATAGCGTTTTTCACATACTTCTTGAACAGATCCTGGGCTTTCTCTGGTTTGGATCACGAAGTAGTGTGGTACCACACTGAAACAGTCCATTAAACCTGGTTTCGCTCAATATTTTAGAGGATAACGCATGTTAGGTCTAGGTTAGGTCTGGGATTTGCTCTCATCAGGCTCATTCTTTCGCATATTTCTCATACTTGATGGCTAGATCCTGGGCTATTTCTGGATTGCATCACGTAGTAATGTAGTACCACACTGAAACAGTCATTGAAACCTGGTTTCCATGAATATTTTAGAGGACAACGCATGTTAGGTCTAGGTAAGGCCTGAGATTTTCACTGATCAGACTCATACTTTCGCATTCTTCACATACTTGTTGAACGGATCCTGGGTTTTTTCTGGTTTTGATCACGTAGTAATGTGGTACCACACTGAAACATTCAATTAAACCTGGTCTTGATAAATATTTTAGAGGACAACGCAAGTTAGGTCTGGCATAGGTCTGGGATTCGCCCTCATCAGACTCATACTTTCGCGTTTTTCACATACTTGTTGAACAGATCCTGGGTTTTTGCTGGTTTGTATCACGTAGTAGTGTGGTACCACACTGAAACAGTCAATTAAACCTGGTTTTGATCAATATTTTAGAGAATAATTCATTGTAGGTCTAGGTTAGGTCAGGGATTTGCTCCCATCAGGCTCACTCTTTCGCATATTTCTCATACTTGATGGCTAGATCTTGGGCTTTTTCCGGATTGCATCACGTAGTAATGAAGTACAACACTGAAACAGTCAATTAAACCTAGCTTCGATCAATATTTTAGAGGACAACGCAAGTTAGGTCTAGGTAAGGCCTGAGATCTTCACTGATCAGACTCATACTTTCGCATTCTTCACATACTTGTTGAACGGATCTTGGGTTTTTTCTGGTTTTGATTACGTAGTAATGTGGTACCACACTGAAACATTCAATTAAACCTGGTCTTGATAAATATTTTAGAGGACAACGCAAGTTAGGTCTGGCATAGGTCTGGGATTCGCCCTCATCAGACTCATACTTTCGCGTTTTTCACATACTTGTTGAACAGATCCTGGGTTTTTGCTGGTTTGTATCACGTAGTAGTGTGGTACCACACTGAAACAGTCCATTAAACCTGGTTTGGATCAATATTTTAGAGGATAACGCATGTTAGGTCTAGGTTAGCCCTGGGATTTTCACTCATCAGACTCATACTTTCGCATTCTTCACATACTTGTTGAACGGATCCTGGGTTTTTTCTCGTTTGGATCACGTAGTAATGTGGGTCCACACTGAAACAATCAATTAAACCTGGTCGTGATAAATATTTAAGAGGATAACGCATGTTAGGTCTGGGATAGGTCTGGGATTTGCCCTCATCAGACTCATACTTTCGCACACTTCACATACTCGTTGAACAGATCCTGGGTTATTTTCTGGTTCGGATCACATAGTAATATGGTACCACACTGAAACAGTCGATTAAACCAGGTTTCGATTAATATTTTTGAGGACAACGCATGTTAGGTCTAGGTTAGGCCTGGGATATTCACTCATCAGACTCATACTTTCGCATTCTTCACATACTTGTTGAACTGATCCTGGGTTTTTGCTGGTTTGTATCACGTAGTAGTGTGGTACCACACTGAAACAGTCCATTAAACCTGGTTTCGATCAATATTTTGGAGGATAACGCATGTTAGGTCTAGGTTAGCCCTGGGATTTTCACTCATCAGACTCATACTTTCGCATATTTCTCATACTTCATGGCTAGATCATGGGCTATTTCTGGATTGGATCACGCAGTAAAGTGGTACCACACTGAAACATCCAATGAAACCTGGTCTGGATAAATATTTTAGAGGATAACGCATCTTAGGTCTGGGTTAGGTCTAAGATTTGCCCTCATCAGGCTCACAGTTTAGCGTTTTTCACATACTTGTTGAACAGATTCTGGGTTTTTTCTGGTTTGGATCACGTAGTAATGTGGGACCACACTGAAACAGTCAATTAAACCTGGTTTCGATCAATATTTTAGAGAATAATTCATGCTAGGTCTACGTTAGGTCTGGGATTTGCTCTCATCAGGCTCATTCTTCCGCATATTTCTCATACTTGATGGCTAGATCCTGGGTTTTTTCGGGTTTGGATCACGTAGTAATGAAGTACAACACTGAAACAGTTAATTAAACCTGGTTTCCATCAATCTCTTAGAGGACAACGCAAGTTAGGTCTGGGATAGGTCTGGGATTTGCCCTCATCAGGCTCATACTTTCGCATATTTCTCATACTTCATGGCTAGATCATGGGCTATTTCTGGATTGGATCACGTAGTAAAGTGGTACCACACTGAAACATTCAATGAAACCTGGTCTGGGTAAATATTTTAGAGGATAACGCATCTTAGGTCTGGGTTAGGTCTAAGATTTGCCCTCATCAGGCTCACAGTTTAGCGTTTTTCACATACTTGTTGAACAGATCCTGGGTTTTTTCTGGGTTGGATCACGTAGTAATGTGGGACCACACTGAAACAGTCAATTAAACCTGGTTTCGATCAATATTTTAGAGAATAATTCATGCTAGGTCTAGGTTAGGCCTGGGATTTGCCCTCATCAGACTCATACCTACGCACACTTCACATACTCGTTGAACAGGGCCTGGGTTATTTTCTGGTTTGGATCACATAGTAATGTGGTACCAAACTGAAACAGTCGATTAAAACAGGTTTCGATCAATATTTTGGAGGATAACGCATGTTAGGTCTAGGTTAGGCCTGGGATATTCACTCATCAGACTCATACTTTCGCATTCTTCACATACTTGTTGAACGGATCCTGGGTTTTTTCTGGTTTTGATCACGTAGTAATGAGGTACCACAATGAAACATTCAATTAAACCTGGTCTTGATAAAAATTTTACAGAATCACGCATGTTAGGTCAGGGTTAGGTCTAGGGTTTGCCCTCATCAGGCTCATACTTTCGCATATTTCTCATACTTCATGGCTAGATCCTGGGCTATTTCTGGATTGGATCACGTAGTAATGTGGTACCACACTGAAACAGTCAATTAAACCTGGTTTCGATCAATATTTTAGAGAATAATTCATGTTAGGTCTAGGTTAGGTCTGGGATTTGCTCTCATCAGGCTCATTCTTTCGCATATTTTTCATACATGTAGAACAGATCCTGGGTTTTTTCTGTTTTGGATCACGTAGTAATGAAGTACAACACTGAAACAGTCAATTAAACCTGGATTCCATCAATATTTTACAGAATAACGCATGTTAGGGCTGGGTTAGGTCTAGGATTTGCCCTCATCAGGCTCATGCTTTCGCATATTTCTCATACTTCATGGCTAGATCCTGGGCTATTTCTGGATTGGATCACGTAGTAATGTGGTACCACACTGAAACAGTCAATTAAACCTGGTTTCGATCAATATTTTAGAGAATAATTCATGTTAGGTCTAGGTTAGGTCTGGGATTTGCTCTCATCAGGCTCATTCTTTCGCATATTTTTCATACATGTAGAACAGATCCTGGGCTTTTTCTGGATCGCATCACGTAGTAATGTGGTACCACGCTGAAACAGTCGATTAAACCTGGTTTCGATCAATATTTTAGAGGATAACGCAAGTTAAGTCTGGGATAGGTCTGGGATTTGACCTCATCAGACTCATACTTTCGCATTCTTCACATACTTGTTGAACGGCTCCTGGGTTTTTTCTGGTTTGGATCACGTAGTAATGTGGGACCACACTGAAACAGTCGACTAAACCTGGTTTCGATCAATATTTTAGAGGATAGCGCATGTTAGGTCTAGGTTAGGCCTGGGATTTTCCCTCATCAGACTCATACCTTCGCATTCTTCACATACTTGCTGAACGGATCCTGGGTTTTTTCTGGTTTGGATCACGTAGTAATGTGGGACCACACTGAAGCAGTCAAGTAAACCTGGTTTCGATCAATATTTTAGAGAATAATTCATGTTAGGTCTAGGTTAGGTCTGGGATTTGCTTACATCAGGCTCATTCTTTCGCATATTTCTCATACATGTTGAACAGATACTGGGTTTTTTCTGGTTTGGATCACGTAGTAATGTGGGACCACACTGAAACAATCAATTAAACCTGATCTTGATAAATATTTTAGAGGATAACGCATGTTAGGTCTGGGTTAGGTCTAGGATTTGCCCTCATCAGGCTCACAGTATAGCGTTTTTCACATACTTCGTGAACAGATCCTGGGCTTTCTCTGGTTTGGATCACGAAGTAGTGTGGTACCACACTGAAACAGTCCATTAAACCTGGTTTCGCTCAATATTTTAGAGGATAACGCATGTTAGGTCTAGGTTAGGTCTGGGATTTGCTCTCATCGGGCTCATTCTTTCGCATATTTCTCATACTTGATGGCTAGATCCTGGGCTATTTCTGGATTGCATCACGTAGTAATGTAGTACCACACTGAAACAGTCATTGAAACCTGGTTTCCATCAATATTTTAGAGGACAACGCATGTTAGGTCTAGGTAAGGCCTGAGATTTTCACTGATCAGACTCATACTTTCGCATTCTTCACATACTTGTTGAACAGATCCTGGGTTTTTGCTGGTTTGTATCACGTAGTAGTGTGGTACCACACTGAAACAGTCAATTAAACCTGGTTTTGATCAATATTTTAGAGAATAATTCATTGTAGGTCTAGGTTAGGTCAGGGATTTGCTCCCATCAGGCTCACTCTTTCGCATATTTCTCATACTTGATGGCTAGATCTTGGGCTTTTTCAGGATTGCATCACGTAGTAATGAAGTACAACACTGAAACAGTCAATTAAACCTAGCTTCGATCAATATTTTAGAGGACAACGCAAGTTAGGTCTAGGTAAGGCCTGAGATTTTCACTGATCAGACTCATACTTTCGCATTCTTCACATACTTGTTGAACGGATCCTGGGTTTTTTCTGGTTTGGATCACGTAGTAATGTGGGTCCACACTGAAACAATCAATTAAACCTGGTCGTGATAAATATTTTAGAGGATAACGCATGTTAGGTCTGGGATAGGTCTGGGATTTGCCCTCATCAGACTCATACTTTCGCACACTTCACATACTCGTTGAACAGATCCTGGGTTATTTTCTGGTTCGGGTCACATAGTAATGTGGTACCACACTGAAACAGTCGATTAAACCAGGTTTCGATTAATATTTTTGAGGACAACGCATGTTAGGTCTAGGTTAGGCCTGGGATATTCACTCATCAGACTCATACTTTCGCATTCTTCACATACTTGTTGAACTGATCCTGGGTTTTTTCTGGTTTGGATCACGTAGTAATGTGGATCCACACTGGAACAGTCGGTTAAACCTGGATTCGATCAATATTTTAGAGGATAACGCAAGTTAGGTCTGGGATAGGTCTGGGATTTGCCCTCATCAGACTCATACCTACGCACACTTCACATACTCGTTGAACAGGTCCTGGGTTATTTTCTGGTTTGGATCACATAGTAATGTGGTACCAAACTGAAACTGTCGATTAAAACAGGTTTCGATCAATATTTTGGAGGATAACGCATGTTAGGTCTAGGTTAGCCCTGGGATTTTCACTCATCAGACTCATACTTTCGCATTCCTCACATACTTGTTGAACGGATCCTGGGTTTTTTCTGGTTTGTATCACGTAGTAATGTGGTACCACACTGAAACAGTCCATTAAACCTGGTTTCGACCAATATTTTGGAGAATAATTCATGTTAGGTCTAGGTTAGGTCTGGGATTTTCTCTCATCAGGCTCATTCTTTCGCATATTTCTCATACTTGATAGCTAGATCCTGGGCTTTTTCTGGATTGGATCACGTAGTAATGAAGTACAACACTGAAACAGTCAATTAAACCTGGTTTCGATCAATATTTTAGAGAATAATTCATGTTAGGTCTAGGTTAGGTCTGGGATTTGCTCTCATCAGGCTCATTCTTTCGCATATTTTTCATACATGTAGAACAGATCCTGGGTTACTTCTGGTTTGGATCACGTAGTAATGTGGGACCATTCTGAAACAGTCGATTAAACCAGGTTTCGATTAATATTTTTGAGGACAACGCATGTTAGGTCTAGGTTAGGCCTGGGATATTCACTCATCAGACTCATACTTTCGCATTCTTCACATACTTGTTGAACTGATCCTGGGTTTTTTCTGGTTTTGATCACGTAGTAATGTGGTACCACACTGAAACATTCAATTAAACCTGGTCTTGATAAATATTTTAGAGGACAACGCAAGTTAGGTCTGGGTTAGGTCTAGGATTTGCCCTCATCAGGCTCACAGTTTTGCGTTTTTCACATACTTGTTGAACAGATCCTGGGTTTTTTCTGGTTTGGATCACGTAGTAATGTGGGACCACACTGAAGCAGTCAAGTAAACCTGGTTTCGATCAATATTTTAGAGAATAATTCATGTTAGGTCTAGGTTAGGTCTGGGATTTGCTTACATCAGGCTCATTCTTTCGCAAATTTCTCATACATGTTGAACAGATACTGGGTTTTTTCTGGTTTGGATCACGTAGTAATGTGGGACCACACTGAAACAATCAATTAAACCTGATCTTGATAAATATTTTAGAGGATCACGCATGTTAGGTCTGGGTTAGGTCTAGGATTTGCCCTCATCAGGCTCACAGTATAGCGTTTTTCACATACTTCTTGAACAGATCCTGGGCTTTCTCTGGTTTGGATCACGAAGTAGTGTGGTACCACACTGAAACAGTCCATTAAACCTGGTTTCGCTCAATATTTTAGAGGATAACGCATGTTAGGTCTAGGTTAGGTCTGGGATTTGCTCTCATCAGGCTCATTCTTTCGCATATTTCTCATACTTGATGGCTAGATCCTGGGCTATTTCTGGATTGCATCACGTAGTAATGTAGTACCACACTGAAACAGTCATTGAAACCTGGTTTCCATGAATATTTTAGAGGACAACGCATGTTAGGTCTAGGTAAGGCCTGAGATTTTCACTGATCAGACTCATACTTTCGCATTCTTCACATACTTGTTGAACGGATCCTGGGTTTTTTCTGGTTTTGATCACGTAGTAATGTGGTACCACACTGAAACATTCAATTAAACCTGGTCTTGATAAATATTTTAGAGGACAACGCAAGTTAGGTCTGGCATAGGTCTGGGATTCGCCCTCATCAGACTCATACTTTCGCGTTTTTCACATACTTGTTGAACAGATCCTGGGTTTTTGCTGGTTTGTATCACGTAGTAGTGTGGTACCACACTGAAACAGTCAATTAAACCTGGTTTTGATCAATATTTTAGAGAATAATTCATTGTAGGTCTAGGTTAGGTCAGGGATTTGCTCCCATCAGGCTCACTCTTTCGCATATTTCTCATACTTGATGGCTAGATCTTGGGCTTTTTCTGGATTGCATCACGTAGTAATGAAGTACAACACTGAAACAGTCAATTAAACCTAGCTTCGATCAATATTTTAGAGGACAACGCAAGTTAGGTCTAGGTAAGGCCTGAGATCTTCACTGATCAGACTCATACTTTCGCATTCTTCACATACTTGTTGAACGGATCTTGGGTTTTTTCTGGTTTTGATTACGTAGTAATGTGGTACCACACTGAAACATTCAATTAAACCTGGTCTTGATAAATATTTTAGAGGACAACGCAAGTTAGGTCTGGCATAGGTCTGGGATTCGCCCTCATCAGACTCATACTTTCGCGTTTTTCACATACTTGTTGAACAGATCCTGGGTTTTTGCTGGTTTGTATCACGTAGTAGTGTGGTACCACACTGAAACAGTCCATTAAACCTGGTTTGGATCAATATTTTAGAGGATAACGCATGTTAGGTCTAGGTTAGCCCTGGGATTTTCACTCATCAGACTCATACTTTCGCATTCTTCACATACTTGTTGAACGGATCCTGGGTTTTTTCTCGTTTGGATCACGTAGTAATGTGGGTCCACACTGAAACAATCAATTAAACCTGGTCGTGATAAATATTTAAGAGGATAACGCATGTTAGGTCTGGGATAGGTCTGGGATTTGCCCTCATCAGACTCATACTTTCGCACACTTCACATACTCGTTGAACAGATCCTGGGTTATTTTCTGGTTCGGATCACATAGTAATATGGTACCACACTGAAACAGTCGATTAAACCAGGTTTCGATTAATATTTTTGAGGACAACGCATGTTAGGTCTAGGTTAGGCCTGGGATATTCACTCATCAGACTCATACTTTCGCATTCTTCACATACTTGTTGAACTGATCCTGGGTTTTTGCTGGTTTGTATCACGTAGTAGTGTGGTACCACACTGAAACAGTCCATTAAACCTGGTTTCGATCAATATTTTGGAGGATAACGCATGTTAGGTCTAGGTTAGCCCTGGGATTTTCACTCATCAGACTCATACTTTCGCATATTTCTCATACTTCATGGCTAGATCATGGGCTATTTCTGGATTGGATCACGCAGTAAAGTGGTACCACACTGAAACATCCAATGAAACCTGGTCTGGATAAATATTTTAGAGGATAACGCATCTTAGGTCTGGGTTAGGTCTAAGATTTGCCCTCATCAGGCTCACAGTTTAGCGTTTTTCACATACTTGTTGAACAGATTCTGGGTTTTTTCTGGTTTGGATCACGTAGTAATGTGGGACCACACTGAAACAGTCAATTAAACCTGGTTTCGATCAATATTTTAGAGAATAATTCATGCTAGGTCTACGTTAGGTCTGGGATTTGCTCTCATCAGGCTCATTCTTCCGCATATTTCTCATACTTGATGGCTAGATCCTGGGTTTTTTCGGGTTTGGATCACGTAGTAATGAAGTACAACACTGAAACAGTTAATTAAACCTGGTTTCCATCAATCTCTTAGAGGACAACGCAAGTTAGGTCTGGGATAGGTCTGGGATTTGCCCTCATCAGGCTCATACTTTCGCATATTTCTCATACTTCATGGCTAGATCATGGGCTATTTCTGGATTGGATCACGTAGTAAAGTGGTACCACACTGAAACATTCAATGAAACCTGGTCTGGGTAAATATTTTAGAGGATAACGCATCTTAGGTCTGGGTTAGGTCTAAGATTTGCCCTCATCAGGCTCACAGTTTAGCGTTTTTCACATACTTGTTGAACAGATCCTGGGTTTTTTCTGGGTTGGATCACGTAGTAATGTGGGACCACACTGAAACAGTCAATTAAACCTGGTTTCGATCAATATTTTAGAGAATAATTCATGCTAGGTCTAGGTTAGGCCTGGGATTTGCCCTCATCAGACTCATACCTACGCACACTTCACATACTCGTTGAACAGGGCCTGGGTTATTTTCTGGTTTGGATCACATAGTAATGTGGTACCAAACTGAAACAGTCGATTAAAACAGGTTTCGATCAATATTTTGGAGGATAACGCATGTTAGGTCTAGGTTAGGCCTGGGATATTCACTCATCAGACTCATACTTTCGCATTCTTCACATACTTGTTGAACGGATCCTGGGTTTTTTCTGGTTTTGATCACGTAGTAATGAGGTACCACAATGAAACATTCAATTAAACCTGGTCTTGATAAAAATTTTACAGAATCACGCATGTTAGGTCAGGGTTAGGTCTAGGGTTTGCCCTCATCAGGCTCATACTTTCGCATATTTCTCATACTTCATGGCTAGATCCTGGGCTATTTCTGGATTGGATCACGTAGTAATGTGGTACCACACTGAAACAGTCAATTAAACCTGGTTTCGATCAATATTTTAGAGAATAATTCATGTTAGGTCTAGGTTAGGTCTGGGATTTGCTCTCATCAGGCTCATTCTTTCGCATATTTTTCATACATGTAGAACAGATCCTGGGTTTTTTCTGTTTTGGATCACGTAGTAATGAAGTACAACACTGAAACAGTCAATTAAACCTGGATTCCATCAATATTTTACAGAATAACGCATGTTAGGGCTGGGTTAGGTCTAGGATTTGCCCTCATCAGGCTCATGCTTTCGCATATTTCTCATACTTCATGGCTAGATCCTGGGCTATTTCTGGATTGGATCACGTAGTAATGTGGTACCACACTGAAACAGTCAATTAAACCTGGTTTCGATCAATATTTTAGAGAATAATTCATGTTAGGTCTAGGTTAGGTCTGGGATTTGCTCTCATCAGGCTCATTCTTTCGCATATTTTTCATACATGTAGAACAGATCCTGGGCTTTTTCTGGATCGCATCACGTAGTAATGTGGTACCACGCTGAAACAGTCGATTAAACCTGGTTTCGATCAATATTTTAGAGGATAACGCAAGTTAAGTCTGGGATAGGTCTGGGATTTGACCTCATCAGACTCATACTTTCGCATTCTTCACATACTTGTTGAACGGCTCCTGGGTTTTTTCTGGTTTGGATCACGTAGTAATGTGGGACCACACTGAAACAGTCGACTAAACCTGGTTTCGATCAATATTTTAGAGGATAGCGCATGTTAGGTCTAGGTTAGGCCTGGGATTTTCCCTCATCAGACTCATACCTTCGCATTCTTCACATACTTGCTGAACGGATCCTGGGTTTTTTCTGGTTTGGATCACGTAGTAATGTGGGACCACACTGAAGCAGTCAAGTAAACCTGGTTTCGATCAATATTTTAGAGAATAATTCATGTTAGGTCTAGGTTAGGTCTGGGATTTGCTTACATCAGGCTCATTCTTTCGCATTCTTCACATACTTGTTGAACGGATCCTGGGTTTTTTCTGGTTTTGATCACGTAGTAATGTGGTACCACACTGAAACATTCAATTAAACCTGGTCTTGATAAATATTTTAGAGGACAACGCAAGTTAGGTCTGGCATAGGTCTGGGATTCGCCCTCATCAGACTCATACTTTCGCGTTTTTCACATACTTGTTGAACAGATCCTGGGTTTTTGCTGGTTTGTATCACGTAGTAGTGTGGTACCACACTGAAACAGTCAATTAAACCTGGTTTTGATCAATATTTTAGAGAATAATTCATTGTAGGTCTAGGTTAGGTCAGGGATTTGCTCCCATCAGGCTCACTCTTTCGCATATTTCTCATACTTGATGGCTAGATCTTGGGCTTTTTCAGGATTGCATCACGTAGTAATGAAGTACAACACTGAAACAGTCAATTAAACCTAGCTTCGATCAATATTTTAGAGGACAACGCAAGTTAGGTCTAGGTAAGGCCTGAGATTTTCACTGATCAGACTCATACTTTCGCATTCTTCACATACTTGTTGAACGGATCCTGGGTTTTTTCTGGTTTGGATCACGTAGTAATGTGGGTCCACACTGAAACAATCAATTAAACCTGGTCGTGATAAATATTTTAGAGGATAACGCATGTTAGGTCTGGGATAGGTCTGGGATTTGCCCTCATCAGACTTATACTTTCGCACACTTCACATACTCGTTGAACAGATCCTGGGTTATTTTCTGGTTCGGATCACATAGTAATGTGGTACCACACTGAAACAGTCGATTAAACCAGGTTTCGATTAATATTTTTGAGGACAACGCATGTTAGGTCTAGGTTAGGCCTGGGATATTCACTCATCAGACTCATACTTTCGCATTCTTCACATACTTGTTGAACTGATCCTGGGTTTTTTCTGGTTTGGATCACGTAGTAATGTGGTACCACACTGGAACAGTCGGTTAAACCTGGATTCGATCAATATTTTAGAGGATAACGCAAGTTAGGTCTGGGATAGGTCTGGGATTTGCCCTCATCAGACTCATACCTACGCACACTTCACATACTCGTTGAACAGGTCCTGGGTTATTTTCTGGTTTGGATCACATAGTAATGTGGTACCAAACTGAAACTGTCGATTAAAACAGGTTTCGATCAATATTTTGGAGGATAACGCATGTTAGGTCTAGGTTAGCCCTGGGATTTTCACTCATCAGACTCATACTTTCGCATTCCTCACATACTTGTTGAACGGATCCTGGGTTTTTTCTGGTTTGTATCACGTAGTAATGTGGTACCACACTGAAACAGTCCATTAAACCTGGTTTCGACCAATATTTTGGAGAATAATTCATGTTAGGTCTAGGTTAGGTCTGGGATTTTCTCTCATCAGGCTCATTCTTTCGCATATTTCTCATACTTGATAGCTAGATCCTGGGCTTTTTCTGGATTGGATCACGTAGTAATGAAGTACAACACTGAAACAGTCAATTAAACCTGGTTTCGATCAATATTTTAGAGAATAATTCATGTTAGGTCTAGGTTAGGTCTGGGATTTGCTCTCATCAGGCTCATTCTTTCGCATATTTTTCATACATGTAGAACAGATCCTGGGTTACTTCTGGTTTGGATCACGTAGTAATGTGGGACCATTCTGAAACAGTCGATTAAACCAGGTTTCGATTAATATTTTTGAGGACAACGCATGTTAGGTCTAGGTTAGGCCTGGGATATTCACTCATCAGACTCATACTTTCGCATTCTTCACATACTTGTTGAACTGATCCTGGGTTTTTTCTGGTTTGGATCACGTAGTAATGTGGATCCACACTGGAACAGTCGGTTAAACCTGGTTTCGATCAATATTTTAGAGGATAACGCAAGTTAAGTCTGGGATAGGTCTGGGATTTGCCCTCATCAGACTCATACCTACGCACACTTCACATACTCGTTGAACAGGTCCTGGGTTATTTTCTGGTTTGGATCACGTACTAATGAAGTACAACACTGAAACAGTCAATTAAACCTGGTTTCGATCAATATTTTAGAGGATAACGCAAGTTAGGTCTGGGATAGGTCTAGGATTTGCCCTCATCAGGCTCTTACTTTCGCATATTTCTCATACTTCATGGCTAGATCATGGGCTATTTCTGGATTGGATCACGTAGTAATGTGGTACCACACTGAAACAGTCAATTAAACCTGGTTTCGATCAATATTTTAGAGAATAATTCATGTTAGGTCTAGGTTAGGTCTGGGATTTGCTCTCATCAGGCTCATTCTTTCGCATATTTTTCATACATGTAGAACAGATCCTGGGTTACTTCTGGTTTGGATCACGTAGTAATGTGGGACCACACTGAAACAGTCCATTAAACCTGGTTTCGATCAATATTTTAGAGAATAATTCATGCTAGGTCTACGTTAGGTCTGGGATTTGCTCTCATCAGGCTCATTCTTCCGCATATTTCTCATACTTGATGGCTAGATCCTGGGTTTTTTCGGGTTTGGATCACGTAGTAATGAAGTACAACACTGAAACAGTCAATTAAACCTGGTTTCCATCAATCTCTTAGAGGACAACGCAAGTTAGGTCTGGGATAGGTCTGGGATTTGCCCTCATCAGGCTCATACTTTCGCATATTTCTCATACTTCATGGCTAGATCATGGGCTATTTCTGGATTGGATCACGTAGTAATGTGGTACCACACTGAAACAGTCAATTAAACCTGGTTTCGATCAATATTTTAGAGAATAATTCATGTTAGGTCTAGGTTAGGTCTGGGATTTGCTCTCATCAGGCTCATTCTTTCGCATATTTTTCATACATGTAGAACAGATCCTGGGTTACTTCTGGTTTGGATCACGTAGTAATGTGGGACCACACTGAAACAGTCCATTAAACCTTGTTTCGCTCAATATTTTAGAGGATAACGCATGTAAGGTCTAGGATAGGTCTGGGATTTGCTCTCATCAGGCACATTCTTTCGCATATTTCTCGTACTTGATGGCTAGATCCTGGGTTTTTTCTGGTTTGGATCACGTAGTAATGTGGTACCACACTGAAACAGTCGATTAAACCAGGTTTCGATCAATATTATTGAGGATAACGCATGTAAGGTCTAGGATAGGTCTGGCATTTGCTCTCATCAGGCTCACAGTTTAGCGTTTTTCACATACTTGTTGAACAGATCCTGGGTTTTTTCTGGTTTGGATCACGAAGTAGTGTGGTACCACACTGAAACAGTCCATTAAACCTGGTTTCGCTCAATATTTTAGAGGATAACGCATGTAAGGTCTAGGTTAGGTCTGGGATTTGCTCTCATCAGGCTCATTCTTTCGCATATTTCTCATACTTCATGGCTAGATCATGGGCTATTTCTGGATTGGATCACGCAGTAAAGTGGTACCACACTGAAACATTCAATGAAACCTGGTCTGGATAAATATTTTAGAGGATAACGCATCTTAGGTCTGGGTTAGGTCTAAGATTTGCCCTCATCAGGCTCACAGTTTAGCGTTTTTCACATACTTGTTGAACAGATCCTGGGTTTTTTCTGGTTTGGATCACGAAGTAGTGTGGTACCACACTGAAACAGTCCATTAAACCTGGTTTCGCTCAATATTTTAGAGGATAACGCATGTAAGGTCTAGGTTAGGTCTGGGATTTGCTCTCATCAGGCTCATTCTTTCGCACACTTCACATACTCGTTGAACAGATCCTGGGTTATTTTCTGGTTTGCATCACATAGTAATGTGGTACCACACTGAAACAGTCGATTAAACCAGGTTTCGATCAATATTTTTGAGGATAATGCATGTTAGGTCTAGGTTAGACCTGGGATTTGACCTCATCAGACTCATACTTTCGCATTCTTCACATACTTGTTGAACGGATTCTGGGTTTTTTCTGGTTTGGATCACGTAGTAATGTGGGACCACACTGAAACAGTCAATTAAACCTGGTTTCGATCAATATTTTAGAGAATAATTCATGCTAGGTCTACGTTAGGTCTGGGATTTGCTCTCATCAGGCTCATTCTTCCGCATATTTCTCATACTTGATGGCTAGATCCTGGGTTTTTTCGGGTTTGGATCACGTAGTAATGAAGTACAACACTGAAACAGTCAATTAAACCTGGTTTCCATCAATCTCTTAGAGGACAACGCAAGTTAGGTCTGGGATAGGTCTGGGATTTGCCCTCATCAGGCTCATACTTTCGCATATTTCTCATACTTCATGGCTAGATCATGGGCTATTTCTGGATTGGATCACGTAGTAAAGTGGTACCACACTGAAACATTCAATGAAACCTGGTCTGGGTAAATATTTTAGAGGATAACGCATCTTAGGTCTGGGTTAGGTCTAAGATTTGCCCTCATCAGGCTCACAGTTTAGCGTTTTTCACATACTTGTTGAACAGATCCTGGGTTTTTTCTGGGTTGGATCACGTAGTAATGTGGGACCACACTGAAACAGTCAATTAAACCTGGTTTCGATCAATATTTTAGTGAATAATTCATGCTAGGTCTAGGTTAGGCCTGGGATTTGACCTCATCAGACTCATACTTTCGCATTCTTCACATACTTGTTGAACGGATCCTGGGTTTTTTCTGGTTTTGATCACGTAGTAATGAGGTACCACAATGAAACATTCAATTAAACCTGGTCTTGATAAAAATTTTACAGAATCACGCATGTTAGGTCAGGGTTAGGTCTAGGATTTGCCCTCATCAGGCTCATACTTTCGCATATTTCTCATACTTCATGGCTAGATCCTGGGCTGTTTCTGGATTGTATCACGTAGTAATGTGGTACCACGCTGAAACAGTCGATTAAACCTGGTTTCGATCAATATTTTAGAGGATAACGCAAGTTAAGTCTGGGATAGGTCTGGGATTTGACCTCATCAGACTCATACTTTCGCATTCTTCACATACTTGTTGAACGGCTCCTGGGTTTTTTCTGGTTTGGATCACGTAGTAATGTGGGACCACACTGAAACAGTCGACTAAACCTGGTTTCGATCAATATTTTAGAGGATAGCGCATGTTAGGTCTAGGTTAGGCCTGGGATTTTCCCTCATCAGACTCATACTTTCGCATTCTTCACATACTTGCTGAACGGATCCTGGGGTTTTTCTGGTTTGGATCACGTAGTAATGTGGGACCACACTGAAACAATCAATTAAACCTGATCTTGATAAATATTTTAGAGGATAACGCATGTTAGGTCTGGGTTAGGTCTAGGATTTGCCCTCATCAGGCTCACAGTTTAGCGTTTTTCACATACTTCTTGAACAGATCCTGGGCTTTCTCTGGTTTGGATCACGAAGTAGTGTGGTACCACACTGAAACAGTCCATTAAACCTGGTTTCGCTCAATATTTTAGAGGATAACGCATGTTAGGTCTAGGTTAGGTCTGGGATTTGCTCTCATCAGGCTCATTCTTTCGCATATTTCTCATACTTGATGGCTAGATCCGGGGCTATTTCTGGATTGCATCACGTAGTAATGTAGTACCACACTGAAACAGTCATTGAAACCTGGTTTCCATCAATATTTTAGAGGACAACGCATGTTAGGTCTAGGTAAGGCCTGTGATTTTCACTGATCAGACTCATACTTTCGCATTCTTCACATACTTGTTGAACGGATCCTGGGTTTTTTCTGGTTTTGATCACGTAGTAGTGTGGTAGCACACTGAAACATTCAATTAAACCTGGTCTTGATAAATATTTTAGAGAATAACGCATGTTAGGTCTGGGTTAGGTCTAGGATTTGCCCTCATCAGGCTCATGCTTTCGCATATTTCTCATACTTCATGGCTAGATCCTGGGCTATTTCTGGATTGGATCACGTAGTAATGTGGTACCACACTGAAACAGTCAATTAAACCTGGTTTCGATCAATATTTTAGAGAATAATTCATGTTAGGTCTAGGTTAGGTCTGGGATTTGCTCTCATCAGGCTCATTCTTTCGCATATTTTTCATACATGTAGAACAGATCCTGGGCTTTTTCTGGATTGCATCACGTAGTAATGAAGTACAACACTGAAACAGTCAATTAAACCTGGTTTCCATCAATATTTTAGAGGACAACGCATGTTAGGTCTAGGTTAGGCCTGGGATTTGCCCTTCATCAGGGTCATACTGTCACAGTTTTAACATACTTGTTGAACGGATCCAGGGTTTTTTCTGGTTTGGTTAACGTAGTAATGTGGCACCACACTGCAACATTCAATTAAACCTGGTCTTGATAAATATTTTAGAGGATAACGCATGTTAGGTTTGGGTTAGGTCTAGGATTTGCCCTCATCAGGCTCATACTTTCGCATATTTCTCATACTTCATGGCTAGATCCTGGGCTGTTTCTGGATTGTATCACGTAGTAATGTGGTACCACGCTGAAACAGTCGATTAAACCTGGTTTCGATCAATATTTTAGAGGATAACGCAAGTTAAGTCTGGGATAGGTCTGGGATTAGACCTCATCAGACTCATACTTTCGCATTCTTCACATACTTGTTGAACGGCCCCTGGGTTTTTTCTGGTTTGGATCACGTAGTAATGTGGGACCACACTGAAACAGTCGACTAAACCTGGTTTCGATCAATATTTTAGAGGATAGCGCATGTTAGGTCTAGGTTAGGCCTGGGATTTGCTCTCATCAGGCTCATTCTTTCGCATATTTCTCATACTTAATGGCTAGATCATGGGCTATTTCTGGATTGGATCACGCAGTAAAGTGGTACCACTCTGAAACATTCAATGAAACCTGGTCTGGATAAATATTTTAGAGGATAACGCATCTTAGGTCTGGGTTAGGTCTAAGATTTGCCCTCATCAGGCTCACAGTTTAGCGTTTTTCACATACTTGTTGAACAGATCCTGGGTTTTTTCTGGTTTGGATCACGAAGTAGTGTGGTACCACACTGAAACAGTCCATTAAACCTGGTTTCACTCAATATTTTAGAGGATAACGCATGTAAGGTATAGGTTAGGTCTGGGATTTGCTCTCATCAGGCTCATTCTTTCGCACACTTCACATACTCGTTGAACAGATCCTGGGTTATTTTCTGGTTTGGATCACATAGTAATGTGGTACCACACTGAAACAGTCAATTAAACCGGGTTTCGATCAATATTTTTGAGGATAATGCATGTTAGGTCTAGGTTAGACCTGGGATTTGACCTCATCAGACTCATACTTTCGCATTCTTCACATACTTGTTGAACGGATTCTGGGTTTTTCTGGTTTGGATCACGTAGTAATGTGGGGCCACACTGAAACAGTCAATTAAACCTGGTTTCGATCAATATTTTAGAGAATAATTCATGCTAGGTCTACGTTAGGTCTGGGATTTGCTCTCATCAGGCTCATTCTTCCGCATATTTCTCATACTTGATGGCTAGATCCTGGGTTTTTTCGGGTTTGGATCACGTAGTAATGAAGTACAACACTGAAACAGTCAATTAAACCTGGTTTCCATCAATCTCTTAGAGGACAACGCAAGTTAGGTCTGGGATAGGTCTGCGATTTGCCCTCATCAGGCTCATACTTTCGCATATTTCTCATACTTCATGGCTAGATCATGGGCTATTTCTGGATTGGATCACGTAGTAAAGTGGTACCACACTGAAACGTTCAATGAAACCTGGTCTGGGTAAATATTTTAGAGGATAACGCATGTTAGGTCTGGGTTAGGTCTAGGATTTGCCCTCATCAGGCTCATGCTTTCGCATATTTCTCATACTTCATGGCTAGATCCTGGGCTATTTCTGGATTGGATCACGTAGTAATGTGGTACCACACTGAAACAGTCAATTAAACCTGGTTTCGATCAATATTTTAGAGAATAATTCATGTTAGGTCTAGGTTAGGTCTGGGATTTGCTCTCATCAGGCTCATTCTTTCGCATATTTTTCATACATGTAGAACAGATCCTGGGCTTTTTCTGGATTGCATCACGCAGTAATGAAGTACAACACTGAAACAGTCAATTAAACCTGGTTTCCATCAATATTTTAGAGGTCAACGCATGTTAGGTCTAGGTTAGGCCTGGGATTTGCCCTCATCAGGGTCATACTGTCGCAGTTTTAACATACTTGTTGAACGGATCCAGGGTTTTTTCTGGTTTGGTTAACGTAGTAATGTGGCACCACACTGCAACATTCAATTAAACCTGGTCTTGATAAATATTTTAGAGGATAACGCATGTTAGGTTTGGGTTAGGTCTAGGATTTGCCCTCATCAGGCTCATACTTTCGCATATTTCTCATACTTCATGGCTAGATCCTGGGCTGTTTCTGGATTGTATCACGTAGTAATGTGGTACCACGCTGAAACAGTCGATTAAACCTGGTTTCGATCAATATTTTAGAGGATAACGCAAGTTAAGTCTGGGATAGGTCTGGGATTTGACCTCATCAGACTCATACTTTCGCATTCTTCACATACTTGTTGAACGGCTCCTGGGTTTTTTCTGGTTTGGATCACGTAGTAATGTGGGACCACACTGAAACAGTCGACTAAACCTGGTTTCGATTAATATTTTAGAGGATAGCGCATGTTAGGTCTAGGTTAGGCCTGGGATTTTCCCTCATCAGACTCATACTTTCGCATTCTTCACATACTTGCTGAACGGATCCTGGGTTTTTTCTGGTTTGGATCACGTAGTAATGTGGGACCACACTGAAACAATCAATTAAACCTGATCTTGATAAATATTTTAGAGGATAACGCATGTTAGGTCTGGGTTAGGTCTAGGATTTGCCCTCATCAGGCTCACAGTTTAGCGTTTTTCACATACTTCTTGAACAGATCCTGGGCTTTCTCAGGTTTGGATCACGAAGTAGTGTGGTACCACACTGAAACAGTCCATTAAACCTGGTTTCGCTCAATATTTTAGAGGATAACGCATGTTAGGTCTAGGTTAGGTCTGGGATTTGCTCTCATCAGGCTCATTCTTTCGCATATTTCTCATACTTGATGGCTAGATCCTGGGCTATTTCTGGATTGGATCACGTAGTAATGTGGTACCACACTGAAACAGTCAATTAAACCTGGTTTCGATCAATATTTTAGAGAATAATTCATGTTAGGTCTAGGTTAGGTCTGGGATTTGCTCTCATCAGGCTCATTCTTTCGCATATTTTTCATACATGTAGAACAGATCCTGGGCTTTTTCTGGATTGCATCACGTAGTAATGAAGTACAACACTGAAACAGTCAATTAAACCTGGTTTCCATCAATATCTTAGAGGACAACGCATGTTAGGTCTAGGTTAGGCCTGGGATTTGCCCTCATCAGGGTCATACTGTCGCAGTTTTAACATACTTGTTGAACGGATCCAGGGTTTTTTCTGGTTTGGTTAACGTAGTAATGTGGCACCACACTGCAACATTCAATTAAACCTGGTCTTGATAAATATTTTAGAGGATAACGCATGTTAGGTTTGGGTTAGGTCTAGGATTTGCCCTCATCAGGCTCATATTTTCGCATATTTCTCATACTTCATGGCTAGATCCTGGGCTGTTTCTGCATTGTATCACGTAGTAATGTGCTACCACGCTGAAACATTCAATTAATCTTGGTTTCGATCAATATTTTAGAGGACAACGCAAGTTAGGTCTGGGATAGGTCTAGGATTTGCCCTCATCAGGCTCTTACTATCGCATATATCTCATACTTCATGGCTAGATCCTGGGCTATTTCTGGATTGGATCACGTAGTAAAGTGGTACCACACTGAAACACTCAATGAAACCTGGTCTGGATAAATATTTTAGAGGATAACGCATCTTAGGTCTGGGTTAGGTCTAAGATTTGCCCTCATCAGGCTCACAGTTTCGCGTTTTTCACATACTTGTTGAACAGATCCTGGGTTTTTTCTGATTTGGATCACGTAGTAATGTGGTACCACACTGAAACAGTCCATTAAACCTGGTTTCGCTCAATATTTTAGAGGATAACGCATGTTAGGTCTAGGTTAGGTCTGGGATTTGCTCTCATCAGGCACATTCTCTCGCATATTTCTCATACTTCATGGCTAGATCCTGGGCTGTTTCTGCATTGTATCACGTAGTAATGTGGGTCCACACTGAAACAATCAATTAAACCTGGTCGTGATAAATATTTTAGAGGATAACGCATGTTAGGTCTGGGATAGGTCTGGGATTTGCCCTCATCAGACTCATACTTTCGCACACTTCACATACTCGTTGAACAGATCCTGGGTTATTTTCTGGTTCGGATCACATAGTAATGTGGTACCACACTGAAACAGTCGATTAAACCAGGTTTCGATTAATATTTTTGAGGACAACGCATGTTAGGTCTAGGTTAGGCCTGGGATATTCACTCATCAGACTCATACTTTCGCATTCTTCACAAACTTGTTGAACTGATCCTGGGTTTTTTCTGGTTTGGATCACGTAGTAATGTGGATCCACACTGGAACAGTCGGTTAAACCTGGTTTCGATCAATATTTTAGAGGATAACGCAAGTTAGGTCTGGGATAGGTCTGGGATTTGCCCTCATCAGACTCATACCTACGCACACTTCACATACTCGTTGAACAGGTCCTGGGTTATTTTCTGGTTTGGATCACATAGTAATGTGGTACCAAACTGAAACAGTCGATTAAAACAGGTTTCGATCAATATTTTGGAGGATAACGCATGTTAGGTCTAGGTTAGCCCTGGGATTTTCACTCATCAGACTCATACTTTCGCATTCCTCACATACTTGTTGAACGGATCCTGGGTTTTTTCTGGTTTGTATCACGTAGTAATGTGGTACCACACTGAAACAGTCCATTAAACCTGGTTTCCACCAATATTTTAGAGAATAATTCATGTTAGGTCTAGGTTAGGTCTGGGATTTTCTCTCATCAGGCTCATTCTTTCGCATATTTCTCATACTTGATAGCTAGATCCTGGGCTTTTTCTGGATTGGATCACGTAGTAATGTGGCACCACACTGAAACAGTCGATTAAACCAGGTTTCGATCAATATTTTTGAGGATAACGCATGATAGGTCTAGGTTAGGCCTGGGATTTTCACTCATCAGACTCATACTTTCGCATTCCTCACATACTTGTTGAACGGATCCTGGGTTTTTTCTGGTTTGTATCACGTAGTAATGTGGTACCACACTGAAACAGTCCATTAAACCTGGTTTGGATCAATATTTTAGAGGATAACGCATGTTAGGTCTAGGTTAGCCCTGGGATTTTCACGCATCAGACTCATACTTTCGCATTCTTCTTATACTTGTTGAACTGATCCTGGGTTTTTTCTGGTTTGGATCACGTACTATTGTGCTACCACACTGAAACAGTCGATTAAACCTGGTTTCGATCAATATTTTAGAGGATAACGCAAGTTAAGTCTGGGATTGGTCTGGGATTTGAACTCATCAGACTCATACTTCCGCACACTTCACATACTTGTTGAACAGATCCTAGGTTTTTTCTGATTTGGATCACGTAGTAATGTGGTACCACACTGAAACAGTCCATTAAACCTGGTTTCGCTCAATATTTTAGAGGATAACGCATGTTAGGTCTAGGTTAGGTCTGGGATTTGCTCTCATCAGGCACATTCTCTCGCATATTTCTCATACTTCATGGCTAGATCCTGGGCTGTTTCTGCATTGTATCACGTAGTAATGTGCTACCACGCTGAAACATTCAATTAAACCTGGTTTCGATCAATATTTTAGAGGACAACGCAAGTTAGGTCTGGGATAGGTCTAGGATTTGCCCTCATCAGGCTCTTACTATCGCATATATCTCATACTTCATGGCTAGATCCTGGGCTATTTCTGGATTGGATCAGGTAGTAAAGTGGTACCACACTGAAACACTCAATGAAACCTGGTCTGGATAAATATTTTAGAGGATAACGCATCTTAGGTCTGGGTTAGGTCTAAGATTTGCTCTCATCAGGCTCACAGTTTCGCGTTTTTCACATACTCGTTGAACAGATCCTGGGTTATTTTCTGGTTTGGATCACATAGTAATGTGGTACCACACTGAAACAGTCGATTAAACCAGGTTTCGATCAATATTTTTGAAGATAACGCATGTTAGGTCTAGGTTAGGCCTGGGATTTTCATTCATCAGACTCATACTTTCGCATTCTTCACATACTTGTTGAACGGATCCTGGGTTTTTTCTGGTTTGGATCACGTAGTAATGTGGGTCCACACTGAAACAATCAATTAAACCTGGTCGTGATAAATATTTTAGAGGATAACGCATGTTAGGTCTGGGATAGGTCTGGGATTTGCCCTCATCAGACTCATACTTTCGCACACTTCACATACTCGTTGAACAGATCCTGGGTTATTTTCTGGTTCGGATCACATAGTAATGTGGTACCACACTGAAACAGTCGATTAAACCAGGTTTCGATTAATATTTTTGAGGACAACGCATGTTAGGTCTAGGTTAGGCCTGGGATATTCACTCATCAGACTCATACATTCGCATTCTTCACAATCTTGTTGAACTGATCCTGGGTTTTTTCTGGTTTGGATCACGTAGTAATGTGGATCCACACTGGAACAGTCGGTTAAACCTGGTTTCGATCAATATTTTAGAGGATAACGCAAGTTAGGTCTGGGATTGGTCTGGGATTTGCCCTCATCAGACTCATACCTACGCACACTTCACATACTCGTTGAACAGGTCCTGGGTTATTTTCTGGTTTGGATCACATAGTAATGTGGTACCAAACTGAAACAGTCGATTAAAACAGGTTTCGATCAATATTTTGGAGGATAACGCATGTTAGGTCTAGGTTAGCCCTGGGATTTTCACTCATCAGACTCATACTTTCGCATTCCTCACATACTTGTTGAACGGATCCTGGGTTTTTTCTGGTTTGTATCACGTAGTAATGTGGTACCACACTGAAACAGTCCATTAAACCTGGTTTGGATCAATATTTTAGAGGATAACGCATGTTAGGTCTAGGTTAGCCCTGGGATTTTCACGCATCAGACTCATACTTTCGCATTCTTCTTATACTTGTTGAACTGATCCTGGGTTTTTTCTGGTTTGGATCACGTACTATTGTGCTACCACACTGAAACAGTCGATTAAACCTGGTTTCGATCAATATTTTAGAGGATAACGCAAGTTAAGTCTGGGATTGGTCTGGGATTTGAACTCATCAGACTCATACTTCCGCACACTTCACATACTCGTTGAACAGATCATGGGTTATTTCCTGGTTTGGATCACATAGTAATGTGGCACCACACTGAAACAGTCGATTAAACCACGTTTCGATCAATATTTTTGAGGATAACGCATGTTAGGTCCAGGTTAGGCCTGGGATTTTCACTCATCAGACTCATACTTTCGCATTCTTCACATACTTGTTGAACGGATCCTGAGTTTTTTCTGGTTTGGATCACGTAGTAATGTGGGACCACACTGAATCAGTCAATTAAACCTGGTTTCGACCAATATTTTAGAGAATAATTCATGTTAGGTCTAGGTTAGGTCTGGGATTTTCTCTCATCAGGCTCATTCTTTCGCATATTTCTCATACTCGATAGCTAGATCCTGGGCTTTCTCTGGTTTGGATCACGTAGTAATGCAGTACCACACCGAAACAGTCAATTAAACCTGGTTGCGATTAATATTTTAGAGGATAACGCCGGTTATGTCTCGGTTAGGTCTGGGATTTGCCCTCAACTGGATCGTACTTTCGCATTTTTCGCATACTTGTTGGCCAGATCCTGGGATTTTTCTGGTTTGGATCCCGCAGTAATGTGGTTCCACACCGAAACAGTCAATTAAACTGGTTGCGATTAATATTTTAGAGGATAACGCCGGTTATGTCTCGGTTAGGTCTGATATTTGCCCTCATCTGGCTCGATCTTTCGCATTTTTCTCATACTTGTTGGCCAGATCCTGGGCTTTATCTGGTTTGGATCACGTAGTAATGCGGTACCACACCGAAACAGTCAATTAAACCTGGTTGCGATTAATATTTTAGAGGATAACGCCGGTTATGTCTCGGTTAGGTCTGCGATTTGCCCTCAACTGGATCGTACTTTCGCATTTTTCGCATACTTGTTGGCCAGATCCTGGGATTTTTCTGGTTTGGATCACGTAGTAATGAGGTTCCACACCGAAACAGTCAATTAAACTGGTTGCGATTAATATTTTAGAGGATAACGCCGGTTATGTCTCGGTTAGGTCTGGGATTTGCCCTCAACTGGATCGTACTTTCGCATTTTTCGCATACTTGTTGGCCAGATCCTGGGATTTTTCTGGTTTGGATCCCGCAGTAATGTGGTTCCACAACGAAACAGTCAATTAAACCTGGTTGCGATTAATATTTTAGAGGATAACGCCGGTTATGTCTCGGTTAGGTCTGGCATTTGCCCTCATCTGGATCGTTCTTTCGCATTTTTCTGATAGTTGTTGGCCAGATCCTGGGTTTTTTCTGGTTTGGATCCCGCAGTAATGTGGTTCCACAACGAAACAGTCAATTAAACCTGGTTGCGATTAATATTTTAGAGGATAACGCCGGTTATGTCTCGGTTAGGTCTGGGATTTGCCCTCATCTGGATCGTACTTTCGCATTTTTCGCATACTTGTTAGCCAGATCCTGGCCTCTTTCTGGTTTGGATCATCGTAGCAATGCGGTAGCAAACCGAAACAGTCAATTATACCTGGTTGCGATTAATATTTTAGGGGATAACGCCGGTTTTGTCTGGGTTAGGTCTGGTATTTGCCCTCATCTGGCTCGAACTTTCGCATATTTCTCATACTTGTTGGCCAGATCCTGGGTTTTTTCTGGTTTGGATCCCGCAGTAATGTGGTTCCACAACGAAACAGTCAATTAAACCTGGTTGCGATTAATATTTTAGAGGATAACGCCGGTTATGTCTCGGTTAGGTCTGGGATTTGCCCTCATCTGGATCGTACTTTCGCAGTTTTCGCATACTTGTTAGCCAGATCCTGGCCTCTTTCTGGTTTGGATCATCGTAGCAATGCGGTACCACACCGAAACAGTCAATTATTCCTGGTTGCGATTAATATTTTAGAGGATAGCGCCGGTTATGTCTCGGTTAGGTCTGGGATTTGCCCTCATCTGAATCGTACTGACGCATTTTTCGCATACTTGTTGGCACAGACCCTGGCCTTTTTCTGGTTTGGATCACGTAGTAATGTGGTACCACACTGAAATAGTCATTAAAAGCATGTTCTGATTCGTATTTTAGGAGGATAACGCTGGTTATGTCAGGCATAGTTCTGGTATTTGCAATCATCTGGCTCATACTTTCGCATTTTTCGCATACTTGTTGGCCAGATCCTGGCCTTTTGCTGGTTTGGATCACGTAGTAATGCGGTACCACAGCGAAACAGTCAATTAAACCTAGTTGCGATTAATATTTTAGAGGATAACGCCGGTTATGTCTCGGTTAGGTCTGGCATTTGCCCTCATCTGGATCGTTCTTTCGCATTTTTCGCATACTTGTTGGCCAGACCCTGGGTTTTTTCTGGTTTGGATCCCGCAGTAATGTGGTTCCACAACGAAACAGTCAATTAAACCTAGTTGCGATTAATATTTTAGAGGATAACGCCGGTTATGTCTCGGTTAGGTCTGGGATTTGCCCTCATCTGGATCGTATTTTCGCATTTTTCGCATACTTGTTAGCCAGATCCTGGCCTCTTTCTGGTTTGGATCATCGTAGCAATGCGGTACCAAACCGAAACAGTCAATTATACCTGATTGCGATTAATATTTTAGGGGATAACGCCGGTTTTGTCTGGGTTAGGTCTGGTACTTGCCCTCATCTGGCTCGAACTTTCGCATTTTTCTCATACTTGTTGGCCAGATCCTGGGCTTTATCTGGTTTGGATCACGTAGTAATGAGGTTCCACACCGAAACAGTCAATTAAACTGGTTGCGATTAATATTTTAGAGGATAACGCCGGTTATGTCTCGGGTAGGTCTGGGATTTGTCCTCATCTGACTCGTACTTTCACGTTTTTCGCATACTTGTTGGCCAGATCCTGGCCTTTTTCTGGTTTGGATCACGTAGTAATGCGTCACCACACCGAAACAGTCAATTAAACCTGGTTGCGATTAATATTTTAGAGCTAAACGCCGGTTATGTCTCGGTTAGGTCTGGGATTTGCCATCATCTGGCTCGTACTTTCGCATTTTTCGCATACTTGTTGGCCAGATCCTGGGCTTTTTCTGGTTTGGAACACGTAGTAATGTGGTACCACTCCGAAACAGTCAATTAAACCTGGTTGCCATTAATATTTTAGAGGATAACGCCGGTTATGTCTCGGTTTTTTCTGGGATTTTCCCTCATGTGGTTCGTACTTTCGCGTTTCTCGCATTCTTCTTGGCCCGATCCTGGGATTTTTCTGGTTTGGATCTCGTAGTAATGTGTTACCACACTGAAACAGTCATTAAAAGCATGTTCCGATTCGTATTTTAGAGGATAACGCGGGTTATGTCAGGCATAGTTCTGGTATTTGCAATCATCTGGCTCATACTTTCGCATTTTGCGCATTCTTGATGGCCAGATCCTGGACTTTTTCTGGTCTCGATCACGTAGTAATGCAGTACCACACCGATACTGTCAATTAAACCTCGTTGCGATTAATATTTTAGAGGATAACGCTGGTTATGTCTGGGTTAGTTCTGGTATTTCGAATCATCTGGCTCATACTTCCACATTTTTCGCATACTTGTTGGCCAGATCCTGGGCTTTTTCTGGTTTGGATCACGTAGTAATGTGGTACCACACTGAAACAGTCAATTAAACCTGGTTGCGATTAATATTTTAGAGGATAACGCCGGTTATGTCAGGCATAGTTCTGGTATTTGCAATCATCTGGCTCATACTTTCGCAATTTTCGCATACTTGTTGGCCAGATCATGGCCTTTTTCTGGTTTGGATCATCGTAGCAATGCGGTACCACACGAAACAGTCAATTATACCTGGTTGCGATTAATATTTTAGATGATAACGCTGGTTATGTCAGGGTTAGTTCTGGTATTTGCAATCATCTGGATCATATATTCGCATTTTTCTCATCCTTGTTGGCCAGATCCTCGCCTTTCTCTGGTTTGGATCACGTAGTAGTGTGGTACCACACTGAAACAGTCAATAAAAGCTGGTTCCGATTAGTATTTTAGAGGATAACGCTGGTTATGTCTGTGTTAGTTCTGGTATTAGCAATCATCTGGCTCATACTTTCGCGTTTTTCGCACACTTGTTGGCCAGACCCTGGCCCTTTTCTGGTTTGGATCACGTAGTAATGTGGTACCACACTGAAACAGTCAATAGAAGCTGGTTCCGATAAGTATCTTAGAGGATAACGCTGGTTACGTCTGGGTTAGTTCTGGTATTTGCAATCATCTGGCTCATACTTTCGCGTTCTTCGCACACTTGTTGGCCAGACCCTGGCCCTTTTCTGGTTTGGATCACATAGTAATGTGGTTCCACAACGAAACAGTCAATTGAACCTGGTTGAGATTAATATTTTAGCGGATAACGCCGGTTATGTCTGGGTTAGGTCTGGTATTTGCCCTCATCTGGCGCGTTCTTTCGCATTTTTCGCATACTTGTTGGCCAGATCCTGGGCTTTTTCTGGTTTGGATCACGTAGTAAAGTTGCACCTGACTCAAACAGTCAATTAAACCTGGTTGCGAATAATATTTTAGAGGATAACGCCGGTTATGTCTGGGCTAGCTCTGGGATTTTCCCTCATCTGGCTCGTACTTTCGCATTTTTCGCATTCTTGTTGGCCCGATCCTGGCCCTTTTCTGGTTTGGATCACGTAGTAATGTGGTACCACACCGAAACAGTCAATTATACCTGGTTGCGATTAATATTTTAGATGATAACGCTGGTTATGTCAGGGTTAGTTCTGGTATTTGCAATCATCTGGATCATATATTCGCATTTTTCTCATCCTTGTTGGCCAGATCCTGGCCTTTCTCTGGTTTGGATCACGTAGTAATGCGGTACCACACCGAAACGGTCAATTAAACCTGGTTGCGATTAATATTTTAGGGGATAACGCCGGTTATGTCTGGGTTAGTTCTGGTATTTGCAATCATCTGGCTCATACTTTCGCATTTTTCGCATACTTGTTGGCCAGATCCTGGCCTTTTTCTGGTTTGGATCACGTAGTAATGTGGTACCACACTGAAACAGTCAATAGAAGCTGGTTCCGATCAGTATTTTAGAGGATAGCGCTGGTTATGTCTGGGTTAGTTCTGGTATTTGCAATCATCTAGCTCATACATTCGCGTTTTTCGCATTCTTGTTGGCCAGATCCTGGCCTCTCTCTGGTTTGGATCACGTAGTAATGCGGTACAACACCGAAACAGTCAATTAAACCTGGTTGCGATTAATATTTTAGAGGATAACGCTGGTTATGTCTCGGTTAGGTCTGGGATTTGCCCCAATCTGGCTCGTACTTTCGCGTTTTTCTCATAGTTGTTGGCCAGATCCTGGGTTTTTTCAGGTTTGGATCCCGTAGTAATGTGGTTCCACACCGAAACAGTCAATTGAACCTGGATGCGATTAATATATTAGAGGATAACGCCGGTTATGTCTCGGTTAGGTCTGGTAATTGCCCTCATCTGGCTCGGACTTTCCCATTTTTCGCATACTTGTTGGCCAGACCCTGGCCCTTTTCTGGTTTGGATCACGTTGTAATGTGGTACCACACTGAAACAGTCAATAGAAGCTGGTTCCTATAAGTATTTTAGAGGATAACGCTGGTTATGTCTGGGTTAGTTCTGGTATTTGCTATCGTCTGGCAAATGCTTTCGCGTTTTTCGCATACTTGTTAGCCAGATCCTGCCCTTCTTCTGGCTTGGACCACGTAGTAAAGTGGTACCAGACTGAAACAGTCAATTAAACCTGGTTGCGAATAATATTTTAGAGGATAACGCTGGTTATGTCTGGGATAGTTCTGGTATTTGCAATCATCTAGCTCATACTTTCGCGTTTTTCTCATAGTTGTTGGCCAGATCCTGGGTTTTTCTGGTTTGATCACGTAGTAATGTGGTACCACACTGAAACAGTCAATAGAAGCTGGTTCCGATAAGTATCTTAGAGGATAACGCTGGTTACGTCTGGGTTAGCTCTGGTATTTGCAATCATCTGGCTCATACTTTCGCATTTTTCGCATACTTGTTGGCCAGATCTTTGGTTTTTTGTAGATTGGATCCCGTCGTATTGTGGTTCCACACCTAAACAGTCAATTAAACCTGGTTGCGATTAATATTTTAGAGGATTACGCCGGTTATGTCTAGGTTAGGTCTAGTATTTACCCTCATGTCGCTCGTACTTTTGCATCTTTCGCTTACTTGTTGGCCTCATCCTAGCCTTTTTATGGTTTGGATCACGTAGTGATGCGGTACCACACCGAAACAGTCAATTATACCTGGTTGCGATTAATATTTTAGGGGATAACGCCGGTTACGTCTCGGTTAGGTCTGGGATTTTCCCTCATCTGGCTCGTACTTTCGCTTTTTTCGCATTCTTGTTGGCCCGATCCTGGGCTTTTCCTGGTTTGGATCACGTAGTAATGTGGTATCAAACTGAAACAGTCATTAAAAGCATGTTCCGATTCGTATTTTAGAGGATAACGCTGGTTATGTCAGGGTTAGTTCTGGTATTTGCAATCATCTGGCTCATATATTCGCGTTTTTCGCATACTTCTTGGCCAGATCCTGGGCTTTTTCTGGTTTGGATCACGTAGTAATGTGGTACCACACTGAAACAGTCAATAAAAGCTGGTTCCGATTAGTATTTTAGAGGATAACGCTGGTTATGTCTGTGTTAGTTCTGGTATTAGCAATCATCTGGCTCATACTTTCGCGTTTTTCGCACACTTGTTGGCCAGACCGTGGCCCTTTTCTGGTTTGGATCACGTAGTAATGTGGTACCACACCGAAACAGTCAATTATACCTGGTTGCGATTAATATTTTAGATGATAACGCTGGTTATGTCAGGGTTAGTTCTGGTATTTGCAATCATCTGGATCATATATTCGCATTTTTCTCATCCTTGTTGGCCAGATCCTGGCCTTTCTCTGGTTTGGATCACGTAGTAAAGTTGCACCAGACTCAAACAGTCAATTAAACCTGGTTGCGAATAACATTTTAGAGGATAACGCCGGTTATGTCTGGGTTAGGTCTGGGATTTTCCCTCATCTGGCTCGTACTTTCGCATTTTTCGCATACTTGTTGGCCAGATCCTGGCCCTTTTCTGGTTTGGATCACGTAGTAATGTGGTTCCACAAAGAAACGGTCAATTAAACCTGGTTGAGATTAATATTTTAAAGGATAACGCCGGTTATGTCTCGGGTAGGTCTGGGATTTGTCCTCATCTGGCTCGTACTTTCGCATTTTTCGCATACTGGTTGGCCAGATCCTGGCCTTTTTCTGGTTTGGATCACGTAGTAATGCGTCACCACACCGAAACAGTCAATTAAACCTGCTTGCGATTAATATTTTAGAGGATAACGCCGGTTATGTCTCGGTTTTTCCTGGGATTTGCCCTCATCTGGGTCATATATTCGCATTTTTCTCATCCTTGTTGGCCAGATCCTGGCCTTTCTCTGGTTTGGATCACGTAGTAATGCGGTACCACACCGAAACAGTCATTTAAACCTGGTTGCGGTTAATATTTTAGGGGATAACACCGGTTATGTCTGGGTTAGTTCTGGTATTTGCAATAATGTAGCTCATACTTTCGCATTTTTCGCATACTTGTTGGCCAGATCCTGGGTTTTTTCTGGTTTGGATCCCGTAGTAATGTGGTTCCACAACGAAACAGTCAATTAAACCTGGTTGAGATTAATATTTTAGAGGAAAACGCCAGTTATGTCTCAGGTAGGTCTGGGATTTGTCCTCATCTGGCTCGTACTTTCACGTTTTTCGCATACTTGTTGGCCAGATCCTGGCCTTTTTCTGGTTTGGATCACGTAGTAATGTGGTACCACACTGAAACAGCCAATAGAAGCTGGTTCCGATCAGTATTTTAGAGGATAACGCTGGTTATGTCTGGGTTAGTTCAGGTATTTGCCCACATCTGGCTCGTACTTTCGCTTTTTTCGCATTCTTGTTGGCCAGATCCTGGCCTCTCTCTGGTTTGGATCACGTAGTTATGCGGTACAACACCGAAACAGTCAATTAAACCTGGTTGCGATTAATATTTTAGAGGATAACGCTGGTTATGTCTCGGTTAGGTCTGGGATTTGCCCACATCTGGCTCGTACTTTTGCGTCTTTCTCATAGTTGTTGGCCAGATCCTGGGTTTTTTCTGGTTTGGATCCCGTAGTAATGTGGTTCCACACAGAAACAGTCAATTGAACCTGGTTGCGATTAATATTTTAGAGGATAACGCCGGTTATGTCTCGGTTAGGTCTGGTATTTGCCCTCATCTGGCTCGGACATTCCCATTTTTCGCATACTTGTTGGCCAGACCCTGGCCCATTTCTGGTTTGGATCACGTAGCAATGTGGTGCCACACTGAAACAGTGAATAGAAGCTGGTTCCTATAAGTATTTTAGAGGATAACGCTGGTTATGTCTGGGTTAGTTCTGGTATTTGCTATCATCTGGCACATACTTCCGCGTTTTTCGCATACTAGTTGGACAGATCCTGTGCTTTTTCTGTTTTGGATCCCGTAGTAATGAGGTTCCACACCGGAACACTCAATTAAACTGGTTGCGATTAATATTTTAGGGGATAACGCTGGTTATGTCTCAGTTAGGTCTGGGATTTGCCCCCATCTGGCTCGTACTTTCGCGTTTTTCGCATACTTGTTGGCCAGACCCTGGCCTTTTTCTGTTTTGGATCACGTAGTAATGCGGCACCACACCGAAACAGTCAATAGAAGCTGGTTCCGATCAGTATTTTAGAGGATAACGCTGGTCATGTCTGAGTTAGTTCTGGTATTTGCAATCATCTGGCTCATACATTCGCGTTTTTCGCATACTTGTTGGCCAGATCCTGGGCTTTTTCTGGTTTGGATCACGTAGTAATGTGGTACCACACTGAAACAGTCAATTAAACTTGTTTGCGATTAATATTTTAGAGGATAACGCCGGTTATGTCTCGTGTGGGTCTGGGATTTGCCCACATCTGGCTCGTACTTTCGCATTTTTCGCATTCTTGTTGGCCAGATCCTGGCCTCTTTCTGGTTTGGATCACGTAGTAATGCGGTACCACATCGAAACAGTCAATTAAACCTGGTTGTTATTAATATTTTAGAGGATAACGCTGGTTATGTCTCGGTTAGGTCTGGGATTTGCCCCCATCTGGCTCGTACATTCGCTCTTTTCGCATACTTGTTGGCCAGATCCTGGGCTTTTTCTGGCTGGGATCACGTAGTAATGTGGTCCCACACTGTCAATAAAAGCTGGTTCCGATTAGTATTTTAGAGGATAACGCCGGTTATGTCTAGGTTAGCTCTGGTATTTGCAATTATGTGGCTCATACTTACGCGTTTTTCGCATACTTGTTGGGCAGATCCTGGGTTTTTTCAGGTTTGGATCCCGTAGTAATGTGGTTCCACACCGAAACAGTCAATTGAACCTGGATGCGATTAATATATTAGAGGATAACGCCGGTTATGTCTCGGTTAGGTCTGGTAATTGCCCTCATCTGGCTCGGACTTTCCCATTTTTCGCATACTTGTTGGCCAGACCCTGGCCCTTTTCTGGTTTGGATCACGTTGTAATGTGGTACCACACTGAAACAGTCAATAGAAGCTGGTTCCTATAAGTATTTTAGAGGATAACGCTGGTTATGTCTGGGTTAGTTCTGGTATTTGCTATCGTCTGGCAAATGCTTTCGCGTTTTTCGCATACTTGTTAGCCAGATCCTGCCCTTCTTCTGGCTTGGACCACGTAGTAAAGTGGTACCAGACTGAAACAGTCAATTAAACCTGGTTGCGAATAATATTTTAGAGGATAACGCTGGTTATGTCTGGGATAGTTCTGGTATTTGCAATCATCTAGCTCATACTTTCGCGTTTTTCTCATAGTTGTTGGCCAGATCCTGGGTTTTTCTGGTTTGATCACGTAGTAATGTGGTACCACACTGAAACAGTCAATAGAAGCTGGTTCCGATAAGTATCTTAGAGGATAACGCTGGTTACGTCTGGGTTAGCTCTGGTATTTGCAATCATCTGGCTCATACTTTCGCATTTTTCGCATACTTGTTGGCCAGATCTTTGGTTTTTTGTAGATTGGATCCCGTCGTATTGTGGTTCCACACCTAAACAGTCAATTAAACCTGGTTGCGATTAATATTTTAGAGGATTACGCCGGTTATGTCTAGGTTAGGTCTAGTATTTACCCTCATGTCGCTCGTACTTTTGCATCTTTCGCTTACTTGTTGGCCTCATCCTAGCCTTTTTATGGTTTGGATCACGTAGTGATGCGGTACCACACCGAAACAGTCAATTATACCTGGTTGCGATTAATATTTTAGGGGATAACGCCGGTTACGTCTCGGTTAGGTCTGGGATTTTCCCTCATCTGGCTCGTACTTTCGCTTTTTTCGCATTCTTGTTGGCCCGATCCTGGGCTTTTCCTGGTTTGGATCACGTAGTAATGTGGTATCAAACTGAAACAGTCATTAAAAGCATGTTCCGATTCGTATTTTAGAGGATAACGCTGGTTATGTCAGGGTTAGTTCTGGTATTTGCAATCATCTGGCTCATATATTCGCGTTTTTCGCATACTTCTTGGCCAGATCCTGGGCTTTTTCTGGTTTGGATCACGTAGTAATGTGGTACCACACTGAAACAGTCAATAAAAGCTGGTTCCGATTAGTATTTTAGAGGATAACGCTGGTTATGTCTGTGTTAGTTCTGGTATTAGCAATCATCTGGCTCATACTTTCGCGTTTTTCGCACACTTGTTGGCCAGACCGTGGCCCTTTTCTGGTTTGGATCACGTAGTAATGTGGTACCACACCGAAACAGTCAATTATACCTGGTTGCGATTAATATTTTAGATGATAACGCTGGTTATGTCAGGGTTAGTTCTGGTATTTGCAATCATCTGGATCATATATTCGCATTTTTCTCATCCTTGTTGGCCAGATCCTGGCCTTTCTCTGGTTTGGATCACGTAGTAAAGTTGCACCAGACTCAAACAGTCAATTAAACCTGGTTGCGAATAACATTTTAGAGGATAACGCCGGTTATGTCTGGGTTAGGTCTGGGATTTTCCCTCATCTGGCTCGTACTTTCGCATTTTTCGCATACTTGTTGGCCAGATCCTGGCCCTTTTCTGGTTTGGATCACGTAGTAATGTGGTTCCACAAAGAAACGGTCAATTAAACCTGGTTGAGATTAATATTTTAAAGGATAACGCCGGTTATGTCTCGGGTAGGTCTGGGATTTGTCCTCATCTGGCTCGTACTTTCGCATTTTTCGCATACTGGTTGGCCAGATCCTGGCCTTTTTCTGGTTTGGATCACGTAGTAATGCGTCACCACACCGAAACAGTCAATTAAACCTGCTTGCGATTAATATTTTAGAGGATAACGCCGGTTATGTCTCGGTTTTTCCTGGGATTTGCCCTCATCTGGGTCATATATTCGCATTTTTCTCATCCTTGTTGGCCAGATCCTGGCCTTTCTCTGGTTTGGATCACGTAGTAATGCGGTACCACACCGAAACAGTCATTTAAACCTGGTTGCGGTTAATATTTTAGGGGATAACACCGGTTATGTCTGGGTTAGTTCTGGTATTTGCAATAATGTAGCTCATACTTTCGCATTTTTCGCATACTTGTTGGCCAGATCCTGGGTTTTTTCTGGTTTGGATCCCGTAGTAATGTGGTTCCACAACGAAACAGTCAATTAAACCTGGTTGAGATTAATATTTTAGAGGAAAACGCCAGTTATGTCTCAGGTAGGTCTGGGATTTGTCCTCATCTGGCTCGTACTTTCACGTTTTTCGCATACTTGTTGGCCAGATCCTGGCCTTTTTCTGGTTTGGATCACGTAGTAATGTGGTACCACACTGAAACAGCCAATAGAAGCTGGTTCCGATCAGTATTTTAGAGGATAACGCTGGTTATGTCTGGGTTAGTTCAGGTATTTGCCCACATCTGGCTCGTACTTTCGCTTTTTTCGCATTCTTGTTGGCCAGATCCTGGCCTCTCTCTGGTTTGGATCACGTAGTTATGCGGTACAACACCGAAACAGTCAATTAAACCTGGTTGCGATTAATATTTTAGAGGATAACGCTGGTTATGTCTCGGTTAGGTCTGGGATTTGCCCACATCTGGCTCGTACTTTTGCGTCTTTCTCATAGTTGTTGGCCAGATCCTGGGTTTTTTCTGGTTTGGATCCCGTAGTAATGTGGTTCCACACAGAAACAGTCAATTGAACCTGGTTGCGATTAATATTTTAGAGGATAACGCCGGTTATGTCTCGGTTAGGTCTGGTATTTGCCCTCATCTGGCTCGGACATTCCCATTTTTCGCATACTTGTTGGCCAGACCCTGGCCCATTTCTGGTTTGGATCACGTAGCAATGTGGTGCCACACTGAAACAGTGAATAGAAGCTGGTTCCTATAAGTATTTTAGAGGATAACGCTGGTTATGTCTGGGTTAGTTCTGGTATTTGCTATCATCTGGCACATACTTCCGCGTTTTTCGCATACTAGTTGGACAGATCCTGTGCTTTTTCTGTTTTGGATCCCGTAGTAATGAGGTTCCACACCGGAACACTCAATTAAACTGGTTGCGATTAATATTTTAGGGGATAACGCTGGTTATGTCTCAGTTAGGTCTGGGATTTGCCCCCATCTGGCTCGTACTTTCGCGTTTTTCGCATACTTGTTGGCCAGACCCTGGCCTTTTTCTGTTTTGGATCACGTAGTAATGCGGCACCACACCGAAACAGTCAATAGAAGCTGGTTCCGATCAGTATTTTAGAGGATAACGCTGGTCATGTCTGAGTTAGTTCTGGTATTTGCAATCATCTGGCTCATACATTCGCGTTTTTCGCATACTTGTTGGCCAGATCCTGGGCTTTTTCTGGTTTGGATCACGTAGTAATGTGGTACCACACTGAAACAGTCAATTAAACTTGTTTGCGATTAATATTTTAGAGGATAACGCCGGTTATGTCTCGTGTGGGTCTGGGATTTGCCCACATCTGGCTCGTACTTTCGCATTTTTCGCATTCTTGTTGGCCAGATCCTGGCCTCTTTCTGGTTTGGATCACGTAGTAATGCGGTACCACATCGAAACAGTCAATTAAACCTGGTTGTTATTAATATTTTAGAGGATAACGCTGGTTATGTCTCGGTTAGGTCTGGGATTTGCCCCCATCTGGCTCGTACATTCGCTCTTTTCGCATACTTGTTGGCCAGATCCTGGGCTTTTTCTGGCTGGGATCACGTAGTAATGTGGTCCCACACTGTCAATAAAAGCTGGTTCCGATTAGTATTTTAGAGGATAACGCCGGTTATGTCTAGGTTAGCTCTGGTATTTGCAATTATGTGGCTCATACTTACGCGTTTTTCGCATACTTGTTGGGCAGATCCTGGGTTTTTTCTGGTTTGGATCACGTAGTAATGTGGTAGCACACTGAAACAGTCAATAAAATCTGGTTCCGCTTTATAGTTTGGAGGATAACGCTGGTTATGTTTGGGTTAGTTCTGGTATTAGCAATCATCTGGCTCATACTTTCGTGTTTTTCGCATAGTTGTTGGCCAGATCCTGGGATTTTTCTGGTTTGGATCCCGTAGTAATGTGGTTCCACACCGAAACAGTCAATTAAACCTGGTTGCGATTAATATTTTAGAGGATAACGCCGGTTATGTCTCGGTTAGGTCTGGTATTTGCCCTCATCTGGCTCGTACTTTCGCATTTTTCGCATACTTGTTGGCCAGATCCTGGCGTTTTTCTGATTTGGATCACGTCGTAACGCGGTACCACACCGAAACAGTCAATTAAACCTGGTTGCGATTACTATTTTGGAGGATAGCGCCGGTTATGTCTGGGTTAGGTCCGGTATTTGCCCTCATCAGGCTCGTCCTTTCGCGTTTTTCGCATATTTGTTGGCCAGATCGTGGGTTTTTTCTCGTTTGGATCCCGCTGTAATGTGGTACCAAACTGAAACAGTCAATAGAAGCTGGTTCCTATAAGTATTTTAGAGGATAACGCTGGTTATGTCTGGGTTAGTTCTGGTATTTGCTATCATCTGGCACATACTTCCGCGTTTTTCGCATACTAGTTGGACAGATCCTGTGCTTTTTCTGTTTTGGATCCCGTAGTAATGAGGTTCCACACCGGAACACTCAATTAAACTGGTTGCGATTAATATTTTAGGGGATAACGCTGGTTATGTCTCAGTTAGGTCTGGGATTTGCCCCCATCTGGCTCGTACTTTCGCGTTTTTCGCATACTTGTTGGCCAGACCCTGGCCTTTTTCTGTTTTGGATCACGTAGTAATGCGGCACCACACCGAAACAGTCAATAGAAGCTGGTTCCGATCAGTATTTTAGAGGATAACGCTGGTCATGTCTGAGTTAGTTCTGGTATTTGCAATCATCTGGCTCATACATTCGCGTTTTTCGCATACTTGTTGGCCAGATCCTGGGCTTTTTCTGGTTTGGATCACGTAGTAATGTGGTACCACACTGAAACAGTCAATTAAACTTGTTTGCGATTAATATTTTAGAGGATAACGCCGGTTATGTCTCGTGTGGGTCTGGGATTTGCCCACATCTGGCTCGTACTTTCGCATTTTTCGCATTCTTGTTGGCCAGATCCTGGCCTCTTTCTGGTTTGGATCACGTAGTAATGCGGTACCACATCGAAACAGTCAATTAAACCTGGTTGTTATTAATAGTTTAGAGGATAACGCTGGTTATGTCTCGGTTAGGTCTGGGATTTGCCCCCATCTGGCTCGTACTTTCGCATTTTTCGCATACTAGTTGGACAGATCCTGTGCTTTTTCTGTTTTGGATCCCGTAGTAATGAGGTTCCACACCGGAACACTCAATTAAACTGGTTGCGATTAATATTTTAGGGGATAACGCTGGTTATGTCTCAGTTAGGTCTGGGATTTGCCCCCATCTGGCTCGTACTTTCGCGTTTTTCGCATACTTGTTGGCCAGACCCTGGCCTTTTTCTGTTTTGGATCACGTAGTAATGCGGCACCACACCGAAACAGTCAATAGAAGCTGGTTCCGATCAGTATTTTAGAGGATAACGCTGGTCATGTCTGAGTTAGTTCTGGTATTTGCAATCATCTGGCTCATACATTCGCGTTTTTCGCATACTTGTTGGCCAGATCCTGGGCTTTTTCTGGTTTGGATCACGTAGTAATGTGGTACCACACTGAAACAGTCAATTAAACTTGTTTGCGATTAATATTTTAGAGGATAACGCCGGTTATGTCTCGTGTGGGTCTGGGATTTGCCCACATCTGGCTCGTACTTTCGCATTTTTCGCATTCTTGTTGGCCAGATCCTGGCCTCTTTCTGGTTTGGATCACGTAGTAATGCGGTACCACATCGAAACAGTCAATTAAACCTGGTTGTTATTAATAGTTTAGAGGATAACGCTGGTTATGTCTCGGTTAGGTCTGGGATTTGCCCCCATCTGGCTCGTACTTTCGCATTTTTCGCATTCTTGTTGGCCAGATCCTGGGCTTTTTCTGATTTGGATCCCGTAGTAATGTGGTACCACACTGAAACAGTCAATAAAAGCTGGTTCCGATTAGTATTTTAGGGGATAACGCTGGTTATGTCTGTGTTAGTTCTGGTATTTGCAATCATCTGGCTCATACTTACGCGTTTTTCGCACACTTGTTGGCCAGACCCTGGCCCTTTTCTGGTTTGAATCACGTAGTAATGTGGTACCACACTGAAACAGTCAATAGAAGCTGGTTCCGATAAGTATTTTAGAGGATAACGCTGGTTTTGTCTGGGTTAGTTCTGGTATTTGCAATCATCTGGCTCATACTTTCGCGTTTTTCTCATAGTTGTTGGCCAGATCCTGGGTTTTTTCTGGTTTGGATCCCGTAGTAATGTGGTTCCACACCGAAACAGTCAATTTCGAGGATAACGCCAGTTATGTCTTGGTTAGGTCTGGTATTTGCCCTCATCTGGCTCGGACTATCGCATTTTTCGCATTCTTGTTGGCCAGGTCTTGGGTTTTTTGTAGATTGGATCCCGTCATATTGTGGTTCCACACCGAAACAGTCAATTAAATCTGGTTGCGATTAATATTTTAGAGGATAACGCCGGTTATGTCTAGGTTAGGTCTAGTATTTGCCCTCATGTCGCTCGTACTTACGCATCTTTCGCTTACTTGTTAGCCTCATCCTCGCCTTTTTATGGTTTGGATCACGTAGTAATGCGGTACCACACCGAAACAGTTAATTAAACCTGGTTGCGATAAAGATTTTAGTGGATAACGCCGGTTATGTCACGGTTAGGTCTGGGATTTGCCCTCATCTGCCTCGTACTTTCGCACGTTTCGCATACTTGTTGGCCAGATCCTGGGCTTTTTCTGGTTTGGATCACGTAGTAATGTGGTACCACACTGTCAATAAAAGCTGGTTCCGCTTAGTATTTTAGAGGATAACGCTGGTTATGCCTGGGATTGTTCTGGTATTTGCAATCATCTGGCTCATACTTTCGCGTTTTTCGCATACTTGTTACCCAGATCCTGGGTTTTTTCAGTTTTGGATCCCGTAGTTATGAGGTTCCACACCGAAACAGTTAATTAAACTGGTTGCGATTAATATTTTAGAGGATAACACCGGTTACGTCTCGGGTTAGTTCTGGTGTTTGCAATCATCTGGCTTATACTTTCGCGTTTTTCGCATACTTGTTGGCCAGATCCTGGGTTTTTTCTGGTTTGGATCCCGTAGTAATGTGGTTCCACACCGAAACAGTCAATTAAACCTGGTTGCGATTAATATTTTAGGGGATAACGCCGGTTACGTCTCGGTTAGGTCTGGGATTTTCCCTCATCTGGCTCGTACTTTCGCGTTTCTCGCATTCTTGTTGGCCCGATCCTGGGATTTTTCTGGTTTGGATCACGTAGTAATGAGTTACAACACTGGAACAGTCATTAAAAGCATGTTCCGATTCGTATTCTAGAGGATAACGCTGGTTATGTCAGGGTTAGTTCTGGAATTTGCAATCATCTGGCTCGTACTTTCGCATTTTGCGCATACCTGTAGGCCAGATCCTGGCCTTTTTCTGGTCTGGATCACGTAGTAATGCAGTGCCACACCGAAACAGTCAATTAAAACTGGTTGCGATTAATATTTTAGAGGATAACGCTGGTTATGTCTGGGTGAGTTCTGGCATTTGCAATCATCTGGCTCATACTTTCGCATTATGCGCATTCGTGTTGGCCCGATCCTGGGCTTTTCCTGGTTTGGATCACGTAGTAATGTGGTACCACACTGAAACAGTCATTAAAAGCTTGTTCCGATTCGTATTTTAGAGGATAACGCTGGTTATGTCAGGGTTAGTTCTGGTATTTGCAATCATCTGGCTCATACTTTCGCATTTTGCGCATTCTTGTTGGCCCGATCCTGGGCTATTCCTGGTTTGGATCACGTAGTAATGTGGTTCCACACCGAAACAGTCAATTAAACCTGGTTGCGATTAATATTTTAGAGGATAACGCCGGTTATGTCTGGGTTAGGTCTGGTATTTGCCCTCATCTGGCTCGTACTTTCGCATTTTTCGCATACTTGTTTGCCAGATCCTGGCCTTTTTCTGGTTTGGATCACGTAGTAACGCGGTACCACACCGAACCAGTCAATTAAAGCTGGTTGCGATTAATATTTTAGGGGATAACGCCGGTTATGTCTCGGTTAGGTCTGGGATTTGCACTCATCTGTCTCGTACATTCGCTCTTTTCGCATACTTGTTGGCCAGATCCTGGGCTTTTTCTGGCTTGGATCACGTAGTAATGTGGTCCCACACTGTCAATAAAAGCTGGTTCCGATTAGTATTTTAGAGGATAACGCCGGTTATGTCTAGGTTAGCTCTGGTATTTGCAATTATGTGGCTCATACTTACGCGTTTTTCGCATACTTGTTGCGCAGATCCTGGGTTTTTTCTGGTTTGGATCACGTAGTAATGTGGTAGCACACTGAAACAGTCAATAAAATCTGGTTCCGGTTTATAGTTTGGAGGATAACGCTGGTTATGTTTGGGTTAGTTCTGGTATTAGCAATCATCTGGCTCATACTTTCGTGTTTTTCGCATAGTTGTTGGCCAGATCCTGGGATTTTTCTGGTTTGGATCCCGTAGTAATGTGGTTCCACACCGAAACAGTCAATTAAACCTGGTTGCGATTAATATTTTAGAGGATAACGCCGGTTATGTCTCGGTTAGGTCTGGTATTTGCCCTCATCTGGCTCGTACTTTCGCATTTTTCGCATACTTGTTGGCCAGATCCTGGCGTTTTTCTGATTTGGATCACGTCGTAACGCGGTACCACACCGAAACAGTCAATTAAACCTGGTTGCGATTACTATTTTGGAGGATAGCGCCGGTTATGTCTGGGTTAGGTCCGGTATTTGCCCTCATCAGGCTCGTCCTTTCGCGTTTTTCGCATATTTGTTGGCCAGATCGTGGGTTTTTTCTCGTTTGGATCCCGCTGTAATGTGGTACCAAACTGAAACAGTCAATAGAAGCTGGTTCCGATAAGTATTTTAGAGGATAACGCTGGTTATGTCTGGGTTAGTTCTGGTATTTGCTATCATCAGGCACATACTTTCGCATTTTTCGCATACTTGTTGGCCAGATCCTGGCCCTTTTCTGGTTTGGATCACGTAGTAATGTGGTACCACATTGAAACAGTCAATAGAAGCTGGTTCAGCTTAGTAATTTAGAGGATAACGCTGGTTATGACTGGGTTAGTTCTAGTATTTTCAATCATCTGGCTCATACTTTCGCGTTTTTCGCATACTTGTTGGCCAGATCCTGGGCTTTTCCTGGTTTGGATCACGTAGTAATGTGGTAGCACACTGCAACAGACAATTAAACCTGGTTGCGATTAATACTTTAGAGGAAACGCCGGTTACGTCTCGGGTAGGTCTGGGATTTGTCCACATCTGGCTCGTACTTTCGCATTTTTCGCATTCTTGTTGGCCAGATCCTGGCCTTCTTCTGGCTGGACCACGTAGTGAAGTGGTACCACACTGAAACAGTCAATTAAACCTGGTTACGATTAATATTTTAGAGTATAACGCCGGTTATGTCTCGGTTAGGTTTGGGATTTGCCCTCATCTGGCTCGTACTTTCGCGTTTTTCGCATAGTTGTTAGCCAGATCCTGGGATTTTTCTGGCTTGGAGGACGTAGTAATGTGGTAACACACCGAAACAGTCAACTAAACCTGGTTGCGAATAATATTTTAGAGGATAACGCTGGTTATGTCTGGGATAGTTCTGGTATTTGCAATCATCTGGCTCATACTTTCGGGTTTTTCGCATACTTGTTGGCCAGATCCTGGGCTTTTCCTGGTTTGGATCACGTAGTAATGTGGTACCACACTGAAACAGACAATTAAACCTGGTTGCGATTAATACTTTAGAGGAAACGCCGGTTATGTCTCGGTTAGGTCTGGTATTTGCCTTCATCTGGCTCGTACTTTCGCAATTTTCGTATACTTGTTTGCCAGATCCTGGCCTTTTTCTGGTTTGGATCACGTAGTAACGCGGTACCACACCGAAACTGTCAATTAAACCTGGTTGCGATTACTATTTTGGAGGATAGCGCCGGTTATGTCTCGGTTAGGTCTGGGATTTGCCCACACCAGGCTCGTCCTTTCGCGTTTTTCGCATACTTGTGGGCCAGATCCTGGCCTTTTTCTGGTTTGGATCACGTAGCAACGCGGTACCACACCGAAACAGTGAATTAAACCGGGTTGCGATTACTATTTTGGAGGATAACGCCGGTTATGTCTGGGTTAGGTCTGGGATTTGGCCTCATCTGGCTCGTACTTTCGCGTTTTTCGCATAGTTGTTGGCCAGATCCTGGGTTTATTCTGGTTTGGATCCCGTAGTAATGTGGTACCACACTGAAACAGTCAATAGAAGCTGGTTCCGATAAGTATTTTAGAGGATAACGCTGGCTATGTCTGGGTAAGTTCTGGTATTTCCTATCATCAGGTACATACTTTCGCGTTTTTCGCATACATGTTGGTCAGATCCTGGCCCTTTTCTGGTTTGGATCACGTAGTAATGTGGCACCACATTGAAACAGTCAATAGAAGCTGGTCCCGCTTAGTAATTTGGAGGATAACGCTGGTTATGCCTGGGTTAGTTCTGGTATTTGCCCTCATCTGGCTCGTACTTTCGCGTTATTCGCATATTTGTTGGCCAGATCCTGGGTTTATTGTGGTTTGGATCCCGTAGTAATGTGGTACCACACTGAAACAGTCAATTAAACCTCGTTGCGATTAATATTTTAGAGGATAACGCCGGTTATGTCTCGGTTAGGTCTTGGATTTGCCCTCATCTGGCTCGTACTTTCGCATTTTTCGCATACTTTTTGGCCAGATCCTGGCCGTTTTCTGGCTTGGACCACGTAGGAACGCGGTACCACACCGAAGCAGTCAATTAAACCTGTTTGCGATTAATATTTTAGAGGATAACGCCGGTTATGTCTCGGTTAGGTCTGGGATTTGCCCACATCTGTCTCGTACTTTCGTGTTTTTCGCATACTTTTTGGCCAGATCCTGGCCGTTTTCTGGCTTGGACCACGTAGTAATGTGGTACCACACCGAAACAGTCAATTAAACCTGGTTGCGAATAATATTTTAGAGGATAACGCTGGTTATGTCTGGGATAGTTCTGGTATTTGCAATCATCTGGCTCGTACTTTCGCGTTTTTCGCATAGTTGTTGGCCAGATCCTGGGTTTATTCTGGTTTGGATCCCGTAGTAATGTGGTACCACACTGAAACAGTCAATAGAAGCTGGTTCCGATAAGTATTTTAGAGGATAACGCTGGCTATGTCTGGGTAAGTTCTGGTATTTCCTATCATCAGGTACATACTTTCGCGTTTTTCGCATACATGTTGGTCAGATCCTGGCCCTTTTCTGGTTTGGATCACGTAGTAATGTGGTTCCACACTGAAACAGTCAATAGAAGCTGGTTCCGATAAGTATTTTAGAGGATAACGCCGGTTATGTCCAGGTAAGCTCTGGTATTTGCAATCATGTGGCTCACACTTTCGTGTTTTTCGCATAGTTTAGGCCAGATCCTGGGATTTTTCTGGTTTGTATCCCGTAGTAATGTGGTTCCACACCGAAACAGTCAATCAAACCTGGTTGCGATTAATATTTTAGAGGATAACGCCGGTTATGTCTCGGTTAGGTCTGGTATTTGCCCTCATCTGGCAAGTACTTTCGCATTTTTCGCATACTTGTTGGTCAGATCCTGGCGTTTTTCTTATTTGGATCACGTAGTAACGCGGTACCACTCCGAAACAGTCAATTAAACCTGGTTGCGATTACTATTTTAGAGGATAACGCTGGTTATGTCTGGGTTAGTTCTGGTATTTGCTATCATCTGGCACATACATTCGCATTCTTCGCATTCTTGTTGGCCAGATCCTGGGCTTTTTCTGGCTTGGATCACGTAGTAATGTGGTCCCACACTGTCAATAAAAGCTGGTTCCGGTTAATAGTTTGGAGGATAACGCTGGTTATGTTTGGGTTAGTTCTGGTATTAGCAATCATCTGGCTCGTACTTTCGTATTTTTCGCATATTTGTTGGCCAGATCGTGGGTTTTTTCTGGCTTGGATCCCGTAGTAATGTTGTACCACACCGAAACAGTCAATTAAACCTGGTTGCGAATAATATTTTAGAGGATAACGCTGGTTATGTCTGGGATAGTTCTGGTATTTGCAATCATCTGGCACATACTTTCGCGTTTTTCGCATACTTGTTGGCCAGATCCTGGGCTTTTTCTGGTTTGGGTCACGTAGTAATGTGGTACCACACCGAAACAGTCAGTAGAAGCTGGTTCGGATAAGTATTTTAGAGGATAACGCTGGTTATGTCTGGGTTTGTACTGGTATTTGCTATCATCAGGCACATACTTTCGCGTTTTTAGCATACTTGTTGGCCAGATCCTGGCCCTTTTCTGGTTTGGATCACGTAGTAATGTGGTACCACATTGAAACAGTCAATAGAAGCTGGTTCTGCTTAGTAATTTAGAGGATAACGCTGGTTATGCCTGGGTTAGTTCTGGTATTTGCAATCATCTGGCTCATACTTTCGCGTTTTTCGCATACTTGTTGGCCAGATCCTGGGATTTTTCTGGTTTGGATCTCGTAGTAAAGTGGTACCTCACTGAAACAGTCAACTGAACCAGGTTGCGATTAATATTTTAGAGGATAACGCCGGTTATGTCTCGGTTAGGTCTGGTATTTGCCCTCATCTGGCTCGTACTTTCGCATTTTTCGCATACTTGTTTGCCAGATCCTGGCCTTTTTCTGGTTTGGATCACGTAGTAACGCGGTACCACACCGAAACAGTCAATTAAACCTGGTTGCGATTACTATTTTGGAGGATAACGCCGGTTATGTCTGGGTTAGGTCTGGTATTTGCCCCCATCAGGCTCGTCCTTTCGCGTTTTTCGCATAGTTGTTGGCCAGATCCTGGGTTTATTCTGGTTTGGATCCTGTAGTAATGTGGTACCACACTGAAACAGTCAATAGAAGCTGGTTCCGATAAGTATTTTAGAGGATAACGCCGGTTATGTCTGGGTTAGTTCTGGTATTTGCTATCATCTGGCACATACATTCGCATTTTTCGCATTCTTGTTGGCCAGATCCTGGCCACTTTCTGGCTTGGATCACGTAGTAATGTGGTCCCACACTGTCAATAAAAGCTGGTCCCGGTTAATAGTTTGGAGGATAACGCTGGTTATGTTTGGGTTAGTTCTGGTATTAGCAATCATGTGTCTCATACTTTCGCGTTTTTCGCATACTTGTTGGCCAGATCGTGGGTTTTTTCTGGCTTGGATCCCGTAGTAATGTTGTACCACACCGAAACAGTCAATTAAACCTGGTTGCGATTACTATTTTAGAGGATAACGCCGGTTATGTCTCGGGTAGGTCTGGGATTTGTCCACATCTGGCTCGTACTTTCGCATTTTTCGCATACTTGGTGGCCAGATCCTGGACTTTTTCTGGCTTGGACCACGTAGTAAAGTGGTACCACACTGAAACAGTCAATTAAACCTGGTTACGATTAATATTTTAGAGGATAACGCCGGTTATGTCTCGGTTAGGTCTGGGATTTGCCCTCATCTGGCTCGTACTTTCGCATTTTTCGCATACTTTTTGCCAGATCCTGGCCGTTTTCAGGCTTGAACCACGTAGTAATGTGGTACCACACCGAAACAGTCAATTAAACCTGATTGCGAATAATATTTTAGAGGATAACGCTGGTTATGTCTGGGATAGTTCTGGTGTTTGCAATCATCTGGCTCATACTTTCGCGTTTTTCGCATACTTGTTGGCCAGATCCTGGGATTTTTCTGGTTTGGATCCCGTAGTAATGTGGTTCCACACCGAAACAGTCAATTAAACCTGGTTGCGATTAATATTTTAGAGGATAACGCCGGTAATGTCTCGGTTAGTTCTGGTATTTGCCCTCATCTGGCTCGTTCTTTCGCTTTTTTCGCATACTTGTTGGCCAGATCCTGGCCTTCTTCTGGCTGGACCACGTAGTAAAGTGATACCACACTGAAACAGTCAATTAAACCTGGTTACGATTAATATTTTAGAGGATAACGCCGGTTATGTCTCGGTTAGGTCTGGGATTTGTCCTCATCTGGCTCGTACTTTCGTATTTTTCGCATATTTTTGGCCAGATCCTGGCCGTTTTCTGGCTTGGACCACGTAGTAATGTGGTACCACGCCGAAACAGTCAATTAAACCTGGTTGCGAATAATATTTTAGAGGATAACGCTGGTTATGTCTGGGATAGTTCTGGTATTTGCAATCATCTGGCTCATACTTTCGCGTTTTTCGCATAGTTGTTGGCCAGATCCTGGGATATTTCTGGTTTGCATCACGTAGTAATGCGGTAGCACACCGAAACAGTCAAACGAAACCTGGTTGCGATTAATATTTTAGAGGATAATGCCGGTTATGTCTCGGTTAGGTCTGGTATTTACAATAATCTGGCTCATACTTTCGCGTTTTTCGCATACATGTTGGTCAGATCCTGGCCCTTTTCTGGTTTGGATCACGTAGTAATGTGGTACCACATTGAAACAGTCAATAGAAGCTGGTCCCGCTTAGTAATTTAGAGGATAACGCTGGTTATGCCTGGGTTAGTTCTGGTATTTGCCCTCATCTGGCTCGTACTTTCGCGTTTTTCGCATATTTGTTGGCCAGATCCTGGGTTTATTCTGGTTTGGATCCCGTAGTAATGTGGTACCACACTGAAACAGTCAATTAAACCTGGTTGCGATTAATATTTTAGAGGATAACGCCGGTTATGTCTCGGTTAGGTCTTGGATTTGCCCTCATCTGGCTCGTACTTTCGCATTTTTCGCATACCTTTTGGCCAGATCCTGGCCGTTTTCTGGCTTGGACCACGTAGGAACGCGGTACCACACCGAAGCAGTCAATTAAACCTGTTTGCGATTAATATTTTAGAGGATAACGCCGGTTATGTCTCGGTTAGGTCTGGGATTTGCCCACATCTGTCTCGTACTTTCGTGTTTTTCGCATACTTTTTGGCCAGATCCTGGCCGTTTTCTGGCTTGGACCACGTAGTAATGTGGTACCACACCGAAACAGTCAATTAAACCTGGTTGCGAATAATATTTTAGAGGATAACGCTGGTTATGTCTGGGATAGTTCTGGTATTTGCAATCATCTGGCTCGTACTTTCGCGTTTTTCGCATAGTTGTTGGCCAGATCCTGGGTTTATTCTGGTTTGGATCCCGTAGTAATGTGGTACCACACTGAAACAGTCAATAGAAGCTGGTTCCGATAAGTATTTTAGAGGATAACGCCGGTTATGTCCAGGTAAGCTCTGGTATTTGCAATCATGTGGCTCACACTTTCGTGTTTTTCGCATAGTTTAGGCCAGATCCTGGGATTTTTCTGGTTTGTATCCCGTAGTAATGTGGTTCCACACCGAAACAGTCAATTAAACCTGGTTGCGATTAATATTTTAGAGGATAACGCCGGTTATGTCTCGGTTAGGTCTGGTATTTGCCCTCATCTGGCAAGTACTTTCGCATTTTTCGCATACTTGTTGGTCAGATCCTGGCGTTTTTCTTATTTGGATCACGTAGTAACGCGGTACCACTCCGAAACAGTCAATTAAACCTGGTTGCGATTACTATTTTAGAGGATAACGCTGGTTATGTCTGGGTTAGTTCTGGTATTTGCTATCATCTGGCACATACATTCGCATTTTTCGCATTCTTGTTGGCCAGATCCTGGGCTTTTTCTGGCTTGGATCACGTAGTAATGTGGTCCCACTCTGTCAATAAAAGCTGGTTCCGGTTAATAGTTTGGAGGATAACGCTGGTTATGTTTGGGTTAGTTCTGGTATTAGCAATCATCTGGCTCGTACTTTCGTATTTTTCGCATATTTGTTGGCCAGATCGTGGGTTTTTTCTGGCTTGGATCCCGTAGTAATGTTGTACCACACCGAAACAGTCAATTAAACCTGGTTGCGAATAATATTTTAGAGGATAACGCTGGTTATGTCTGGGATAGTTCTGGTATTTGCAATCATCTGGCACATACTTTCGCGTTTTTCGCATACTTGTTGGCCAGATCCTGGGCTTTTTCAGGTTTGGGTCACGTAGTAATGTGGTACCACACCGAAACAGTCAATAGAAGCTGGTTCGGATAAGTATTTTAGAGGATAACGCTGGTTATGTCTGGGTTTGTACTGGTATTTGCTATCATCAGGCACATACTTTCGCGTTTTTAGCATACTTGTTGGCCAGATCCTGGCCCTTTTCTGGTTTGGATCACGTAGTAATGTGGTACCACATTGAAACAGTCAATAGAAGCTGGTTCTGCTTAGTAATTTAGAGGATAACGCCGGTTATGCCTGGGTTAGTTCTGGTATTTGCAATCATCTGGCTCATACTTTCGCGTTTTTCGCATACTTGTTGGCCAGATCCTGGCATTTTTCTGGTTTGGATCTCGTAGTAAAGTGGTACCTCACTGAAACAGTCAACTGAACCAGGTTGCGATTAATATTTTAGAGGATAACGCCGGTTATGTCTCGGTTAGGTCTGGTATTTGCCCTCATCTGGCTCGTACTTTCGCATTTTTCGCATACTTGTTTGCCAGATCCTGGCCTTTTTCTGGTTTGGATCACGTAGTAACGCGGTACCACACCGAAACAGTCAATTAAACCTGGTTGCGATTACTATTTTGGAGGATAACGCCGGTTATGTCTGGGTTAGGTCTGGTATTTGCCCCCATCAGGCTCGTCCTTTCGCGTTTTTCGCATAGTTGTTGGCCAGATCCTGGGTTTATTCTGGTTTGGATCCTGTAGTAATGTGGTACCGCACTGAAACAGTCAATAGAAGCTGGTTCCGATAAGTATTTTAGAGGATAACGCCGGTTATGTCTGGGTTAGTTCTGGTATTTGCTATCATCTGGCACATACATTCGCATTTTTCGCATTCTTGTTGGCCAGATCCTGGCCACTTTCTGGCTTGGATCACGTAGTAATGTGGTCCCACACTGTCAATAAAAGCTGGTCCCGGTTAATAGTTTGGAGGATAACGCTGGTTATGTTTGGGTTAGTTCTGGTATTAGCAATCATCTGGCTCGTACTTTCGTACTTTCCGCATACTTGTTGGCCAGATCCTGGGCTTTTTCTGGCTTGGATCACGTAGTAATGTGGTCCCACACTGTCAATAAAAGCTGGTTCCGATTAGTATTTTAGAGGATAACGACGGTTATGTCTAGGATAGCTCTGGTATTTGCAATCATGTGTCTCATACTTTCGCGTTTTTCGCATACTTGTTGGCCAGATCGTGGGTTTTTTCTGGCTTGGATCCCGTAGTAATGTTGTACCACACCGAAACAGTCAATTAAACCTGGTTGCGATTACTATTTTAGAGGATAACGCCGGTTATGTCTCGGGTAGGTCTGGGATTTGTCCACATCTGGCTCGTACTTTCGCATTTTTCGCATACTTGGTGGCCAGATCCTGGACTTTTTCTGGCTTGGACCACGTAGTAAAGTGGTACCACACTGAAACAGTCAATTAAACCTGGTTACGATTAATATTTTAGAGGATAACGCCGGTTATGTCTCGGTTAGGTCTGGGATTTGCCCTCATCTGGCTCGTACTTTCGCATTTTTCGCATACTTTTTGCCAGATCCTGGCCGTTTTCAGGCTTGAACCACGTAGTAATGTGGTACCACACCGAAACAGTCAATTAAACCTGATTGCGAATAATATTTTAGAGGATAACGCTGGTTATGTCTGGGATAGTTCTGGTATTTGCAATCATCTGGCTCATACTTTCGCGTTTTTCGCATACTTGTTGGCCAGATCCTGGGATTTTTCTGGTTTGGATCCCGTAGTAATGTGGTTCCACACCGAAACAGTCAATTAAACCTGGTTGCGATTAATATTTTAGAGGATAACGCCGGTAATGTCTCGGTTAGTTCTGGTATTTGCCCTCATCTGGCTCGTTCTTTCGCTTTTTTCGCATACTTGTTGGCCAGATCCTGGCCTTCTTCTGGCTGGACCACGTAGTAAAGTGGTACCACACTGAAACAGTCAATTAAACCTGGTTACGATTAATATTTTAGAGGATAACGCCGGTTATGTCTCGGTTAGGTCTGGGATTTGTCCTCATCTGGCTCGTACTTTCGTATTTTTCGCATATTTTTGGCCAGATCCTGGCCGTTTTCTGGCTTGGACCACGTAGTAATGTGGTACCACGCCGAAACAGTCAATTAAACCTGGTTGCGAATAATATTTTAGAGGATAACGCTGGTTATGTCTGGGATAGTTCTGGTATTTGCAATCATCTGGCTCATACTTTCGCGTTTTTCGCATAGTTGTTGGCCAGATCCTGGGATATTTCTGGTTTGCATCACGTAGTAATGCGGTAGCACACCGAAACAGTCAAACGAAACCTGGTTGCGATTAATATTTTAGAGGATAAAGCCGGTTATGTCTCGGTTAGGTCTGGTATTTACAATAATCTGGCTCATACTTTCGCGTTTTTCGCATACATGTTCGTCAGATCCTGGCCCTTTTCTGGTTTGGATCACGTAGTAATGTGGTACCACATTGAAACAGTCAATAGAAGCTGGTCCCGCTTAGTAATTTAGAGGATAACGCTGGTTATGCCTGGGTTAGTTCTGGTATTTGCCCTCATCTGGCTCGTACTTTCGCGTTTTTCGCATATTTGTTGGCCAGATCCTGGGTTTATTCTGGTTTGGATCCCGTAGTAATGTGGTACCACACTGAAACAGTCAATTAAACCTGGTTGCGATTAATATTTTAGAGGATAACGCCGGTTATGTCTCGGTTAGGTCTTGGATTTGCCCTCATCTGGCTCGTACTTTCGCATTTTTCGCATACTTTTTGGCCAGGTCCTGGCCGTTTTCTGGCTTGGACCACGTAGTAACGCGGTACCACACCGAAGCAGTCAACTAAACCTGTGGTGCGATTAATATTTTAGAGGATAACGCCGGTTATGTCTCGGTTAGGTCTGGGATTTGCCCTCATCTGTCTCGTACTTTCGCGTTTTTCGCATACTTTTTGGCCAGATCCTGGCCGTTTTCTGGCTTGGACCACGTAGTAATGTGGTACCACACCGAAACAGTCAATTAAACCTGGTTGCGAATAATATTTTAGAGGATAACGCTGGTTATGTCTGGGATAGTTCTGGTATTTGCAATCATCTGGCTCGTACTTTCGCGTTTTTCGCATAGTTGTTGGCCAGATCCTGGGTTTATTCTGGTTTGGATCCCGTAGTAATGTGGTACCACTCTGAAACAGTCAATAGAAGCTGGTTCCGATAAGTATTTTAGAGGATAACACCGGTTATGTCCAGGTAAGCTCTGGTATTTGCAATCATGTGGCTCACACTTTCGTGTTTTTCGCATAGTTTAGGCCAGATCCTGGGATTTTTCTGGTTTGGATCCCGTAGTAATGTGGTTCCACACAGAAACAGTCAATTAAACCTGGTTGCGATTAATATTTTAGAGGATAACGCCGGTTATGTCTCGGTTAGGTCTGGTATTTGCCCTCATCTGGCAAGTACTTACGCATTTTTCGCATACTTGTTGGCCAGATCCTGGCGTTTTTCTTATTTGGATCACGTAGTAACGCGGTACCACTCCGAAACAGTCAATTAAACCTGGTTGCGATTACTATTTTAGAGGATAACGCTGGTTATGTTTGGGTTAGTTCTGGTATTAGCAATCATCTGGCTCGTACTTTCGTATTTTTCGCATACTTGTTGGCCAGATCCTGGGCATTCTGTGGCTTGCATCACGTAGTAATGTGGTCCCACACTGTCAATAAAAGCTGGTTCCGGTTAATAGTTTGAAGGATAACGCTGGTTATGTTTGGGTTAGTTCTGGTATTAGCAATCATCTGGCTCGTACTTTCGCGTTTTTCGCATATTTGTTGGCCAGATCGTGGGTTTTTTCTGGCTTGGATCCCGTAGTAATGTGGTACCACACCGAAACAGTCAATTAAACCTGGTTGCGAATAATATTTTAGAGGATAACGCTGGTTATGTCTGGGATAGTTCTGGTATTTGCAATCATCTGGCACATACTTTCGCGTTTTTCGCATACTTGTTGGCCAGATCCTGGGCTTTTTCAGGTTTGGGTCACGTAGTAATGTGGTACCACACCGAAACAGTCAATAGAAGCTGGTTCGGATAAGTATTTTAGAGGATAACGCTGGTTATGTCTGGGTTTGTACTGGTATTTGCTATCATCAGGCACATACTTTCGCGTTTTTAGCATACTTGTTGGCCAGATCCTGGCCCTTTTCTGGTTTGGATCACGTAGTAATGTGGTACCACATTGAAACAGTCAATAGAAGCTGGTTCTGCTTAGTAATTTAGAGGATAACGCTGGTTATGCCTGGGTTAGTTCTGGTATTTGCAATCATCTGGCTCATACTTTCGCGTTTTTCGCATACTTGTTGGCCAGATCCTGTGATTTTTCGGTTTGGATCTCGTAGTAAAGTGGTACCTCACTGAAACAGTCAATTGAACCGGGTTGCGATTAATATTTTAGAGGATAACGCCGGTTATGTCTCGGTTAGGTCTGGTATTTGCCCTCATCTGGCTCGTACTTTCGCATTTTTCGCATACTTGTTTGCCAGATCCTGGCCTTTTTCTGGTTTGGATCACGTAGTAACGCGGTACCACACCGAAACAGTCAATTAAACCTGGTTGCGATTACTATTTTGGAGGATAACGCCGGTTATGTCTGGGTTAGGTCTGGTATTTGCCCTCATCAGGCTCGTCCTTTCGCGTTTTTCGCATAGTTGTTGGCCAGATCCTGGGTTTATTCTGGTTTGGATCCTGTAGTAATGTGGCACCACACTGAAACAGTCAATAGAAGCTGGTTCCGATAAGTATTTTAGAGGATAACGCCGGTTATGTCTGGGTTAGTTCTGGTATTTGCTATCATCTGGCACATACATTCGCATTTTTCGCATTCTTGTTGGCCAGATCCTGGCCACTTTCTGGCTTGGATCACGTAGTAATGTGGTCCCACACTGTCAATAAAAGCTGGTCCCGGTTAATAGTTTGGAGGATAACGCTGGTTATGTTTGGGTTAGTTCTGGTATTAGCAATCATCTGGCTCGTACTTTCGCGTTTTTCGCATACTTGTTGTCCAGATCCTGGCCACTTTCTGGTTTGGATCACGTAATAACGCGGTACCACACCGAAACAGTCAATTAAGCCGGGTAGCGATTACTATTTTGCAGGATAACGCCGGTTATGTCTGGGTTAGGTCTGGGATTTGCCCTCATCTGGCTCGTACTTTCGCGTTTTTCGCATATTTGTTGGCCAGATCGTGGGTTTTTTCTGGCTTGGATCCCGTAGTAAAGTGGTACCACACTGAAACAGTCAATTAAACCTGGTTGCAATTACTATTTTAGAGGTTAACGCCGGTTATGTCTCGGGTAGGTCTGGGATTTGTCCACATCTGGCTCGTACTTTCGCATTTTTCGCATACTTGGTGGCCAGATCCTGGACTTTTTCTGGCTTGGACCACGTAGTAAAGTGGTACCACACTGAAACAGTCAATTAAACCTGGTTACGATTAATATTTTAGAGGATAACGCCGGTTATGTCTCGGTTAGGTCTGGGATTTGCCCTCATCTGGCTCGTACTTTCGCATTTTTCGCATACTTTTTGCCAGATCCTGGACGTTTTCAGGCTTGAACCACGTAGTAATGTGGTACCACACCGAAACAGTCAATTAAACCTGATTGCGAATAATATTTTGGAGGATAACGCTGGTTATGTCTGGGATAGTTCTGGTATTTGCAATCATCTGGCTCATACTTTCGCGTTTTTCGCATAGTTGTTGGCCAGATCCTGGGTTTATTCTGGTTTGGATCCCGTAGTAATGTGGTACCACTCTGAAACAGTCAATAGAAGCTGGTTCCGATAAGTATTTTAGAGGATAACACCGGTTATGTCCAGGTAAGCTCTGGTATTTGCAATCATGTGGCTCACACTTTCGTGTTTTTCGCATAGTTTAGGCCAGATCCTGGGATTTTTCTGGTTTGGATCCCGTAGTAATGTGGTTCCACACAGAAACAGTCAATTAAACCTGGTTGCGATTAATATTTTAGAGGATAACGCCGGTTATGTCTCGGTTAGGTCTGGTATTTGCCCTCATCTGGCAAGTACTTTCGCATTTTTCGCATACTTGTTGGCCAGATCCTGGCGTTTTTCTTATTTGGATCACGTAGTAACGCGGTACCACTCCGAAACAGTCAATTAAACCTGGTTGCGATTACTATTTTAGAGGATAACGCTGGTTATGTTTGGGTTAGTTCTGGTATTAGCAATCATCTGGCTCGTACTTTCGTATTTTTCGCATACTTGTTGGCCAGATCCTGGGCTTTTTGTGGCTTGCATCACGTAGTAATGTGGTCCCACACTGTCAATAAAAGCTGGTTCCGGTTAATAGTTTGGAGGATAACGCTGGTTATGTTTGGGTTAGTTCTGGTATTAGCAATCATCTGGCTCGTACTTTCGCGTTTTTCGCATATTTGTTGGCCAGATCGTGGGTTTTTTCTGGCTTGGATCCCGTAGTAATGTGGTACCACACCGAAACAGTCAATTAAACCTGGTTGCGAATAATATTTTAGAGGATAACGCTGGTTATGTCTGGGATAGTTCTGGTATTTGCAATCATCTGGCACATACTTTCGCGTTTTTCGCATACTTGTTGGCCAGATCCTGGGCTTTTTCAGGTTTGGGTCACGTAGTAATGTGGTACCACACCGAAACAGTCAATAGAAGCTGGTTCGGATAAGTATTTTAGAGGATAACGCTGGTTATGTCTGGGTTTGTACTGGTATTTGCTATCATCAGGCACATACTTTCGCGTTTTTAGCATACTTGTTGGCCAGATCCTGGCCCTTTTCTGGTTTGGATCACGTAGTAATGTGGTACCACATTGAAACAGTCAATAGAAGCTGGTTCTGCTTAGTAATTTAGAGGATAACGCTGGTTATGCCTGGGTTAGTTCTGGTATTTGCAATCATCTGGCTCATACTTTCGCGTTTTTCGCATACTTGTTGGCCAGATCCTGTGATTTTTCGGTTTGGATCTCGTAGTAAAGTGGTACCTCACTGAAACAGTCAATTGAACCGGGTTGCGATTAATATTTTAGAGGATAACGCCGGTTATGTCTCGGTTAGGTCTGGTATTTGCCCTCATCTGGCTCGTACTTTCGCATTTTTCGCATACTTGTTTGCCAGATCCTGGCCTTTTTCTGGTTTGGATCACGTAGTAACGCGGTACCACACCGAAACAGTCAATTAAACCTGGTTGCGATTACTATTTTGGAGGATAACGCCGGTTATGTCTGGGTTAGGTCTGGTATTTGCCCTCATCAGGCTCGTCCTTTCGCGTTTTTCGCATAGTTGTTGGCCAGATCCTGGGTTTATTCTGGTTTGGATCCTGTAGTAATGTGGCACCACACTGAAACAGTCAATAGAAGCTGGTTCCGATAAGTATTTTAGAGGATAACGCCGGTTATGTCTGGGTTAGTTCTGGTATTTGCTATCATCTGGCACATACATTCGCATTTTTCGCATTCTTGTTGGCCAGATCCTGGCCACTTTCTGGCTTGGATCACGTAGTAATGTGGTCCCACACTGTCAATAAAAGCTGGTCCCGGTTAATAGTTTGGAGGATAACGCTGGTTATGTTTGGGTTAGTTCTGGTATTAGCAATCATCTGGCTCGTACTTTCGCGTTTTTCGCATACTTGTTGTCCAGATCCTGGCCACTTTCTGGTTTGGATCACGTAATAACGCGGTACCACACCGAAACAGTCAATTAAGCCGGGTAGCGATTACTATTTTGCAGGATAACGCCGGTTATGTCTGGGTTAGGTCTGGGATTTGCCCTCATCTGGCTCGTACTTTCGCGTTTTTCGCATATTTGTTGGCCAGATCGTGGGTTTTTTCTGGCTTGGATCCCGTAGTAAAGTGGTACCACACTGAAACAGTCAATTAAACCTGGTTGCAATTACTATTTTAGAGGTTAACGCCGGTTATGTCTCGGGTAGGTCTGGGATTTGTCCACATCTGGCTCGTACTTTCGCATTTTTCGCATACTTGGTGGCCAGATCCTGGACTTTTTCTGGCTTGGACCACGTAGTAAAGTGGTACCACACTGAAACAGTCAATTAAACCTGGTTACGATTAATATTTTAGAGGATAACGCCGGTTATGTCTCGGTTAGGTCTGGGATTTGCCCTCATCTGGCTCGTACTTTCGCACTTTTCGCATACTTTTTGCCAGATCCTGGACGTTTTCAGGCTTGAACCACGTAGTAATGTGGTACCACACCGAAACAGTCAATTAAACCTGATTGCGAATAATATTTTAGAGGATAACGCTGGTTATGTCTGGGATAGTTCTGGTATTTGCAATCATCTGGCTCATACTTTCGCGTTTTTCGCATAGTTGTTGGCCAGATCCTGGGATATTTCTGGTTTGCATCACGTAGTAATGCGGTAGCACACCGAAACAGTCAAACGAAACCTGGTTGCGATTAATATTTTAGAGGATAAAGCCGGTTATGTCTCGGTTAGGTCTGGTATTTACAATAATCTGGCTCATACTTTCGCGTTTTTCGCATACTTGTAGGCCTGATCCTGGGTTTCTTCGGGTTTGGATCCCGTAGTAATGTGGTTCCACACCGAGACGGTCAATTAAACCTTGTTGCGATTAATTTTTTAGAGGATAACGCCGGTTATGTCTGGGTTAGGTCTGGTATTAGCAATCATCTGGCTCGTACTTTCGCATTTTTCGCATACTTGTTGGCCAGATCCTGGCCTTTTTCTGGCTTGGACCACGTAGTTATGTGGTACCACACTGTCAATAAAAGCTGGTTCCGATTAGTATTTTAGAGGGTAACGCCGGTTACGTGTTGGTTAGGTCTGGTATTTGCCCTCATCTGGCTCGAACTTTCGCATTTTTCGCATACTTGTTGGCCAGATCCTGGCCTTTTTCTGGCTTGGACCACGTAGTAATGTGGTACCACACTGAAACAGTCAACTAACCCTGGTTGCGAATAATATTTTAGAGGATAACGCTGGTTATGTCTGGTTTAGTTCCGGTATTTGCAATCTTCTGGCTCATACTTTCGCGTTTTTCGCATACTTGTTGGGCAGATCCTGGGTTTTTCCTGGCTTGGACCACGTAGTAACGCGGTACCAGTCAAATAATCCTGGTTGCGATTAGTATATTAGAGGATAAAGCCGGTTATGGCTCGGTTAGGACTGGTATTTACAATCTTCTGGCTCATACTTTCGCGTTTTTCGCATACTTGTAGGCCTGTTCCTGGGTTTCTCCGGGTTTGGATCCCGTAGTAATGTGGTTCCACACCGAGACGGTGAATTAAACCAGGTTGCGATGAATTTTTTAGAGGATAACGCCGGTTATGTCTCCGTTAGGTCTGGGATTTGCCCTCATCCGGCTCATACTTTCGCAATTTTCGTGTACTTGTTGACCAGATCTCGGGTGTTTTGTGGCTTGGATCCCGTCGTAATGCGGTACCACACCGAAACAGTCAATTGAGCCTGGTTCCGATTAATATTTTAGAGGATAACGCTGGTTATGTCTGGGTTAGTTCTGGTAGATACCACATTACCACGTGATCCAAATCAGAAAAAGCAATGGATCTGGCTAACAAGTATGAGAAATATGCGACAGTATGAGCCTGCTGAGGGCAAATCCTGGACCTAACCCAGACCTAACATGCGTTATCCTCTAAAATATTGATCGAGACCAGGTATAATTGACTGTTTCAGTGTGGTACTACATCAGTATGTGATCCAATCCAGAAAAAGCAACGTATCTGGCCAACAGGTATGAGAAATATGCGAAAGTATGTGCCTGATGAGGGCAAATCCCACACCTAACCGAGTCCTAACCGGCGTTATCCCCTAAAATGTTGATTGTGTCCAGGTTTAATCGACTGTTTCAGTGTGGAACCTCATTACTACCTGATCCAAACCAGAAATAACCCAGGATCTGTTCAACAAGTGTGTGAAGAACGCGGAAATATGACCCTGATGAGGGCAAATCCCAGGCCTAACCTAGACCTAACATGCGTTACACTCAATAATACTGATCGAAACCAGGTTTAATCGACTGTTTCAGTGTGGTACCACATTACAATGTGATCCAAACCAGAAAAAAACCCAGGATCTGTTAAACAAGTATGTGAAGATCGCGGAAATATGACCCTGATGTGAGCAAATCCCGGGCCTAACCTAGACCTAACATGCGTTATCCTCAAAAATATTGATCGAAACCAGGTTTAATCGACTGTTTCAGTGGGGTACCACATTACTACCTGATCCAAACCAGAAAAATACCCAGGATCTGTTCAACAAGTATGTGAAGAACGCGAAAATATGACCCTGATGAGGGCAAATCCCAGACCTATACCAGACCTAACTTGCGTTGTCCTCTAAAATATTGATGGAAACCAGGTTTAATTGAATGTTTCAGTGTGGTACCACATTACTACGTGTTCCAATCCAGAAAAAACCCAGGATCTGTTCAACAAGTATGTGGAGGATGCGAAAGTATGTGTCTGATGAGGGCAAATCCCAGGCCTAACCTAGACATAACATGCGTTATCCTCTATAATATTGATCGAAACCAGGTTAAATGGAATGTTTCAGTGTGGTACCACATTACTACAGGATCCAATCCAGAAAAAGCCCTGGATCTAGCCATCAAGTATGAGAAATATGCGAAAGTATGAGCCTGATGAGGGCAAATCCTAGACCTAACCCAGACCTAACATGCGTTATCCACTAAAATATTTATCAAGACCAGGTTTAATTGAATGTTTCAGTGTGGTACCACATTACTACGTGATCCAAACCTGAAAAAACCCAGGATCTGTTCAACAAGTATGTGGAGAATGCGAAAGTATGTGTCTGATGAGGGCAAATCCCAGGCCTAACCGAGACATAACATGCGTTACCCTCAAAAATACTGACCGAAACCAGGTTAAATGGACTGTTTCAGTGTGGTACCACATTACTAAAGGATCCAAACTAGAAAAAGCCCAGAATCTGGCCATCAAGTATGAGAAATATGCGAAAGTACGAGCCTGATGATACCAAATCCCAGACCTAACCATGACCTAACATGCGTTATTCTCTAAAATATTGATCGAAACCAGGTTTAATGGACTGTTTCAGTGTGGTACCACATTACTACGTGATCCAAACCAGAAAAAACCCAGGATCAGTTCAACAAGTATGGGAAGAATGCGAAAGTATGTGTCTGATGAGGGCAAATCCTAGCCCTAACCCAGACCTAACATGCGTTATCATCTAAAATATTGATCGAAACCAGGTTTAATCGACTGTTTCAGAGTGGTACCACATTACTACGTGATCCAAACCAGAAAAAGCCCTGGATCTGACCAACAAGTATGAGAAATATGCGAAAGTATGAGCCTGATGCGGGCAAATCCTGCACCTAACCCAGATCTAACATGCGCTATCCTCTAAAATATTGATCGAGACCAGGTATAATTGACTGTTTCAGTGTGGTACCACATTACTACGTGATCCAAACCAGAAAAACCCCGGATCTGTTCAACAAGCATGTGAAGAATGCGAAGGTATGAGTCTGATGAGGGCAGATCCCGGACCTATCCCAGACCTAACATGCGTTATCATTTAAAATATTGATCAAAACCAGGTTTAATGGACTGTTTCAGTGTGGTACCACCTTACTACGTGATCCAAAGCAGAAAAAGCCAGGGATCTGTTCAACAAGTATGTGAAATATGCGAAAGTATGAGTCTGATGAGGGCAAATCCCAGGCCTAACCTAGACCTATCATGCGTTATCCTCTAAAATATTGATCGAAACCAGGTTTCATGGACTGTTTCAGTGTGATACCACATTACCGGGTGATCCAAACCAGAAAAAGCATTGGATCTGGCTAACAAGTATGAGAAATATGCGACAGTATGAGCCTGATTAGGGCAAATCCCACACCTAACCGTGTCCTAACCGGCGTTATCCTTTAAAGTGTTGATCGAGACCAGGATTAATCGACCGTTTCAGTGTGGTACCACTTTACTACGTGATCCAAACCAGAAAAAGCCAGGGATCTGTTCAACAAGTATGTGAAATATGCGAAAGTATGAGTCTGATGAGGGCAGATCCCAGGCCTAACCTAGACCTAACATGCGTTATCCTCTAAAATACTGACCGAAACCAGTTTTCATGGACTGTTTCAGTGTGATACCACATTACCACGTGATCCAAACCAGAAAAAGCAATGGATCTGGCTAACAAGTATGAGAAATATGCGAAAGTATGAGCCTGATGAGGGCAAATCCCACACCTAACCGAGTCCTAACCGGCGTTATCCTCTAAAATGTTGATCGTGTCCAGGTTTAATCGACTGCTTCAGTGTGGTACCGCATTACTACCTGATCCAAACCAGAAATAACCCAGGGTCTGTTCAACAAATATGTGAAGAATGCGAAAGTATGTGCCTGATGAGAGCAAATCCCAGACCTAACCAAGACCTAACATGCGTTATTCTCTAGAATATTGATCGAAACCAGGTTTCATGGACTGTTTCAGTGTGATACCACATTACCGCGTGCTCCAAACCAGAAAAAGCAATGGATCTGTCTAACAAGTATGAGAAATATGCGACAGTATGAGCCTGATGAGGGCAAATCCCACACCTAACCGTGTCCTAACCGGCGTTATCCTGTAAAATGTTGAACGAGACCAGGATTAATCGACTGTTTCAGTGTGGTACCACATTACTACCTGATCCAAACCAGAAAAATACCCCGGATCTGTTCAACAAGTATGTGAAGAACGCGAAAATATGACCCTGATGAGGGCAAATCCCAGACCTATACCAGACCTAACTTGCGTTATCCTCTAAAATATTGATCGAAACCAGGTTTAATCGACTATTTCAGTGTGGTACCACATTACTACGTGATCCAATCCGGAAAAATCCCAGGATCTGTTCAACAAGTATGTGAAGTATGCGAAAGTATGTGTCTGATGAGGGAAAATCCCAGGCCTAACCTAGACCTAACATGCGTTACCCTCAATAATACTGATCGAAACCAGGTTTAATCGACTGTTTCAGTGTGGTACCACATTACTATGTGATCCAAACCAGAAAAAAACCCAGGACCTGTTAAACAAGTATGTGAAGATCGCGGAAATATGACCCTGATGTGAGCAAATCCCGGGCCTAACCTAGACCTAACATGCGTTATCCTCAAAAATATTGATCGAAACCAGGTTTAATCGACTGTTTCAGTGGGGTACCACATTACTACGTGTTCCAATCCAGAAAAAACCCAGGATCTGTTCAACAAGTATGTGGAGAATGCGAAAGTATGTGTCTGATGAGGGCAAATCCCAGGCATAACCGAGACATAACATGCGTTATCCTCTATAATATTGATCGAAACCAGGTTAAATGGACTGTTTCAGTGTGGTACCGCATTACTACAGGATCCAAACTAGAAAAAGCCCAGAATCTGGCCATCAAGTATGAGAAATATGCGAAAGTACGAGCCTGATGATAGCAAATCCCAGACCTAACCATGACCTAACATGCGTTATTCTCTAAAATATTGATCGAAACCAGGTTTAATGGACTGTTTCAGTGTGGTACCACATTACTACGTGATCCAAACTAGAAAAAACCCAGGATCTGTTCAACAAGTATGTGAAGAATGCGAAAGTATGTGTCTGATGAGGGCAAATCCTAGCCCTAACCCAGACCTAATATGCGTTATCATCTAAAATATTGATCGAAACCAGGTTTAATCGACTGTTTCAGAGTGGTACCACATTACTACGTGATCCAAACCAGAAAAAGCCCTGGATCTGGCCAACAAGTATGAGAAATATGCGAAAGTATGAGCCTGATGCGGGCAAATCCTGCACCTAACCCAGATCTAACATGCGCTATCCTCTAAAATATTGATCGAGACCAGGTATAATTGACTGTTTCAGTGTGGTACCACATTACTACGTGATCCAAACCAGAAAAACCCAGGATCTGTTCAACAAGCATGTGAAGAATGCGAAGGTATGAGTCTGATGAGGGCAGATCCCAGACCTATCCCAGACCTAACATGCGTTGTCATTTAAAATATTGATCAAAACCAGGTTTAATGGACTGTTTCAGTGTGGTACCACCTTACTACGTGATGCAAACCAGAAAAAGCCAGGGATCTGTTCAACAAGTATGTGAAATATGCGAAAGTATGAGTCTGATGAGGGCAAATCCCAGGCCTAACCTAGACCTATCATGCGTTATCCTCTAAAATATTGATCGAAACCAGGTTTCATGGACTGTTTCAGTGTGATGCCACATTACCGGGTGATCCAAACCAGAAAAAGCAATGGATCTGGCTAACAAGTATGAGAAATATGCGACAGTATGAGCCTGATTAGGGCAAATCCCACACCTAACCGTGTCCTAACCGGCGTTATCCTTTAAAGTGTTGATCGAGACCAGGATTAATCGACTGTTTCTGTGTGGTACCACTTTACAACGTGATCGAAAACAGAAAAAGCCTGGGATCTTTACAACAAGTATGTGAAAAATGCGAACGTATGAGCCTGACGAGGGCAAATCCCAGACCTTTCCCAGACATAACATGCATTATCCTCTAAAATATTGGTCGAAACCAGGTTTCATGAACTGTTTCAGTGTGATACCACATTACCACGTGATCCAAACCAGAAAAAGCAACGGATCTGGCTAACAAGTATGAGAAATATGCGACAGTATGAGCCTGATGAGAGCAAATCCCAGACCTTATCCAGACCTAACATGCGTTATCCTCAAAAATATTGATCGAAACCAGGTTTAATGGACTGTTTCAGTGTGGTGCCACGTTACTACATGATCCAGACCAGTGAAAGCCCAGAATCTTGCCATCAAGTTTGAGAAATATGCGAACGTACGAGCCTGATGAGAGCAAATCCCAGACCTAACCAAGACCTAACATGCGTTATTCTCTAGAATATTGATCGAAACCAGGTTTAATGGACTGTTTCGGTGTGGTACCACGTTACTACGTGATCCAGACCAGTGAAAGCCCAGAATCTGGCATCAAGTATGAGAAATATGCGAAAGTATGAGCCTGATGCGGGCAAATCCTGGACCTAACCCAGACCTAACATGCGTTATCCTCTAAAATATTGATCGCGACCAGGTATAATTGACTGTTTCAGTGTGGTACTACATCAGTATGTGATCCAATCCAGAAAATGCAACGTATCTGGCAAACAGGTATGAGAAATGTGCGAAAGTATGAGCCTGATGAGGGCAAATCCCACACCTAACCGAGTCTTAACCGGCGTTATCCTCTAAAATGTTGATCGTGTCCAGGTTTAGTCGACTGTTTCAGTGTGGTACCACATTACTACCTCATCCAAACCAGAAAGAGCCCAGGATCTGTTCAACAAGTATGTGAAGAATGCGAAAGTACGAGCCTGACGAGGGCAAATCCCAGACCTTTCCCAGACATAACATGCGTTATCCTCTAAAATATTGGTCGGAACCAGGTTTCATGGACTGTTTCAGTGTGATACCACATTACCACGTGCTCCAAACCAGAAAAAGCAATGGATCTGGCTAACAAGTATGAGAAATATGCGACAGTATGAGCCTGATGAGGGCAAATCCCACACCTAACCATGTCCTAACCGGCGTTATCCTGTAAAATGTTGAACGAGACCAGGATTAATCGACGGTTTCAGTGTGGTACCAGTTTACTACGTGAACCAAACCAGAAAAAGCCAGGGATCTGTTCAACAGGTGTTTGAAATATGCGAAAGTATGAGTCTGATGAGGGCAAATCCCAGGCCTAACCTAGACCTAACATGCGTTATCCTCTAAAATATTTATCGAAACCAGGTTTAGTTGACAGTTTCTGTGTGGTACCACTTTACTACGTGATCCAAACCAGAAAAAGCCAGGGATCTGTTCAACAAGTATGTGAAAAATGCGAAAATATGACCCTGGTGAGGACAAATCCCACACCTAACCATGTCCTAACCGGCGTTATCCTGTAAAATGTTGAACGAGACCAGGATTAATCGACGGTTTCAGTGTGGTACCAGTTTACTACGTGAACCAAACCAGAAAAAGCCAGGGATCTGTTCAACAGGTGTTTGAAATATGCGAAAGTATGAGTCTGATGAGGGCAAATCCCAGGCCTAACCAAGACCTAACTTGCGTTATCCTCTAAAATATTGAGCGAAACCAGGTTTAATTGACTGTTTCAGTGTGGTACCACATTACTACGTGATCCAAACCACAAAAACCCAGGATCCGTTCAACAAGTATGTGAAGAATGCGAAAGTATGTGTCTGATGAGGGAAAATCCCAGGCCTAACCTAGACCTAACATCCGATTCCCTCAAAAATATTTATCAGTACCAGGTTTAATTGAATATTTCAGTGTGGTACCACATTTCTACGTGATCCAAACCAGAAAAAGCCAGGGATCTGTTCAACAAGTATGTGAAAAATGCGAAAATATGACCCTGATGAGGACAAATCCCAGACCTATCCCAGACCTAACTTGCGTTATCCTCTAAAATATTGATCGAAACTAGGTTTAATTTACTGATTCAGTGTGGTACCACATTACTACGTGATCCAAACCTGAAAAAACCCCGGATCTGTTCAACAAGTATGTGAAGAATGCGAAAGTATGTGTCTGATGAGGGAAAATCCCAGGCCTAACCTAGACCTAACATGCGTTACCCTCAAAAATACTGACCGAAACCAGGTTTAATCGACTGTTTCAGTGTGGTACCACATTACTTTGTGATCCAAACCAGAAAAAGCCCAGAATCAGGCCATGAACTATGAGAAATATTCGAAAGTACGAGCCTGATGAGGGCAAATCCTAGACCTAACCCAGACCTAACATGCGTTATCCTCAAAAATATTGATCGAAACCAGGTTTAATCGACTGTTTCAGTGGGGTACCACATTACTGCGTGATCCAAACCAGAAAAATACCCAGGATCTGTTCAACAAGTATGTGTAGAACGCGGAAATATGACCCTGATGAGGGCAAATCCTAGACCTAACCCATAGCCTAACATGCGTTATCCTCTAATATATTTATCAAGACCAGGTTTAATTGAATGTTTCAGTGTGGTATCTCATTACTACGTGATCCAAACCTGAAAAAACCCAGGATCCGTCAACAAGTATGTGACGAATGCGAAAGTATGTGTCTGATGTGGGCAAATCCCAGGCCTAACCTAGACGGAACATGTGTTAACCTCTAAAATATTGATCGAAACCAGGTTTAATGGTCTGTTTCAGTGTGCTACCACATTACTACGTGATCCAAACCAGAAAAAACCCAGGGTCTGTACAACAAATATGTGAAGAATGCGAAAGTATGAGCCTGCTGAGGGCAAATCCCAGGCCTAACCTAGACCTAACATGCGTTAAGTTCTAAAATATTGATCGAAACCAGGTTTAATGGACTGATTCAGTGTGGTACCACATTACTACGTGATCCAGACCAGAAAAAAACCCAGGATCTGGCCAACAAGCATGTGAAGAACGCGAAAATATGACCCTGATGAGGGCAAATCCCAGACCTATACCAGACCTAACTTGCGTTGTCCTCTAAAACATTTATCAAGATCAGGTTTAATTGAATGTTTCAGTGTGGTACCACATTACTATGTGATCCAAACCAGAAAAATACCCAGGATCTGTTCACCAAGTATGTGAAGAACGCGAGAATATGACCCTGATGAGGGCAAATCCCAGACCTATACCAGACCTAACTTGCGTTGTCCTCTAAAATATTGATGGAAACCAGGTTTAATTGACTGTTTCAGTGTGGTACCACATTACTACGTGATCCAATCCAGAAAAAGACCTGGATCTAGCCATCAAGTATGGGAAATATGCGAAAGTATGAGCCTGATGAGGGCAAATCCTAGATCTAACCCATAGCCTAACATGCGTTATCCTCTAATATATTTATCAAGACCAGGTTTAATTGAATGTTTCAGTGTGGTACCACATTACTACGTGATCCAAACCAGAAAAATACCCGGGATCTGTTCAACAAGCATGTGAAGAACGCGAAAATATGACCCTGATGAGGGCAAATCCCAGACCTATACCAGACCTAACTTGCGTTGTCCTCTAAAATATTGATGGAAACCAGGTCTAATTGACTGTTTCAGTGTGGTACCACATTACTACGTGATCCAATCCAGAAAAAGCCCTGGATCTAGCCATCAAGTATGAGTAATATGCGAAAGTATGAGCCTGATGAGGGCAAATCCTAGATCTAACCCATAGCCTAACATGCGTTATCCTCTAATATATTTATCAAGACCAGGTTTAATTGAATGTTTCAGTGTGGTACCACATTACTACGTGATCCAAACCTGAAAAAACCCAGGATCCGTTCAACAAGTATGTGAAGAATGCGAAAGTATGAGCCTGACGAGGGCAAATCCCGGAACTATCCCAGACATAACTTGCGTTATCCTCTAAAATATTGATCGAAAACATGTTTAATCGACTATTTCAGTGTGGTACCACATTACTGCGTGATCCAAACCAGAAAAATACCCAGGAACTGTTCAACAAGTATGTGTAGAACGCGGAAATATGACCCAGGTGAGGGCAAATCCCGGGCCTAACCTAGACCTAACATGCGTTATCCTCAAAAATATTGATCGAAACCAGGTTTAATCGACTGCTTCAGTGTGGTACCACGTTACTACCTGATCCAAACCAGAAAAATACCCAGGATCTGTTCAACAAGTATGTGAAGAACGCGAAAATAAGACCCTGATAATGGCAAATCCCAGACCTATACCAGACCTAACTTGCGTTGTCCTCTAAAATATTGATGGAAACCAGGTCTAATTGACTGTTTCAGTGTGCTACCACATTACTACGTGATCCAAACCAGAAAAGAACCCAGGGTCTGTACAACAAATATGTGAAGAATGCGAAAGTATGAGCCTGCTGAGGGCAAATCCCAGGCCTAACCTAGACCTAACATGCGTTAAGTTCTAAAATATTGATCGAAACCAGGTTTAATGGACTGATTCAGTGTGGTACCACATTACTACGTGATCCAGACCAGAAAAAAACCCAGGATCTGGCCAACAAGTATGAGAAATATGCGGAAGTACGAGACTGATGAGTGCAAATCCCAGACCTAACCATGACCTAACATGGGTTATTCTCTAAAATATTGATCGAAACCAGGTTTAATGGACTGTTTCAGTGTGGTACCACATTTCTACGTGATCCAAAAGAGAAAAAGCCCAGAATCAGGCCATGAACTATGAGAAATATGCGAAAGTACGAGCCTGATGACAGCAAATCTCAGACCTAACCAAGACCTATCAAGCGTTATTCTCTAAAATATTGATCGAAACCAGGTTTAATCGACTGTTTCAGTGTGGTACCTCATTACTACCTGATCCAAACCAGAAAAATACCCGGGATCTGTTCAACAAGCATGTGAAGAACGCGAAAATATGACCCTGATGAGGGCAAATCCCAGACCTATACCAGACCTAACTTGCGTTGTCCTCTAAAATATTGATGGAAACCAGGTCTAATCGACTATTTCAGTGTAGTACCACATTACTGCGTGATCCAAACCAGAAAAATACCCGGGATCTGTTCAACAAGCATGTGAAGAACGCGAAAATATGACCCTGATGAGGGCAAATCCCAGACCTATACCAGACCTAACTTGCGTTGTCCTCTAAAACATTTATCAAGATCAGGTTTAATTGAATGTTTCAGTGTGGTACCACATTACTACGTGATCCAAACCAGAAAAATACCCAGGATCTGTTCAACAAGTATGTGAAGAACGCGGAAATATGACCCTGATGAGGGCAAATCCCGGGCCTAACCTAGACCTAACATGAGTTATCCTCAAAAATATTCATCGAAACCAGGTTTAATCGACTGTTTCAGTGTGGTACCACATTACTACCTGATCCAAACCAGAAAAATACCCAGGATCTGTTCAACAAGTATGTGAAGAACGCGAAAATATGACCCTAATGAGGGCAAATCCCAGACCTATACCAGACCTAACTTACGTTGTCCTCTAAAATATTGATGGAAACCAGGTTTAATGGACTGTTTCAGTGTGGTACCACATTACTACGTGATGCAATCCAGAAAAAGCCCTGGATCTAGCCATCAAGTATGAGAAATATGCGAAGGTACGAGCCTGCTGAGAGCAAATCCCAGACCTAACCATGACCTAACATGCGTTATTCTCTAAAATATTGATCGAAACCAGGTTTAATGGACTGTTTCAGTGTGGTACCACATTACAACGTGATCCAAACCAGAAAAATCCCAGGATCTGTTCAACAAGTATGTGAAAAACGCGAAACTATGAGCCTGATGAGGGCAAATCCCAGACCTAACCATGACCTAACATGCGTCATTCTCTGAAATATTGATCGAAACCAGGTTTAATGGACTGTTTCAGTGTGGTACCACATTACTACGCGATCCAAAACAGAAAAAACCCAGGATCTGTTCAACCAGTATGTGAAAAACGCGAAACTATGAGCCTGATGGGGGAAATCCCAGACCTATACCAGACCTAACTTACGTTGCCCTCTAAAATATTGATGGAAACCAGGTTTAATGGACTGTTTCAGTGTGGTACCACATTACTACGCGATCCAATCCAGAAAAAGCCCTGGATCTAGCCATCAAGTATGAGAAATATGCGAAAGTATGAGCCTGATGAGGGCAAATCCTAGACCTAACCCAGACCTAACATGCGTTATTCTCTAAAATATTTATCAAGACCAGGTTTAATTGAATGTTTCAGTGTGGTACCACATCACTATATGATCCAAACCAGAAAAATACCCAGGATCCGTTCATCAAGTATGTGAAGAATGCGAAAATATGACCCTGATGAGGGCAAATCCCAGACCTATACCAGACCTAACTTACGTTGTCCTCTAAAATATTGATGGAAACCAGGTTTAATTGACTGTTTCAGTGTGGTACCACATTACTACGTGATCTAATCCAGAAAAAGCCCTGGATCTAGCCATCAAGTATGGGAAATATGCGAAAGTATGAGCCTGATGAGGGCAAATCCTAGACCTAACCCATAGCCTAACATGCGTTATCCTCTAATATATTTATCAAGACCAGGTTTAATTGAATGTTTCAGTGTGGTATCTCATTACTACGTGATCCAGACCAGAAAAAAACCCAGGATCTGGCCAACAAGTATGAGAAATATGCGAAAGTATGAGTCTGATGAGGGCAAATCCCAGGACTAACCTTGACCTAACATGAGTTATCCTCTAAACTATTCATCGAAACCAGGTTAAATGGGCTTTATCAGTGTGATACCACATTACCACATGATCCAAACCAGAAAAAGCAATAGATCTGGCCATCAAGTTTGAGAAATATGCGAAAATATGAGCCTGATTAGGGCAAATCCTAGACCTAACCCAGACCTAACATGCGTTATCCTCCAAAATATTTATCAAGACCAGGTTTAATTGAATGTTTCAGTGTGGTACCACATTACTACGGCATCCAAACCAGAAAAAGCCCAGAATCCGTTCAACAAGTCTGTGAAGAATGCGAAAGTATGTGTCTGATGAGGGAAAATCCCAGGCCTAACCTAGACCTAACCCAGACCTAACCCTCAAAAATACTGACCGAAACCAGGTTTAATCGACTGTTTCAGTGTGGTACCACATTACTATGTGATCCAAACCAGAAAAAGCCCAGAATCAGGCCATGAACTATGAGAAATATACGAAAGTACGAGCCTGATGAGAGCAAATCTCAGACCCAACCAAGACCTATCAAGCGTTATTCTCTAAAATATTGATCGACACCAGGTTTAATCGACTGCTTCAGTGTGGTACCACGTTACTACCTGATCCAAACCAGAAAAATACCCAGGATCTGTTCAACAAGTATGTGGAGAACTCGAAAATATGACCCTGATGATGGCAAATCCCAGACCTATACCAGACCTAACTTGCGTTGTCCTCCAAAATATTGATGGAAACCAGGTTTAATTGACTGTTTCAGTGTGGTACCACATTACTACGTGATCCAATCTAGAAAAAGCCCTGGATCTAGCCATCAAGTATGGGAAATATGCGAAAGTATGAGCCTGATGAGGGCAAATCCTAGACCTAACCCTTAACCTAACATGCGTTATCCTCTAATATATTTATCAAGACCAGGATTAATTGAATGTTTCAGTGTGGTATCTCATTACTACGTGATCCAAACCTGAAAAAACTCAGGATCTGTTCAACAAGTATGTGGAGAATGCGAAAGTATGTGTCTGATGAGGGCAAATCCCAGGCCTAACCTAGACATAACATGCGTTATCCTCTATAATATTGATCGAAACCAGGTTAAATGGACTGTTTCAGTGTGGTACCACATTACTACAGGATCCACATTTTATTAGAAAAAGCCCAGAATCTGGCCATCAAGTATGAGGAATATGCGAAAGTACGAGCCTGATGAGAGCAAATCCCAGACCTAACCATGACCTAACATGCGTTAATCTCTAAAATATTGATCGAAAACCGGTTTAATCGACTATTTCAGTGTAGTACCACATTACTGCGTGATCCAAACCAGAAAAATACCCGGGATCTGTTCAACAAGCATGTGAAGAACGCGAAAATATGACCCTGATGAGGGCAAATCCCAGACCTATACCAGACCTAACTTGCGTTGTCCTCTAAAACATTTATCAAGATCAGGTTTAATTGAATGTTTCAGTGTGGTACCACATTACTACGTGATCCAATCCAGAAAAAGCCCTGGATCTAGCCATCAAGTATGAGTAATATGCGAAAGTATGAGCCTGATGAGGGCAAATCCTAGACCTAACCCAGACCTAACATGCGTTATCCTCTAAAATATTTATCAAGACCAGGTTTAATTGAATGTTTCAGTGTGGTACCACATTACTACGTGATCCAAACCAGAAAAATACCCAGGATCTGTTGAACAAGTATGTGAAGAACGCGGAAATATGACCCTGATGAGGGCAAATCCCGGGCCTAACCTAGACCTAACATGAGTTATCCTCAAAAATATTGATCGAAACCAGGTTTAATCGACTGTTTCAGTGTGGTACCAGATTACTACCTGATCCAAACCAGAAAAATACCCAGGATCTGTTCAACAAGTATGTGAAGAACGCGAAAATATGACCCTAATGAGGGCAAATCCCAGACCTATACCAGACCTAACTTACGTTGTCCTCTTAAATATTGATGGAAACCAGGTTTAATGGACTGTTTCAGTGTGGTACCACATTACTACGTGATCCAATCCAGAAAAAGCCCTGGATCTAGCCATCAAGTATGAGAAATATGCGAAGGTACGAGCCTGATGAGAGCAAATCCCAGACCTAACCATGACCTAACATGCGTTATTCTCTAAAATATTGATCGAAACCAGGTTTAATGGACTGTTTCAGTGTGGTGCCACATTACAACGTGATCCAAACCAGAAAAAACCCAGGATCTGTTCAACAAGTATGTGAAAAACGCGAAACTATGAGCCTGATGAGGGCAAATCCCAGACCTAACCATGACCTAACAAGCGTCATTCTCTAAAATATTGATCGAAACCAGGTTTAATGGACTGTTTCAGTGTGGTACCACATTACTACGTGATCCAATCCAGAAAAAGCCCTGGATCTAGCCATCAAGTATGAGAAATATGCGAAGGTACGAGCCTGATGAGGGCAAATCCCAGACCTATCCCAGACATAACATGCGTTATTCTCTAAAATATTGATCGAAACCAGGTTTAATTGAATGTTTCAGTGTGGTACCACAATACTACGGGATCCAAACCAGAAAAAGTCCAGAATCTGGCAACCAAGTATGAGAAATATGCGAAAGTACGAGCCTGATGAGAGCAAATCCCAGACCTAACCATGACCTAACATGCGTTATTCTCTAAAATATTGATCGAAACCAGGTTTAATGGACTGTTTCAGTGTGGTACCACATTACAACGTGATCCAAACCAGAAAAAACCCAGGATCTGTTCAACAAGTATGTGAAAAACGCGAAACTATGAGCCTGATGAGGGCAAATCCCAGACCTAACCATGACCTAACATGCGTTATTCTCTAAAATATTGATCGAAACCAGGTTTAATGGACTGTTTCAGTGTGGTACCACATTACTACGCGATCCAAAACAGAAAAAACCCAGGATCTGTTCAACCAGTATGTGAAAAACGCGAAACTATGAGCCTGATGAGGGCAAATCCCAGACCTATCCCAGACCCAACATGCGTTATTCTCTAAAATATTGATCGAAACTAGGTTTAATTTACTGTTTCAGAGTGGTACCACATTACTACATGATCCAATCCAGAAAAAGCCCAGGATCTAGCCATGAAGTATGAGAAATATGCGAAATTATGAGCCTGATTAGGGCAAATCCTAGACATAACCCAGATCTAACATGCGTTATCCTCTAAAATATTTATCAAGACCAGGTTTAATTGAATGTTTCAGTGTGGTACCACATTACTACGTGATCCAAACCAGAAAAATACCCAGGATCTGTTCACCAAGTATGTGAAGAACGCGAGAATATGACCCTGATGAGGGCAAATCCCAGACCTATAACAGACCTAACTTGCGTTGTCCTCTGAAATATTGATGGAAACCAGGTTTAATTGACTGTTTCAGTGTGGTACCACATTACTACGTGATCCAATCCAGAAAAAGCCCTGGATCTAGCCATCAAGTATGAGTAATATGCGAAAGTATGAGCCTGATGAGGGCAAATCCTAGACCTAACCCAGACCTAACATGCGTTATCCTCTAAAATATTTATCAAGACCAGGTTTAATTGAATGTTTCAGTGTGGTACCACATTACTACGTGATCCAAACCAGAAAAATACCCAGGATCTGTTGAACAAGTATGTGAAGAACGCGGAAATATGACCCTGATGAGGGCAAATCCCGGGCCTAACCTAGACCTAACATGAGTTATCCTCAAAAATATTGATCGAAACCAGGTTTAATCGACTGTTTCAGTGTGGTACCACATTACTACGTGATCCAATCCAGAAAATGCCCTGGATCTAGCCATCAAGTATGAGAAATATGCGAAGGTACGAGCCTGATGAGAGCAAATCCCAGACCTAACCATGACCTAACATGCGTTATTCTCTAAAATATTGATCGAAACCAGGTTTAATGGACTGTTTCAGTGTGGTGCCACATTACAACGTGATCCAAACCAGAAAAAACCCAGGATCTGTTCAACAAGTATGTGAAAAACGCGAAACTATGAGCCTGATGAGGGCAAATCCCAGACCTAACCATGACCTAACAAGCGTCATTCTCTAAAATATTGATCGAAACCAGGTTTAATGGACTGTTTCAGTGTGGTACCACATTACAACGTGATCCAAACCAGAAAAAACCCAGGATCTGTTCAACAAGTATGTGAAAAACGCGAAACTATGAGCCTGATGAGGGCAAATCCCAGACCTATCCCAGACATAACATGCGTTATTCTCTAAAATATTGATCGAAAGTAGGTTTAATTTACTGTTTCAGAGTGGTACCACATTACTACATGATCCAATCCAGAAAAAGCCCAGGATCCAGCCATGAAGTATGAGAAATATGCGAAATTATGAGCCTGATTAGGGCAAATCCTAGACATAAACCAGATCTAACATGCGTTATCCTCTAAAATATTTATCAAGACCAGGTTTAATTGAATGTTTCAGTGTGGTACCACAATACTACGGGATCCAAACCAGAAAAAGTCCAGAATCTGGCAACCAAGTATGAGAAATATGCGAAAGTACGAGCCTGATGAGAGCAAATCCCAGACCTAACCATGACCTAACATGCGTTATTCTCTAAAATATTGATCGAAACCAGGTTTAATGGACTGTTTCAGTGTGGTACCACATTACAACGTGATCCAAACCAGAAAAAACCCAGGATCTGTTCAACAAGTATGTGAAAAACGCGAAACTATGAGCCTGATGAGGGCAAATCCCAGACCTAACCATGACCTAACATGCGTTATTCTCTAAAATATTGATCGAAACCAGGTTTAATGGACTGTTTCAGTGTGGTACCACATTACTACGCGATCCAAAACAGAAAAAACCCAGGATCTGTTCAACCAGTATGTGAAAAACGCGAAACTATGAGCCTGATGAGGGCAAATCCCAGACCTATCCCAGACCCAACATGCGTTATTCTCTAAAATATTGATCGAAACTAGGTTTAATTTACTGTTTCAGAGTGGTACCACATTACTACATGATCCAATCCAGAAAAAGCCCAGGATCTAGCCATGAAGTATGAGAAATATGCGAAATTATGAGCCTGATTTGGACAAATCCTAGACATAACCCAGATCTAACATGCGTTATCCTCTAAAATATTTGTCATGACCAGGTTTAATTGAATGTTTCAGTGTGGTACCACAATACTACGGGATCCAAACCAGAAAAAGCCCAGAATCTGGCCACCGAGTATGAGAAATATGCGAAAGTGCGAGCTTGATCAGGGCAAATCCCAGACCTATCCGAGACCTAACTTCCGTTGTCCTCTAAAATATTGATCGAAACCAGGTTTAATGGACTGTCTCAGTGTGGTACCACATTACTACCTGATCCAATCCAGAAAAAGCCCAGAATCTGGCCATGAATTATGAGAAATATGCGAAAGTACGAGCCTGATGAGAGTGAATCCCAGGCCTAACCTAGACATAACATGTGTTATCCTCTAAAATATTGATAGAAACCAGGTTAAATGGACTGTCTCAGTGTGGCACCACATTACTACAGAATCCAAACTAGAAAAAGCCCAGAATCTGGCCATCAAGTATGAGAAATATGCGAAACTACGAGCCTGATGAGAGCAAATCCCAGACCTACCCCAGACCTAACATGCGTTATCCTCTAAAATATTTATCAAGACCAGGTTTAATTGAATGTTTCAGTGTGGTACCACATCCCTCAGGGGCTGCCAGCCTTTCAGCTGCAGTTCGGGCTTAACGAACCCGGGGTACCCGAGTCATACACACACCGTAAGCCTCCTGTTGGTCGTCACAACGACCCATTCACAATTCCCTATTGGTTTTGTGAATGGTACGTGACGGCAGGAGGAACGGGGGTCTTGGCTTAACCGCCTGGGCCACGAGTATGGCGACTCTATAAAATCGCCCTCCAATCCTAAGCTATGGTGCGCGGCGATGGGATGCATGGTTGGGGGAGAAGGCCCAATCCCAAGCGACCACCTCCGGGGAACCTGCCGAACCCCCGGAGTATATAGGCTTACCCGGGTAAGGCGGCTCTGCCCGGGCGGACCTTTTCTTCCGACCTGCTCGTGGGAATATTATGGAGTTCAATATTAAAACGGGGATGGGACGGGGTAAGTCAGAGGGGGAGGACGAAGGCGGTGTTGGGACTGGAGTGACGGCGCTCGCGCCGCCTCCAGCGCCTGGCCCGGCTTCGTGGAAGGTGGAGGAGGACGACGAGACTGCGTCAGTCTCGTCCTTCTCCTCCACCAGGAGCCTCATAGGCTCTAAGAGGAAGAGGGCGGGGCAGGCCGTCGTCGAGGTGGGCGGGGCGATGAGCCCGTCGGTGAGGCTGAGTTGCCTCAGGGACGAGGTGACCGAGGAGATATCGGAGAGGATCTCCTCGTCCCTGAGGCGGGTGGAGAAAGTCGCCGCTGCCTGCGCCTTTAAGGGGCAGAAAAGCGGTGGCGCGGAGGCCCTGAAGGCCGCGGCGGAGGAAATGAGGGAGGCGGCGCGGGAGCTCAGAGGGCGGAACGCCCGTCTGCAGCTCCTGTTGGAGGAGGAGCGACAGGGGAGCAGGAGGGCAGAGGCGCTGTGGAACAGCGCGGCCCTCCCTCCCATCCTCCCTCCTCCTCCACCGCCGCGTCCCTCGGCGGAGGTAAATAAGCGGAGTGCGGCGGCAGTGGTGCGGGGCACCGCGGGCCCCTCCACCCGCACTCCGCCCGTGAAGAAGTCCCCGTCCTCCTCAGAAGACGATCTTCTGAGGAGGATTGGGGACATGATTGATGGCAAGCTGGCCGCCTTCCGGGAGGAGCTCCTCGCCGGAAGAGCGGTCAGCAGGAAGGCGGTGCCTCCCCGACCTGTCCCGGTACAGTCGGGGAAGGCAAAGAAGGGCGGAGTGAAGGCTCCGCCCAGCGTTGCGGCACCAGGGCCCCGGGTCGCGAACCCCAAGGGGGGTGGTGTACCCGTGGTCGCGGTGGTCGCGTCCTCCACAGCACCCTCCCAAGGGGGGGTGGCGTGGAGTGAGGTGGTGGGGCGGAAGGCGAAGCGGGCGGCGAGGAAGGCCTCGCAACCGCAGCCTCCGCCTCCGCCGCCGGCGGCCAAGGTAAAGGCCGCGAAGGTCGGGAAGGCACGACCAGGTCGTCCCCCAAAAACGGCAGCGGTGACGCTGACCGTTGCGCAGGGGGGCGACCTGACCCTCGCGGAGGCGATGCGGCTCGCCAGGGAGAATATCTCCCTGGAAGAGCTGGGCATCGCCTCCGTGAGGGCGAAGAGGGCCGTGACCGGGGGTCTCTTGCTGGAGATCCCCGGTGCAGAAGGCGGCGCGAAGGCGGATCGTCTCGCCCAGAGGCTCCGGGAGCAGCTGGGCGAGCGAGGTGTCCGGGTCGCCCGGCCCATTAAGCGCACGGAGATGCGCGTTTGTGGGCTGGACGACTCGGTCAGCGCACAGGATGTGTCCCGTGCCCTTGCGAGGGCGGGGGACTGTCCTGTGGAGGACCTGCGGATCGGAGAGATCCGCAGGTCGCCCTCCGGCCTCGGGTCGGTGTGGGCCCGGTGCCCCCTCTCCGCCGCCCGTAAGGTGGCGGAATCCGGGAGGGTGTTGGTGGGGTGGGTTTCGGCGCGAGTGGAAATCCTCGCGCCGCGCCCGCTCCAGTGTCACCGCTGCCTCGAATTGGGGCACGTGAGGCAGTGGTGCACCTCGCCGGTGGACCGCAGCGGTCAGTGTTACCGCTGCGGTGCCAAAGAGCACCGTGCGAGCCAGTGCTCGGCGGCCCCCCACTGCCCGCTGTGTGCGGACATGGGGAGGCCAGCCGATCACAGGGTGGGGAGCAAGAAGTGCTCCCCCCCCCTCCCGGAAGGAGAGGAAGAGGCGGGCTGCACCGGCTCCGGTGCCGAGGGCGGTGGCATCGTCCTCCATGGAGGTGGACGGTGCTACGGGGACGGATGGCCGGGAGGAGGCTGGCGCGGCCATTAATTAATGCCGCCCCGCCTCCTCCTCCAGGCCAACCTCAACCACTGCCGCGCGGCACAGGACTTGATGTCCCAAGTCCTCGCGGAGTGGGGGGTTGGCCTGGCGGTCGCCGCCGAGCCGTACCGCGTCCCTGATCACCCTCATTGGGTGGGCGACGCGGACGGCTTGGTGGCGACGGTATGGGGAGGGGGCGACGGGTCCCCACCGTTCTCCTTGTTGGAGCGCGGTCGGGGATTCGTCGCCGTGGACTGGGGGGGAGTCGCTGTGGTGGGGTGCTACATTTCGCCCCGTAGCGGTCACGCTGCGTTCGAGCTGTACTTGGCCGAGGTCGCGGCATGCGTGCAGCGCTACGCGGCCCGGCCGGTGCTGGTCCTGGGGGATTTTAATGCCAAGTCGGTGGCTTGGGGATCCCCCAGGACCTCCGTTCGCGGCGGGATCCTGGGCGATTGGGCAGCGGGGCTCGACCTCCGGGTATTGAACCGGGGGTCGGAGCACACATGCGTGCGGCGATATGGGGGTCCATCGTGGATGTTGGATTCGCGACCCCCAACGCCGTGCGCATGGTGTCGGGTTGGCACGTGGTCGCGGGGGCAGAAACACTCTCCGATCACCGGTACATCCGGATGGAGGTCTCTGCCGCCGCGAGTGCATCCCGACACGGCCGCCTGCGTGGCACCCCACCACGCCGCTGGGCGCTTCGGCGCCTGGACAAGGACGCCCTGATGGCAGCTGCCCTCGCTGCAACTTGGCCGCAGGGAGCGGCCGAGTTGCCGAGCATAGAGGAGGAGGTCGCCCGGCTCGGAGCATTGGTCGCGGGTATTTGCGACGCGGCGATGCCTCGGGTCGGGCGGGCTTCTCCTCGCCGGGCGGTGTACTGGTGGTCGGACGCGATCGCGGAGTTGCGAGTCGCGACTGTCCGCGCCCGACGCCAGTACACCCGCGTGCGCCGTCGTCAACGTACAGGCGACGGCGTGGCGCGGGCGAGGGCAGCTGATGACCTCTATGGAACATACCGCGTGGCGCGGGTTGCTCTGCAGGTCGCCATCAAACGGGCCAAGACCCGGGCATGGAAGGAGCTCCTCCAGACCCTTGATGACGATCCATGGGGGCGCCCATATAAGGTGGTGCTGAATAAGCTCCGCCCGTGGGCGCCCCCCGTCACCGAGGGTCTTGACCCCCGGCTGCTGGAGGACGTGGTCAATACACTCTTCCCAATTGGGGAGAGGGGACCGCGTCCTCCGGCGGCGGCGGCTGTCCCAGTGGAGTGGACGGCCGAGCTGGGGGTCACGCAGGAGGAGCTGGCAGCGGCCATCAGACGGCTCGGGGTTCGTAACACGGCCCCGGGTCCGGATGGTGTGCCCGGCCGGGTTTGGGTCTTGACCCAGGGCGTCCTTGGGGCCGACCTCAGGCGGTTGTTCGACCGCTGCCTGAGGGACGGGCGATTCCCCCCCAGTTGGAAGGTGGCGAGGATGGTCCTCCTCCGGAAGGAGGGTCGGCCCGCGGAGTCTCCCTCCGCATACCGGCCCATTTGTCTCCTCGACGAGGTGGGCAAGCTCTTCGAGCGGGTGATTGCTGCCCGCCTCGTCGAGCACCTGTCGCGGGGTGATCCCGGTCTGGCCGACTGCCAGTTCGGTTTCCGGGGGGGCCGATCGACTATCGACACGATAGGTCGTGTGAGGGCCCTCTCGGGTGCGGCCGTCTCCCGGGGAGGGGTGGCATTGGCAATATCCTTGGATATTGCCAATGCCTTTAACACCCTCCCCTGGGAAGAGATAAGGAGGGGACTCGAATATCATCGGGTCCCCCCTTGTCTCAGGGCGGTCGTGGGGGATTATCTCCGCGGCAGGTGGATCGAGTATCCGGGCCGGGATGGTGATATGCGGAGGGAGGTGTACTGCGGTGTTCCGCAGGGGTCGGTCCTCGGGCCACTCCTGTGGAACATCGCGTACGACTCGGTGTTGCGGGCCGGCCTCCCCGACGGCGTCAGCACGGTGTGTTATGCGGATGACACACTGGTGCTGGCCGTCGGGGCGCACTGGGGGAGGGCCATGCGTCGCGCGGAGGAGGGGTCGCAACGCGTCGTCGACCGGATCAGGGGGATGGGGATGACGGTGGCGGTCCATAAGACCGAGGTGATTGCGTTTCATTCACCTCGGCAGGATCCGCCACCCCCTCTGATCCGGGTGGGTGGGGCTGACATCGAGGTGAAGCCCCAGATCAGGTATCTAGGGCTGATCCTCGATAGCCACTGGCGTTTCGAGGAGCATTTCCGCTGCCTGGTCCCCCGGTTGGAAAGGATGGTTGCGGCTCTGGGCCGGATCCTGCCCAACCTGGGGGGCCCGGCGGGCCGAGTTCGTCGCCTCTATGTGGCAATGGTCCAGTCGGTGGCCCTATACGGGGCCCCCGTCTGGGCGGACGACCTGGCTGCCTCCCGGCGCAGCATGACTATGCTGCGTCGGGTGCAGAGGCGCATGGCGCTCAGGGTCGTCCGCGGGTATCGGACCATGTCACATGAGGCGGCGACGGTTCTAGCGGGGATGCCGCCCATGGACCTGCTCGCGCGGTCGCACGCGGTGATGTACCGGCACCGCGTCGACCGTCGCGCGGGGGTGGGGGCGGTCCCGGGCGGGCAGGAACCTGCTTGGGGCGATTTGAAGCGCCAGGCCCGGCAGTCCGTGTTGCTCGCCTGGCAGGAGCGGCTGGCTCTGCCAACCGCGGGGCACCGGACTGTCGGGGCGGTTCGGCCACTCCTAAAGGAGTGGCTGGACAGAGGCCATGGCAGCCTCACCTACCGGATGGCACAGGTATTTTCCGGGCATGGCAGCTTCGGAAGATACCTGTGCCGGATAGGGAAGGAGCCGACGGCGCGTTGCTGCCACTGCGACGCTGAGCAGGACACGGCGGATCATACCCTGGAGGTATGCCCCGCGTGGGAGGGGGAGCGCCGTGTCCTGGTCGGCGTCGTCGGGCGGGATGTCTCGCTGCCGGGCGTGGTGCGCGCCATGCTCGGCAGCGAGGAGAAGTGGAGGGCCGTGGCCTCCTTCTGCGAGAACGTAATGTTGCAGAAGGAGGCCGCGGGGAGGGAACGCGAGCTTCAGCGGCGCGCTGAAGCTCGCGCACGTGCGGTGGCCCGAGGTCGTCGCCCGGTCGCGAGGCGTCGCGGGCGGCCGCCTCGGCGTGGCGGATGACCTAGGCTGGGAGGGGGGTCCTGAGGGGACCCTCCTCCCGCCAGGCGGCGCCGGGTCGGACCGGTTGGGGGTAGAAGTGCCTCCCCCTACCGGTCCGACGCAAGGGGAGGCACCCTCGGCGGTCTGGTGCGGCCATGAACGCCCGGCCGCCGAGGGGTGGAAACGGGGTCGCGGGCGGTTGCGAGTTGGGACTCGCTGCCGCCACTAAACGCGGCCCCGGGACGGATAGCGGCGGGATGGAGTGGCCCCGTCACGCCGCTATGAGGCAGTGTGTCTACTGGGGGGACCGATTGTCCCCCCGGGGGATGGGCGCGAAAGCGCGGGCACGGGGAGGATACCGGAAGAATGCTTCGAGCGATTCCCGGTATCCTCCCAAAGCGTGCCGAAGGGTCACCGTGGGGTTTTTAGTGGGTAGGTCCCGCGCCTGTCGTTGTACGGGCGCGGGGAATCCCACACACCCCTCCCACCTCTCCCCAAGGAGGTGGGAGGGAGTCTTTCGAAGATTTTCCCCACGACAAAAAAAAAAAAAAAAAAAAAAAAAAAGTGTGGTACCACATTACTACGTGATCCTAACCAGAAGAAACCCAGGATCTGTTCAACATGTATGTGGAAAATGCGAAATTATATGCCTGATTAGGGCAAATCCTAGACATTACCCAGATCTAACATGCGTTATCCTCTAAAATATTTATCAAGACTAGGTTTAATTGAATGTTTCAATGTGGTACCACAATACTACGTGATCCAAACCAGAAAAAACCCAGGATCTGTTCAACATGTATGTGGAAAATGCGAAATTATGTGCCTGATTAGGGCAAATCCTAGACCTATCCCAGACCTAACTTGCGTTGTCCTCTAAAATATTGATCGAAACCAGGTTAGATGTACTGTTTCAGTGTGGTACCACATTACTACGTGATCCAATCCTGAAAAAGCCCAGTAACTAGCCATGAAGTATGAGAAATATGCGAATTTATGAGCCTGATTTGGGCAAATCCTAGACATAACCCAGATCTAACATGCGTTATCCTCTAAAATATTTATCAAGACCAGGTTTAATTGAATGTTTCAGTCTGGTACCACAATACTACAGGATCCAATCTAGAAAAAGCCCAGAATCTGGCCATGAACCATGAGGAATATGCGAAAGTACGAGCCTGATGAGAGCAAATCCCAGACCTATCCATGACCTAACATGCGTTATTCTCTAAAATATTGATCGAAACCAGGTTTAATGGACTGTTTCGGTGTGGTACCACATTACTACGTGATCCAAAACAGAAAAAACCCAGGATCTGTTCAGCAAGTATGTGAAAAACGCGAAACTATGAGCCTGATGAGGGCAAATCCCAGACCTATCCCTGACCCAACATGCGTTATCCTCTAAAACATTTATCAAGACCAGGTTTAATTGAATGTTTCAGTGTGTTACCACATTACTACGTGATCCAAACCACAAAAAACCCAGGATCCGTTCAACAAGTATGTGAAGAATGCGAAAGTATGTGGCTGATCAGGGAAAATCCCAGGCCTAACCTAGACCTAACATGCGTTACCCTCAAAAATACTGATCGAAACCAGGTTTAATCAACTGTTTCAGTGTGGTACCACATTACTACGTAATCCAAACCAGAAAAATACCCAGGATCTGTTCAACAAGTATGTGAAGAACGCGGAAATATGACCCTGATGAGGGCAAATCCCGGGCCTAACCTAGACCTAACATGCGTTATCCTCAAAAATATTGATCGAAACCAGGTTTAATCGACTGTTTCAGTGTGGTGCCACATTACTACCTGATCCAAACCAGAAAAATACCCAGGATCTGTTCAACAAGTATGTGAAGAACGCGAAAATATGACCCTGATGAGGGCAAATCCCAGACCTATCCCAGGCCTAACTTGCGTTATCCACTAAAATATTGATCGAAACCGGGTTTAATGGACTGTTTCAGTGTGGTACCACATTACTACGTGATCCAAACCAGAAGAATACCTAGGATCTGTTCAACAAGTATGTGGAGAATGCGAAAGTATGTGTCTGATGAGGGCAAATCCCAGGCCTAACCTAGACAGAACATGCGTTATCCTCTAAAATATTGATCGAAAACAGGTTTAATGGACTGTTCCAGTGTGCTACCACATTACTACGTGATCCAAACCAGAAAAAACCCAGGATCCGTTCAACAAGTATGTGAAGAATGCGAAAGTATGTGTCTGATGAGCGAAAAACCCAGGCCTAACCTAGACCTAACATGCGTTACCCTCAAAATTATTTATCAGTACCAGGTTTAATTGAATGTTTCAGTGTGGTACCACATGTCTACGTGATTCAAACCAGAAAAAGCCAGGGATCTGTTCAACAAGTATGTGAAAAATGCGAAAATATGACCCTGATGAGGGCAAATGCCAGACCTATCCCAGACCTAACTTGCGTTATCCTCTAAAACATTGATCGAAACTAGGGTTAATCAACTGTTTCAGTGTGGTACCACATTACTACGTAATCCAAACCAGAAAAATACCCAGGATCTGTTCAACAAGTATGTGAAGAACGCGGAAATATGACCCTGATGAGGGCAAATCCCGGGCCTAACCTAGACCTAACATGCGTTATCCTCAAAAATATTGATCGAAACTAGATTTAATTTACTGTTTCAGTGTGGTACCACATTACTTCCTGATCCAATCCAGAAAAAGCCCAGGATCTGTTCAACAAGTATGTGGAGAATGCGAAAGTATGTGGCTGATCAGGGAAAATCCCAGGCCTAACCAAGTTCTAACATGCGTTATCCTCAAAAATATTGATCGAAACCAGGTTTAATGGACTGTTTCAGTGTGCTACCACATTACTACGTGATCCAAACCAAAAAGAACCCAGGATCTGTTCAACAAGTATGTGGAGAATGCGAAAGTATGTGTCTGGTGAGTGCAAATCCCAGGCCTAACCTAGACAGAACATGCGATACCCTCAAAAATATTTATCAGTACCAGGTTTAATTGAATGTTTCAGTGTGGTACCACAATACTACGGGATCCAAACCAGAAAAAGCCCAGAATCTGGCCACCGAGTATGAGAAATATGCGAAAGTGCGAGCCTGATCAGGGCAAATCCCAGACCTATCCGAGACGTAACTTCCGTTGTCCTCAAATATATTGATCGAAACCAGGTTTAATGGACTGTTTCAGTGTGCTACCACATTACTACGTGATCCAAACCAGAAAAAACCCAGAATCTGTTCAACATGTATGTGGAAAATGCGAAAGTATGTGTCTGATGAGGGCAAATCCCAGGCCTAACCTAGACAGAACATGCGTTATCCTCTAAAATATTGATCGAAACCAGGTTTAATGGACTGTTTCAGTGTGCTACCACATTACTACGTGATCCAATCCTGAAAAAGCCCAGTATCTAGCCATGAAGTATGAGAAATATGCGAATTTATGAGCCTGATTTGGACAAATCCTAGACATAACCCAGATCTAACATGCGTTATCCTCTAAAATATTTGTCATGACCAGGTTTAATTGAATGTTTCAGTGTGGTACCACAATACTACGGGATCTAAACCAGAAAAAGCCCAGAATCTGGCCACCGAGTATGAGAAATATGCGAAAGTGCGAGCCTGATCAGGGCAAATCCCAGACCTATCCGAGACCTAACTTCCGTTGTCCTCTAAAATATTGAACGAAACCAGGTTTAATGGACTGTCTCAGTGTGGTACCACATTACTACCTGATCCAATCCAGAAAAAGCCCAGAATCTGGCCATGAATTATGAGAAATTTGCGAAAGTACGAGCCTGATGAGAGTGAATCCCAGGCCTAACCTAGACATAACATGTGTTATCCTCTAAAATATTGATAGAAACCAGGTTAAATGGACTGTCTCAGTGTGGCACCACATTACTACAGAATCCAAACTAGAAAAAGCCCAGAATCTGGCCATCAAGTATGAGAAATATGCGAAACTACGAGCCTGATGAGAGCAAATCCCAGACCTACCCCAGACCTAACATGCGTTATCCTCTAAAATATTTATCAAGACCAGGTTTAATTGAATGCTTCAGTGTGGTACCACATTACTACGTGATCCTAACCAGAAGAAACCCAGGATCTGTTCAACATGTATGTGGAAAATGCGAAATTATGTGCCTGATTAGGGCAAATCCTAGACATTACCCAGATCTAACATGCGTTATCCTCTAAAATATTTAGCAAGACCAGGTTTAATTGAATGTTTCAATGTGGTACCACAATACTACGTGATCCAAACCAGAAAAAACCCAGGATCTGTTCAACATGTATGTGGAAAATGCGAAATTATGTGCCTGATTAGGGCAAATCCTAGACCTATCCCAGACCTAACTTGCGTTGTCCTCTAAAATATTGATCGAAACCAGGTTAAATGTACTGTTTCAGTGTGGTACCACATTACTACGTGATCCAATCCTGAAAAAGCCCAGTATCTAGCCATGAAGTATGAGAAATATGCGAATTCATGAGCCTGATTTGGGCAAATCCTAGACATAACCCAGATCTAACATGCGTTATCCTCTAAAATATTTATGAAGACCAGGTTTAATTGAATGTTTCAGTGTGGTACCACAATACTACAGGATCCAATCTAGAAAAAGCCCAGAATCTGGCCATGAACCATGAGGAATATGCGAAAGTACGAGCCTGATGAGAGTGAATCCCAGGCCTAACCTAGACATAACATGTGTTATCCTCTAAAATATTGATAGAGACCAGGTTAAATGGACTGTCTCAGTGTGGCACCACATTACTACAGAATCCAAACTAGAAAAAGCCCAGAATCTGGCCATCAAGTATGAGAAATATGCGAAACTACGAGCCTGATGAGAGCAAATCCCAGACCTACCCCAGACCTAACATGCGTTATCCTCTAAAATATTTATCAAGACCAGGTTTAATTGAATGTTTCAGTGTGGTACCACATTACTACGTGATCCTAACCAGAAGAAACCCAGGATCTGTTCAACATGTATGTGGAAAATGCGAAATTATGTGCCTGATTAGGGCAAATCCTAGACATTACCCAGATCTAACATGCGTTATCCTCTAAAATATTTATCAAGACCAGGTTTAATTGAATGTTTCAATGTGGTACCACAATACTACGTGATCCAGACCAGAAAAAACCCAGGATCTGTTCCACATGTATGTGGAAAATGCGAAATTATGTGCCTGATTAGGGCAAATCCTAGACCTATCCCAGACCTAACTTGCGTTGTCCTCTAAAATATTGATCGAAACCAGGTTAAATGTACTGTTTCAGTGTGGTACCACATTACTACGTGATCCAATCCTGAAAAAGCCCAGTATCTAGCCATGAAGTATGAGAAATATGCGAATTTATGAGCCTGATTTGGGCAAATCCTAGACATAACCCAGATCTAACATGCGTTATCCTCTAAAATATTTATCAAGACCAGGTTTAATTGAATGTTTCGGTCTGGTACCACAATACTACAGGATCCAATCTAGAAAAAGCCCAGAATCTGGCCATGAACCATGAGGAATATGCGAAAGTACGAGTCTGATGAGGGCAAATCCCAGGCCTAACCATGACCTAACTTGCGTTGTCCTCTAAAATATTAATGGAAACCAGGTCTAATTGACTGTTTCAGTGTGCTACCACATTACTACGTGATCCAAACCAGAAAAAACCCAGGGTCTGTACAACAAATATGTGAAGAATGCGAAAGTATGAGCCTGATGAGGGCAAATCCCAGACCTATCCCAGACCCAACATGCGTTATCCTCTAAAACATTTATCAAGACCAGGTTTAATTGAATGTTTCAGTGTGTTACCACATTACTACGTGATCCAAACCACAAAAAACCCAGGATCCGTTCAACAAGTATGTGAAGAATGCGAAAGTATGTGGCTGATCAGGGAAAATCCCAGGCCTAACCTAGACCTAACATGCGTTACCCTCAAAAATACTGATCGAAACCAGGTTTAATCAACTGTTTCAGTGTGGTACCACATTACTACCTGATCCAAACCAGAAAAATACCCAGGATCTGTTCAACAAGTATGTGAAGAACGCGAAAATATGACCATGATGAGGGCAAATCCCAGACCTATCCCAGACCTAACTTGCGTTATCCACTAAAATATTGATCGAAACCGGGTTTAATGGACTGTTTCAGTGTGGTACCACATTACTACGTGATCCAAACCAGAAGAATACCTAGGATCTGTTCAACAAGTATGTGGAGAATGCGAAAGTATGTGTCTGATGAGGGCAAATCCCAGGCCTAACCATGACCTAACATGCGTTATTCTCTAAAATATTGATCGAAACCAGGTTTAATGGACTGTTTCAGTGTGGTACCACATTACTACGTGATCCAAAACAGAAAAAACCCAGGATCTGTTCAGCAAGTATGTGAAAAACGCGAAACTATGAGCCTGATGAGGGCAAATCCCAGACCTATCCCAGACCCAACATGCGTTATCCTCTAAAACATTTATCAAGACCAGGTTTAATTGAATGTTTCAGTGTGTTACCACATTACTACGTGATCCAAACCACAAAAAACCCAGGATCCGTTCAACAAGTATGTGAAGAATGCGAAAGTATGTGGCTGATCAGGGAAAATCCCAGGCCTAACCTAGACCTAACATGCGTTACCCTCAAAAATACTGATCGAAACCAGGTTTAATCAACTGTTTCAGTGTGGTACCACATTACTACCTGATCCAAACCAGAAAAATACCCAGGATCTGTTCAACAAGTATGTGAAGAACGCGAAAATATGACCATGATGAGGGCAAATCCCAGACCTATCCCAGACCTAACTTGCGTTATCCACTAAAATATTGATCGAAACCGGGTTTAATGGACTGTTTCAGTGTGGTACCACATTACTACGTGATCCAAACCAGAAGAATACCTAGGATCTGTTCAACAAGTATGTGGAGAATGCGAAAGTATGTGTCTGATGAGGGCAAATCCCAGGCCTAACCAAGATCTAACATGCGTTATCCTCAAAAATACTGATCGAAACCAGGTTTAATCAACTGTTTCAGTGTGGTACCACATTACTACCTGATCCAAACCAGAAAAATACCCAGGATCTGTTCAACAAGTATGTGAAGAACGCGAAAATATGACCATGATGAGGGCAAATCCCAGACCTATCCCAGACCTAACTTGCGTTATCCACTAAAATATTGATCGAAACCGGATTTAATGGACTGTTTCAGTGTGGTACCACATTACTACGTGATCCAAACCAGAAGAATACCTAGGATCTGTTCAACAAGTATGTGGAGAATGCGAAAGTATGTGTCTGATGAGGGCAAATCCCAGGCCTAACCATGACCTAACATGCGTTATTCTCTAAAATATTGATCGAAACCAGGTTTAATGGACTGTTTCAGTGTGGTACCACATTACTACGTGATCCAAAACAGAAAAAACCCAGGATCTGTTCAGCAAGTATGTGAAAAACGCGAAACTATGAGCCTGATGAGGGCAAATCCCAGACCTATCCCAGACCCAACATGCGTTATCCTCTAAAACATTTATCAAGACCAGGTTTAATTGAATGTTTCAGTGTGTTACCACATTACTACGTGATCCAAACCACAAAAAACCCAGGATCCGTTCAACAAGTATGTGAAGAATGCGAAAGTATGTGGCTGATCAGGGAAAATCCCAGGCCTAACCTAGACCTAACATGCGTTACCCTCAAAAATACTGATCGAAACCAGGTTTAATCAACTGTTTCAGTGTGGTACCACATTACTACCTGATCCAAACCAGAAAAATACCCAGGATCTGTTCAACAAGTATGTGAAGAACGCGAAAATATGACCATGATGAGGGCAAATCCCAGACCTATCCCAGACCTAACTTGCGTTATCCACTAAAATATTGATCGAAACCGGGTTTAATGGACTGTTTCAGTGTGGTACCACATTACTACGTGATCCAAACCAGAAGAATACCTAGGATCTGTTCAACAAGTATGTGGAGAATGCGAAAGTATGTGTCTGATGAGGGCAAATCCCAGGCCTAACCATGACCTAACTTGCGTTGTCCTCTAAAATATTAATGGAAACCAGGTCTAATTGACTGTTTCAGTGTGCTACCACATTACTACGTGATCCAAACCAGAAAAAACCCAGGGTCTGTACAACAAATATGTGAAGAATGCGAAAGTATGAGCCTGCTGAGGGCAAATCCCAGGCCTAACCTAGACCTAACATGCGTTAAGTTCTAAAATATTGATCGAAACCAGGTTTAATGGACTGATTCAGTGTGGTACCACATTACTACGTGATCCAGACCAGAAAAAAACCCAGGATCTGGCCAACAAGTATGAGAAATATGCGGAAGTACGAGCCTGATGAGTGCAAATCCCAGACCTAACCATGACCTAACATGGGTTATTCTCTAAAATATTGATCGAAACCAGGTTTAATGGACTGTTTCAGTGTGGTACCACATTTCTACGTGATCCAAAAGAGAAAAAGCCCAGAATCAGGCCATGAACTATGAGAAATATGCGAAAGTACGAGCCTGATGACAGCAAATCTCAGACCTAACCAAGACCTATCAAGCGTTATTCTCTAAAATATTGATCGAAACCAGGTTTAATCGACTGTTTCAGTGTGGTACCTCATTACTACCTGATCCAAACCAGAAAAATACCCGGGATCTGTTCAACAAGCATGTGAAGAACGCGAAAATATGACCCTGATGAGGGCAAATCCCAGACCTATACCAGACCTAACTTGCGTTGTCCTCTAAAATATTGATGGAAACCAGGTCTAATTGACTGTTTCAGTGTGGTACCACATTACTACGTGATCCAATCCAGAAAAAGCCCTGGATCTAGCCATCAAGTATGAGTAATATGCGAAAGTATGAGCCTGATGAGGGCAAATCCTAGACCTAACCCAGACCTAACATGCGTTATCCTCTAAAATATTTATCAAGACCAGGTTTAATTGAATGTTTCAGTGTGGCACCACATTACTACGTGATCCAAACCAGAAAAATACCCAGGATCTGTTCAACAAGTATGTGAAGAACGCGGAAATATGACCCTGATGAGGGCAAATCCCGGGCCTAACCTAGACCTAACATGAGTTATCCTCAAAAATATTCATCGAAACCAGGTTTAATCGACTGTTTCAGTGTGGTACCACATTACTACCTGATCCAAACCAGAAAAATACCCAGGATCTGTTCAACAAGTATGTGAAGAACGCGAAAATATGACCCTAATGAGGGCAAATCCCAGACCTATACCAGACCTAACTTACGTTGTCCTCTAAAATATTGATGGAAACCAGGTTTAATGGACTGTTTCAGTGTGGTACCACATTACTACGTGATGCAATCCAGAAAAAGCCCTGGATCTAGCCATCAAGTATGAGAAATATGCGAAGGTACGAGCCTGCTGAGAGCAAATCCCAGACCTAACCATGACCTAACATGCGTTATTCTCTAAAATATTGATCGAAACCAGGTTTAATGGACTGTTTCAGTGTGGTACCACATTACAACGTGATCCAAACCAGAAAAATCCCAGGATCTGTTCAACAAGTATGTGAAAAACGCGAAACTATGAGCCTGATGAGGGCAAATCCCAGACCTAACCATGACCTAACATGCGTCATTCTCTGAAATATTGATCGAAACCAGGTTTAATGGACTGTTTCAGTGTGGTACCACATTACTACGCGATCCAAAACAGAAAAAACCCAGGATCTGTTCAACCAGTATGTGAAAAACGCGAAACTATGAGCCTGATGGGGGAAATCCCAGACCTATACCAGACCTAACTTACGTTGCCCTCTAAAATATTGATGAAAACCAGGTTTAATGGACTGTTTCAGTGTGGTACCACATTACTACGCGATCCAATCCAGAAAAAGCCCTGGATCTAGCCATCAAGTATGAGAAATATGCGAAAGTATGAGCCTGATGAGGGCAAATCCTAGACCTAACCCAGACCTAACATGCGTTATTCTCTAAAATATTTATCAAGACCAGGTTTAATTGAATGTTTCAGTGTGGTACCACATCACTATATGATCCAAACCAGAAAAATACCCAGGATCCGTTCATCAAGTATGTGAAGAATGCGAAAATATGACCCTGATGAGGGCAAATCCCAGACCTATACCAGACCTAACTTACGTTGTCCTCTAAAATATTGATGGAAACCAGGTTTAATTGACTGTTTCAGTGTGGTACCACATTACTACGTGATCTAATCCAGAAAAAGCCCTGGATCTAGCCATCAAGTATGGGAAATATGCGAAAGTATGAGCCTGATGAGGGCAAATCCTAGACCTAACCCATAGCCTAACATGCGTTATCCTCTAATATATTTATCAAGACCAGGTTTAATTGAATGTTTCAGTGTGGTATCTCATTACTACGTGATCCAGACCAGAAAAAAACCCAGGATCTGGCCAACAAGTATGAGAAATATGCGAAAGTATGAGTCTGATGAGGGCAAATCCCAGGACTAACCTTGACCTAACATGAGTTATCCTCTAAACTATTCATCGAAACCAGGTTAAATGGGCTTTATCAGTGTGATACCACATTACCACATGATCCAAACCAGAAAAAGCAATAGATCTGGCCATCAAGTTTGAGAAATATGCGAAAATATGAGCCTGATTAGGGCAAATCCTAGACCTAACCCAGACCTAACATGCGTTATCCTCCAAAATATTTATCAAGACCAGGTTTAATTGAATGTTTCAGTGTGGTACCACATTACTACGGCATCCAAACCAGAAAAAGCCCAGAATCCGTTCAACAAGTCTGTGAAGAATGCGAAAGTATGTGTCTGATGAGGGAAAATCCCAGGCCTAACCTAGACCTAACATGCGTTACCCTCAAAAATACTGACCGAAACCAGGTTTAATCGACTGTTTCAGTGTGGTACCACATTACTATGTGATCCAAACCAGAAAAAGCCCAGAATCAGGCCATGAACTATGAGAAATATACGAAAGTACGAGCCTGATGAGAGCAAATCTCAGACCCAACCAAGACCTATCAAGCGTTATTCTCTAAAATATTGATCGACACCAGGTTTAATCGACTGCTTCAGTGTGGTACCACGTTACTACCTGATCCAAACCAGAAAAATACCCAGGATCTGTTCAACAAGTATGTGGAGAACTCGAAAATATGACCCTGATGATGGCAAATCCCAGACCTATACCAGACCTAACTTGCGTTGTCCTCCAAAATATTGATGGAAACCAGGTTTAATTTACTGTTTAAGTGTGGTACCACGTTACTACGTGATCCAATCCTGAAAAAGCCCAGTATCTAGCCATGAAGTATGAGAAATATGAGAATTTATGAGCCTGATTTGGACAAATCCTAGACATAACCCAGATCTAACATGCGTTATCCTCTAAAATATTTATCAAGACCAGGTTTAATTGAATGTTTCAGTGTGGTACCACAATACCACGGGATCCAAACCAGAAAAAGCCCAGAATCTGGCCACCGAGTATGAGAAATATGCGAAAGTTGCGAGCCTGATCAGGGCAAATCCCAGACCTATCCGAGACGTAACTTCCGTTGTCCTCTAAAATATTGATCGAAACCAGGTTTAATGGACTGTCTCAGTGTGGTACCACATTACTACCTGATCCAATCCAGAAAAAGCCCAGAATCTGGCCATGAATTATGAGAAATATGCGAAAGTACGAGCCTGATGAGAGCAAATCCCAGGCCTATCCGAGACGTAACTTCCGTTGTCCTCTAAAATATTGATCGAAACCAGGTTTAATGGACTGTCTCAGTGTGGTACCACATTACTACCTGATCCAATCCAGAAAAAGCCCAGAATCTGGAAATGAATTATGAGAAATATGCGAAAGTACGAGCCTGATGAGAGCAAATCCCAGGCCTAACCTAGACATAACATGCGTTATCCTCTAAAATATTGATAGAAACCAGGTTAAATGGACTGTCTCAGTGTGGCACCACATTACTACAGAATCCAAACTAGAAAAAGCCCAGAATCTGGCCATCAAGTATGAGAAATATGCGAAAGTACGAGCCTGATGAGAGCAAATCCCAGACCTACCCCAGACCTAAAATGCGTTATCCTCTAAAATATTGATAGAAACCAGGTTAAATGGACTGTCTCAGGGTGGCACTACATTACTACAGAATCCAAACTAGAAAAAGCCCAGTATCTAGCCATGAAGTATGAGAAATATGCGAATTTATGAGCCTGATTTGGGCAAATCCTAGACATAACCCAGATCTAACATGCGTTATCCTCTAAAATATTTATCAAGACCAGGTTTAATTGAATGTTTCTGTGTGGTACCACAATACTACAGGATCCAATCTAGAAAAAGCCCAGAATCCGGCCATGAACCATGAGGAATATGCGAAAGTACGAGCCTGATGAGGGCAAATCCCGGGCCTAACCTAGACCTAACATGCGTTATCCTCAAAAATATTGATCGAAACCAGGTTTAATCGACTGTTTCAGCGTGGTGCCACATTACTACCTGATCCAAACCAGAAAAATACCCAGGATCTGTTCAACAAGTATGTGAAGAACGCGAAAATATGACCCTGATGAGGGCAAATCCCAGACCTATCCCAGACCTAACTTGCGTTATCCACTAAAATATTGATCGTAACCGGGTTTAATGGACTGTTTCAGTGTGGTAACACATTACTACGTGATCCAAACCAGAAGAATACCTAGGATCTGTTCAACAAGTATGTGGAGCATGCAAAAGTATGTGTCTGATGAGGGCAAATCCCAGGCCTAACCAAGATCTAACATGCGTTATCCTCAAAAATATTGATCGAAACCAGGTTTAATGGACTGTTTCAGTGTGCTACCACATTACTACGTGATCCAAACCAGAAAGAACCCAGGATCTGTTCAACAAGTATGTGGAGAATGCGAAAGTATGTGTCTGATGAGGGCAAATCCCAGGCCTAACCTAGACAGAACATGCGTTATCCTCTAAAATATTGATCGAAACCAGGTTTAATGGACTGTTTCAGTGTGCTACCACATTACTACGTGATCCAAACCTGAAAAACCCCAGGATCCGTTCAACAAGTATGTGAAGAATGCGAAAGTATGTGTCTGATGAGGGAAAATCCCAGGCCTAACCTAGACCTAACTTGCGTTATCCTCTAAAATATTGATCGAAACTAGGTTTAATTTCCTGTTTCAGTGTGGTACCACATTACTACGTGATCCTATCCTGAAAAAGCCCAGTATCTAGCCATGAAGTATGAGAAATATGCGAATTTATGAGCCTGATTTGGGCAAATCCTAGACATAACCCAGATCTAACATGCGTTATCCTCTAAAATATTTATCAAGACCAGGTTTAATTGAATGTTTCAGTGTGGTACCACAATACTACGGGATCCAAACCAGAAAAAGCCCGGAATTGGCCACCGAGTGTGAGAAATATGCGAAAGTGCGAGCCTTATCAGGGCAAATCCCAGACCTATCCCAGACCTAACTTGCGTTCTCCTCTAAAATAGTGATCGAAACCAGGTTTAATGGACTGTTTCAGTGTGGTACCACATTACAACCTGATCCAATCCAGAAAAAGCCCAGGATCTGTTCAACAAGTATGTGAAGAACGCGGAAATATGACCCTGATGAGGGCAAATCCCGGGCCTAACCTAGACCTAACATGCGTTATCCTCTAAAATATTGATCGAAACCAGGTTTAATGGACTGTTTCAGTGTGCTACCACATTACTACGTGATCCAAAACAGAAAAAACCCAGGATCTGTTCAGCAAGTATGTGAAAAACGCGAAACTATGAGCCTGATGAGGGCAAATCCCAGACCTATCCCAGACCCAACATGCGTTATCCTCTAAAACATTTATCAAGACCAGGTTTAATTGAATGTTTCAGTGTGGTACCACATTAGTACGTGATCCAAGCCACAAAAAACCCAGGATCCGTTCAACAAGTATGTGAAGAATGCGAAAGTATGTGTCTGATGAGTGCAAATCCCAGGCCTAACCTAGACAGAACATGCGTTACCCTCAAAAATATTTATCAGTACCAGGTTTAATTGAATGTTTCAGTGTGGTACCACATTTCTACGTGATCCATACCAGAAAAAGCAAGGGATCTGTTCAACAAGTATGTGAAAAATGCGATAATATGACCCTGATGAGGGCAAATGCCAGACCTATCCCAGACCTAACTTGCGTTATCCTCTAAAACATTGATCGAAACTAGGTTTAATTTACTGTTTAAGTGTGGTACCACATTACTACGTGATCCAATCCTGAAAAAGCCCAGTATCTAGCCATGAAGTATGAGAAATATGCGAATTTATGAGCCTGATTTGGACAAATCCTAGACATAACCCAGATCTAACATGCGTTATCCTCTAAAATATTTATCAAGACCAGGTTTAATTGAATGTTTCAGTGTGGTACCACAATACTACGGGATCCAGACCAGACAAAGCCCAGAATCTGGCCACCGAGTATGAGAAATATGCGAAAGTGCGAGCCTGATCAGGGCAAATCCCAGACCTATCCCAGACCTAACTTGCGTTGTCCTCTAAAATATTGATCGAACCCTGGTTTAATGCACTGTTTCAGTGTGGTCCCACATTACTACCTGATCCAATCCAGAAAAAGCCCAGAATCTGGCCATGAACCATGAGGAATATGCGAAAGTACGAGCCTGATGAGAGCAAATCCCAGACCTAACCATGACTTAACATGCGTTATTCTCTAAAATATTGTTCGAAACCAGGTTTAATGGACTGTTTCAGTGTGGTACCACATTACTACGTGATCCAAAACAGAAAAAACCCAGGATCTGTTCAGCAAGTATGTGAAAAACGCGAAACTATGAGCCTGATGAGGGCAAATCCCAGACCTATCCCAGACCTAACTTGCGTTGTCCTCAAAAATATTGATCGAAACCAGGTTTAATCGACTGTTTAAGTGTGGTGCCACATTACTGCCTGATCCAAACCAGAAAAATACCCAGGATCTGTTCAACAAGTATGTGAAGAACGCGAAAATATGACCCTGATGAGGGCAAATCCCAGACCTATCCCAGACCTAACCTGCGTTATCCACTAAAATATTGATCGAAACCGGGTTTAATGGACTGTTTCAGTATGGTACCACATTACTACGTGATCCAAACCAGAAGAATACCCAGGATCTGTTCAACAAGTATGTGGAGAATGCGAAAGTATGTGTCTGATGAGGGCAAATCCCAGGCCTTACCAAGATCTAACATGCGTTATCCTCAAAAATATTGATCGAAACCAGGTTTAATGGACTGTTTCAGTGTGCTACCACATTACTACGTGATCCAAACCAGAAAGAACCCAGGATCTGTTCAACAAGTATGTGGAAAATGCGAAAGTATGACCCTGATGAGGGCAAATCCCAGACCTATCCCAGACCTAACTTGCGTTATCCTCTAAAATATTGATCGAAACTAGATTTAATTTACTGTTTCAGTGTGGTACCACATTACTTCCTGATCCAATCCAGAAAAAGCCCAGGATCTGTTCAACAAGTATGTGAAAAATGCGATAATATGACCCTGATGAGGGCAAATGCCAGACCTATCCCAGACCTAACTTGCGTTATCCTCTAAAACATTGATCGAAACTAGGTTTAATTTACTGTTTCAGTGTGGTACCACATTACTACGTGATCCAATCCTGAAAAAGCCCAGTATCTAGCCATGAAGTATGAGAAATATGCGAATTTATGAGCCTGATTTGGGCAAATCCTAGACATAACCCAGATCTAACATGCGTTATCCTCTAAAATATTGATCGAAACCAGGTTTAATTTACTGTTTCAGTGTGGTACCACATTACTACGTGATCCAATCCTGAAAAAGCCCAGTATCTGTTCAACAAGTATGTGAAGAACGCGGAAATATGACCCTGATGAGGGCAAATCCCGGGCCTAACCTAGACCTAACATTAGTTATCCTCAAATATATTGATCGAAACCAGGTTTAATCGACTGCTTCAGTGTGGTACCACATTACTACGGGATCCAAACCAGAAAAAGCCCAGAATCTGGCCACCGAGTATGAGAAATATGCGAAAGTGCGAGCCTGATCAGGGCAAATCCCAGACCTATCCCAGACCTAACTTGCGTTGTCCTCTAAAATATTGATCGAAACCAGGTTTAATTGACTGTTTCAGTGTGGTACCACATTACTACGTGATCCAATTCAGAAAAAAAACCAGGATCTGTACAATAAGTATGTGAAGAACGCGAAAATATGACCCTGATGAGGGCAAATGCCAGACCTATCCCAGACCTAACTTGCGTTATCCTCTAAAACATTGATCGAAACTAGGTTTAATTTACTGTTTCAGTGTGGTACCACATTACTACGTGATCCAATCCTGAAAAAGCCCAGTATCTAGCCATGAAGTATGAGAAATATGCGAATTTATGAGCCTGATTTGGGCAAATCCTAGACATAACCCAGATCTAACATGCGTTATCCTCTAAAATATTGATCGAAACCAGGTTTAATTTACTGTTTCAGTCGGGTACCACATTACTACGTGATCCAATCCTGAAAAAGCCCAGTATCTGTTCAACAAGTATGTGAAGAACGCGGAAATATGACCCTGATGAGGGCAAATCCCGGGCCTAACCTAGACCTAACATTAGCTATCCTCAAATATATTGATCGAAACCAGGTTTAATCGACTGCTTCAGTGTGGTACCACATTACTACGGGATCCAAACCAGAAAAAGCCCAGAATCTGGCCACCGAGTATGAGAAATATGCGAAAGTGCGAGCCTGATCAGGGCAAATCCCAGACCTATCCCAGACCTAACTTGCGTTGTCCTCTAAAATATTGATCGAAACCAGGTTTAATTGACTGTTTCAGTATGGTACCACATTACTACGTGATCCAATTCAGAAAAAAACCCAGGATCTGTACAATAAGTATGTGAAGAACGCGAAAATATGACCCTGATGAGGGCAAATCCCAGACCTATACCAGACCTAACTTGCGTTGTCCTCTAAAATATTGATGGAAACCAGGTTTAATTGACTGTTTCAGTGTGGTACCACATTACTACGTGATCCAATTCAGAAAAAAACCCAGGATCTGTACAACAAGTATGTGAAGAATGCGAAAGTATGTGCCTTACGAGGGCAAATCCCGGACCTATCCCAGACATAACTTGCGTTATCCTCTAAAATATTGATCGAAACCAGGTTTAATCGACTATTTCAGTGCGGTACCACATTACTACGTGATCCAAACCAGAAAAATACCCAGGATCTGTTCAACAAGTATGTGAAGAACGCGGAAATATGACCCTGATGAGGGCAAATCCCGGGCCTAACCTAGACATAACATGCGTTATCCTCTAAAAGACTGATCGAAACCAGGTTTAATGGACTGTTTCAGTGTGCTACCACATTACTGCCTGATCCAAACCAGAAAAATACCCAGGAACTGTCCAAGAAGTATGTGAAGAACGCGAAAATATGACCCTGATGAGGGCAAATCCCAGACCTATACCAGACCTAACTTGCGTTGTCCTCTAAAATATTGATGGAAACCAGGTTTAATTGACTGTTTCAGTGTGGTACCACATTACTACGTGATCCAATCCAGAGAAAGCCCTGGATCTAGCCATCAAGTATGAGAAATATGCGAAAGTATGAGCCTGATGAGGGCAAATCCTAGACCTAACCCAGACCTAACATGCGTTATCCTCTAAAATATTTATCAAGACCAGGTTTAATTGAATGTTTCAGTGTGGTATCACATTACTACGTGATCGAAACCTGAAAAAACCCAGGATCTGTTCAACAAGTATGTGAAAAACGCGAAACTATGAGCCTGATGAGGGCAAATCCCTGACCTATCCCAGACCCAACATGCGTTATCCTCTAAAACATTTATCAAGACCTGGTTTAATTGAATGTTTCAGTGTGGTACCACATCACTACGTGATCCAAACCAGAAAAATGCCCAGGATACGTTCAACAAGTATGTGAAGAACGCGAAAATATGACCCTGATGAGGGCAAATCCCAGACCTATCCCAGACCTAACTTGCGTTATCCACTAAAATATTGATCGAAACCGGGTTTAATGGACCGTTTCAGTGTGGTACCACATTACTACGTGATCGAAACCAGAAGAATACCCAGGATCTGTTCAACAAGTATGTGGAGAATGCGGAAGTATGTGTCTGATGAGGGCAAATCCCAGGCCTAACCAAGATCTAACATGCGTTATCCTCGAAAATATTGATCGAAACCAGGTTTAATGGACTGTTTCAGTGTGCTACCACATTACTACGTGATCCAAACCAGAAAGAATCCAGGATCTGTTCAACAAGTATGTGGAGAATGCGAAAGTATGTGTCTGATGAGGGCAAATCCCAGGCCTAACCTAGACAGAACATGCGTTATCCTCTAAAATATTGATCGAAACCAGGTTTAATGGACTGTTTCAGTGTGCTACCACATTACTACGTGATCCAAACCTGAAAAAACCCAGGATCCGTTCAACAAGTATGTGAAGAATGCGAAAGTATGTGTCTGATGAGGGAAAATCCCAGGCCTAACCTAGACCTAACTTGCGTTATCCTCTAAAATATTGTTCGAAACTAGGTTTAATTTACTGTTTCAGTGTGGTACCACATTACTACGTGATCCAATCCTGAAAAAGCCCAGTATCTAGCCATGAAGTATGAGAAATATGCGAATTTATGAGCCTGATTTGGGCAAATCCTAGACATAACCCAGATCTAACATGCGTTAACCTCTAAAATATTTATCAAGACCAGGTTTAATTGAATGTTTCAGTGTGGTATCACAATACTACGGGATCCAAACCAGAAAAAGCCCAGAATCTGGCCACCGAGTATGAGAAATATGCGAAAGTGCGAGCCTGATCAGGGCAAATCCCAGACCTATCCCAGACCTAACTTGCGTTGTCCTCTGAAATATTGATCGAAACCAGGTTTAATGGACTGTTTCAGTGTGGTACCACATTACTACCTGATCCAATCCAGAAAAAGCCCAGGATCTGTTCAACAAGTATGTGAAGAACGCGGAAATATGACCCTGATGAGGGCAAATCCCGGGCCAAACCTAGACCTAACATGAGTTATCCTCAAATATATTGATCGAAACCAGGTTTAATGGACTGTTTCAGTGTGCTACCACATTACTACGTGATCCAAACCAGAAAAAACCCAGGATCTGTTCAACAAGTATGTGAAGAACGCGGAAATATGACCCTGATGAGGGCAAATCCCGGGCCTAACCTAGACCTAACATGAGTTATCCTCAAATATATTGATCGAAACCAGGTTCAATGGACTGTTCCAGTGTGCTACCACGTTACTACGTGATCCAAACCAGAAAAAACCCAGGATCTGTTTAACATGTATGTGGAAAATGCGAAAGTATGTGTCTGATGAGGGCAAATCCCAGGCCTAACCTAGACAGAACATGCGTTATCCTCTAAAATATTGATCGAAACCAGGTTTAATGGACTGTTCCAGTGTGCTACCACATTACTACGTGAGCCAAACCAGAAAAAACCCATGATCCGTTCAACAAGTATGTGAAGAATGCGAAAGTATGTGTCTGATGAGGGAAAATCCCAGGCCTAACCTAGACCTAACATGCGTTACCCTCAAAATTATTTATCAGTACCAGGTTTAATTGAATGTTTCAGTGTGGTACCACATTTCTACGTGATTCAAACCAGAAAAAGCCAGGGATCTGTTCAACAAGTATGTGAAAAATGCGAAAATATGACCCTGATGAGGGCAAATCCCAGACCTATCCCAGACCTAACTTGCGTTATCCTCTAAAATATTGATCGAAACTAGATTTAATTTACTGTTTCAGTGTGGTACCACATTACTTCCTGATCCAATCCAGAAAAAGCCCAGGATCTGTTCAACAAGTATGTGAAAAATGCGATAATATGACCCTGATGAGGGCAAATCCCGGGACAAACCTAGACCTAACATGAGTTATCCTCAAATATATTGATCGAAACCAGGTTTAATGGACTGTTTCAGTGTGCTACCACATTACTACGTGATCCAAACCAGAAAAAACCCAGGATCTGTTCAACAAGTATGTGAAGAACGCGGAAATATGACCCTGATGAGGGCAAATCCCGGGCCTAACCTAGACCTAACATGAGTTATCCTCAAATATATTGATCGAAACCAGGTTCAATGGACTGTTCCAGTGTGCTACCACGTTACTACGTGATCCAAACCAGAAAAAACCCAGGATCTGTTCAACATGTATGTGGAAAATGCGAAAGTATGTGTCTGATGAGGGCAAATCCCAGGCCTAACCTAGACAGAACATGCGTTATCCTCTAAAATATTGATCGAAACCAGGTTTAATGGACTGTTCCAGTGTGCTACCACATTACTACGTGATCCAAACCAGAAAAAACCCAGGATCCGTTCAACAAGTATGTGAAGAATGCGAAAGTATGTGTCTGATGAGGGAAAATCCCAGGCCTAACCTAGACCTAACATGCGTTACCCTCAAAATTATTTATCAGTACCAGGTTTAATTGAATGTTTCAGTGTGGTACCACAATACTACGGGATCCAAACCAGAAAAAGCCCAGAATCTGGCCACCGAGTATGAGAAATATGCGAAAGTGCGAGCCTGATCAGAGCAAATCCCAGACCTATCCCAGACCTAACTTGCGTTGTCCTCTAAAATATTGATCGAAACCAGGTTTAATTTACTGTTTCAGTGTGGTACCACATTACTACGTGATCCAATCCTGCAAAAGCCCAGTATCTGTTCAACAAGTATGTGAAGAACGCGGAAATATGACCCTGATGAGGGCAAATCCCGGGCCTAACCTAGACCTAACATGAGTTATCCTCAAATATATTGATCGAAACCAGGTTTAATGGACTGTTTCAGTGTGCTACCACATTACTACGTGATCCAAACCAGAAAAAACCCAGGATCTGTTCAACATGTATGTGGAAAATGCGAAAGTATGTGTCTGATGAGGGAAAATCCCAGGCCTAACCTAGACCTAACTTGCGTTATCCTCTAAAATATTGTTCGAAACTAGGTTTAATTTACTGTTTCAGTGTGGTACCACATTACTACGTGATCCAATCCTGAAAAAGCCCAGTATCTAGCCATGAAGTATGAGAAATATGCGAATTTATGAGCCTGATTTGGGCAAATCCTAGACATAACCCAGATCTAACATGCGTTAACCTCTAAAATATTTATCAAGACCAGGTTTAATTGAATGTTTCAGTGTGGTATCACATTACTACGTGATCCAAACCAGAAGAAACCCAGGATCTGTTCAACATGTATGTGGAAAATGCGAAATTATGTGCCTGATTAGGGCAAATCCTAGACCTATCCCAGACCTAACTTGCGTTGTCCTCTAAAATATTGATCGAAACCAGGTTAAATGTACTGTTTCAGTGTGGTACCACATTACTACGTGATCCAATCCTGAAAAAGCCCAGTATCTAGCCATGAAGTATGAGAAATATGCGAATTTATGAGCCTGATTTGGGCAAATCCTAGACATAACCCAGATCTAACATGCGTTATCCTCTAAAATATTTATCAAGACCAGGTTTAATTGAATGTTTCAGTGTGGTACCACAATACTACAGGATCCAATCTAGAAAAAGCCCAGAATCTGGCCATGAACCATGAGGAATATGCGAAAGTACGAGCCTGATGAGAGTGAATCCCAGGCCTAACCTAGACATAACATGTGTTATCCTCTAAAATATTGATAGAGACCAGGTTAAATGGACTGTCTCAGTGTGGCACCACATTACTACAGAATCCAAACTAGAAAAAGCCCAGAATCTGGCCATCAAGTATGAGAAATATGCGAAACTACGAGCCTGATGAGAGCAAATCCCAGAGCTACCCCAGACCTAACATGCGTTATCCTCTAAAATATTTATCAAGACCAGGTTTAATTGAATGTTTCAGTGTGGTACCACATTACTACGTGATCCTCACCAGAAGAAACCCAGGATCTGTTCAACATGTATGTGGAAAATGCGAAATTATGTGCCTGATTAGGGCAAATCCTAGACATTACACAGATCTAACATGCGTTATCCTCTAAAATATTTATCAAGACCAGGTTTAATTGAATGTTTCAATGTGGTACCACAATACTACGTGATCCAGACCAGAAAAAACCCAGGATCTGTTCCACATGTATGTGGAAAATGCGAAATTATGTGCCTGATTAGGGCAAATCCTAGACCTATCCCAGACCTAACTTGCGTTGTCCTCTAAAATATTGATCGAAACCAGGTTAAATGTACTGTTTCAGTGTGGTACCACATTACTACGTGATCCAATCCTGAAAAAGCCCAGTATCTAGCCATGAAGTATGAGAAATATGCGAATTTATGAGCCTGATTTGGGCAAATCCTAGACATAACCCAGATCTAACATGCGTTATCCTCTAAAATATTTATCAAGACCAGGTTTAATTGAATGTTTCAGTCTGGTACCACAATACTACAGGATCCAATCTAGAAAAAGCCCAGAATCTGGCCATGAACCATGAGGAATATGCGAAAGTTCGAGTCTGATGAGAGCAAATCCCAGACCTAACCATGACCTAACATGCGTTATTCTCTAAAATATTGATCGAAACCAGGTTTAATGGACTGTTTCAGTGTGGTACCACATTACTACGTGATCCAAAACAGAAAAAACCCAGGATCTGTTCAGCAAGTATGTGAAAAACGCGAAACTATGAGCCTGATGAGGGCAAATCCCAGACCTATCCCAGACCCAACATGCGTTATCCTCTAAAACATTTATCAAGACCAGGTTTAATTGAATGTTTCAGTGTGTTACCACATTACTACGTGATCCAAACCACAAAAAACCCAGGATCCCTTCAACAAGTATGTGAAGAATGCGAAAGTATGTGGCTGATCAGGGAAAATCCCAGGCCTAACCTAGACCTAACATGCGTTACCCTCAAAAATACTGATCGAAACCAGGTTTAATCAACTGTTTCAGTGTGGTACCACATTACTACCTGATCCAAACCAGAAAAATACCCAGGATCTGTTCAACAAGTATGTGAAGAACGCGAAAATATGACCATGATGAGGGCAAATCCCAGACCTATCCCAGACCTAACTTGCGTTATCCACTAAAATATTGATCGAAACCGGGTTTAATGGACTGTTTCAGTGTGGTACCACATTACTACGTGATCCAAACCAGAAGAATACCTAGGATCTGTTCAACAAGTATGTGGAGAATGCGAAAGTATGTGTCTGATGAGGGCAAATCCCAGGCCTAACCAAGATCTAACATGCGTTATCCTCAAAAATATTGATCGAAACCAGGTTTAATGGACTGTTTCAGTGTGCTACCACATTACTACGTGATCCAAACCAGAAAGAACCCAGGATCTGTTCAACAAGTATGTGGAGAATGCGAAAGTATGTGTCTGATGAGGGCAAATCCCAGGCCTAACCTAGACAGAACATGCGTTATCCTCTAAAATATTGATCGAAACCAGGTTTAATGGACTGTTTCAGTGTGCTACCACATTACTACGTGATCCAAACCAGAAAAAACCCAGGATCTGTTCAACATGTATGTGGAAAATGCGAAAGTATGTGTCTGATGATGGCAAATCCCAGGCTTAACCTAGACAGAACATGCGTTATCCTCTAAACTATTGATCGAAAACAGGTTTAATGGACTGTTCCAGTGTGCTACCACATTACTACCAGATCCAAACCAGAAAAAACCCAGGATCCGTTCAACAAGTATGTGAAGAATGCGAAAGTATGTGTCTGATGAGGGAAAATCCCAGGCCTAACCTAGACCTAACATGCGTTACCCTCAAAATTATTTATCAGTACCAGGTTTAATTGAATGTTTCAGTGTGGTACCACATTTCTACGTGATTCAAACCAGAAAAAGCCAGGGATCTGTTCAACAAGTATGTGAAAAATGCGAAAATATGACCCTGATGAGGGCAAATCCCAGACCCATCCCAGACCTAACTTGCGTTATCCTCTAAAATATTGATCGAAACTAGATTTAATTTACTGTTTCAGTGTGGTACCACATTACTTCCTGATCCAATCCAGAAAAAGCCCAGGATCTGTTCAACAAGTATCTGAAGAATGCGAAAGTATGTGTCTGATGGGGGCAAATCCCAGGCCTAACCAAGATCTAACATGCGTTATCCTCAAAAATATTGATCGAAACCAGGTTTAATGGACTGTTTCAGTGTGCTACCACATTACTACCAGATCCAAACCAGAAAAAACCCAGGATCTGTTCAACATGTATGTGGAAAATGCGAAATTATGTGTCTGATGAGGGCAAATCCCAGGCCTAACCTAGACAGAACATGCGTTATCCTCTAAAATATTGATCGAAACCAGGTTTAATGGACTGTTTCAGTGTGCTACCACATTACTACGTGATCCAAACCAGAAAAAACCCAGGATCTGTTCAACATGTATGTGGAAAATGCGAAAGTATGTGTCTGATGAGGGCAAATCCCAGGCCTAACATAGACGGAACATGCGTTATCCTCTAAAATATTGATCGAAACCAGGTTTAATGGACTGTTTCAGTGTGCTACCACATTACTACGTGATCCAAACCAGCAAAAACCCAGGATCTGTTCAACATGTATGTGGAAAATGCGAAAGTATGTGTCTGATGAGGGCAAATCCCAGGCCTAACCTAGACAGAACATGCGTTATCCTCTAAACTATTGATCGAAAACAGGTTTAATGGACTGTTCCAGTGTGCTACCACATTACTACCAGATCCAAGCCAGAAAAAACCCAGGATCCGTTCAACAAGTTTGTGAAGAATGCGAAAGTATGTGTCTGATGAGGGCAAATCCCAGGCCTAACCTAGACAGAACATGCGTTATCCTCTAAACTATTGATCGAAAACAGGTTTAATGGACTGTTCCAGTGTGCTACCACATTACTACCAGATCCAAACCAGAAAAAACCCAGGATCTGTTCAACAAGTATGTGGAGAATGCGAAAGTATGTGTCTGGTGAGTGCAAATCCTAGACATAACCCAGATCTAACATGCGTTATCCTCTAAAATATTTATCAAGACCAGGTTTAATTGAATGTTTCAGTGTGGTACCACAATACTACGGGATCCAAACCAGAAAAAGCCCAGAATCTGGCCACCGAGTATGAGAAATATGCGAAAGTGCGAGCCTGATCAGGGCAAATCCCAAACCTATCCCAGACCTAACTTGCGTTGTCCCCTAAAATATTGATCGAAACCAGGTTTAATGGACTGTTTCAGTGTGGTACCACATTACTACCTGGTCCAATCCAGAAAAAGCCCAGAATCTGGCCATGAACCATGAGGAATATGCGAAAGTACGAGCCTGATGAGAGCAAATCCCAGACCTAACCATGACCTAACATGCGTTATTCTCTAAAATATTGATCGAAACCAGGTTTAATGGACTGTTTCAGTGTGGTACCACATTACTACGTGATCCAAAACAGAAAAAACCCAGGATCTGTTCAGCAAGTATGAGAGAAACGCGAAACTATGAGCCTGATGAGGGCAAATCCCAGACCTATCCCAGACCCAACATGCGTTATCCTCTAAAACATTTATCAAGACCAGGTTTAATTGAATGTTTCAGTGTGGTACCACATTACTACGTGATCCAAACTACAAAAAACCCAGGATCCGTTCAACAAGTATGTGAAGAATGCGAAAGTATGTGGCTGATCAGGGAAAATCCCAGGCCTAACCTAGACCTAACATGCGTTACCCTCAAAAATACTGATCGAAACCAGGTTTAATCGACTGTTTCAGTGTGGTACCACATTACTACGTGATCCAAACCAGAAAAATACCCAGGATCTGTTCAACAAGTATGTGAAGAACGCGGAAATATGACCCTGATGAGGGCAAATCCCGGGCCTAACCTAGACCTAACATGCGTTATCCTCAAAAATATTGATCGAAACCAGGTTTAATCGACTGTTTAAGTGTGGTGCCACATTACTGCCTGATCCAAACCAGAAAAATACCCAGGATCTGTTCAACAAGTATGTGAAGAACGCGAGAATATGACCCTGATGAGGGCAAATCCCAGACCTATCCCAGACCTAACCTGCGTTATCCACTAAAATATTGATCGAAACCGGGTTTAATGGACTGTTTCAGTATGGTACCACATTACTACGTGATCCAAACCAGAAGAATACCCAGGATCTGTTCAACAAGTATGTGGAGAATGCGAAAGTATGTGTCTGATGAGGGCAAATCCCAGGCCTAACCAAGATCTAACATGCGTTATCCTCAAAAATATTGATCGAAACCAGGTATAATGGACTGTTTCAGTGTGCTACCACATTACTACGTGATCCAAACCAGAAAGAACCCAGGATCTGTTCAACAAGTATGTGGAAAATGCGAAAGTATGTGTCTGATGAGTGCAAATCCCAGGCCTAACCTAGACCTAACATGCGTTACCCTCAAAAATATTTATCAGTACCAGGTTTAATTGAATGTTTCAGTGTGGTACCACATTTCTACATGATCCAAACCAGAAAAAGCAAGGGATCTGTTCAACAAGTATGTGAAAAATGCGATAATATGACCCTGATGAGGGCAAATGCCAGACCTATCCCAGACCTAACTTGCGTTATCCTCTAAAACATTGATCGAAACTAGGTTTAATTTACTGTTTCAGTGTGGTACCACATTACTACCTGATCCAATCCTGAAAAAGCCCAGTATCTAGCCATGAAGTATGAGAAATATGCGAATTTATGAGCCTGATTTGGGCAAATCCTAGACATAACCCAGATCTAACATGCGTTATCCTCTAAAATATTTATCAAGACCAGGTTTAATTGAATGTTTCAGTGTGGTACCACAATACTACGGGATCCAAACCAGAAAAAGCCCAGAATCTGGCCACCGAGTATGAGAAATATGCGAAAGTGCGAGCCTGATCAGGGCAAATCCCAGACCTATCCCAGACCTAACTTGCGTTGTCCTCTAAAATATTGATCGAACCCTGGTTTAATGCACTGTTTCAGTGTGGTACCACATTACTACCTGATCCAATCCAGAAAAAGCCCAGAATCTGGCCATGAACCATGAGGAATATGCGAAAGTACGAGCCTGATGAGAGCAAATCCCAGACCTAACCATGACCTAACATGCGTTATTCTCTAAAATATTGATCGAAACCAGGTTTAATGGACTGTTTCAGTGTGGTAACACATTACTACGTGATCCAAAACAGAAAAAACCCAGGATCTGTTCAGCAAGTATGTGAAAAACGCGAAACTATGAGCCTGATGAGGGCAAATCCCAGACCTATCCCAGACCTAACTTGCGTTGTCCTCAAAAATATTGATCGAAACCAGGTTTAATCGACTGTTTAAGTGTGGTGCCACATTACTGCCTGATCCAAACCAGAAAAATACCCAGGATCTGTTCAACAAGTATGTGAAGAACGCGAAAATATGACCCTGATGAGGGCAAATCCCAGACCTATCCCAGACCTAACCTGCGTTATCCACTAAAATATTGATCGAAACCGGGTTTAATGGACTGTTTCAGTATGGTACCACATTACTACGTGATCCAAACCAGAAGAATACCCAGGATCTGTTCAACAAGTATGTGGAGAATGCGAAAGTATGTGTCTGATGAGGGCAAATCCCAGGCCTTACCAAGATCTAACATGCGTTATCCTCAAAAATATTGATCGAAACCAGGTTTAATGGACTGTTTCAGTGTGCTACCACATTACTACGTGATCCAAACCAGAAAGAACCCAGGATCTGTTCAACAAGTATGTGGAAAATGCGAAAGTATGACCCTGATGAGGGCAAATCGCAGACCTATCCCAGACCTAACTTGCGTTATCCTCTAAAATATTGATCGAAACTAGATTTAATTTACTGTTTCAGTGTGGTACCACATTACTTCCTGATCCAATCCAGAAAAAGCCCAGGATCTGTTCAACAAGTATGTGAAAAATGCGATAATATGACCCTGATGAGGGCAAATGCCAGACCTATCCCAGACCTAACTTGCGTTATCCTCTAAAACATTGATCGAAACTAGGTTTAATTTACTGTTTCAGTGTGGTACCACATTACTACGTGATCCAATCCTGAAAAAGCCCAGTATCTAGCCATGAAGTATGAGAAATATGCGAATTTATGAGCCTGGTTTGGGCAAATCCTAGACATAACCCAGATCTAACATGCGTTATCCTCTAAAATATTGATCGAAACCAGGTTTAATTTACTGTTTCAGTGTGGTACCACATTACTACGTGATCCAATCCTGAAAAAGCCCAGTATCTGTTCAACAAGTATGTGAAGAACGCGGAAATATGACCCTGATGAGGGCAAATCCCGGGCCTAACCTAGACCTAACATTAGTTATCCTCAAATATATTGATCGAAACCAGGTTTAATCGACTGCTTCAGTGTGGTACCACATTACTACGGGATCCAAACCAGAAAAAGCCCAGAATCTGGCCACCGAGTATGAGAAATATGCGAAAGTGCGAGCCTGATCAGGGCAAATCCCAGACCTATCCCAGACCTAACTTGCGTTGTCCTCTAAAATATTGATCGAAACCAGGTTTAATTGACTGTTTCAGTGTGGTACCACATTACTACGTGATCCAATTCAGAAAAAAAACCAGGATCTGTACAATAAGTATGTGAAGAACGCGAAAATATGACCCTGATGAGGGCAAATGCCAGACCTATCCCAGACCTAACTTGCGTTATCCTCTAAAACATTGATCGAAACTAGGTTTAATTTACTGTTTCAGTGTGGTACCACATTACTACGTGATCCAATCCTGAAAAAGCCCAGTATCTAGCCATGAAGTATGAGAAATATGCGAATTTATGAGCCTGATTTGGGCAAATCCTAGACATAACCCAGATCTAACATGCGTTATCCTCTAAAATATTGATCGAAACCAGGTTTAATTTACTGTTTCAGTGTGGTACCACATTACTACGTGATCCAATCCTGAAAAAGCCCAGTATCTGTTCAACAAGTATGTGAAGAACGCGGAAATATGACCCTGATGAGGGCAAATCCCGGGCCTAACCTAGACCTAACATTAGCTATCCTCAAATATATTGATCGAAACCAGGTTTAATCGACTGCTTCAGTGTGGTACCACATTACTACGGGATCCAAACCAGAAAAAGCCCAGAATCTGGCCACCGAGTATGAGAAATATGCGAAAGTGCGAGCCTGATCAGGGCAAATCCCAGACCTATCCCAGACCTAACTTGCGTTGTCCTCTAAAATATTGATCGAAACCAGGTTTAATTGACTGTTTCAGTGTGGTACCACATTACTACGTGATCCAATTCAGAAAAAAACCCAGGATCTGTACAATAAGTATGTGAAGAACGCGAAAATATGACCCTGATGAGGGCAAATCCCAGACCTATACCAGACCTAACTTGCGTTGTCCTCTAAAATATTGATGGAAACCAGGTTTAATTGACTGTTTCAGTGTGGTACCACATTACTACGTGATCCAATCCAGAGAAAGCCCTGGATCTAGCCATCAAGTATGAGAAATATGCGAAAGTATGAGCCTGATGAGGGCAAATCCTAGACCTAACCCAGACCTAACTTGCGTTGTCCTCTAAAATATTGATGGAAACCAGGTTTAATTGACTGTTTCAGTGTGGTACCACATTACTACGTGATCCGATCCAGAGAAAGCCCTGGATCTAGCCATCAAGTATGAGAAATATGCGAAAGTATGAGCCTGATGAGGGCAAATCCTAGACCTAACCCAGACCTAACATGCGTTATCCTCTAAAATATTTATCAAGACCAGGTTTAATTGAATGTTTCAGTGTGGTATCACATTACTACGTGATCCAAACCTGAAAAAACCCAGGATCTGTTCAACAAGTATGTGAAAAACGCGAAACTATGAGCCTGATGAGGGCAAATCCCTGACCTATCCCAGACATAACTTGCGTTATCCTCTAAAATATTGATCGAAACCAGGTTTAATCGACTATTTCAGTGTGGTACCACATTACTACGTGATCCAAACCAGAAAAATACCCAGGATCTGTTCAACAAGTATGTGAAGAACGCGGAAATATGACCCTGATGAGGGCAAATCCCGGGCCTAACCTAGACATAACATGCGTTATCCTCTAAAAGACTGATCGAAACCAGGTTTAATGGACTGTTTCAGTGTGCTACCACATTACTGCCTGATCCAAACCAGAAAAATACCCAGGAACTGTCCAAGAAGTATGTGAAGAACGCGAAAATATGACCCTGATGAGGGCAAATCCCAGACCTATACCAGACCTAACTTGCGTTGTCCTCTAAAATATTGATGGAAACCAGGTTTAATTGACTGTTTCAGTGTGGTACCACATTACTACGTGATCCAATCCAGAGAAAGCCCTGGATCTAGCCATCAAGTATGAGAAATATGCGAAAGTATGAGCCTGATGAGGGCAAATCCTAGACCTAACCCAGACCTAACATGCGTTATCCTCTAAAATATTTATCAAGACCAGGTTTAATTGAATGTTTCAGTGTGGTATCACATTACTACATGATCCAAACCTGAAAAAACCCAGGATCTGTTCAACAAGTATGTGAAAAACGCGAAACTATGAGCCTGATGAGGGCAAATCCCTGACCTATCCCAGACCCAACATGCGTTATCCTCTAAAACATTTATCAAGACCTGGTTTAATTGAATGTTTCAGTGTGGTACCACATCACTACGTGATCCAAACCAGAAAAATGCCCAGGATACGTTCAACAAGTATGTGAAGAACGCGAAAATATGACCCTGATGAGGGCAAATCCCAGACCTATCCCAGACCTAACTTGCGTTATCCACTAAAATATTGATCGAAACCGGGTTTAATGGACTGTTTCAGTGTGGTACCACATTACTACGTGATCGAAACCAGAAGAATACCCAGGATCTGTTCAACAAGTATGTGGAGAATGCGGAAGTATGTGTCTGATGAGGGCAAATCCCAGGCCTAACCAAGATCTAACATGCGTTATCCTCGAAAATATTGATCGAAACCAGGTTTAATGGACTGTTTCAGTGTGCTACCACATTACTACGTGATCCAAACCAGAAAGAATCCAGGATCTGTTCAACAAGTATGTGGAGAATGCGAAGGTATGTGTCTGATGAGGGCAAATCCCAGGCCTAACCTAGACAGAACATGCGTTATCCTCTAAAATATTGATCGAAACCAGGTTTAATGGACTGTTTCAGTGAGCTACCACATTACTACGTGATCCAAACCTGAAAAAACCCAGGATCCGTTCAACAAGTATGTGAAGAATGCGAAAGTATGTGTCTGATGAGGGAAAATCCCAGGCCTAACCTAGACCTAACTTGCGTTATCCTCTAAAATATTGTTCGAAACTAGGTTTAATTTACTGTTTCAGTGTGGTACCACATTACTACGTGATCCAATCCTGAAAAAGCCCAGTATCTAGCCATGAAGTATGAGAAATATGCGAATTTATGAGCCTGATTTGGGCAAATCCTAGACATAACCCAGATCTAACATGCGTTAACCTCTAAAATATTTATCAAGACCAGGTTTAATTGAATGTTTCAGTGTGGTATCACAATACTACGGGATCCAAACCAGAAAAAGCCCAGAATCTGGCCACCGAGTATGAGAAATATGCGAAAGTGCGAGCCTGATCAGGGCAAATCCCAGACCTATCCCAGACCTAACTTGCGTTGTCCTCTGAAATATTGATCGAAACCAGGTTTAATGGACTGTTTCAGTGTGGTACCACATTACTACCTGATCCAATCCAGAAAAAGCCCAGGATCTGTTCAACAAGTATGTGAAGAACGCGGAAATATGACCCTGATGAGGGCAAATCCCGGGCCAAACCTAGACCTAACATGAGTTATCCTCAATTATATTGATCGAAACCAGGTTTAATGGACTGTTTCAGTGTGCTACCACATTACTACGTGATCCAAACCAGAAAAAACCCAGGATCTGTTCAACAAGTATGTGAAGAACGCGGAAATATGACCCTGGTGAGGGCAAATCCCGGGCCTAACCTAGACCTAACATGAGTTATCCTCAAATATATTGATCGAAACCAGGTTCAATGGACTGTTCCAGTGTGCTACCACGTTACTACGTGATCCAAACCAGAAAAAACCCAGGATCTGTTCAACATGTATGTGGAAAATGCGAAAGTATGTGTCTGATGAGGGCAAATCCCAGGCCTAACCTAGACAGAACATGCGTTATCCTCTAAAATATTGATCGAAACCAGGTTTAATGGACTGTTCCAGTGTGCTACCACATTACTACGTGAGCCAAACCAGAAAAAACCCATGATCCGTTCAACAAGTATGTGAAGAATGCGAAAGTATGTGTCTGATGAGGGAAAATCCCAGGCCTAACCTAGACCTAACATGCGTTACCCTCAAAATTATTTATCAGTACCAGGTTTAATTGAATGTTTCAGTGTGGTACCACATTTCTACGTGATTCAAACCAGAAAAAGCCAGGGATCTGTTCAACAAGTATGTGAAAAATGCGAAAATATGACCCTGATGAGGGCAAATCCCAGACCTATCCCAGACCTAACTTGCGTTATCCTCTAAAACATTGATCGAATCTAGGTTTAATTTACTGTTTCAGTGTGGTACCACATTACTACGTGATCCAATCCTGAAAAAGCCCAGTATCTAGCCATGAAGTATGAGAAATATGCGAATTTATGAGCCTGATTTGGGCAAATCCTAGACATAACCCAGATCTAACATGCGTTATCCTCTAAAATATTGATCGAAACCAGGTTTAATTTACTGTTTCGGTGTGGTACCACATTACTACGTGATCCAATCCTGAAAAAGCCCAGTATCTGTTCAACAAGTATGTGAAGAACGCGGAAATATGACCCTGATGAGGGCAAATCCCGGGCCTAACCTAGACCTAACATTAGTTATCCTCAAATATATTGATCGAAACCAGGTTTAATCGACTGCTTCAGTGTGGTACCACATTACTACGGGATCCAAACCAGAAAAAGCCCAGAATCTGGCCACCGAGTATGAGAAATATGCGAAAGTGCGAGCCTGATCAGGGCAAATCCCAGACCTATCCCAGACCTAACTTGCGTTGTCCTCTAAAATATTGATCGAAACCAGGTTTAATTGACTGTTTCAGTGTGGTACCACATTACTACGTGATCCAATTCAGAAAAAAACCCAGGATCTGTACAACAAGTATGTGAAGAACGCGAAAATATGACCCTGATGAGGGCAAATCCCAGACCTATACCAGACCTAACTTGCGTTGTCCTCTAAAATATTGATGGAAACCAGGTTTAATTGACTGTTTCAGTGTGGTACCACATTACTACGTGATCCAATTCAGAAAAAAACCCAGGATCTGTACAACAAGTATGTGAAGAATGCGAAAGTATGTGCCTTACGAGGGCAAATCCCGGACCTATCCCAGACATAACTTGCGTTATCCTCTAAAATATTGATCGAAACCAGGTTTAATCGACTATTTCAGTGTGGTACCACATTACTACGTGATCCAAACCAGAAAAATACCCAGGATCTGTTCTACAAGTATGTGAAGAACGCGGAAATATGACCCTGATGAGGGCAAATCCCAGACCTATACCAGACCTAACTTGCGTTGTCCTCTAAAATATTGATGGAAACCAGGTTTAATTGACTGTTTCAGTGTGGTACCACATTACTACGTGATCCAATCCAGAGAAAGCCCTGGATCTAGCCATCAAGTATGAGAAATATGCGAAAGTATGAGCCTGATGAGGGCAAATCCTAGACCTAACCCAGACCTAACATGCGTTATCCTCTAAAATATTTATCAAGACCAGGTTTAATTGAATGTTTCAGTGTGGTATCACATTACTACGTGATCCAAACCTGAAAAAACCCAGGATCTGTTCAACAAGTATGTGAAAAACGCGAAACTATGAGCCTGATGAGGGCAAATCCCAGACCTATCCCAGACCCAACATGCGTTATCCTCTAAAACATTTATCAAGACCTGGTTTAATTGAATGTTTCAGTGTGGTACCACATCACTACGTGATCCAAACCAGAAAAATGCCCAGGATCCGTTCAACAAGTATGTGAAGAATGCGAAAGTATGTGTCTGATGAGGGGAAATCCCAGGCCTAACCTAGACAGAACATGCGTTATCCTCTAAAATATTGATCGAAACCAGGTTTAATGGACTGTTCCAGTGTGCTACCACATTAGTACGTGATCCAAACCAGAAAAAACCCAGGATCCGTTCAACAAGTATGTGAAGAATGCGAAAGTATGTGTCTGATGAGGGAAAATCCCAGGCCTAACCTAGACCTAACTTGCGTTATCCTCTAAAATATTGTTCGAAACTAGGTTTAATTTACTGTTTCAGTGTGGTACCACATTACTACGTGATCCAATCCTGAAAAAGCCCAGTATCTAGCCATGAAGTATGAGAAATATGCGAATTTATGAGCCTGATTTGGGCAAATCCTAGACATAACCCAGATCTAACATGCGTTAACCTCTAAAATATTTATCAAGACCAGGTTTAATTGAATGTTTCAGTGTGGTATCACAATACTACGGGATCCAAACCAGAAGAAGCCCAGAATCTGGCCACCGAGTATGAGAAATATGCGAAAGTGCGAGCCTGATCAGGGCAAATCCCAGACCTATCCCAGATCTAACTTGCGTTGTCCTCTAAAATATTGATCGAAACCAGGTTTAATGGACTGTTTCAGTGTGGTACCACATTACTACCTGATCCAATCCAGAAAAAGCCCAGGATCTGTTCAACAAGTATGTGAAGAACGCGGAAATATGACCCTGATGAGGGCAAATCCCGGGCCAAACCTAGACCTAACATGAGTTATCCTCAAATATATTGTTCGAAACCAGGTTTAATGGACTGTTTCAGTGTGCTACCACATTACTACGTGATCCAAACCAGAAAAAACCCAGGATCTGTTCAACAAGTATGTGAAGAACGCGGAAATATGACCCTGATGAGGGCAAATCCCGGGCCTAACCTAGACCTAACATGAGTTATCCTCAAATATATTGATCGAAACCAGGTTCAATGGACTGTTCCAGTGTGCTACCACGTTACTACGTGATCCAAACCAGAAAAAACCCAGGATCTGTTCAACATGTATGTGGAAAATGCGAAAGTATGTGTCTGATGGGGGCAAATCCCAGGCCTAACCTAGACAGAACATGCGTTATCCTCTAAAATATTGATCGAAACCAGGTTTAATGGACTGTTCCAGTGTGCTACAACATTACTACGTGATCCAAACCAGAAAAAACCCAGGATCCGTTCAACAAGTATGTGAAGAATGCGAAAGTATGTGTCTGATGAGGGAAAATCCCAGGCCTAACCTAGACCTAACATGCGTTACCCTCAAAATTATTTATCAGTACCAGGTTTAATTGAATGTTTCAGTGTGGTACCACATTTCTACGTGATTCAAACCAGAAAAAGCCAGGGATCTGTTCAACAAGTATGTGAAAAATGCGAAAATATGACCCTGATGAGGGCAAATCCCAGACCTATCCCAGACCTAACTTGCGTTATCCTCTAAAATATTGATCGAAACTAGATTTAATTTACTGTTTCAGTGTGGTACCACATTACTTCCTGATCCAATCCAGAAAAAGCCCAGGATCTGTTCAACAAGTATGTGAAAAATGCGATAATATGACCCTGATGAGGGCAAATGCCAGACCTATCCCAGACCTAACTTGCGTTATCCTCTAAAACATTGATCGAAACCAGGTTTAATTTACTGTTTCAGTGTGGTACCACATTACTACGTGATCCAATCCTGAAAAAGCCCAGTATCTGTTCAACAAGTATGTGAAGAACGCGGAAATATGACCCTGATGAGGGCAAATCCCGGGCCTAACCTAGACCTAACATGAGTTATCCTCAAATATATTGATCGAAACCAGGTTTAATGGACTGTTTCAGTGAGCTACCACATTACTACGTGATCCAAACCAGAAAAAACCCAGGATCTGTTCAACATGTATGTGGAAAATGCGAAAGTATGTGTCTGATGAGGGCAAATCCCAGGCCTAACCTAGACAGAACGTGCGTTATCCTCTAAAATATTGATCGAAACCAGGTTTAATGGACTGTTTCAGTGTGCTACCACATTACTACGTGATCCAATCCTGAAAAAGCCCAGTATCTAGCCATGAAGTATGAGAAATATGCGAATTTATGAGCCTGATTTGGGCAAATCCTAGACATAACCCAGATCTAACATGCGTTATCCTCTAAAATATTTATCAAGACCAGGTTTAATTGAATGTTTCAGTGTGGTACCACAATACTACGGGATCCAAACCAGAAAAAGCCCAGAATCTGGCCACCGAGTATGAGAAATATGCGAAAGTGCGAGCCTGATCAGGGCAAATCCCAGACCTATGCCAGACCTAACTTGCGTTGTCCTCTAAAATATTGATCGAAACCAGGTTTAATTGACTGTTTCAGTGTGGTACCACATTACTACGTGATCCAATTCAGAAAAAAACCCAGGATCTGTACAACAAGTATGTGAAGAACGCGAAAATATGACCCTGATGAGGGCAAATCCCAGACCTATACCAGACCTAACTTGCGTTGTCCTCTAAAATATTGATGGAAACCAGGTTTAATTGACTGTTTCAGTGTGGTGCCACATTACTACGTGATCCAATTCAGAAAAAAACCCAGGATCTGTACAACAAGTATGTGAAGAACGCGGAAATATGACCCTGATGAGGGCAAATCCCGGGCCTAACCTAGACCTAACATGAGTTATCCTCAAATATATTGATCGAAACCAGGTTCAATGGACTGTTCCAGTGTGGTACCACGTTACTACGTGATCCAAACCGGAAAAAACCCAGGATCTGTTCAACATGTATGTGGAAAATGCGAAAGTATGTGTCTGATGAGGGCAAATCCCAGGCCTAACCTAGACAGAACATGCGTTATCCTCTAAAATATTGATCGAAACCAGGTTTAATGGACTGTTCCAGTGTGCTACCACATTAGTACGTGATCCAAACCAGAAAAAACCCAGGATCCGTTCAACAAGTATGTGAAGAATGCGAAAGTATGTGTCTGATGAGGGAAAATCCCAGGCCTAACCTAGACCTAACTTGCGTTATCCTCTAAAATATTGTTCGAAACTAGGTTTAATTTACTGTTTCAGTGTGGTACCACATTACTACGTGATCCAATCCTGAAAAAGCCCAGTATCTAGCCATGAAGTATGAGAAATATGCGAATTTATGAGCCTGATTTGGGCAAATCCTAGACATAACCCAGATCTAACATGCGTTAACCTCTAAAATATTTATCAAGACCAGGTTTAATTGAATGTTTCAGTGTGGTATCACAATACTACGGGATCCAAACCAGAAGAAGCCCAGAATCTGGCCACCGAGTATGAGAAATATGCGAAAGTGCGAGCCTGATCAGGGCAAATCCCAGACCTATCCCAGATCTAACTTGCGTTGTCCTCTAAAATATTGATCGAAACCAGGTTTAATGGACTGTTTCAGTGTGGTACCACATTACTACCTGATCCAATCCAGAAAAAGCCCAGGATCTGTTCAACAAGTATGTGAAGAACGCGGAAATATGACCCTGATGAGGGCAAATCCCGGGCCAAACCTAGACCTAACATGAGTTATCCTCAAATATATTGTTCGAAACCAGGTTTAATGGACTGTTTCAGTGTGCTACCACATTACTACGTGATCCAAACCAGAAAAAACCCAGGATCTGTTCAACAAGTATGTGAAGAACGCGGAAATATGACCCTGATGAGGGCAAATCCCGGGCCTAACCTAGACCTAACATGAGTTATCCTCAAATATATTGATCGAAACCAGGTTCAATGGACTGTTCCAGTGTGCTACCACGTTACTACGTGATCCAAACCAGAAAAAACCCAGGATCTGTTCAACATGTATGTGGAAAATGCGAAAGTATGTGTCTGATGGGGGCAAATCCCAGGCCTAACCTAGACAGAACATGCGTTATCCTCTAAAATATTGATCGAAACCAGGTTTAATGGACTGTTCCAGTGTGCTACCACATTACTACGTGATCCAAACCAGAAAAAACCCAGGATCCGTTCAACAAGTATGTGAAGAATGCGAAAGTATGTGTCTGATGAGGGAAAATCCCAGGCCTAACCTAGACCTAACATGCGTTACCCTCAAAATTATTTATCAGTACCAGGTTTAATTGAATGTTTCAGTGTGGTACCACATTTCTACGTGATTCAAACCAGAAAAAGCCAGGGATCTGTTCAACAAGTATGTGAAAAATGCGAAAATATGACCCTGATGAGGGCAAATCCCAGACCTATCCCAGACCTAACTTGCGTTATCCTCTAAAATATTGATCGAAACTAGATTTAATTTACTGTTTCAGTGTGGTACCACATTACTTCCTGATCCAATCCAGAAAAAGCCCAGGATCTGTTCAACAAGTATGTGAAAAATGCGATAATATGACCCTGATGAGGGCAAATGCCAGACCTATCCCAGACCTAACTTGCGTTATCCTCTAAAACATTGATCGAAACCAGGTTTAATTTACTGTTTCAGTGTGGTACCACATTACTACGTGATCCAATCCTGAAAAAGCCCAGTATCTAGCCATGAAGTATGAGAAATATGCGAATTTATGAGCCTGATTTGGGCAAATCCTAGACATAACCCAGATCTAACATGCGTTATCCTCTAAAATATTTATCAAGACCAGGTTTAATTGAATGTTTCAGTGTGGTACCACAATACTACGGGATCCAAACCAGAAAAAGCCCAGAATCTGGCCACCGAGTATGAGAAATATGCGAAAGTGCGAGCCTGATCAGGGCAAATCCCAGACCTATCCCAGACCTAACTTGCGTTGTCCTCTAAAATATTGATCGAAACCAGGTTTAATTTACTGTTTCAGTGTGGTACCACATTACTACGTGATCCAATCCTGAAAAAGCCCAGTATCTGTTCAACAAGTATGTGAAGAACGCGGAAATATGACCCTGATGAGGGCAAATCCCGGGCCTAACCTAGACCTAACATGAGTTATCCTCAAATATATTGATCGAAACCAGGTTTAATGGACTGTTTCAGTGAGCTACCACATTACTACGTGTTCCAAACCAGAAAAAACCCAGGATCTGTTCAACATGTATGTGGAAAATGCGAAAGTATGTGTCTGATGAGGGCAAATCCCAGGCCTAACCTAGACAGAACGTGCGTTATCCTCTAAAATATTGATCGAAACCAGGTTTAATGGACTGTTTCAGTGTGCTACCACATTACTACGTGATCCAATCCTGAAAAAGCCCAGTATCTAGCCATGAAGTATGAGAAATATGCGAATTTATGAGCCTGATTTGGGCAAATCCTAGACATAACCCAGATCTAACATGCGTTATCGTCTAAAATTTTTATCAAGACCAGGTTTAATTGAATGTTTCAGTGTGGTACCACAATACTACGGGATCCAAACCAGAAAAAGCCCAGAATCTGGCCACCGAGTATGAGAAATATGCGAAAGTGCGAGCCTGATCAGGGCAAATCCCAGACCTATCCCAGACCTAACTTGCGTTGTCCTCTAACATATTGGTCGAAACCAGGTTTAATGGACTGTTTCAGTGTGGTACCACATTACTACCTGATCCAATCCAGAAAAAGCCCAGGATCTGTTCAACAAGTATGTGAAGAACGCGGAAATATGACCCCGATGAGGGCAAATCCCGGGCCTAACATAGACCTAACATTAGTTATCCTCAAATATATTGATCGAAACCAGGTTTAATCGACTGCTTCAGTGTGGTACCACATTACTACCTGATCCAAACCAGAAAAATACCCAGGATCTGTACAACAAGTATGTGAAGAACGCGAAAATATGACCCTGATGAGGGCAAATCCCAGACCTATACCAGACCTAACTTGCGTTGTCCTCTAAAATATTGATGGAAACCAGGTTTAATTGACTGTTTCAGTGTGGTACCACATTACTACGTGATCCAATTCAGAAAAAAACCCAGGATCTGTACAACAAGTATGTGAAGAATGCGAAAGTATGTGCCTTACGAGGGCAAATCCCGGACCTATCCCAGACATAACTTACGTTATCCTCTAAAATATTGATCGAAACCAGGTTTAATCGACTATTTCAGTGTGGTACCACATTACTACGTGATCCAAACCAGAAAAATACCCAGGATCTGTTCAACAAGTATGTGAAGAACGCGGAAATATGAACCTGATGAGGGCAAATCCCAGACCTATCCCAGACCTAACTTGCGTTGTCCTCTAAAATATTATCGAAACCAGGTTTAATGGACTGTTTCAGTGTGCTACCACATTGCTACGTCATCCAAACGAGAAAAAACCCAGGATCCGTTCAACAAGTATGTGAAGAATGCGAAAGTACGAGCCTGATCAGGGCAAATCCCAGACCTATCCCAGACCTAACTTGCGTTGTCCTCTAAAATATTGATCGAAACCAGGTTTAATGGACTGTTTCAGTGTGGTACCACATTACTACCTGATCCAATCCTGAAAAAGCCCAGAATCTGTCCATGAACTATGAGAAATATGCGAAAGTACGAGCCTGATGAGAGCAAATCTCAGACCTAACCAAGACCGAACAAGCGTTATTCTCTAAAATATTGATCGAAACCAGGTTTAATGGACTGTTTCAGTGAGGTACCACATTACTACCTGAACCAAACCAGAAAAAACCCAGGATCTGTTCAACAAGTATGTGAAGAATGAGAAAGTATGTGTCTGATGAGGGAAAATCCCAGGCCTAACCTAGACCTAACATGCGTTACCCTCAAAAGTACTGATCGAAACCAGGTTTAATCGACTGTTTCAATGTGGTACCACATTACTATGTGATCCAAACCAGGAAAAAACCCAGGATCTGTACAACAAGTATGTGAAGAATGCGAAAGTATGATCCAGACGAGGGCAAATCCCGGACCTATCCCAGACATAACTTGCGTTATCCTCTAAAATATTGATCGAAACCAGGTTTAATCGACTATTTGAGTGTGGTACCACATTACTACGTGATCCAAACCAGAAAAATACCCAGGATCTGTTCAACAAGTATGTGAAGAACGCGGAAATATGACCCTGATGAGGGCAAATCCCGGGCCTAACCTAGACCTAACATGAGTTATCCTCAAAAATATTGACCGAAACCAGGTTAAATCGACTGTTTCAGTGTGGTACCACATTACTACCTGATCCAAACCAGAAAAATACCCAGGATATGTTCAACAGGTATGTGAAGAACGCGAAAATATGACCCTGATGAGGGCAAATCCCAGACCTATACCAGACCTAACTTGCGTTGTCCTCTAAAATATTGATGGAAACCAGGTTTAATTGACTGTTTCCGTGTGGTACCACATTACTACGAGATCCAATCCAGAAAAAAACCCAGGATCTGTACAACAAGTATGTGAAGAATGCGAAAGTATGAGCCTGACGAGGGCAAATCCCGGACCTATCCCAGACATAACTTGCGTTATCCACTAAAATATAGATCGAAACCAGGTTTAATCGACTATTTCAGTGTGGTACCACATTACTACGTGATCCAAACCAGAAAAATACCCAGGATCTGTTCAACAAGTATGTGAAGAACGCGGAAATATGACCCTGATGAGGGCAAATCCCGGGCCTAACCTAGACCTAACATGAGTTATCCTCAAAAATATTGATCGAAACCAGGTTTAATCGACTGTTTTAGTGTGGTACCACATTACTACCTGATCCAAACCAGAAAAATACCCAGGATATGTTCAACAGGTATGTGAAGAACGCGAAAATATGACCCTGATGAGGGCAAATCCCAGACCTATACCAGACCTCACTTGCGTTGTCCTCTAAAGTATTGAGCGAAACCAGGTTTAATGGAATGTTTCAGTGTGGTACCACATTACTACGTGATCCAATCCAGAAAAAGCCCAGGATCTAGCCATGAAGTATGAGAGATATGCGAAATTATGAGCCTGATTAGGGCAAATCCTAGACATAAACCAGATCTAGCATGCGTTATCCTCTAAAATATTGATCGAAGCCAGTTTTAATGGACTGTTTCAGTGTGGTACTACATTACTACGGGATCCAAACCAGAAGAAGCACAGAATCTGGCCATCAAGTATGAGAAATTTGCGAAAGTACGAGCCTGATGAGAGCAAATCCCAGACCTAACCTAGACCTAACATGAGTTATTCTCTAAAATATTGAACGAAACCAGGTTTAATGGACTGTTTCGGTGTGCTACCACATTGCTACGTCATCCAAACGAGAAAAAACCCAGGATCCGTTCAACAAGTATGTGAAGAATGCGAAAGTACGAGCCTGATCAGGGCAAATCCCAGACCTATCACAGACCTAACTTGCGTTGTCCTCTACAATATTGATCGAAACCAGGTTTAATGGACTGTTTTAGTGTGGTACCACATTACTACCTGATCCAATCCAGAAAAAGCCCAGAATCTGGCCATGAACTATGAGAAATATGCGAAAGTACGAGCCTGATGAGAGCAAATCTCAGACCGAACCAAGACCGAACTAGCGTTATTCTCTAAAATATTGATCGAGCCCAGGTTTAATGGACTCTTTCAGTGAGGTACCACATTACTACCCGATCCAAACCAGAAAAAACCCCGGATCTGTTCAACTAGTATGTGAAGAATGCGAAAGTATGTGTCTGATGAGGGAAAATCCCAGGCCTAACCTAGACCTAACATGCGTTACCCTCAAAAATACTGATCGAAACCAGGTTTAATCGACTGTTTCAGTGTGGTACCACATTACTATGTGATCCAAACCAGAAAAAAACCCAGGATCTGTACAACAAGTATGTGAAGAATGCGAAAGTATGAGCCTGACGAGGACAAATCCCGGACCTATCCCAGACATAACTTGCGTTATCCTCTAAAATATTGATCGAAGCCAGGTTTAATCGACTATTTCAGTGTGGTACCACATTACTACGTGATCCAATCCAGAAAAAGCCCTGGATCTAGCCATCAAGTATGAGTAAGATGCGAAAGTATGAGCCTGATGAGGGCAAATCCTAGACCTAACCCAGACCTAACATGCGTTATCCTCTAAAATATTTATCAAGACCAGGTTTAATTGAATGTTTCAGTGTGGTACCACATTACTACCTGATCCAAACCAGAAAAATACCCGGCATCTGTTCAACAAGTATGTGAAGAACGCGAAAATATGACCCTGATGAGGGCAAATCCCAGACCTATACCAGACCTAACTTGCGTTGTCCTCTAAAATATTGATGGAAACCAGGTTTTATTGACTGTTTCCGTGTGGTACCACATTACTACGAGATCCAATCCAGAAAAAAACCCAGGATCTGTACAAGAAGTATGTGAAGAATGCGAAAGTATGAGCCTGACGAGGGCAAATCCCGGACCTATCCCAGACATAACTTGCGTTATCCTCTAAAATATTGATCGAAGCCAGGTTTAATCGACTATTTCAGTGTGATACCACATTACTACGTGATCCAAACCAGAAAAATACCCAGGATCTGTTCAACAAGTATGTGAAGAACGCGGAAATATGACCCTGATGTGGGCAAATCCCGGGCCTAACCTAGACCTATCATGCGTTATCCTCTAAAATATTGATGGAAACCAGGTTTAATTATCTGTTTCAGTGTGGTACCACATTACTGCGTGATCCAATCCAGAAAAAGCCCTGGATCTAGCCATCAAGTATGAGTAATATGCGAAAGTATGAGCCTGAAGAGGGCAAATCCTGGACCTATCACAGACCTAACTTGCGTTGTCCTCTACAATATTGATCGAAACCAGGTTTAATGGACTGTTTTAGTGTGGTACCACATTACTACCTGATCCAATCCAGAAAAAGCCCAGAATCTGGCCATGAACTATGAGAAATATGCGAAAGTACGAGCCTGATGAGAGCAAATCTCAGACCGAACCAAGACCGAACAAGCGTTATTCTCTAAAATATTGATCGAACCCAGGTTTAATGGACTCTTTCAGTGAGGTACCACATTACTACCTGATCCAAACCAGAAAAAACCCCGGATCTGTTCAACAAGTATGTGAAGAATGCGAAAGTATGTGTCTGATGAGGGAAAATCCCAGGCCTAACCTAGACCTAACATGCGTTACCCTCAAAAATATTGATGGAAACCAGGTTTAATTATCTGTTTCAGTGTGGTACCACATTACTGCGTGATCCAATCCAGAAAAAGCCCTGGATCTAGCCATCAAGTATGAGTAATATGCGAAAGTATGAGCCTGAAGAGGGCAAATCCTGGACCTATCACAGACCTAACTTGCGTTGTCCTCTACAATATTGATCGAAACCAGGTTTAATCGACTGTTTCAGTGTGGTACCACATTACTATGTGATCCAAACCAGAAAAAAACCCAGGATCTGTACAACAAGTATGTGAAGAATGCGAAAGTATGAGCCTGACGAGGACAAATCCCGGACCTATCCCAGACATAACTTGCGTTATCCTCTAAAATATTGATCGAAGCCAGGTTTAATCGACTATTTCAGTGTGATACCACATTACTACGTGATCCAATCCAGAGAAAGCCCTGGATCTAGCCATCAAGTATGAGAAATATGCGAAAGTATGAGCCTGATGAGGGCAAATCCTAGACCTAACCCAGACCTAACATGCGTTATCCTCTAAAATATTTATCAAGACCAGGTTTAATTGAATGTTTCAGTGTGGTATCACATTACTACGTGATCCAAACCTGAAAAAACCCAGGATCTGTTCAACAAGTATGTGAAAAACGCGAAACTATGAGCCTGATGAGGGCATATCCCAGACCTATCCCAGACCCAACATGCGTTATCCTCTAAAACATTTATCAAGACCTGGTTTAATTGAATGTTCCAGTGTGGTACCACATCACTACGTGATCCAAACCAGAAAAATATCCAGGATCCGTTCAACAAGTATGTGAAGAATGCGAAGGTATGTGTCTGATGAGGGGAAATCCCAGGCCTAACCTAGACCTAACATGAGTTATCCTCAAAAATATTGACCGAAACCAGGTTAAATCGACTGTTTCAGTGTGGTACCACATTACTACCTGATCCAAACCAGAAAAATACCCAGGATCTGTTCAACAAGTATGTGAAGAACGCGAAAATATGACCCTGATGAGGGCAAATCCCAGACCTATACCAGACCTAACTTGCGTTGTCCTCTAAAATATTGATGGAAACCAGGTTTAATTGACTGTTTCCGTGTGGTACCACATTACTACGAGATCCAATCCAGAAAAAAACCCAGGATCTGTACAACAAGTATGTGAAGAATGCGAAAGTATGAGCCTGACGAGGGCAAATCCCGGACCTATCCCAGACATAACTTGCGTTATCCACTAAAATATAGATCGAAACCAGGTTTAATCGACTATTTCAGTGTGGTACCACATTACTACGTGATCCAAACCAGAAAAATACCCAGGATCTGTTCAACAAGTATGTGAAGAACGCGGAAATATGACCCTGATGAGGGCAAATCCCGGGCCTAACCTAGACCTAACATGAGTTATCCTCAAAAATATTGATCGAAACCAGGTTTAATCGACTGTTTTAGTGTGGTACCACATTACTACCTGATCCAAACCAGAAAAATACCCAGGATCTGTTCAACAAGTATGTGAAGAACGCGAAAATATGACCCTGATGAGAGCAAATCCCAGACCTATACCAGACCTAACTTGCGTTGTCCTCTAAAATATTGATGGAAACCAGGTTTAATTGAATGTTTCAGTGTGGTACCACATTACTACGTGATCCAATCCAGAAAAAGCCCAGGATCTAGCCATCAAGTATGAGTAATATGCGAAAGTATGAGCCTGATGAGGGCAAATCCTAGACCTAACCCAGACCTAACATGCGTTATCCTCTAAAATATTTATCAAGACCAGGTTTAATTGAATGTTTCAGTGTGGTACCACATTACTACCTGATCCAAACCAGAAAAATACCCAGGATCTGTTCAACAAGTATGTGAAGAACGCGAAAATATGACCCTGATGAGGGCAAATCCCAGACCTATACCAGACATAACTTGCGTTATCCTCTAAAATATTGATCGAAACCAGGTTTAATCGACTATTTGAGTGTGGTACCACATTACTACGTGATCCAAACCAGAAAAATACCCAGGATCTGTTCAACAAGTATGTGAAGAACGCGGAAATATGACCCTGATGAGGGCAAATCCCGGGCCTAACCTAGACCTAACATGAGTTATCCTCAAAAATATTGATCGAAACCAGGTTTAATCGACTGTTTTAGTGTGGTACCACATTACTACCTGATCCAAACCAGAAAAATACCCAGGATATGTTCAACAGGTATGTGAAGAACGCGAAAATATGACCCTGATGAGGGCAAATCCCAGACCTATACCAGACCTCACTTGCGTTGTCCTCTAAAGTATTGAGCGAAACCAGGTTTAATGGAATGTTTCAGTGTGGTACCACATTACTACGTGATCCAATCCAGAAAAAGCCCAGGATCTAGCCATGAAGTATGAGAGATATGCGAAATTATGAGCCTGATTAGGGCAAATCCTAGACATAAACCAGATCTAGCATGCGTTATCCTCTAAAATATTGATCGAAGCCAGTTTTAATGGACTGTTTCAGTGTGGTACTACATTACTACGGGATCCAAACCAGAAGAAGCACAGAATCTGGCCATCAAGTATGAGAAATATGCGAAAGTATGAGCCTGATGAGGGCAAATCCTAGACCTAACCCAGACCTAACATGCGTTATCCTCTACAATATTTATCAAGACCAGGTTTAATTGAATGTTTCAGTGTGGTATCGCATTACTACGTGATCCAAACCTGAAAAAACCCAGGATCTGTTCAACAAGTATGTGAAAAACGCGAAACTATGAGCCTGATGAGGGCAAATCCCAGGCCTAACCTAGATCTAACATGCGTTATCCTCAAAAATATGTATCGAAACCAGGTTTAATGGACTGTTTCAGTGTGGTACCACATCACTACGTGATCCAAACCAGAAAAATACCCAGGATCCGTTCAACAAGTATGTGAAGAATGCGAAAGTATGTGTCTGATGAGGGGAAATCCCAGGCCTAACCTAGACCTAACATGCGTTATCCTCAAAAATATTGATCGAAACCAGGTTTAATCGACCGTTTCAGTGTGGTACCACATTACTACGTGATCCAATCCAGAAAAAGCCCCTGATCTAGCCATCAAGTATGAGTAATATGCGAAAGTATGAGCCTGATGAGGGCAAATCCTAGACCTAACCCAGACGTAACATGCGTTATCCTCTAAAATATTTATCAAGACCAGGTTTAATTGAATGTTTCAGTGTGGTACCACATTACTACCTGATCCAAACCAGAAGAATACCCAGGATCTGTTCAACAAGTATGTGAAGAACGCGGAAATAGGACCCTGATGAGGGCAAATCCCGTGCCTAACCTAGACCTAACATGAGTTATCCTCAAAAATATTGATCGAAACCAGGTTTAATCGACTGTTTCAGTGTGGTACCACATTACTACCTGATCCAAACCAGAAAAATACCCAGGATCTGTTCAACAAGTATGTGAAGAACGCGAAAATATGACCCTGATGAAGGCAAATCCCAGACCTATACCAAACCTAACTTGCGTTGTCCTCTAAAATATTGATGGAATCCAGGTTTAATTGACTGTTTCAGTGTGGGACCACATTACTACGTGATCCAAACCAGAAAAATACCCAGGATCTGTTCAACAAGTATGTGAAGAACGCGGAAATATGACCCTGATGAGGGCAAATCCCGGGCCTAACCTAGACCTAACATGAGTTATCCTCAAAAATATTGACCGAAACCAGGTTTAATCGACTGTTTCAGTGTGGTACCACATTACTACCTGATCCAAACCAGAAAAATACCCAGGATCTGTTCAACAAGTATGTGGAGAATGCGAAAGTATGTGTCTGATGAGGGCAAATCCCAGGCCTAACCTAGACATAACATGCGTTATCCTCTAAAATATTGATAGAAACCAGGTTAAATGGACTGATTCAGTGTGCTACCAGATTGCTACGTGATCCAAACCAGAAAAAGCCCTGGATCTAGCCATCAAGTATGAGTAATATGCGAAAGTATGAGCCTGATGAGGGCAAATCCTAGACCTAACCCAGACCTAACATGCGTTATCCTCTAAAATATTTATCAAGACCTGGTTTAATTGAATGTTTCAGTGTGCTACCACACTACTACGTGATCCAAACCAGAAAAAACCCAGGATCTGTTCAACAAGTATGTGAAAAACGCGAAACTATGAGCCTGATGAGGGCAAATCCCAGACCTATCCCAGACCCAACATGCGTTATCCTCTAAAACATTTATCAAGACCTGGTTTAATTGAATGTTTCAGTGTGGTACCACACTACTACGTGATCCAAACCACAAAAAACCCAGGATCCGTTCAACAAGTATGTGACGAATGCGAAAGTATGAGTCTGATGAGTGATAATCCCAGGCCTAACCTAGATCTAACATGCGTTATCCTCTAAAATATTGATCGAAACCAGGTTTAATGGTGAGAGCAAATCCCAGACCTAACCTAGACCTAACATGCGTTATCCTCAAAAATATTGATCGAAACCAGGTTTAATGGACTGTTTCAGTGTGGTACCACATTACTACGTGATCCAATCCAGAAATAGCCCAGGATCTAGCTATGAAGTATTAGAAATATGCCAAAGTATGAGCCTGATAAGGGCAAATCCCAGACCGATCCCAGACCTAACATGCGCTATCCTATAAAATATTGATCGAAACCAGGTTTAATGGACTGTTTCAGTGTGGTACCACATTACTACGTGATCCAATCCAGAAATAGCCCAGGATCTAGCCATGAAGTATTAGAAATATGCCAAAGTATGAGCCTGATAAGGGCAAATCCCAGACCTATCCCAGACCTAACATGCGCTATCCTATAAAATATTGATCGAAACCAGGTTTAATGGACTGTTTCAGTGTGGTACCACATTACTACGTGATCCAATCCAGACAAAGCCCAGGATATAGCCATGAAGTATGAGAAATATGCGAAATTATGAGCCTGATTAGGACAAATCCCAGGCCTAACCTAGACATAACATGCGTTATCCTCTAAAATATTTATCTAGACCAGGTTTAATTGACTGTTTCAGTGTGGCATCACATTACTGCGTGATCCAAACCTGTGGAAGCCCAGGATCTGGCCAACAAGAATGAGAAATATGCGAAAGTATGAGCCTGATGAGAGCAAATCCCAGACCTAACCTAGACGTAACATGCGTTGTCCTCTAAAATGTTTATCGAAACCAGGTTTAATTGACTGTTTTAGTTTGGTACCACTTCACTACGTGATCCAAAGCAGAAAAAACCCTCGATCAGGTAAACATGTATGTTAAAACTGTGAAAGTATGACCCTGATGAGGGCAAATCCCAGGCCTAACCTAGACCTAACATGCGTTGTCCTCTAAAATATTGATGGAAACCAGGTTTAATTGACTCTTTCAGTGTTGTACTACATTACAACGTGGAGCACACCAGAAAAAGCCCTGGATCTAGCCATCAAGTATGAGAAATATGCGAAAGAATGAGCCTGATAAGGGCAAATCCCAGACCTATCCCAGACCTAACATGCGCTCTCCTATAAAATATTGATCGAAACCAGGTTTAATGGACTGTTTCAGTGTGGGACCACACTACTACGTGATCCAAACCACAAAAAACCCAGGATCCGTTCAACAAGTATGTGACGAATGCGAAAGTATGAGTCTGATGAGTGATAATCCCAGGCCTAACCTAGATCTAACATGCGTTTTCCTCTAAAATATTGATCGAAACCAGGTTTAATGGTGAGAGCAAATCCCAGACCTAACCTAGACCTAACATGCGTTATCCTCAAAAATATTGATCGAAACCAGGTTTAATCGACTGTTTTAGTGTGGTACCACATTACTACCTGATCCAAACCAGAAAAATACCCAGGATCTGTTCAACAAGTATGTGAAGAACGCGAAAATATGACCCTGATGAGAGCAAATCCCAGACCTATACCAGACCTAACTTGCGTTGTCCTCTAAAATATTGATGGAAACCAGGTTTAATTGAATGTTTCAGTGTGGTACCACATTACTACGTGATCCAATCCAGAAAAAGCCCAGGATCTAGCCATGAAGTATGAGAGATATGCGAAATTATGAGCCTGATTAGGGCAAATCCTAGACATAAACCAGATCTAGCTTGCGTTATCCTCTAAAATATTGATCGAAGCCAGTTTTAATGGACTGTTTCAGTGTGGTACTACATTACTACGGGATCCAAACCAGAAGAAGCACAGAATCTGGCCATCAAGTATGAGAAATTTGCGAAAGTACGAGCCTGATGAGAGCAAATCCCAGACCTAACCTAGACCTAACATGAGTTATTCTCTAAAATATTGATCGAAACCAGGTTTAATGGACTGTTTCGGTGTGCTACCACATTGCTACGTCATCCAAACGAGAAAAAACCCAGGATCCGTTCAACAAGTATGTGAAGAATGCGAAAGTACGAGCCTGACCAGGGCAAATCCCAGACCTATCACAGACCTAACTTGCGTTGTCCTCTACAATATTGATCGAAACCAGGTTTAATGGACTGTTTTAGTGTGGTATCACATTACTACGTGATCCAAACCTGAAAAAACCCAGGATCTGTTCAACAAGTATGTGAAAAACGCGAAACTATGAGCCTGATGAGGGCATATCCCAGACCTATCCCAGACCCAACATGCGTTATCCTCTAAAACATTTATCAAGACCTGGTTTAATTGAATGTTTCAGTGTGGTACCACATCACTACGTGATCCAAACCAGAAAAATATCCAGGATCCGTTCAACAAGTATGTGAAGAATGCGAAGGTATGTGTCTGATGAGGGGAAATCCCAGGCCTAACCTAGACCTAACATGCGTTATCCTCAAAAATATTGATCGAAACCAGGTTTAATCGACCGTTTCAGTGTGGTACCATATTACTACGTGATCCAATCCAGAAAAAGCCCTGGATCTAGCCATCAAGTATGAGTAATATGCGAAAGTATGAGCCTGATGAGGGCAAATCCTAGACCTAACCCAGACCTAACATGCGTTATCCTCTAAAATATTTATCAAGACCAGGTTTAATTGAATGTTTCAGTGTGGTACCACATTACTACGTGATCCAAACCAGAAAAATACCCAGGATCTGTTCAACAAGTATGTGAAGAACGCGGAAATATGACCCTGATGAGGGCAAATCCCGGGCCTAACCTAGACCTAACATGAGTTATCCTCAAAAATATTGATCGAAACCAGGTTTAATCGACTGTTTTAGTGTGGTACCACATTACTACCTGATCCAAACCAGAAAAATACCCAGGATATGTTCAACAGGTATGTGAAGAACGCGAAAATATGACCCTGATGAGGGCAAATCCCAGACCTATACCAGACCTCACTTGCGTTGTCCTCTAAAGTATTGAGCGAAACCAGGTTTAATGGAATGTTTCAGTGTGGTACCACATTACTACGTGATCCAATCCAGAAAAAGCCCAGGATCTAGCCATGAAGTATGAGAGATATGCGAAATTATGAGCCTGATTAGGGCAAATCCTAGACATAAACCAGATCTAGCATGCGTTATCCTCTAAAATATTGATCGAAGCCAGTTTTAATGGACTGTTTCAGTGTGGTACTACATTACTACGGGATCCAAACCAGAAGAAGCACAGAATCTGGCCATCAAGCATGAGAAATATGCGAAAGTATGAGCCTGATGAGGGCAAATCCTAGACCTAACCCAGACCTAACATGCGTTATCCTCTACAATATTTATCAAGACCAGGTTTAATTGAATGTTTCAGTGTGGTATCGCATTACTACGTGATCCAAACCTGAAAAAACCCAGGATCTGTTCAACAAGTATGTGAAAAACGCGAAACTATGAGCCTGATGAGGGCAAATCCCAGGCCTAACCTAGATCTAACATGCGTTATCCTCAAAAATATGTATCGAAACCAGGTTTAATGGACTGTTTCAGTGTGGTACCACATCACTACGTGATCCAAACCAGAAAAATACCCAGGATCCGTTCAACAAGTATGTGAAGAATGCGAAAGTATGTGTCTGATGAGGGGAAATCCCAGGCCTAACCTAGACCTAACATGCGTTATCCTCAAAAATATTGATCGAAACCAGGTTTAATCGACCGTTTCAGTGTGGTACCACATTACTACGTGATCCAATCCAGAAAAAGCCCCTGATCTAGCCATCAAGTATGAGTAATATGCGAAAGTATGAGCCTGATGAGGGCAAATCCTAGACCTAACCCAGACCTAACATGCGTTATCCTCTAAAATATTTATCAAGACCAGGTTTAATTGAATGTTTCAGTGTGGTACCACATTACTACCTGATCCAAACCAGAAGAATACCCAGGATCTGTTCAACAAGTATGTGAAGAACGCGGAAATAGGACCCTGATGAGGGCAAATCCCGTGCCTAACCTAGACCTAACATGAGTTATCCTCAAAAATATTGATCGAAACCAGGTTTAATCGACTGTTTCAGTGTGGTACCACATTACTACCTGATCCAAACCAGAAAAATACCCAGGATCTGTTCAACAAGTATGTGAAGAACGCGAAAATATGACCCTGATGAAGGCAAATCCCAGACCTATACCAAACCTAACTTGCGTTGTCCTCTAAAATATTGATGGAATCCAGGTTTAATTGACTGTTTCAGTGTGGGACCACATTACTACGTGATCCAAACCAGAAAAATACCCAGGATCTGTTCAACAAGTATGTGAAGAACGCGGAAATATGACCCTGATGAGGGCAAATCCCGGGCCTAACCTAGACCTAACATGAGTTATCCTCAAAAATATTGACCGAAACCAGGTTTAATCGACTGTTTCAGTGTGGTACCACATTACTACCTGATCCAAACCAGAAAAATACCCAGGATCTGTTCAACAAGTATGTGGAGAATGCGAAAGTATGTGTCTGATGAGGGCAAATCCCAGGCCTAACCTAGACATAACATGCGTTATCCTCTAAAATATTGATAGAAACCAGGTTAAATGGACTGATTCAGTGTGCTACCACATTGCTACGTGATCCAAACCAGAAAAAGCCCTGGATCTAGCCATCAAGTATGAGTAATATGCGAAAGTATGAGCCTGATGAGGGCAAATCCTAGACCTAACCCAGACCTAACATGCGTTATCCTCTAAAATATTTATCAAGACCTGGTTTAATTGAATGTTTCAGTGTGCTACCACACTACTACGTGATCCAAACCAGAAAAAACCCAGGATCTGTTCAACAAGTATGTGAAAAACGCGAAACTATGAGCCTGATGAGGGCAAATCCCAGACCTATCCCAGACCCAACATGCGTTATCCTCTAAAACATTTATCAAGACCTGGTTTAATTGAATGTTTCAGTGTGGTACCACACTACTACGTGATCCAAACCACAAAAAACCCAGGATCCGTTCAACAAGTATGTGACGAATGCGAAAGTATGAGTCTGATGAGTGATAATCCCAGGCCTAACCTAGATCTAACATGCGTTATCCTCTAAAATATTGATCGAAACCAGGTTTAATGGTGAGAGCAAATCCCAGACCTAACCTAGACCTAACATGCGTTATCCTCAAAAATATTGATCGAAACCAGGTTTAATGGACTGTTTCAGTGTGGTACCACATTACTACGTGATCCAATCCAGAAATAGCCCAGGATCTAGCTATGAGGTATTAGAAATATGCCAAAGTATGAGCCTGATAAGGGCAAATCCCAGACCGATCCCAGACCTAACATGCGCTATCCTATAAAATATTGATCGAAACCAGGTTTAATGGACTGTTTCAGTGTGGTACCACATTACTACGTGATCCAATCCAGAAATAGCCCAGGATCTAGCCATGAAGTATTAGAAATATGCCAAAGTATGAGCCTGATAAGGGCAAATCCCAGACCTATCCCAGACCTAACATGCGCTATCCTATAAAATATTGATCGAAACCAGGTTTAATGGACTGTTTCAGTGTGGTACCACATTACTACGTGATCCAATCCAGACAAAGCCCAGGATATAGCCATGAAGTATGAGAAATATGCGAAATTATGAGCCTGATTAGGACAAATCCCAGGCCTAACCTAGACATAACATGCGTTATCCTCTAAAATATTTATCAAGACCAGGTTTAATTGACTGTTTCAGTGTGGCATCACATTACTGCGTGATCCAAACCTGTGGAAGCCCAGGATCTGGCCAACAAGAATGAGAAATATGCGAAAGTATGAGCCTGATGAGAGCAAATCCCAGACCTAACCTAGACGTAACATGCGTTGTCCTCTAAAATGTTTATCGAAACCAGGTTTAATTGACTGTTTTAGTTTGGTACCACTTCACTACGTGATCCAAAGCAGAAAAAACCCTCGATCAGGTAAACATGTATGTTAAAACTGTGAAAGTATGACCCTGATGAGGGCAAATCCCAGGCCTAACCTAGACCTAACATGCGTTGTCCTCTAAAATATTGATGGAAACCAGGTTTAATTGACTCTTTCAGTGTTGTACTACATTACAACGTGGAGCACACCAGAAAAAGCCCTGGATCTAGCCATCAAGTATGAGAAATATGCGAAAGAATGAGCCTGATAAGGGCAAATCCCAGACCTATCCCAAACCTAACATGCGCTCTCCTATAAAATATTGATCGAAACCAGGTTTAATGGACTGTTTCAGTGTGGGACCACATTACTACGCGATCCAAACCAGAAAAAACCCAGGATCTGTTCAACAAGTATGTGAAAAACGCGAAAGTATGAGCATGATGAGGGCAAATCCCAGACCTATCCCAGACATAACTTGCGTTATCCTCTAAAATATTGATCGAAACCAGGTTTAATCGACTGTTTCAGTGTGGTACCACATTACTACGTGATCCAAACCAGAAAAGGCCCAGAATCTGGCCATCAAGTATGAGAAATATGCGAAAGTACGGGTCTGATGAGAGCAAATCCCAGACCTATCCCAGACCAAACATGCGTTATCCTATAAAATATTGTTCGAAACCAGGTTTAATGGATTGCTTCAGTGTGGTACCACATTACTACGTGATACAAACCTGAAAAAGCCAGGGATCTGTTCTACAAGTATGTGAAAAATGCGAAAATATGACCCTGATGAGGGCAAATCCCACACCTATCCCAGACCAAACTTGCGTTATCCTCTAAAATATTGATCGAAACCAGGTTTAATTTAGTGCTTCAGTGTGGTACCACAATACTACGTGATCCAATCCAGACAAAGCCCAGGATCTAGCCATGAAGTATGAGAAATATGCGAAATTATGAGCCTGATGATGGCAAATCCTAGACCTTACCCAGATCTAACATGCGTTATCCTCTAAAATATATATCAAGACCAGGTTTAATTGAATGTTTCAGTCTGGTACCACCTTACTTCGTGATCCAAACCAGAAAAAACCCAGGATCCGTTCAACAAGTATGTGAAGAATGCGAAAGTATGAGTCTGATGAGTGATAATCCCAGGCCTAACCTAGACCTAACATGCGTTATCCTCAAAAATATTGAGCGAAACCAGGTTTAATGGACTGTTTCAGTGTGGTACCACATTACTACGTGATCCAAACCAGAAAAATACCCAGGATCTGTTCAACAAGTATGTGAAGAACGCGGAAATATGACCCTGATGAGGGCAAATCCCGGGCCTAACCTAGACCTAACATGAGTTATCCTCAAAAATATTGACCGAAACCAGGTTTAATCGACTGTTTCAGTGTGGTACCACATTACTACCTGATCCAAACCAGAAAAATACCCAGGATCTGTTCAACAAGTATGTGGAGAATGCGAAAGTATGTGTCTGATGAGGGCAAATCCCAGGCCTAACCTAGACATAACATGCGTTATCCTCTAAAATATTGATAGAAACCAGGTTAAATGGACTGATTCAGTGTGCTACCACATTACTACGTGATCCAATCCAGACAAAGCCCAGGATATAGCCATGAAGTATGAGAAATATGCGAAATTATGAGCCTGATTAGGACAAATCCCAGGCCTAACCTAGACATAACATGCGTTATCCTCTAAAATATTTATCAAGACCAGGTTTAATTGACTGTTTCAGTGTGGCATCACATTACTGCGTGATCCAAACCTGTGGAAGCCCAGGATCTGGCCAACAAGAATGAGAAATATGCGAAAGTATGAGCCTGATGAGAGCAAATCCCAGACCTAACCTAGACGTAACATGCGTTGTCCTCTAAAATGTTTATCGAAACCAGGTTTAATTGACTGTTTTAGTTTGGTACCACTTCACTACGTGATCCAAAGCAGAAAAAACCCTCGATCAGGTAAACATGTATGTTAAAACTGTGAAAGTATGACCCTGATGAGGGCAAATCCCAGGCCTAACCTAGACCTAACATGCGTTGTCCTCTAAAATATTGATGGAAACCAGGTTTAATTGACTCTTTCAGTGTTGTACTACATTACAACGTGGAGCACACCAGAAAAAGCCCTGGATCTAGCCATCAAGTATGAGAAATATGCGAAAGAATGAGCCTGATAAGGGCAAATCCCAGACCTATCCCAAACCTAACATGCGCTCTCCTATAAAATATTGATCGAAACCAGGTTTAATGGACTGTTTCAGTGTGGGACCACATTACTACGCGATCCAAACCAGAAAAAACCCAGGATCTGTTCAACAAGTATGTGAAAAACGCGAAAGTATGAGCATGATGAGGGCAAATCCCAGACCTATCCCAGACATAACTTGCGTTATCCTCTAAAATATTGATCGAAACCAGGTTTAATCGACTGTTTCAGTGTGGTACCACATTACTACGTGATCCAAACCAGAAAAGGCCCAGAATCTGGCCATCAAGTATGAGAAATATGCGAAAGTACGGGTCTGATGAGAGCAAATCCCAGACCTATCCCAGACCAAACATGCGTTATCCTATAAAATATTGTTCGAAACCAGGTTTAATGGATTGCTTCAGTGTGGTACCACATTACTACGTGATACAAACCTGAAAAAGCCAGGGATCTGTTCTACAAGTATGTGAAAAATGCGAAAATATGACCCTGATGAGGGCAAATCCCACACCTATCCCAGACCAAACTTGCGTTATCCTCTAAAATATTGATCGAAACCAGGTTTAATTTAGTGCTTCAGTGTGGTACCACAATACTACGTGATCCAATCCAGACAAAGCCCAGGATCTAGCCATGAAGTATGAGAAATATGCGAAATTATGAGCCTGATGATGGCAAATCCTAGACCTTACCCAGATCTAACATGCGTTATCCTCTAAAATATATATCAAGACCAGGTTTAACTGAATGTTTCAGTCTGGTACCACCTTACTTCGTGATCCAAACCAGAAAAAACCCAGGATCCGTTCAACAAGTATGTGAAGAATGCGAAAGTATGAGTCTGATGAGTGATAATCCCAGGCCTAACCTAGACCTAACATGCGTTATCCTCAAAAATATTGAGCGAAACCAGGTTTAATGGACTGTTTCAGTGTGGTACCACATTACTACGTGATCCAAACCAGAAAAATACCCAGGATCTGTTCAACAAGTATGTGAAGAACGCGGAAATATGACCCTGATGAGGGCAAATCCCGGGCCTAACCTAGACCTAACATGAGTTATCCTCAAAAATATTGACCGAAACCAGGTTTAATCGACTGTTTCAGTGTGGTACCACATTACTACCTGATCCAAACCAGAAAAATACCCAGGATCTGTTCAACAAGTATGTGGAGAATGCGAAAGTATGTGTCTGATGAGGGCAAATCCCAGGCCTAACCTAGACATAACATGCGTTATCCTCTAAAATATTGATAGAAACCAGGTTAAATGGACTGATTCAGTGTGCTACCACATTGCTACGTGATCCAAACCAGAAAAAGCCCTGGATCTAGCCATCAAGTATGAGTAATATGCGAAAGTATGAGCCTGATGAGGGCAAATCCTAGACCTAACCCAGACCTAACATGCGTTATCCTCTAAAATATTTATCAAGACCTGGTTTAATTGAATGTTTCAGTGTGCTACCACACTACTACGTGATCCAAACCAGAAAAAACCCAGGATCTGTTCAACAAGTATGTGAAAAACGCGAAACTATGAGCCTGATGAGGGCAAATCCCAGACCTATCCCAGACCAAACATGCGTTATCCTCTAAAACATTTATCAAGACCTGGTTTAATTGAATGTTTCAGTGTGGTACCACACTACTACGTGATCCAAACCACAAAAAACCCAGGATCCGTTCAACAAGTATGTGACGAATGCGAAAGTATGTGTCTGATGAGGGCAAATCCCAGGCCTAACCTAGATCTAACATGCGTTATCCTCTAAAATATTGATCGAAACCAGGTTTAATGGTGAGAGCAAATCCCAGACCTAACCTAGACCTAACATGCGTTATCCTCAAAAATATTGATCGAAACCAGGTTTAATGGACTGTTTCAGTGTGGTACCACATTACTACGTGATCCAATCCAGAAATAGCCCAGGATCTAGCTATGAAGTATTAGAAATATGCCAAAGTATGAGCCTGATAAGGGCAAATCCCAGACCGATCCCAGACCTAACATGCGCTATCCTATAAAATATTGATCGAAACCAGGTTTAATGGACTGTTTCAGTGTGGTACCACATTACTACGTGATCCAATCCAGAAATAGCCCAGGATCTAGCCATGAAGTATTAGAAATATGCCAAAGTATGAGCCTGATAAGGGCAAATCCCAGACCTATCCCAGACCTAACATGCGCTATCCTATAAAATATTGATCGAAACCAGGTTTAATGGACTGTTTCAGTGTGGTACCACATTACTACATGATCCAATCCAGAAAAAGCCCAGGATCTAGCCATGAAGTATTAGAAATATGCCAAAGTATGAGCCTGATGAGGGCAAAACCCAGACCTATCCCAGACATAACTTGCGTTATCCTCTAAAATATTGATCGAAACCAGGTTTAATGGACTGTTTCAGTGTGGTACCACATTACTACGTGATCCAATCCAGACAAAGCTCAGGATCTAGCCATGAAGTTAGAGAAATATGCGAAACAATGAGCCTGATTAGGGCAAATCCTAGACCTAACCCAGACCTAACATGCGTTATCCTCTAAAATATTTATCAAGAGCAGGTTTAATTGACTGTTTCAGTGTGGCATCACATTAATACGTGATCCAAACCAGTGGAAGCCCAGGATCTAGCCAACAAGAATGAGAAATATGCGAAAGTATGAGCCTGATGACAGCAAATCCCAGACCTATACCAGACATAACTTGCGTTATCCTCTAAAATATTGATCGAAACCAGGTTTAATGCACTGTTTCAGTGTGGTACCACATTACTACGTGATCCAATCCAGAAATAGCCCAGGATCTAGCCATGAAGTATTAGAAATATGCGAAAGTATGAGCCTGATGATGGCAAATCCTAGACCTATACCAGACATAACTTGCGTTATCCTCTAAAACATTGATCGAAACCTGGTTTTTATCGACTGTTTCAGTGTGGTACCACATTACTACGTGATCCAAACCAGAAAAAGCCCACAATCTGACCATCAAGTATGAGAAATATGCGAAAGTACGAGCCTGATGAGGGCAAATCCTAGACCTAGCCCAGACCTAACATGCGTTATCCTCAAAAATGTTTATCAAGACCAGGTTTAATTGAATGTTTCAGTGTGGTACCACATTACTACGGGATCCAAACCAGAAAAAACCCAGGATCCGTTCAACAAGTATGTGAAGAATGCGAAAGTATGAGTCTGATGGGGGCAAATCCCAGGCCTAACCTAGACCTAACATGCGTTATCCTCAAGAATATTGTTCGAAACCAGGTTTAATGGACTGTTTCAGTGTGGTACCACATTACTACATGATCCAATCCAGAAAAAGCCCAGGATCTAGCCATGAAGTGTTAGAAATATGCGAAAGTATGAGCCTGATGATGGCAAATCCTAGACCTTACCCAGGCCTAACATGCGTTATCCTCTAAAATATTTATCAAGACCAGGTTTAATTGAATGCTTCAGTGTGGTACCACATTACTACGGGATCCAAACCAGAAAAAACCCAGGATCCGTTCAACAAGTATGTGAAGAATGCGAAAGTATGAGTCTGATGAATGAAAATCCCAGGCCTAACCTAGACCTAACATGCGTTATCCTCAAAAATATTGATCGAAACCAGGTTTAAACGACTGTTTCAGTGTGGTACCACATTACTACGTGATCCAAACCAGAAAAAAACCCAGGATCTGTTTAACAAGTATGTGAAGTATGCGTAAGTATGAGTCTCATGAGGGCAAATACCAGGCCTAACCTAGACATAACATGCGTTATCCTCTAAAATATTGATCGAAACCAGGTTTAGTGGAATGTTGCAGTGTGGTACCACATTACTGCGTGATCCAAAGCAGAAAAAACCCTCGATTAGGGCAACATATATGTTAAAACTGCAAAAGTATGACACTGATGAAGGCATATCCCAGGCCTATCCCAGGCATAACTTGCGTTGTCCTCTAAAATATTTATCGAAACCAGGTTTAATTGACTGTTTTAGTGTGGTACCACTTTGCTACGTGATCCAAAGCAGAAAAAACCCTCGATTAGGGCAACATATATGTTAAAACTGCAAAAGTATGAGCCTGATGAGGGCAAATCCCAGACCTATCCCAGACCTAACATGCGCTATCCTATAAAATATTGATCGAAACCAGGTTTAATGGACTGTTTCAGTGTGGTACCACATTACTACGTGATCCAATCCAGACAAAGCCCAGGATATAGCCATGAAGTATGAGAAATATGCGAAATTATGAGCCTGATTAGGACAAATCCCAGGCCTAACCTAGACATAACATGCGTTATCCTCTAAAATATTTATCAAGACCAGGTTTAATTGACTGTTTCAGTGTGGCATCACATTACTGCGTGATCCAAACCTGTGGAAGCCCAGGATCTGGCCAACAAGAATGAGAAATATGCGAAAGTATGAGCCTGATGAGAGCAAATCCCAGACCTAACCTAGACGTAACATGCGTTGTCCTCTAAAATGTTTATCGAAACCAGGTTTAATTGACTGTTTTAGTTTGGTACCACTTCACTACGTGATCCAAAGCAGAAAAAACCCTCGATCAGGTAAACATGTATGTTAAAACTGTGAAAGTATGACCCTGATGAGGGCAAATCCCAGGCCTAACCTAGACCTAACATGCGTTGTCCTCTAAAATATTGATGGAAACCAGGTTTAATTGACTCTTTCAGTGTTGTACTACATTACAACGTGGAGCACTCCAGAAAAAGCCCTGGATCTAGCCATCAAGTATGAGAAATATGCGAAAGAATGAGCCTGATAAGGGCAAATCCCAGACCTATCCCAGACCTAACATGCGCTCTCCTATAAAATATTGATCGAAACCAGGTTTAATGGACTGTTTCAGTGTGGGACCACATTACTATGCGATCCAAACCAGAAAAAACCCAGGATCTGTTCAACAAGTATGTGAAAAACGCGAAAGTATGAGCATGATGAGGGCAAATCCCAGACCTATCCCAGACATAACTTGCGTTATCCTCTAAAATATTGATCGAAACCAGGTTTAATCGACTGTTTCAGTGTGGTACCACATTACTACGTGATCCAAACCAGAAAAGGCCCAGAATCTGGCCATCAAGTATGAGAAATATGCGAAAGTACGGGTCTGATGAGAGCAAATCCCAGACCTATCCCAGACCAAACATGCGTTATCCTATAAAATATTGTTCGAAACCAGGTTTAATGGATTGCTTCAGTGTGGTACCACATTACTACGTGATACAAACCTGAAAAAGCCAGGGATCTGTTCTACAAGTATGTGAAAAATGCGAAAATATGACCCTGATGAGGGCAAATCCCACACCTATCCCAGACCAAACTTGCGTTATCCTCTAAAATATTGATCGAAACCAGGTTTAATTTAGTGCTTCAGTGTGGTACCACAATACTACGTGATCCAATCCAGACAAAGCCCAGGATCTAGCCATGAAGTATGAGAAATATGCGAAATTATGAGCCTGATGATGGCAAATCCTAGACCTTACCCAGATCTAACATGCGTTATCCTCTAAAATATATATCAAGACCAGGTTTAATTGAATGTTTCAGTCTGGTACCACATTACTTCGTGATCCAAACCAGAAAAAACCCAGGATCCGTTCAACAAGTATGTGAAGAATGCGAAAGTATGAGTCTAATGAGTGATAATCCCAGGCCTAACCTAGACCTAACATGCGTTATCCTCAAAAATATTGAGCGAAACCAGGTTTAATGGACTGTTTCAGTGTGGTACCACATTACTACGTGATCCAATCCAGAAATAGCCCAGGATCTAGCCATGAAGTATTAGAAATATGCCAAAGTATGAGCCTGATGAGGGCAAATCCCAGACCTATCCCAGACATAACTTGCGTTTTCCTCTAAAATATTGATCGAAACCAGGTTTAATGGACTGTTTCAGAGTGGTACCACATTACTACGCGATCCAAACCAGAAAAAACCCAGGATCTGTTCAACAAGTATGTGAAAAACGCGAAAGTACGAGCCTGATGAGGGCAAATCCCAGACCTATCCCAGACATAACTTGCGTTATCCTCTAAAATATTGATCGAAACCAGGTTTAATGGACTGTTTCAGTGTGGTACCACATTACTACGTGATCCAATCCAGAAAAAAACCCAGGATCTGTTCAACAAGTATGTGAAAAATACGAAAGTATGACCCTGATGAGGGCAAATCCCAGACCTAACCTAGACGTAACATGCGTTATCCACAAAAATATGGATCGAAACCAGGTTTAATCGACTGTTTCAGTGTGGTACCACATTACTACGTGATCCAAACCAGAAAAAGCCCACAATCTGGCCATCAAGTATGAGAAATATGCGAAAGTTCGAGCCTGATGAGAGCAAATCCCAGACCTAACCTAGACCTAACATGCGTTATCCTCAAAAATATTGATCGAAACCAGGTTTAATGGACTGTTTTAGTGTGGTACCACATTACTACGTGATCCAATCCAGAAATAGCCCAGGATCTAGCCATGAAGTATTAGAAATATGCCAAAGTATGAGCCCGATGAGGGCAAATCCCAGACCTATACCAGACATAACTTGCGTTATCCTCTAAAATATTGATCGAAACCAGGTTTAATGAACTGTTTCAGTGTGGTACCACATTACTACGCGATCCAAACCAGAAAAAACCCAGGATCTGTTCAACAAGTATGTGAAAAACGCGAAAGTATGAGCCTGATGAGGGCAAATCCCAGACCTATCCCAGACATAACTTGCGTTATCCTCTAAAATATTGATCGAAGCCAGGTTTAATGGACTGTTTCAGTGTGGTACCACATTACTACGTGATCCAATCCAGACAAAGCTCAGGATCTAGCCATGAAGTTAGAGAAATATGCGAAACAATGAGCCTGATTAGGGCAAATCCTAGACCTAACCCAGACCTAACATGCGTTATCCTCTAAAATATTTATCAAGAGCAGGTTTAATTGACTGTTTCAGTGTGGCATCACATTAATACGTGATCCAAACCAGTGGAAGCCCAGGATCTAGCCAACAAGAATGAGAAATATGCGAAAGTATGAGCCTGATGACAGCAAATCCCAGACCTATACCAGACATAACTTGCGTTATCCTCTAAAATATTGATCGAAACCAGGTTTAATGCACTGTTTCAGTGTGGTACCACATTACTACGTGATCCAATCCAGAAATAGCCCAGGATCTAGCCATGAAGTATTAGAAATATGCGAAAGTATGAGCCTGATGATGGCAAATCCTAGACCTATACCAGACATAACTTGCGTTATCCTCTAAAACATTGATCGAAACCTGGTTTTTATCGACTGTTTCAGTGTGGTACCACATTACTACGTGATCCAAACCAGAAAAAGCCCACAATCTGACCATCAAGTATGAGAAATATGCGAAAGTACGAGCCTGATGAGGGCAAATCCTAGACCTAGCCCAGACCTAACATGCGTTATCCTCAAAAATGTTTATCAAGACCAGGTTTAATTGAATGTTTCAGTGTGGTACCACATTACTACGGGATCCAAACCAGAAAAAACCCAGGATCCGTTCAACAAGTATGTGAAGTATGCGTAAGTATGAGTCTCATGAGGGCAAATACCAGGCCTAACCTAGACATAACATGCGTTATCCTCTAAAATATTGATCGAAACCAGGTTTAGTGGAATGTTGCAGTGTGGTACCACATTACTGCGTGATCCAAAGCAGAAAAAACCCTCGATTAGGGCAACATATATGTTAAAACTGCAAAAGTATGACACTGATGAAGGCATATCCCAGGCCTATCCCAGGCATAACTTGCGTTGTCCTCTAAAATATTTATCGAAACCAGGTTTAATTGACTGTTTTAGTGTGGTACCACTTTGCTACGTGATCCAAAGCAGAAAAAACCCTCGATTAGGGCAACATATATGTTAAAACTGCAAAAGTATGAGCCTGATGAGGGCAAATCCCAGACCTATCCCAGACCTAACTTGCGTTATCCTCGGAAATATTGATCGAAACCGGGTTTAATTGACTGTTTCAGTGTGGTACCACATTACTACGTGATCCAATCCAGAAATAGCCCAGGATCTAGCCATGAAGTGTCAGAAATATGCGAAAGTATGAACCTGATGTTGGCAAATCCTAGACCTTACCCAGGCCTAACATGCGTTATCCTCTAAAATATTTATCGAGACCAGGTTTAATTGAATGTTTCAGTGTGGTACCACATTACTACGTGATCCAAACCAGAAAAAACCCAGGATCCGTTCAACAAGTATGTGAAGAATGCGAAAGTATGAGTCTGATGAGTGATAATCCCAGGCCTAACCTAGACCTAACATGCGTTATCCTCAAAAATATTGAGCGAAACCAGGTTTAATCGACTGTTTCAGTATGGTACCACATTACTACGTGATCCGAACCAGAAGAAAACCCAGGATCTGTTTAACATGTATGTGAAGTATGCGTAAGTATGAGTCTGATGAGGGCAAATACCAGGCCTAACCTAGACATAACATGTGTTATCCTCTAAAATATTGATCGAAATCAGGTTTAGTGGAATGTTGCAGTGTGGTACCACATTACTGCGTGATCCAAACCAGAAGAAAACCCAGGATCTGTTTAACAAGTATGTGAAGTATGCGTAAGTATGAGTCTGATGAGGGCAAATACCAGGCCTAACCTAGACATAACATGCGTTATCCTCTAAAATATTGATCGAATATAGGTTTAGTGGAATGTTGCAGTGTGGTACCACATTACTGCGTGATCCAAACCAGAAAAAAACCCAGGATCTGTTTAACAAGTATGTGAAGAATGCGTAAGTATGAGTCTGATGAGTGAAAATCCCAGGCCTCACCTAGACCTAACATGCGTTATCCTCAAAAATATTGATCGAAACCAGGTTTAATCGACTGTTTCAGTGTGGTACCACATTACTACGTGATCCAAACCAGAAAAAGCCCACAATCTGACCATCAAGTATGAGAAATATGCGAAAGTACGAGCCTGATGAGAGCAAATCCCAGACCTAACCTAGACCTAACATGCGTTATCCTCTAAAATATTTATCAAGACCAGGTTTAATTGAATGTTTCAGTGTGGTACCACATTACTACGTGATCCAAACCAGAAAAAAACCCAGGATCCGTTCAACAAGTATGTGAAGAATGCGAAAGTATGAGTCTGATGAGTGATAATCCCAGGCCTAACCTAGACCTAACATGCGTTATCCTCAAAAATATTGAGCGAAACCATGTTTAATCGACTGTTTCAGAATGGTACCACATTACTACGTGATCCAAACCAGAAGAAAACCCAGGGTATGTTTAACAAGTATGTGAAGTATGCGTAAGTATGAGTCTGATGAGGGCAAATACCAGGCCTAACCTAGACATAACATGCGTTATCCTCTAAAATATTTATCGAAACCAGGTTTAATTGACTGTTTTAGTGTGGTACCACTTTGCTACGTGATCCAAAGCAGAAAAAACCCTCGATTAGGGCAACATATATGTTAAAACTGCAAAAGTATGAGCCTGATGAGGGCAAATCCCAGACCTATCCCAGACCTAACATGCGCTATCCTATAAAATATTGATCGAAACCAGGTTTAATGGACTGTTTCAGTGTGGTACCACATTACTACGTGATCCAATCCAGACAAAGCCCAGGATATAGCCATGAAGTATGAGAAATATGCGAAATTATGAGCCTGATTAGGACAAATCCCAGGCCTAACCTAGACATAACATGCGTTATCCTCTAAAATATTTATCAAGACCAGGTTTAATTGACTGTTTCAGTGTGGCATCACATTACTGCGTGATCCAAACCTGTGGAAGCCCAGGATCTGGCCAACAAGAATGAGAAATATGCGAAAGTATGAGCCTGATGAGAGCAAATCCCAGACCTAACCTAGACGTAACATGCGTTGTCCTCTAAAATGTTTATCGAAACCAGGTTTAATTGACTGTTTTAGTTTGGTACCACTTCACTACGTGATCCAAAGCAGAAAAAACCCTCGATCAGGTAAACATGTATGTTAAAACTGTGAAAGTATGACCCTGATGAGGGCAAATCCCAGGCCTAACCTAGACCTAACATGCGTTGTCCTCTAAAATATTGATGGAAACCAGGTTTAATTGACTCTTTCAGTGTTGTACTACATTACAACGTGGAGCACTCCAGAAAAAGCCCTGGATCTAGCCATCAAGTATGAGAAATATGCGAAAGAATGAGCCTGATAAGGGCAAATCCCAGACCTATCCCAGACCTAACATGCGCTCTCCTATAAAATATTGATCGAAACCAGGTTTAATGGACTGTTTCAGTGTGGGACCACATTACTATGCGATCCAAACCAGAAAAAACCCAGGATCTGTTCAACAAGTATGTGAAAAACGCGAAAGTATGAGCATGATGAGGGCAAATCCCAGACCTATCCCAGACATAACTTGCGTTATCCTCTAAAATATTGATCGAAACCAGGTTTAATCGACTGTTTCAGTGTGGTACCACATTACTACGTGATCCAAACCAGAAAAGGCCCAGAATCTGGCCATCAAGTATGAGAAATATGCGAAAGTACGGGTCTGATGAGAGCAAATCCCAGACCTATCCCAGACCAAACATGCGTTATCCTATAAAATATTGTTCGAAACCAGGTTTAATGGATTGCTTCAGTGTGGTACCACATTACTACGTGATACAAACCTGAAAAAGCCAGGGATCTGTTCTACAAGTATGTGAAAAATGCGAAAATATGACCCTGATGAGGGCAAATCCCACACCTATCCCAGACCAAACTTGCGTTATCCCCTAAAATATTGATCGAAACCAGGTTTAATTTAGTGCTTCAGTGTGGTACCACAATACTACGTGATCCAATCCAGACAAAGCCCAGGATCTAGCCATGAAGTATGAGAAATATGCGAAATTATGAGCCTGATGATGGCAAATCCTAGACCTTACCCAGATCTAACATGCGTTATCCTCTAAAATATATATCAAGACCAGGTTTAATTGAATGTTTCAGTCTGGTACCACATTACTTCGTGATCCAAACCAGAAAAAACCCAGGATCCGTTCAACAAGTATGTGAAGAATGCGAAAGTATGAGTCTGATGAGTGATAATCCCAGGCCTAACCTAGACCTAACATGCGTTATCCTCAAAAATATTGAGCGAAACCAGGTTTAATGGACTGTTTCAGTGTGGTACCACATTACTACGTGATCCAATCCAGAAATAGCCCAGGATCTAGCCATGAAGTATTAGAAATATGCCAAAGTATGAGCCTGATGAGGGCAAATCCCAGACCTATCCCAGACATAACTTGCGTTTTCCTCTAAAATATTGATCGAAACCAGGTTTAATGGACTGTTTCAGAGTGGTACCACATTACTACGCGATCCAAACCAGAAAAAACCCAGGATCTGTTCAACAAGTATGTGAAAAACGCGAAAGTACGAGCCTGATGAGGGCAAATCCCAGACCTATCCCAGACATAACTTGCGTTATCCTCTAAAATATTGATCGAAACCAGGTTTAATGGACTGTTTCAGTGTGGTACCACATTACTACGTGATCCAATCCAGAAAAAAACCCAGGATCTGTTCAACAAGTATGTGAAAAATGCGAAAGTATGACCCTGATGAGGGCAAATCCCAGACCTAACCTAGACGTAACATGCGTTATCCACAAAAATATGGATCGAAACCAGGTTTAATCGACTGTTTCAGTGTGGTACCACATTACTACGTGATCCAAACCAGAAAAAGCCCACAATCTGGCCATCAAGTATGAGAAATATGCGAAAGTTCGAGCCTGATGAGAGCAAATCCCAGACCTAACCTAGACCTAACATGCGTTATCCTCAAAAATATTGATCGAAACCAGGTTTAATGGACTGTTTCAGTGTGGTACCACATTACTACGTGATCCAATCCAGAAATAGCCCAGGATCTAGCCATGAAGTATTAGAAATATGCCAAAGTATGAGCCCGATGAGGGCAAATCCCAGACCTATACCAGACATAACTTGCGTTATCCTCTAAAATATTGATCGAAACCAGGTTTAATGGACTGTTTCAGTGTGGTGCCACATTACTACGCGATCCAAACCAGAAAAAACCCAGGATCTGTTCAACAAGTATGTGAAAAACGCGAAAGTATGAGCCTGATGAGGGCAAATCCCAGACCTATCCCAGACATAAGTTGCGTTATCCTCTAAAATATTGATCGAAGCCAGGTTTAATGGACTGTTTCAGTGTGGTACCACATTACTACGTGATCCAATCCAGACAAAGCCCAGGATCTAGCCATGAAGTATGAGAAATATGCGAAATTATGAGCCTGATGATGGCAAATCCTAGACCTTACCCAGATCTAACATGCGTTATCCTCTAAAATATATATCAAGACCAGGTTTAATTGAATGTTTCAGTCTGGTACCACATTACTTCGTGATCCAAACCAGAAAAAACCCAGGATCCGTTCAACAAGTATGTGAAGAATGCGAAAGTATGAGTCTGATGAGTGATAATCCCAGGCCTAACCTAGACCTAACATGCGTTATCCTCAAAAATATTGAGCGAAACCAGGTTTAATGGACTGTTTCAGTGTGGTACCACATTACTACGTGATCCAATCCAGAAATAGCCCAGGATCTAGCCATGAAGTATTAGAAATATGCCAAAGTATGAGCCTGATGAGGGCAAATCCCAGACCTATCCCAGACATAACTTGCGTTTTCCTCTAAAATATTGATCGAAACCAGGTTTAATGGACTGTTTCAGAGTGGTACCACATTACTACGCGATCCAAACCAGAAAAAACCCAGGATCTGTTCAACAAGTATGTGAAAAACGCGAAAGTACGAGCCTGATGAGGGCAAATCCCAGACATAACTTGCGTTATCCTCTAAAATATTGATCGAAACCAGGTTTAATGGACTGTTTCAGTGTGGTACCACATTACTACGTGATCCAATCCAGAAAAAAACCCAGGATCTGTTCAACAAGTATGTGAAAAATGCGAAAGTATGACCCTGATGAGGGCAAATCCCAGACCTAACCTAGACGTAACATGCGTTATCCACAAAAATATGGATCGAAACCAGGTTTAATCGACTGTTTCAGTGTGGTACCACATTACTACGTGATCCAAACCAGAAAAAGCCCACAATCTGGCCATCAAGTATGAGAAATATGCGAAAGTTCGAGCCTGATGAGAGCAAATCCCAGACCTAACCTAGACCTAACATGCGTTATCCTCAAAAATATTGATCGAAACCAGGTTTAATGGACTGTTTTAGTGTGGTACCACATTACTACGTGATCCAATCCAGAAATAGCCCAGGATCTAGCCATGAAGTATTAGAAATATCCCAAAGTATGAGCCCGATGAGGGCAAATCCCAGACCTATACCAGACATAACTTGCGTTATCCTCTAAAATATTGATCGAAACCAGGTTTAATGGACTGTTTCAGTGTGGTACCACATTACTACGCGATCCAAACCAGAAAAAACCCAGGATCTGTTCAACAAGTATGTGAAAAACGCGAAAGTATGAGCCTGATGAGGGCAAATCCCAGACCTATCCCAGACATAAGTTGCGTTATCCTCTAAAATATTGATCGAAGCCAGGTTTAATGGACTGTTTCAGTGTGGTACCACATTACTACGTGATCCAATCCAGACAAAGCTCAGGATCTAGCCATGAAGTTAGAGAAATATGCGAAACAATGAGCCTGATTAGGGCAAATCCTAGACCTAACCCAGACCTAACATGCGTTATCCTCTAAAATATTTATCAAGAGCAGGTTTAATTGACTGTTTCAGTGTGGCATCACATTAATACGTGATCCAAACCAGTGGAAGCCCAGGATCTAGCCAACAAGAATGAGAAATATGCGAAAGTATGAGCCTGATGACAGCAAATCCCAGACCTATACCAGACATAACTTGCGTTATCCTCTAAAATATTGATCGAAACCAGGTTTAATGCACTGTTTCAGTGTGGTACCACATTACTACGTGATCCAATCCAGAAATAGCCCAGGATCTAGCCATGAAGTATTAGAAATATGCGAAAGTATGAGCCTGATGATGGCAAATCCTAGACCTATACCAGACATAACTTGCGTTATCCTCTAAAACATTGATCGAAACCTGGTTTTTATCGACTGTTTCAGTGTGGTACCACATTACTACGTGATCCAAACCAGAAAAAGCCCACAATCTGACCATCAAGTATGAGAAATATGCGAAAGTACGAGCCTGATGAGGGCAAATCCTAGACCTAGCCCAGACCTAACATGCGTTATCCTCAAAAATGTTTATCAAGACCAGGTTTAATTGAATGTTTCAGTGTGGTACCACATTACTACGGGATCCAAACCAGAAAAAACCCAGGATCCGTTCAACAAGTATGTGAAGAATGCGAAAGTATGAGTCTGATGGGGGCAAATCCCAGGCCTAACCTAGACCTAACATGCGTTATCCTCAAGAATATTGTTCGAAACCAGGTTTAATGGACTGTTTCAGTGTGGTACCACATTACTACATGATCCAATCCAGAAAAAGCCCAGGATCTAGCCATGAAGTGTTAGGAATATGCGAAAGTATGAGCCTGATGATGGCAAATCCTAGACCTTACCCAGGCCTAACATGCGTTATCCTCTAAAATATTTATCAAGACCAGGTTTAATTGAATGCTTCAGTGTGGTACCACATTACTACGGGATCCAAACCAGAAAAAACCCAGGATCCGTTCAACAAGTATGTGAAGAATGCGAAAGTATGAGTCTGATGAATGAAAATCCCAGGCCTAACCTAGACCTAACATGCGTTATCCTCAAAAATATTGATCGAAACCAGGTTTAAACGACTGTTTCAGTGTGGTACCACATTACTACGTGATCCAAACCAGAAAAAAACCCAGGATCTGTTTAACAAGTATGTGAAGTATGCGTAAGTATGAGTCTGATGAGGGCAAATCCCTGGCCTAACCTAGACATAACATGCGTTATCCTCTAAAATATTGATCGAAACCAGGTTTAGTGGAATGTTGCAGTGTGGTACCACATTACTGCGTGATCCAAAGCAGAAAAAACCCTCGATTAGGGCAACATATATGTTAAAACTGCAAAAGTATGACACTGATGAAGGCATATCCCAGGCCTATCCCAGGCATAACTTGCGTTGTCCTCTAAAATATTTATCGAAACCAGGTTTAATTGACTGTTTTAGTGTGGTACCACTTTGCTACGTGATCCAAAGCAGAAAAAACCCTCGATTAGGGCAACATATATGTTAAAACTGCAAAAGTATGAGCCTGATGAGGGCAAATCCCAGACCTATCCCAGACCTAACTTGCGTTATCCTCGGAAATATTGATCGAAACCGGGTTTAATTGACTGTTTCAGTGTGGTACCACATTACTACGTGATCCAATCCAGAAATAGCCCAGGATCTAGCCATGAAGTGTCAGAAATATGCGAAAGTATGAGCCTGATGTTGGCAAATCCTAGACCTTACCCAGGCCTAACATGCGTTATCCTCTAAAATATTTATCGAGACCAGGTTTAATTGAATGTTTCAGTGTGGTACCACATTACTACGTGATCCAAACCAGAAAAAACCCAGGATCCGTTCAACAAGTATGTGAAGAATGCGAAAGTATGAGTCTGATGAGTGATAATCCCAGGCCTAACCTAGACCTAACATGCGTTATCCTCAAAAATATTGAGCGAAACCAGGTTTAATCGACTGTTTCAGTATGGTACCACATTACTACGTGATCCGAACCAGAAGAAAACCCAGGATCTGTTTAACATGTATGTGAAGTATGCGTAAGTATGAGTCTGATGAGGGCAAATACCAGGCCTAACCTAGACATAACATGTGTTATCCTCTAAAATATTGATCGAAATCAGGTTTAGTGGAATGTTGCAGTGTGGTACCACATTACTGCGTGATCCAAACCAGAAGAAAACCCAGGATCTGTTTAACAAGTATGTGAAGTATGCGTAAGTATGAGTCTGATGAGGGCAAATACCAGGCCTAACCTAGACATAACATGCGTTATCCTCTAAAATATTGATCGAATATAGGTTTAGTGGAATGTTGCAGTGTGGTACCACATTACTGCGTGATCCAAACCAGAAAATAACCCAGGATCTGTTTAACAAGTATGTGAAGAATGCGTAAGTATGAGTCTGATGAGTGAAAATCCCAGGCCTCACCTAGACCTAACATGCGTTATCCTCAAAAATATTGATCGAAACCAGGTTTAATCGACTGTTTCAGTGTGGTACCACATTACTACGTGATCCAAACCAGAAAAAGCCCACAATCTGACCATCAAGTATGAGAAATATGCGAAAGTACGAGCCTGATGAGAGCAAATCCCAGACCTAACCTAGACCTAACATGCGTTATCCTCTAAAATATTTATCAAGACCAGGTTTAATTGAATGTTTCAGTGTGGTACCACATTACTACGTGATCCAAACCAGAAAAAACCCAGGATCCGTTCAACAAGTATGTGAAGAATGCGAAAGTATGAGTCTGATGAGTGATAATCCCAGGCCTAACCTAGACCTAACATGCGTTATCCTCAAAAATATTGAGCGAAACCATGTTTAATCGACTGTTTCAGAATGGTACCACATTACTACGTGATCCAAACCAGAAGAAAACCCAGGGTATGTTTAACAAGTATGTGAAGTATGCGTAAGTATGAGTCTGATGAGGGCAAATACCAGGCCTAACCTAGACATAACATGCGTTATCCTCTAAAATATTGATCGAATATAGGTTTAGTGGAATGTTGCAGTGTGGTACCACATTACTGCGTGATCCAAAGCAGAAAAAACCCTCGATTAGGGCAACATATATGTTAAAACTGCAAAAGTATGACACTGATGAGGGCAAATCCCAGACCTATCCCAGACCTAACTTGCGTTATCCTCTAAAATATTGATCGAAACCAGGTTTAATTGACTGTTTCAGTGTGGTACCACATTACTACGTGATCCAGTCCAGAAATAGCCCAGGATCTAGCCATGAAGTGTCAGAAATATGCGAAAGTATGAGCCTGATGATGGCAAATCCTTGACCTTACCCAGGCCTAACATGCGTTATCCTCTAAAATATTTATCAAGACCAGGTTTAATTGAATGTTTCAGTGTGGTACCACATTACTACGTGATCCAAACCAGAAAAAACCCAGGATCCGTTCAACAAGTATGTGAAGAATGCGAAAGTATGAGTCTGATGAGTGATAATCCCAGGCCTAACCTAGACCTAACATGCGTTATCCGCAAAAATATTGAGCGAAACCAGGTTTAATCGACTGTTTCAGTATGGTACCACATTACTACGTGATCCAAACTAGAAGAAAACCCAGGATCTGTTTAACAAGTATGTGAAGTATGCGTAAGTATGAGTCTGATGAGGGCAAATGCCAGGCCTAACCTAGACATAACATGTGTTATCCTCGAAAATATTGATCGAAATCAGGTTTAGTGGAATGTTGCAGTGTGGTACCACATTACTGCGTGATCCAAAGCAGAATAAACCCTCGATTAGGTCAACATGTATGTTAAAACTGCGAAAGTATGACCCCGATGAGGGCAAATCCCATGCCTAACCTAGACCTAACATGAGCTGTCCTCTAAAATATTGATGGAAACCAGGTTTAATTGACTGTTTCAATGTTGTACTACATTACTACGTGATGCACTCCAGAAAAAGCCCAGGATCTAGCCATCAAGTATGAGAAATATGCGAAAGAATGTGTCTGATGAGAGCAAATCCCAGACCTAACCTAGGCCTAACATGAATTATTCTCTAAAATATTGATGGAAACCAGGTTTTATTGACTGTTTCAGTGTGGTACTACATTACTACGGGATGCAATCCAGAAAAAGCCTAGGATCTAGCCATCAAGTATGAGAAATATGCGAAAGAATGAGCCTTATGTGAGCAAATCCCAGACCAAACCTAGACCTAACATGAATTATTCTCTAAAATATTGATCGAAACCAGGTTTAATGGACTGTTTCAGTGTGGTACCACATTACTGCGCGATCCAAACCAGAAAAAACCCAGGATCGGTTCAACAAGTATGTGAAAAACGCGAAAGTATGAGCCTGATGAGGGCAAATCCCAGACCTATCCCAGACATAACTTGCGTTATCCTCTAGAATATTGATCGAAACCAGGTTTGATGGACTGTTTCAGTGTGGTACCACATTACTACGTGATCCAATCCAGAAATAGCCCAGGATCTAGCCATGAAGTATTAGAAATATGCGAAAGTATGAGCCTGATGATGGCAAATGCTAGACCTTACCCGGACCTAACATGCGTTATCCTCTAAAATATTTATCAAGACCTGGTTTAATTGAATGTTTCAGTGTGGTACCACATTACTACGGGACCCAAACCAGAAAAAACCCAGGATCCGTTCAACAAGTATGTGAAGAATGCGAAAGTATGAGTCTGATGAGGGCAAATCCCTGGCCTAACCTAGACATAACATGCGTTATCCTCTAAAATATTGATCGAAACCAGGTTTAGTGGACTGTTGCAGTGTGGTACCACATTACTACGCGATCCAAACCAGAAAAGGCCCAGATTCTGGCCATCAAGTATGAGAAATATGCGAAAGTACGAGTCTGATGAGAGCAAATCCCAGACCTAACCAAGACCTAAGATGCGTTATCCTCTAAAATATTGATCGAAACCAGGTTTAATGGACTGCTTCATTGTGGTACCACATTACTACGGGATCCAAAGCAGAAAAAACCCAGGATCTGATCAACAAGTATGTGAAAAACGCGGAACTATGAGCGTGATGAGGGCAAATCCCAGACCTATCCCAGACCTAGCTTGCGTTATCCTCTAAAATACTGATCGAAACCAGGATTAATGGATTGTTTCAGTGTGGTACCACATTACTACCTCATCCAAACCAGAAAAAACCCAGGATCTGTTCAACAAGTATGTGAAAAACGCGAAAGTATGAGTCTGATGAGGGCAAATACCAGACCTATACCAGACATAACTTGCGTTATCCTCTAAAATATTGATCGAAACTAGGTTTAATCGACTGTTTCAGTGTGGTACCACATTACTACGTGATCCAAACCAGAAAAAGCCCACAATCTGACCATCAAGTATGAGAAATATGCGAAAGTACGAGCCTGATGAGAGCAAATCCCAGACCTAACCTAGACCTAACATGCGTTATCCTCAAAAATATTGATCGAAACCAGGTTTAATGGACTGTTTCAGTGTGGTACCACATTACTACGTGATCCGATCCAGAAATAGCCCAGGATCTAGCCATGAAGTATTAGAAATATGCGAAAGTATGAGCCTGATGATGGCAAATCCTAGACCTTACCCAGACCTAATATGCGTTACCCTCTAAAATATTTATCAAGGCCAGGTTTAATTGAATGTTTCAGTGTGGTACCACATTACTACGTGATCCAAACCAGAAAAAACCCAGGATCCGTTCAACAAGTATGTGAAGAATGCGAAAGAATGAGTCTGATGAGTGAAAATCCCAGGCCTAACCTAGACCTAACATGCGTTATCCTCAAAAATATTGATCGAAACCAGGGTTAATCGACTGTTTCAGTGTGGTACCACATTACTACGTGATCCAAACCAGAAAAAAACCCAGGATCTGTTTAACAAGTATGTGAAAAATGCGTAAGTATGAGTCTGATGAGGGCAAATCCCAGGCCTAACCAAGACCTAACATGCGTTATCCTCTAAAATATTGATCGAAACCAGGTTTAATGGACTGTTTCAGTGGGGTACCTCATTACTACCTGATCCAAACCAGAAAAAACCCAGGATCTGTTCAACAAGTATGTGAAAAACGCGAAAGTATGAGCCTGATGAGGGCAAATCCCAGACCTATCCCAGACATAACTTGCGTTATCCTCTAAAATATTGATCGAAACCAGGTTTAATGGACTGTTTCAGTGTGGTACCACATTACTACGTGATCCAATCCAGACAAAGCTCAGGATCTAGCCATGAAGTTAGAGAAATATGCGAAACAATGAGCCTGATTAGGGCAAATCCTAGACCTAACCCAGACCTAACATGCGTTATCCTCTAAAATATTTATCAAGAGCAGGTTTAATTGACTGTTTCAGTGTGGCATCACATTACTACGTGATCCAAACCAGTGGAAGCCCAGGATCTAGCCAACAAGAATGAGAAATATGCGAAAGTATGAGCCTGATGACAGCAAATCCCAGACCTATACCAGACATAACTTGCGTTATCCTCTAAAATATTGATCGAAACCAGGTTTAATGCACTGTTTCAGTGTGGTACCACATTACTACGTGATCCAATCCAGAAATAGCCCAGGATCTAGCCATGAAGTATTAGAAATATGCGAAAGTATGAGCCTGATGATGGCAAATCCTAGACCTATACCAGACATAACTTGCGTTATCCTCTAAAACATTGATCGAAACCTGGTTTTTATCGACTGTTTCAGTGTGGTACCACATTACTACGTGATCCAAACCAGAAAAAGCCCACAATCTGCCCATCAAGTATGAGAAATATGCGAAAGTACGAGCCTGATGAGGGCAAATCCTAGACCTAGCCCAGACCTAACATGCGTTATCCTCAAAAATGTTTATCAAGACCAGGTTAAATTGAATGTTTCAGTGTGGTACCACATTACTACGGGATCCAAACCAGAAAAAACCCAGGATCCGTTCAACAAGTATGTGAAGAATGCGAAAGTATGAGTCTGATGGGGGCAAATCCCAGGCCTAACCTAGACCTAACATGCGTTATCCTCAAGAATATTGTTCGAAACCAGGTTTAATGGACTGTTTCAGTGTGGTACCACATTACTACATGATCCAATCCAGAAAAAGCCCAGGATCTAGCCATGAAGTGTTAGAAATATGCGAAAGTATGAGCCTGATGATGGCAAATCCTAGACCTTACCCAGGCCTAACATGCGTTATCCTCTAAAATATTTATCAAGACCAGGTTTAATTGAATGCTTCAGTGTGGTACCACATTACTACGGGATCCAAACCAGAAAAAACCCAGGATCCGTTCAACAAGTATGTGAAGAATGCGAAAGTATGAGTCTGATGAATGAAAATCCCAGGCCTAACCTAGACCTAACATGCGTTATCCTCAAAAATATTGATCGAAACCAGGTTTAAACGACTGTTTCAGTGTGGTACCACATTACTACGTGATCCAAACCAGAAAAAAACCCAGGATCTGTTTAACAAGTATGTGAAGTATGCGTAAGTATGAGTCTCATGAGGGCAAATACCAGGCCTAACCTAGACATAACATGCGTTATCCTCTAAAATATTGATCGAAACCAGGTTTAGTGGAATGTTGCAGTGTGGTACCACATTACTGCGTGATCCAAAGCAGAAAAAACCCTCGATTAGGGCAACATATATGTTAAAACTGCAAAAGTATGACACTGATGAGGGCATATCCCAGGCCTATCCCAGGCATAACTAGCGTTGTCCTCTAAAATATTTATCGAAACCAGGTTTAATTGACTGTTTTAGTGTGGTACCACTTTGCTACGTGATCCAAAGCAGAAAAAACCCTCGATTAGGGCAACATATATGTTAAAACTGCAAAAGTATGAGCCTGATGAGGGCAAATCCCAGACCTATCCCAGACCTAACTTGCGTTATCCTCTGAAATATTGATCGAAACTAGGTTTAATTGACTGTTTCAGTGTGGTACCACATTACTACGTGATCCAATCCAGAAATAGCCCAGGATCTAGGCATGAAGTGTCAGAAATATGCGAAAGTATGAGCCTGATGTTGGCAAATCCTAGACCTTACCCAGGCCTAACATGCGTTATCCTCTAAAATATTTATCGAGACCAGGTTTAATTGAATGTTTCAGTGTGGTACCACATTACTACGTGATCCAAACCAGAAAAAACCCAGGATCCGTTCAACAAGTATGTGAAGAATGCGAAAGTATGAGTCTGATGAGTGATAATCCCAGGCCTAACCTAGACCTAACATGCGTTACCCTCAAAAATATTGAGCGAAACCAGGTTTAATCGACTGTTTCAGTATGGTACCACATTACTACGTGATCCGAACCAGAAGAAAACCCAGGATCTGTTTAACATGTATGTGAAGTATGCGTAAGTATGAGTCTGATGAGGGCAAATACCAGGCCTAACCTAGACATAACATGTGTTATCCTCTAAAATATTGATCGAAATCAGGTTTAGTGGAATGTTGCAGTGTGGTACCACATTACTGCGTGATCCAAAACAGAAGAAAACCCAGGACCTATTTAACAAGTATGTGAAATATGCGTAAGTATGAGTCTGATGAGGGCAAATACCAGGCCTAACCTAGACATAACATGTGTTATCCTCTAAAATATTGATCGAAATCAGGTTCAGTGGAATGTTGCAGTGTGGTACCACATTACTACGTGATCCAATCCAGAAATAGCCCAGGATCTAGCCATCAAGTATGAGAAATATGCGAAAGAATGAGTCTGATGAGAGCAAATCCCAGACCTAACCTAGGCCTAACATGAATTATTCTCTAAAATATTGATGGAAACCAGGTTTTATTGACTGTTTCAGTGTGGTACTACATTACTACGTGATGCAATCCAGAAAAAACCCAGGATCTGTTCAACAAGTATGTGAAGTATGCGTAAGTATGAGTCTGATGAGGGCAAATACCAGGCCTAACCTAGACATAACATGTGTTATCCTCTAAAATATTGATCGAAATCAGGTTTAGTGGAATGTTGCAGTGTGGTACCAGATTACTACGTGATCCAATCCAGAAATAGCCCAGGATCTAGCCATCAAGTATGAGAAATATGCGAAAGAATGAGCCTTATGTGAGCAAATCCCAGACCAAACCTAGACCTAACATGAATTATTCTCTAAAATATTGATCGAAACCAGGTTTAATGGACTGTTTCAGTGTGGTACCACATTACTACCTCATCCAAACAAGAAAAAACCCAGGATCTGTTCAACAGGTATGTGAAAAACGCGAAAGTATGAGTCTGATGAGGGCAAATCCCTGGCCTAACCTAGACATAACATGCGTTATCCTCTAAAATATTGATCGAAACCAGGTTTAGTGGACTGTTGCAGTGTGGTACCACATTACTACGCGATCCAAACCAGAAAAGGCCCAGAATCTGGCCATCAAGTATGAGAAATATGCGAAAGTACGAGTCTGATGAGAGCAAATCCCAGACCTAACCAAGACCTAAGATGCGTTATCCTCTAAAATATTGATCGAAACCAGGTTTAATCGACTGTTTCAGTGTGGTACCACATTACTACGTGATCCAAACCAGAAAAAGCCCACAATCTGACCATCAAGTATGAGAAATATGCGAAAGTACGAGCCTGATGATGGCAAATCCTAGACCTTACCCAGACCTAATATGCGTTACCCTCTAAAATATTTATCAAGGCCAGGTTTAATTGAATGTTTCAGTGTGGTACCACATTACTACGTGATCCAAACCAGAAAAAACCCAGGATCCGTTCAACAAGTATGTGAAGAATGCGAAAGAATGAGTCTGATGAGTGAAAATCCCAGGCCTAACCTAGACCTAACATGCGTTATCCTCAAAAATATTGATCGAAACCAGGTTTAATCGACTGTTTCAGTGTGGTACCACATTACTACGTGATCCAAACCAGAAAAAAACCCAGGATCTGTTTAACAAGTATGTAAAAAATGCGTAAGTATGAGTCTGATGAGGGCAAATCCCAGGCCTAACCAAGACCTAACATGCGTTATCCTCTAAAATATTGATCGAAACCAGGTTTAATGGACTGTTTCAGTGGGGTACCTCATTACTACCTGATCCAAACCAGAAAAAACCCAGGATCTGTTCAACAAGTATGTGAAAAACGCGAAAGTATGAGCCTGATGAGGGCAAATCCCAGACCTATCCCAGACATAACTTGCGTTATCCTCTAAAATATTGATCGAAACCAGGTTTAATGGACTGTTTCAGTGTGGTACCACATTACTACGTGATCCAATCCAGACAAAGCTCAGGATCTAGCCATGAAGTTAGAGAAATATGCGAAACAATGAGCCTGATTAGGGCAAATCCTAGACCTAACCCAGACCTAACATGCGTTATCCTCTAAAATATTTATCAAGAGCAGGTTTAATTGACTGTTTCAGTGTGGCATCACATTACTACGTGATCCAAACCAGTGGAAGCCCAGGATCTAGCCAACAAGAATGAGAAATATGCGAAAGTATGAGCCTGATGACAGCAAATCCCAGACCTATACCAGACATAACTTGCGTTATCCTCTAAAATATTGATCGAAACCAGGTTTAATGCACTGTTTCAGTGTGGTACCACATTACTACGTGATCCAATCCAGAAATAGCCCAGGATCTAGCCATGAAGTATTAGAAATATGCGAAAGTATGAGCCTGATGATGGCAAATCCTAGACCTATACCAGACATAACTTGCGTTATCCTCTAAAACATTGATCGAAACCTGGTTTTTATCGACTGTTTCAGTGTGGTACCACATTACTACGTGATCCAAACCAGAAAAAGCCCACAATCTGCCCATCAAGTATGAGAAATATGCGAAAGTACGAGCCTGATGAGGGCAAATCCTAGACCTAGCCCAGACCTAACATGCGTTATCCTCAAAAATGTTTATCAAGACCAGGTTAAATTGAATGTTTCAGTGTGGTACCACATTACTACGGGATCCAAACCAGAAAAAACCCAGGATCCGTTCAACAAGTATGTGAAGAATGCGAAAGTATGAGTCTGATGGGGGCAAATCCCAGGCCTAACCTAGACCTAACATGCGTTATCCTCAAGAATATTGTTCGAAACCAGGTTTAATGGACTGTTTCAGTGTGGTACCACATTACTACATGACCCAATCCAGAAAAAGCCCAGGATCTAGCCATGAAGTGTTAGAAATATGCGAAAGTATGAGCCTGATGATGGCAAATCCTAGACCTTACCCAGGCCTAACATGCGTTATCCTCTAAAATATTTATCAAGACCAGGTTTAATTGAATGCTTCAGTGTGGTACCACATTACTACGGGATCCAAACCAGAAAAAACCCAGGATCCGTTCAACAAGTATGTGAAGAATGCGAAAGTATGAGTCTGATGAATGAAAATCCCAGGCCTAACCTAGACCTAACATGCGTTATCCTCAAAAATATTGATCGAAACCAGGTTTAAACGACTGTTTCAGTGTGGTACCACATTACTACGTGATCCAAACCAGAAAAAAACCCAGGATCTGTTTAACAAGTATGTGAAGTATGCGTAAGTATGAGTCTCATGAGGGCAAATACCAGGCCTAACCTAGACATAACATGCGTTATCCTCTAAAATATTGATCGAAACCAGGTTTAGTGGAATGTTGCAGTGTGGTACCACATTACTGCGTGATCCAAAGCAGAAAAAACCCTCGATTAGGGCAACATATATGTTAAAACTGCAAAAGTATGACACTGATGAGGGCATATCCCAGGCCTATCCCAGGCATAACTTGCGTTGTCCTCTAAAATATTTATCGAAACCAGGTTTAATTGACTGTTTTAGTGTGGTACCACTTTGCTACGTGATCCAAAGCAGAAAAAACCCTCGATTAGGGCAACATATATGTTAAAACTGCAAAAGTATGAGCCTGACGAGGGCAAATCCCAGACCTATCCCAGACCTAACTTGCGTTATCCTCTGAAATATTGATCGAAACCAGGTTTAATTGACTGTTTCAGTGTGGTACCACATTACTACGTGATCCAATCCAGAAATAGCCCAGGATCTAGGCATGAAGTGTCAGAAATATGCGAAAGTATGAGCCTGATGTTGGCAAATCCTAGACCTTACCCAGGCCTAACATGCGTTATCCTCTAAAATATTTATCGAGACCAGGTTTAATTGAATGTTTCAGTGTGGTACCACATTACTACGTGATCCAAACCAGAAAAAACCCAGGATCCGTTCAACAAGTATGTGAAGAATGCGAAAGTATGAGTCTGATGAGTGATAATCCCAGGCCTAACCTAGACCTAACATGCGTTACCCTCAAAAATATTGAGCGAAACCAGGTTTAATCGACTGTTTCAGTATGGTACCACATTACTACGTGATCCGAACCAGAAGAAAACCCAGGATCTGTTTAACATGTATGTGAAGTATGCGTAAGTATGAGTCTGATGAGGGCAAATACCAGGCCTAACCTAGACATAACATGTGTTATCCTCTAAAATATTGATCGAAATCAGGTTTAGTGGAATGTTGCAGTGTGGTACCACATTACTGCGTGATCCAAAACAGAAGAAAACCCAGGACCTATTTAACAAGTATGTGAAGTATGCGTAAGTATGAGTCTGATGAGGGCAAATACCAGGCCTAACCTAGACATAACATGTGTTATCCTCTAAAATATTGATCGAAATCAGGTTCAGTGGAATGTTGCAGTGTGGTACCACATTACTACGTGATCCAATCCAGAAATAGCCCAGGATCTAGCCATCAAGTATGAGAAATATGCGAAAGAATGAGTCTGATGAGAGCAAATCCCAGACCTAACCTAGGCCTAACATGAATTATTCTCTAAAATATTGATGGAAACCAGGTTTTATTGACTGTTTCAGTGTGGTACTACATTACTACGTGATGCAATCCAGAAAAAACCCAGGATCTGTTCAACAAGTATGTGAAGTATGCGTAAGTATGAGTCTGATGAGGGCAAATACCAGGCCTAACCTAGACATAACATGTGTTATCCTCTAAAATATTGATCGAAATCAGGTTTAGTGGAATGTTGCAGTGTGGTACCACATTACTACGTGATCCAATCCAGAAATAGCCCAGGATCTAGCCATCAAGTATGAGAAATATGCGAAAGAATGAGCCTTATGTGAGCAAATCCCAGACCAAACCTAGACCTAACATGAATTATTCTCTAAAATATTGATCGAAACCAGGTTTAATGGACTGTTTCAGTGTGGTACCACATTACTACCTCATCCAAACAAGAAAAAACCCAGGATCTGTTCAACAGGTATGTGAAAAACGCGAAAGTATGAGTCTGATGAGGGCAAATCCCTGGCCTAACCTAGACATAACATGCGTTATCCTCTAAAATATTGATCGAAACCAGGTTTAGTGGACTGTTGCAGTGTGGTACCACATTACTACGCGATCCAAACCAGAAAAGGCCCAGAATCTGGCCATCAAGTATGAGAAATATGCGAAAGTACGAGTCTGATGAGAGCAAATCCCAGACCTAACCAAGACCTAAGATGCGTTATCCTCTAAAATATTGATCGAAACCAGGTTTAATCGACTGTTTCAGTGTGGTACCACATTACTACGTGATCCAAACCAGAAAAAGCCCACAATCTGACCATCAAGTATGAGAAATATGCGAAAGTACGAGCCTGATGAGAGCAAATCCCAGACCTAACCTAGACCTAACATGCGTTATCCTCTAAAATATTTATCAAGACCAGGTTTAATTGAATGTTTCAGTGTGGTACCACATTACTACGTGATCCAAACCAGAAAAAACCCAGGATCCGTTCAACAAGTATGTGAAGAATGCGAAAGTATGAGTCTGATGAGTGATAATCCCAGGCCTAACCTAGACCTAACATGCGTTATCCTCAAAAATATTGAGCGAAACCATGTTTAATCGACTGTTTCAGAATGGTACCACATTACTACGTGATCCAAACCAGAAGAAAACCCAGGGTATGTTTAACAAGTATGTGAAGTATGCGTAAGTATGAGTCTGATGAGGGCAAATACCAGGCCCAACCTAGACATAACATGCGTTATCCTCTAAAATATTGATCGAATATAGGTTTAGTGGAATGTTGCAGTGTGGTACCACATTACTGCGTGATCCAAAGCAGAAAAAACCCTCGATTAGGGCAACATATATGTTAAAACTGCAAAAGTATGACACTGATGAGGGCAAATCCCAGACCTATCCCAGACCTAACTTGCGTTATCCTCTAAAATATTGATCGAAACCAGGTTTAATTGACTGTTTCAGTGTGGTACCACATTACTACGTGATCCAATCCAGAAATAGCCCAGGATCTAGCCATGAAGTGTCAGAAATATGCGAAAGTATGAGCCTGATGATGGCAAATCCTTGACCTTACCCAGGCCTAACATGCGTTATCCTCTAAAATATTTATCAAGACCAGGTTTAATTGAATGTTTCAGTGTGGTACCACATTACTACGTGATCCAAACCAGAAAAAACCCAGGATCCGTTCAACAAGTATGTGAAGAATGCGAAAGTATGAGTCTGGTGAGTGATAATCCCAGGCCTAACCTAGACCTAACATGCGTTATCCGCAAAAATATTGAGCGAAACCAGGTTTAATCGACTGTTTCAGTATGGTACCACATTACTACGTGATCCAATCCAGAAATAGCCCAGGATCTAGCCATGAAGTGTCAGAAATATGCGAAAGTATGAGCCTGATGATGGCAAATCCTTGACCTTACCCAGGCCTAACATGCGTTATCCTCTAAAATATTTATCAAGACCTGGTTTAATTGAATGTTTCAGTGTGGTACCACATTACTACGGGACCCAAACCAGAAAAAACCCAGGATCCGTTCAACAAGTATGTGAAGAATGCGAAAGTATGAGTCTGATGAGGGCAAATCCCTGGCCTAACCTAGACATAACATGCGTTATCCTCTAAAATATTGATCGAAACCAGGTTTAGTGGACTGTTGCAGTGTGGTACCACATTACTACGCGATCCAAACCAGAAAAGGCCCAGAATCTGGCCATCAAGTATGAGAAATATGCGAAAGTACGAGTCTGATGAGAGCAAATCCCGGACCTAACCAAGACCTAAGATGCGTTATCCTCTAAAATATTGATCGAAACCAGGTTTAATGGACTGCTTCATTGTGGTACCACATTACTACGGGATCCAAAGCAGAAAAAACCCAGGATCTGATCAACAAGTATGTGAAAAACGCGGAACTATGAGCGTGATGAGGGCAAATCCCAGACCTATCCCAGACCTAGCTTGCGTTATCCTCTAAAATACTGATCGAAACCAGGATTAATGGATTGTTTCAGTGTGGTACCACATTACTACCTCATCCAAACCAGAAAAAACCCAGGATCTGTTCAACAAATATGTGAAAAACGCGAAAGTATGAGTCTGATGAGGGCAAATACCAGACCTATACCAGACATAACTTGCGTTATCCTCTAAAATATTGATCGAAACTAGGTTTAATCGACTGTTTCAGTGTGGTACCACATTACTACGTGATCCAAACCAGAAAAAGCCCACAATCTGACCATCAAGTATGAGAAATATGCGAAAGTACGAGCCTGATGAGAGCAAATCCCAGACCTAACCTAGACCTAACATGCGTTATCCTCAAAAATATTGATCGAAACCAGGTTTAATGGACTGTTTCCGTGTGGTACCACATTACTACGTGATCCGATCCAGAAATAGCCCAGGATCTAGCCATGAAGTATTAGAAATATGCGAAAGTATGAGCCTGATGATGGCAAATCCTAGACCTTACCCAGACCTAATATGCGTTACCCTCTAAAATATTTATCAAGGCCAGGTTTAATTGAATGTTTCAGTGTGGTACCACATTACTACGTGATCCAAACCAGAAAAAACCCAGGATCCGTTCAACAAGTATGTGAAGAATGCGAAAGAATGAGTCTGATGAGTGAAAATCCCAGGCCTAACCTAGACCTAACATGCGTTATCCTCAAAAATATTGATCGAAACCAGGTTTAATCGACTGTTTCAGTGTGGTACCACATTACTACGTGATCCAAACCAGAAAAAAACCCAGGATCTGTTTAACAAGTATGTGAAGAATGCGTAAGTATGAGTCTGATGAGTGAAAATCCCAGGCCTTACCTAGACCTAACATGCGTTATCCTCAAAAATATTGATCGAAACCAGGTTTAATCGACTGTTTCAGTGTGGTACCACATTACTACGTGATCCAAACCAGAAAAAAACCCAGGATCTGTTTAACAAGTATGTGAAAAATGCGTAAGTATGAGTCTGATGAGGGCAAATCCCAGGCCTAACCAAGACCTAACATGCGTTATCCTCTAAAATATTGATCGAAACCAGGTTTAATGGACTGTTTCAGTGGGGTACCTCATTACTACCTGATCCAAACCAGAAAAAACCCAGGATCTGTTCAACAAGTATGTGAAAAACGCGAAAGTATGAGCCTGATGAGGGCAAATCCCAGACCTATCCCAGACCTAACTTGCGTTATCCTCTAAAATATTGATCGAAACCAGGTTTAATTGACTGTTTCAGTGTGGTACCACATTACTACGTGATCCAATCCAGAAATAGCCTAGGATCTAGCCATGATGTGTTAGAAATATGCGAAAGTATGAGCCTGATGATGGCAAATCCTAGACCTTACCCAGGCCTAACATGCGTTATCCTCTAAAATATTTATCAAGACCAGGTTTAATTGAATGTTTCAGTGTGGTACCACATTACTACGTGATCCAAACCAGAAAAAACCCAGGATCCGTTCAACAAGTATGTGAAGAATGCGAAAGTATGAGTCTGATGAGTGATAATCCCAGGCCAAACCTAGACCTAACATGCGTTATCCGCAAAAATATTGAGCGAAACCAGGTTTAATCGACTGTTTCAGTATGGTACCACATTACTACGTGATCCAAACCAGAAGAAAACCCGGGATCTGTTTAACAAGTATGTGAAGTATGCGTAAGTATGAGTCTGATGAGGGCAAATACCAGGCCTAACCTAGACATAACATGTGTTATCCTCGAAAATATTGATCGAAATCAGGTTTAGTGGAATGTTGCAGTGTGGTACCACATTACTGCGTGATCCAAAGCAGAATAAACCCTCGATTAGGTCAACATGTATGTTAAAACTGCGAAAGTATGACCCCGATGAGGGCAAATCCCATGCCTAACCTAGACCTAACATGAGCTGTCCTCTAAAATATTGATGGAAACCAGGTTTAATTGACTGTTTCAATGTTGTACTACATTACTACGTGATGCACTCCAGAAAAAGCCCAGGATCTAGCCATCAAGTATGAGAAATATGCGAAAGAATGTGTCTGATGAGAGCAAATCCCAGACCTAACCTAGGCCTAACATGATTTATTCTCTAAAATATTGATGGAAACCAGGTTTTATTGACTGTTTCAGTGTGGTACTACATTACTACGTGATGCAATCCAGAAAAAGCCTAGGATCTAGCCATCAAGTATGAGAAATATGCGAAAGTATGAGCCTTATGTGAGCAAATCCCAGACCAAACCTAGACCTAACATGAATTATTCTCTAAAATATTGATCGAAACCAGGTTTAATGGACTGTTTCAGTGTGGTACCACATTACTGCGCGATCCAAACCAGAAAAAACCCAGGATCGGTTCAACAAGTATGTGAAAAACGCGAAAGTATGAGCCTGATGAGGGCAAATCCCAGACCTATCCCAGACATAACTTGCGTTATCCTCTAGAATATTGATCGAAACCAGGTTTGATGGACTGTTTCAGTGTGGTACCACATTACTACGTGATCCAATCCAGAAATAGCCCAGGATCTAGCCATGAAGTATTAGAAATATGCGAAAGTATGAGCCTGATGATGGCAAATGCTAGACCTTACACGGACCTAACATGCGTTATCCTCTAAAATATTTATCAAGACCTGGTTTAATTGAATGTTTCAGTGTGGTACCACATTACTACGGGACCCAAACCAGAAAAAACCCAGGATCCGTTCAACAAGTATGTGAAGAATGCGAAAGTATGAGTCTGATGAGGGCAAATCCCTGGCCTAACCTAGACATAACATGCGTTATCCTCTAAAATATTGATCGAAACCAGGTTTAGTGGACTGTTGCAGTGTGGTACCACATTACTACGCGATCCAAACCAGAAAAGGCCCAGAATCTGGCCATCAAGTATGAGAAATATGCGAAAGTACGAGTCTGATGAGAGCAAATCTCAGACCTAACCAAGACCTAAGATGCGTTATCCTCTAAAATATTGATCGAAACCAGGTTTAATGGACTGCTTCATTGTGGTACCACATTACTACGGGATCCAAAGCAGAAAAAACCCAGGATCTGATCAACAAGTATGTGAAAAACGCGGAACTATGAGCGTGATGAGGGCAAATCCCAGACCTATCCCAGACCTAGCTTGCGTTATCCTCTAAAATACTGATCGAAACCAGGATTAATGGATTGTTTCAGTGTGGTACCACATTACTACCTCATCCAAACCAGAAAAAACCCAGGATCTGTTCAACAAGTATGTGAAAAACGCGAAAGTATGAGTCTGATGAGGGCAAATCCCAGACCTATACCAGACATAACTTGCGTTATCCTCTAAAATATTGATCGAAACCAGGTTTAATCGACTGTTTCAGTGTGGTACCACATTACTACGTGATCCAAACCAGAAAAAGCCCACAATCTGACCATCAAGTATGAGAAATATGCGAAAGTACGAGTCTGATGAGAGCAAATCCCAGACCTAACCAAGACCTAAGATGCGTTATCCTCTAAAATATTGATCGAAACCAGGTTTAATGGACTGCTTCATTGTGGTACCACATTACTGCGCGATCCAAACCAGAAAAAACCCAGGATCGGTTCAACAAGTATGTGAAAAACGCGAAAGTATGAGCCTGATGAGGGCAAATCCCAGACCTATCCCAGACATAACTTGCGTTATCCTCTAGAATATTGATCGAAACCAGGTTTGATGGACTGTTTCAGTGTGGTACCACATTACTACGTGATCCAATCCAGAAATAGCCCAGGATCTAGCCATGAAGTATTAGAAATATGCGAAAGTATGAGCCTGATGATGGCAAATGCTAGACCTTACACGGACCTAACATGCGTTATCCTCTAAAATATTTATCAAGACCTGGTTTAATTGAATGTTTCAGTGTGGTACCACATTACTACGGGACCCAAACCAGAAAAAACCCAGGATCCGTTCAACAAGTATGTGAAGAATGCGAAAGTATGAGTCTGATGAGGGCAAATCCCTGGCCTAACCTAGACATAACATGCGTTATCCTCTAAAATATTGATCGAAACCAGGTTTAGTGGACTGTTGCAGTGTGGTACCACATTACTACGCGATCCAAACCAGAAAAGGCCCAGAATCTGGCCATCAAGTATGAGAAATATGCGAAAGTACGAGTCTGATGAGAGCAAATCTCAGACCTAACCAAGACCTAAGATGCGTTATCCTCTAAAATATTGATCGAAACCAGGTTTAATGGACTGCTTCATTGTGGTACCACATTACTACGGGATCCAAAGCAGAAAAAACCCAGGATCTGATCAACAAGTATGTGAAAAACGCGGAACTATGAGCGTGATGAGGGCAAATCCCAGACCTATCCCAGACCTAGCTTGCGTTATCCTCTAAAATACTGATCGAAACCAGGATTAATGGATTGTTTCAGTGTGGTACCACATTACTACCTCATCCAAACCAGAAAAAACCCAGGATCTGTTCAACAAGTATGTGAAAAACGCGAAAGTATGAGTCTGATGAGGGCAAATCCCAGACCTATACCAGACATAACTTGCGTTATCCTCTAAAATATTGATCGAAACCAGGTTTAATCGACTGTTTCAGTGTGGTACCACATTACTACGTGATCCAAACCAGAAAAAGCCCACAATCTGACCATCAAGTATGAGAAATATGCGAAAGTACGAGTCTGATGAGAGCAAATCCCAGACCTAACCTAGACCTAACATGCGTTATCCTCAAAAATATTGATCGAAACCAGGTTTAATGGACTGTTTCAGTGTGGTACCACATTACTACGTGATCCGATCCAGAAATAGCCCAGGATCTAGCCATGAAGTATTAGAAATATGCGAAAGTATGAGCCTGATGATGGCAAATCCTAGACCTTACCCAGACCTAATATGCGTTACCCTCTAAAATATTTATCAAGGCCAGGTTTAATTGAATGTTTCAGTGTGGTACCACATTACTACGTGATCCAAACCAGAAAAAACCCAGGATCCGTTCAACAAGTATGTGAAGAATGCGAAAGAATGAGTCTGATGAGTGAAAATCCCAGGCCTAACCTAGACCTAACATGCGTTATCCTCAAAAATATTGATCGAAACCAGGTTTAATCGACTGTTTCAGTGTGGTACCACATTACTACATGATCCAAACCAGAAAAAAACCCAGGATCTGTTTAACAAGTATGTGAAGAATGCGTAAGTATGAGTCTGATGAGTGAAAATCCCAGGCCTTACCTAGACCTAACATGCGTTATCCTCAAAAATATTGATCGTAACCAGGTTTAGGGGACTGTTTCAGTATGGTACCACATTACTACGTGATCCAAACCAGAAGAAAACCCGGGATCTGTTTAACAAGTATGTGAAGTATGCGTAAGTATGAGTCTGATGAGGGCAAATACCAGGCCTAACCTAGACATAACATGTGTTATCCTCGAAAATATTGATCGAAATCAGGTTTAGTGGAATGTTGCAGTGTGGTACCACATTACTGCGTGATCCAAAGCAGAATAAACCCTCGATTAGGTCAACATGTATGTTAAAACTGCGAAAGTATGACCCCGATGAGGGCAAATCCCATGCCTAACCTAGACCTAACATGAGCTGTCCTCTAAAATATTGATGGAAACCAGGTTTAATTGACTGTTTCAATGTTGTACTACATTACTACGTGATGCACTCCAGAAAAAGCCCAGGATCTAGCCATCAAGTATGAGAAATATGCGAAAGAATGTGTCTGATGAGAGCAAATCCCAGACCTAACCTAGGCCTAACATGATTTATTCTCTAAAATATTGATGGAAACCAGGTTTTATTGACTGTTTCAGTGTGGTACTACATTACTACGTGATGCAATCCAGAAAAAGCCTAGGATCTAGCCATCAAGTATGAGAAATATGCGAAAGTATGAGCCTTATGTGAGCAAATCCCAGACCAAACCTAGACCTAACATGAATTATTCTCTAAAATATTGATCGAAACCAGGTTTAATGGACTGTTTCAGTGTGGTACCACATTACTGCGCGATCCAAACCAGAAAAAACCCAGGATCGGTTCAACAAGTATGTGAAAAACGCGAAAGTATGAGCCTGATGAGGGCAAATCCCAGACCTATCCCAGACATAACTTGCGTTATCCTCTAGAATATTGATCGAAACCAGGTTTGATGGACTGTTTCAGTGTGGTACCACATTACTACGTGATCCAATCCAGAAATAGCCCAGGATCTAGCCATGAAGTATTAGAAATATGCGAAAGTATGAGCCTGATGATGGCAAATGCTAGACCTTACACGGACCTAACATGCGTTATCCTCTAAAATATTTATCAAGACCTGGTTTAATTGAATGTTTCAGTGTGGTACCACATTACTACGGGACCCAAACCAGAAAAAACCCAGGATCCGTTCAACAAGTATGTGAAGAATGCGAAAGTATGAGTCTGATGAGGGCAAATCCCTGGCCTAACCTAGACATAACATGCGTTATCCTCTAAAATATTGATCGAAACCAGGTTTAGTGGACTGTTGCAGTGTGGTACCACATTACTACGCGATCCAAACCAGAAAAGGCCCAGAATCTGGCCATCAAGTATGAGAAATATGCGAAAGTACGAGTCTGATGAGAGCAAATCTCAGACCTAACCAAGACCTAAGATGCGTTATCCTCTAAAATATTGATCGAAACCAGGTTTAATGGACTGCTTCATTGTGGTACCACATTACTACGGGATCCAAAGCAGAAAAAACCCAGGATCTGATCAACAAGTATGTGAAAAACGCGGAACTATGAGCGTGATGAGGGCAAATCCCAGACCTATCCCAGACCTAGCTTGCGTTATCCTCTAAAATACTGATCGAAACCAGGATTAATGGATTGTTTCAGTGTGGTACCACATTACTACCTCATCCAAACCAGAAAAAACCCAGGATCTGTTCAACAAGTATGTGAAAAACGCGAAAGTATGAGTCTGATGAGGGCAAATCCCAGACCTATACCAGACATAACTTGCGTTATCCTCTAAAATATTGATCGAAACCAGGTTTAATCGACTGTTTCAGTGTGGTACCACATTACTACGTGATCCAAACCAGAAAAAGCCCACAATCTGACCATCAAGTATGAGAAATATGCGAAAGTACGAGTCTGATGAGAGCAAATCCCAGACCTAACCAAGACCTAAGATGCGTTATCCTCTAAAATATTGATCGAAACCAGGTTTAATGGACTGCTTCATTGTGGTACCACATTACTGCGCGATCCAAACCAGAAAAAACCCAGGATCGGTTCAACAAGTATGTGAAAAACGCGAAAGTATGAGCCTGATGAGGGCAAATCCCAGACCTATCCCAGACATAACTTGCGTTATCCTCTAGAATATTGATCGAAACCAGGTTTGATGGACTGTTTCAGTGTGGTACCACATTACTACGTGATCCAATCCAGAAATAGCCCAGGATCTAGCCATGAAGTATTAGAAATATGCGAAAGTATGAGCCTGATGATGGCAAATGCTAGACCTTACACGGACCTAACATGCGTTATCCTCTAAAATATTTATCAAGACCTGGTTTAATTGAATGTTTCAGTGTGGTACCACATTACTACGGGACCCAAACCAGAAAAAACCCAGGATCCGTTCAACAAGTATGTGAAGAATGCGAAAGTATGAGTCTGATGAGGGCAAATCCCTGGCCTAACCTAGACATAACATGCGTTATCCTCTAAAATATTGATCGAAACCAGGTTTAGTGGACTGTTGCAGTGTGGTACCACATTACTACGCGATCCAAACCAGAAAAGGCCCAGAATCTGGCCATCAAGTATGAGAAATATGCGAAAGTACGAGTCTGATGAGAGCAAATCTCAGACCTAACCAAGACCTAAGATGCGTTATCCTCTAAAATATTGATCGAAACCAGGTTTAATGGACTGCTTCATTGTGGTACCACATTACTACGGGATCCAAAGCAGAAAAAACCCAGGATCTGATCAACAAGTATGTGAAAAACGCGGAACTATGAGCGTGATGAGGGCAAATCCCAGACCTATCCCAGACCTATCCCAGACCTAGCTTGCGTTATCCTCTAAAATACTGATCGAAACCAGGATTAATGGATTGTTTCAGTGTGGTACCACATTACTACCTCATCCAAACCAGAAAAAACCCAGGATCTGTTCAACAAGTATGTGAAAAACGCGAAAGTATGAGTCTGATGAGGGCAAATCCCAGACCTATACCAGACATAACTTGCGTTATCCTCTAAAATATTGATCGAAACCAGGTTTAATCGACTGTTTCAGTGTGGTACCACATTACTACGTGATCCAAACCAGAAAAAGCCCACAATCTGACCATCAAGTATGAGAAATATGCGAAAGTACGAGCCTGATGAGAGCAAATCCCAGACCTAACCTAGACCTAACATCCGTTATCCTCAAAAATATTGATCGAAACCAGGTTTAATGGACTGTTTCAGTGTGGTACCACATTACTACGTGATCCGATCCAGAAATAGCCCAGGATCTAGCCATGAAGTATTAGAAATATGCGAAAGTATGAGCCTGATGATGGCAAATCCTAGACCTTACCCAGACCTAATATGCGTTACCCTCTAAAATATTTATCAAGGCCAGGTTTAATTGAATGTTTCAGTGTGGTACCACATTACTACGTGATCCAAACCAGAAAAAACCCAGGATCCGTTCAACAAGTATGTGAAGAATGCGAAAGAATGAGTCTGATGAGTGAAAATCCCAGGCCTAACCTAGACCTAACATGCGTTATCCTCAAAAATATTGATCGAAACCAGGTTTAATCGACTGTTTCAGTGTGGTACCACATTACTACATGATCCAAACCAGAAAAAAACCCAGGATCTGTTTAACAAGTATGTGAAGAATGCGTAAGTATGAGTCTGATGAGTGAAAATCCCAGGCCTTACCTAGACCTAACATGCGTTATCCTCAAAAATATTGATCGTAACCAGGTTTAGGGGACTTTTTTTTTTTTTTTTTTTTTTTTTTTTTTTTTTTTTTTTGTCGTGGGGAAAATCTTCGAAAGACTCCCTCCCACCTCCTTGGGGAGAGGTGGGAGGCGTGTGTGGGATTCCCCGCGCCCGTACAACGACAGGCGCGGGACCTACCCACTAAAAACCCCACGGTGACCCTTCGGCACGCTTTGGGAGGATACCGGGAATCGCTCGAAGCATTCTTCCGGTATCCTCCCCGTGCCCGCGCTTTCGCGCCCATCCCCCGGGGGGACAATCGGTCCCCCCAGTAGACACACTGCCTCATAGCGGCGGGACGGGGCCACTCCATCCCGCCGCTATCCGTCCCGGGGCCGCGTTTAGTGGCGGCTGCGAACCCCAACTCGCAACCGCCCGCGACCCCGTTTCCATCCCTCGGCGGCCGGGCGTTCATGGCCGCACCAGACCGCCGAGGGTGCCTCCCCTTGCGTCGGACCGGTAGGGGAAGGCACTCCTACCCCCAACCGGTCCGACCCGGCGCCGCCTGGCGGGAGGAGGGTCCCCTCAGGACCCCCCTCCCAGCCTAGGTCATCCGCCACGCCGAGGTGGCCGCCCGCGACGCCTCGCGACCGGGCGACGACCTCGGGCCACCGCACGAGCGCGAGCTTCAGCGGCGTGCTGAAGCTCGCGCTCCCTCCCCGCGGCCTCCTTCTGCAACATTACGTTCTCGCAGAAGGAGGCCACGGCCCTCCACTTCTCCTCGCTGCCGAGCATGGCGCGCACCACGCCCGGCAGCGAGACATCCCGCCCGACGACGCCGACCAGGACACGGCGCTCCCCCTCCCACGCGGGGCATACCTCCAGGGTATGATCCGCCGTGTCCTGCTCAGCGTCGCAGTGGCAGCAACGCGCCGTCGGCTCCTTCCCTATCCGGCACAGGTATCTTCCGAAGCTGCCATGCCCGGAAAATACCTGTGCCAGCCGGTAGGTGAGGCTGCCATGGCCTCTGTCCAGCCACTCCTTCAGGAGTGGCCGAACAGCCCCGACAGTCCGGTGCCCCGCGGTTGGCAGAGCCAGCCGCTCCTGCCACGCGAGCAACACGGACTGCCGGGCCTGGCGCTTCAAATCGCCCCAAGCAGGTTCCTGCCCGCCTGGGACCGCCCCCACCCCCGCGCGACGGTTGACGCGGTGCCGGTACATCACCGCGTGCGACCGCGCGAGCAGGTCCATGGGCGGCATCGCCGCTAGAACCGTTGCCGCCTCATGTGACATGGTCCGATACCCGCGGACGACCCTGAGCGCCATGCGCCTCTGCACCCGACGCAGCATAGTCATGCTGCGCCGGGAGGCAGCCAGGTCGTCCGCCCAGACGGGGGCCCCGTATAGGGCCACCGACTGGACCATTGCCACATAGAGGCGACGAACTCGGCCCGCCGGGCCCCCCAGGTTGGGCAGGATCCGGCCCAGAGCCGCAACCATCCTTTCCAACCGGGGGACCAGGCAGCGGAAATGCTTCTCGAAACGCCAGTGGCTATCGAGGATCAGCCCTAGATACCTGATCTGGGGCTTCACCTCGATGTCAGCCCCACCCACCCGGATCAGAGGGGGTGGCGGATCCTGCCGAGGTGAATGAAACGCAATCACCTCGGTCTTATGGACCGCCACCGTCATCCCCATCCCCCTGATCCGGTCGACGACGCGTTGCGACCCCTCCTCCGCGCGACGCATGGCCCTCCCCCAGTGCGCCCCGACGGCCAGCACCAGTGTGTCATCCGCATAACACACCGTGCTGACGCCGTCGGGGAGGCCGGCCCGCAACACCGAGTCGTACGCGATGTTCCACAGGAGTGGCCCGAGGACCGACCCCTGCGGAACACCGCAGTACACCTCCCTCCGCATATCACCATCCCGGCCCGGATACTCGATCCACCTGCCGCGGAGATAATCCCCAACGACCGCCCTGAGACAAGGGGGGACTCGATGATATTCGAGTCCCCTCCTTATCTCTTCCCAGGGGAGGGTGTTAAAGGCATTGGCAATATCCAAGGATATTGCCAATGCCACCCCTCCCCGGGAGACGGCCGCCCCCGAGAGGGCCCTCACACGACCTATCGCGTCGATAGTCGATCGGCCCCCCCGGAAACCGAACTGGCAGTCGGCCAGACCGGGATCACCCCGCGACAGGTGCTCGACGAGGCGGGCAGCAATCACACGCTCGAAGAGCTTGCCCACCTCGTCGAGGAGACAAATGGGCCGGTATGCGGAGGGAGACTCCGCGGGCCGACCCTCCTTCCGGAGGAGGACCATCCTCGCCACCTTCCAACTGGGGGGGAATCGCCCGTCCCTCAGGCAGCGGTCGAACAACCGCCTGAGGTCGGCCCCAAGGACGCCCTGGGTCAAGACCCAAACCCGGCCGGGCACACCATCCGGACCCGGGGCCGTGTTACGAACCCCGAGCCGTCTGATGGCCGCTGCCAGCTCCTCCTGCGTGACCCCCAGCTCGGCCGTCCACTCCACTGGGACAGCCGCCGCCGCCGGAGGACGCGGTCCCCTCTCCCCAATTGGGAAGAGTGTATTGACCACGTCCTCCAGCAGCCGGGGGTCAAGACCCTCGGTGACGGGGGGCGCCCACGGGCGGAGCTTATTCAGCACCACCTTATATGGGCGCCCTCATGGATCGTCATCAAGGGTCTGGAGGAGCTCCTTCCATGCCTGGGTCTTGGCCCGTTTGATGGCGACCTGCAGAGCAACCCGCGCCACGCGGTATGCTCCATACAGGTCATCAGCTGCCCTCGCTCGCGCCACGCCGTCGCCTGTACGTTGACGACGGCGCGCGCGGGTGTACTGGCGTCGGGCGCGGACAGTCGCGACTCGCAACTCCGCGATCGCGTCCGACCACCAGTACACCGCCCGGCGAGGAGAAGCCCGCCCGACCCGAGGCATCGCCGCGTCGCAAATACCCGCGACCAATGCTCCGAGCCGGGCGACCTCCTCCTCTATGCTCGGCAACTCGGCCGCTCCCTGCGGCCAAGTTGCAGCGAGGGCAGCTGCCATCAGGGCGTCCTTGTCCAGGCGCCGAAGCGCCCAGCGGCGTGGTGGGGTGCCACGCAGGCGGCCGTGTCGGGATGTACTCGCGGCGGCAGAGACCTCCATCCGGATGTACCGGTGATCGGAGAGTGTCTCTGCCCCCGCGACCACGTGCCAACCCGACACCATGCGCACGGCGTTGGGGGTCGCGAATCCAACATCCACGATGGACCCCCCATATCGCCGCACGCATGTGTTCTCCGACCCCCGGTTCAATACCCGGAGGGCGAGCCCCGCCGCCCAATCGCCCAGGATCCCGCCGCGAACGGAGGTCCTGGGGGATCCCCAAGCCACCGACTTGGCATTAAAATCCCCCAGAACCAGCACGGGCCGGGCCGCGTAGCGCTGCACGCATGCCGCGACCTCGGCCAAGTACAGCTCGAACGCAGCGTGACCGCTACGGGGCGAAATGTAGCACCCCACCACAGCGACTCCCCCCCAGTCCACGGCGACGAATCCCCGACCGCGCTCCAACAAGGAGAACGGTGGGGACCCGTCGCCCCCTCCCCATACCGTCGCCACCAAGCCGTCCGCGTCGCCCACCCAATGAGGGTGATCAGGGACGCGGTACGGCTCGGCGGCGACCGCCAGGCCAACCCCCCACTCCGCGAGGACTTGGGACATCAAGTCCTGTGCCGCGCGGCAGTGGTTGAGGTTGGCCTGGAGGAGGAGGCGGGGCGGCATTAATTAATGGCCGCGCCAGCCTCCTCCCGGCCGTCCGTCCCCGTAGCACCGTCCACCTCCATGGAGGACGATGCCACCGCCCTCGGCACCGGAGCCGGTGCAGCCCGCCTCTTCCTCTCCTTCCGGGAGGGGGGGGAGCACTTCTTGCTCCCCATCCTGTGATCGGCTGGCCTCCCCATGTCCGCACACAGCGGGCAGTGGGGGGCCGCCGAGCACTGGCTCGCACGGTGCTCTTTGGCACCGCAGCGGTAACACTGACCGCTGCGGTCCACCGGCGAGGTGCACCACTGCCTCACGTGCCCCAATTCGAGGCAGCGGTGACACTGGAGCGGGCGCGGCGCGAGGATTTCCACTCGCGCCGAAACCCACCCCACCAACACCCTCCCGGATTCCGCCACCTTACGGGCGGCGGAGAGGGGGCACCGGGCCCACACCGACCCGAGGCCGGAGGGCGACCTGCGGATCTCTCCGATCCGCAGGTCCTCCACAGGACAGTCCCCCGCCCTCGCAAGGGCACGGGACACATCCTGTGCGCTGACCGAGTCGTCCAGCCCACAAATGCGCATCTCCGTGCGCTTCGTGGGCCGGGCGACCCGGACACCTCGCTCGCCCAGCTGCTCCCGGAGCCTCTGGGCGAGACGATCCGCCTTCGCGCCGCCTTCTGCACCGGGGATCTCCAGCAAGAGACCCCCGGTCACGGCCCTCTTCGCCCTCACGGAGGCGATGCCCAGCTCTTCCAGGGAGATATTCTCCCTGGCGAGCCGCATCGCCTCCGCGAGGGTCAGGTCGCCCCCCTGCGCAACAGTCAGCGTCACCGCTGTCGTTTTTGGGGGACGACCTGGTCGTGCCTTCCCGACCTTCGCGGCCTTTACCTTGGCCGCCGGCGGCGGAGGCGGAGGCTGCGGTTGCGAGGCCTTCCTCGCCGCCCGCTTCGCCTTCCGCCCCACCACCTCACTCCACGCCACCCCCCCTTGGGAGGGTGCTGTGGAGGACGCGACCACCGCGACCACGGGTACACCACCCCCCTTGGGGGTCGCGACCCGGGGCCCTGGTGCCGCAACGCTGGGCGGAGCCTTCACTCCGCCCTTCTTTGCCTTCCCCGACTGTACCGGAACAGGTCGGGGAGGCACCGCCTTCCTGCTGACCGCTCTTCCGGCGAGGAGCTCCTCCCGGAAGGCGGCCAGCATGCCATCAATCATGTCCCCAATCCTCCTCAGAAGATCGTCTTCGGACGGGGACTTCTTCACGGGCGGAGTGCGGGTGGAGGGGCCCGCGGTGCCCCGCACCACTGCCGCCGCACCCCGTTTATTTACCTCCGCCGAGGGACGCGGCGGTGGAGGAGGAGGGAGGATGGGAGGGAGGGCCGCGCTGTTCCACAGCGCCTCTGCCCTCCTCCTCCCCTGTCGCTCCTCCTCCAACAGGAGCTGCAGACGGGCGTTCCGCCCTCTGAGCTCCCGCGCCGCCTCCCTCATTTCCTCCGCCGCGGCCTTCAGGGCCTCCGCGCCACCGCTTTTCTGCCCCTTAAAGGCGCAGGCAGCGGCGACTTTCTCCACCCGCCTCAGGGACGAGGAGATCCTCTCCGATATCTCCTCGGTCACCTCGTCCCTGAGGCAACTCAGCCTCACCGACGGGCTCATCGCCCCGCCCACCTCGACGACGGCCTGCCCCGTCCTCTTCCTCTTAGAGCCTATGTGGCTCGTGCTGGAGGAGAAGGACGAGACCGACGCCGTCTCGTCGTCCTCCTCCACCCTCCACGAAGCCGGACCTGGCGCTGAGTGGGGCGCGAGCGCCGCCACCCTAACCCCAACCCCGTCTCCGTCCTCCCCAACCGACAAAACCCGCCCCATCCCCATTTTATTTTCTGTGTCCATAATAGTCCCACGAGATGGTCGGAAATAAAGGTCCACCCGGGCAGAGCCGCCTTACCCGGGTAAGCCTAATACTCCGGGGGTTCGGCAGGTTCCCCGGAGGTGGTCGCTTGGGATTGGGCCTTCTCCCCCAACCATGCATCCCATTGCCGCGCACCATAGCTTAGGATTGGAGGGCGATTTTATAGAGTCGCCATACTCGTGGCCCAGGCGGTTAAGCCAAGACCCCCGTTCCTCCTGCCGTCACGTACCATTCACAAAACCAATAGGGAATTGTGAATGGGTCGTTGTGACGACCAACAGGAGGCTTACGGTGTGTGTATGACTCGGGTACCCCGGGTTCGTTAAGCCCGTACTGCAGCTAAAAGGCTGGCAGCCCCTGAGGGAAGGTTTAGGGGACTGGTGCAGTGTGGTACCACATTACTGCGTGATCCAAACCAGACAAAACCCAGGACCTGTTCAACAAGTATGTGAAAAATGCGAAAGTATGACCCTGATGAGGGCAAATCCCAGACCTATCCCAGACCTAACTTGCGTTGTCCGCAAAAATATTGATCGAAACCAGGTTTAATTGACTGTTTTAGTGTGGCACCACTTTTCTACGTGATCCAAAGCAGAAAAAACCCTCGATCAGGTCAACACGTATGTTAAAACTGCGAAAGTATGACACTGATGAGGGCAAATCCCAGGCCTAACCAAGACCTAACATGCGTTATCTCTAAAATATTGATCGAAACCAGGTTTAATGGGCTGTTTCAGTGGGGTACCTCATTACTACCTGATCCAAACCAGAAAAAACCCAGAATCTGTTCAACAAGTATGTGAAAAACGCGAAAGTATGAGCCTGATGAGGGCAAATCCCAGACCTATCCCAGACCTAACTTGCGTTATCCTCTAAAATATTGATCGAAACCAGGTTTAATTGACTGTTTCAGTGTGGTACCACATTACTACGTGATCCAATCCAGAAATAGCCCAGGATCTAGCCATGATGTGTTAGAAATATGCGAAAGTATGAGCCTGATGATGGCAAATCCTAGACCTTACCCAGGCCTAACATGCGTTATCCTCTAAAATATTTATCAAGACCAGGTTTAATTGAATGTTTCAGTGTGGTACCACTTTTCTACGTGATCCAAAGCAGAAAAAACCCTCGATCAGGTCAACACGTATGTTAAAACTGCGAAAGTATGACACTGATGAGGGCAAATCCCAGGCCTAACCAAGACCTAACATGCGTTATCCTCAAAAATATTGAGCGAAACCAGGTTTAATCGACTGTTTCAGAATGGTACCACATTACTACGTGATCCAAACCAGAAGAAAACCCAGGATCTGTTTAACATGTATGTGAAGTATGCGTAAGTATGAGTCTGATGAGGGCAAATACCAGGCCTAACCTAGACATAACATGTGTTATCCTCTAAAATATTGATCGAAATCAGGTTTAGTGGAATGTTGCAGTGTGGTACCACATTACTACGTGATCCAATCCAGAAATAGCCCAGGATCTAGCCATGAAGTGTCAGAAATATGCGAAAGTATGAGCCTGATGATGGCAAATCCTAGACCTTACCCGGGCCTAACATGCGTTATCCTCTAAAATATTTATCAAGACCAGGTTTAATTGAATGTTTCAGTGTGGTACCACATTACTACGTGTTCCAAACCAGAAAAAACCCAGGATCCGTTCAACAAGTATGTGAAGAATGCGAAAGTATGAGTCTGATGAGGGCAAATCCCATGCCTAACCTAGACCTAACATGAGCTGTCCTCTAAAATATTGATGGAAACCAGGTTTAATTGACTGTTTCAATGTTGTACTACATTACTACGTGATGCACTCCAGAAAAAGCCCAGGATCTAGCCATCAAGTATGAGATATATGCGAAAGAATGAGTCTGATGAGAGCAAATCCCAGACCTAACCTAGGCCTAACATGAATTATTCTCTAAAATATTGATGGAAACCAGGTTTTATTGACTGTTTCAGTGTGGTACTACATTACTACGTGATGCAATCCAGAAAAAGCCTAGGATCTAGCCATCAAGTATGAGAAATATGCGAAAGAATGAGCCATATGTGAGCAAATCCCAGACCAAACCAAGACCTAACATGAATTATTCTCTAAAATATTGATCGAAACCAGGTTTAATGGACTGTTTCAGTGTGGTACCACATTACTACCTCATCCAAACCAGAAAAAACCCAGGATCTGTTCAACAAGTATGTGAAAAACGCGAAAGTATGAGTCTGATGAGGGCAAATCCCTGGCCTAACCTAGACATAACATGCGTTATCCTCTAAAATATTGATCGAAACCAGGTTTAGTGGACTGTTGCAGTGTGGTACCACATTACTACGCGATCCAAACCAGAAATGGCCCAGAATCTGGCCATCAAGTATGAGAAATATGCGAAAGTACGAGTCTGATAAGAGCAAATCCCAGACCTAACCAAGACCTAAGATGCGTTATCCTCTAAAATATTGATCGAAACCAGGTTTAATGGACTGCTCCATTGTGGTACCACATTACTACGGGATCCAAAGCAGAAAAAACCCAGGATCTGATCAACAAGTATGTGAATAACGCGGAACTATGAGCGTGATGAGGGCAAATCCCAGACCTATCCCAGACCTAGCTTGCGTTATCCTCTAAAATACTGATCGAAACCAGGATTAATGGATTGTTTCAGTGTGGTACCACATTACTACCTCATCCAAACCAGAAAAAACCCAGGATCTGTTCAACAAGTATGTGAAAAACGCGAAAGTATGAGTCTGATGAGGGCAAATCCCAGACCTATACCAGACATAACTTGCGTTATCCTCTAAAATATTGATCGAAACCAGGTTTAATCGACTGTTTCAGTGTGGTACCACATTACTACGTGATCCAAACCAGAAAAAGCCCACAATCTGACCATCAAGTATGAGAAATATGCGAAAGTACGAGCCTGATGAGAGCAAATCCCAGACCTAACCTAGACCTAACATGCGTTCTCCTCAAAAATATTGATCGAAACCAGGTTTAATGGACTGTTTCAGTGTGGTACCACATTACTACGTGATCCGATCCAGAAATAGCCCAGGATCTAGCCATGAAGTATTAGAAATGTGCGAAAGAATGAGCCTCATGATGGCAAATCCTAGACCTTACCCAGACCTAATATGCGTTACCCTCTAAAATATTGATCGAAACCAGGTTTAATTGAATGTTTCAGTGTGGTACCACATTACTACGTGATCCAAACCAGTAAAAACCCAGGATCCGTTCAACAAGTATGTGAAGAATGCGAAAGAATGAGTCTGATGAGTGAAAATCCCAGGCCTAACCTAGACCTAACATGCGTTATCCTCAAAAATATTGATCGAAACCAGGTTTAATCGACTGTTTCAGTGTGGTACCACATTACTACGTGATCCAAGCCAGAAAAAAACCCAGGATCTGTTTAACAAGTATGTGAAAAACGCGAAAGTATGAGCCTGATGAGGGCAAATCCCAGACCTATCCCAGACCTAACTTGCGTTATCCTCTAAAATATTTATCAAGACCTGGTTTAATTGAATGTTTCAGTGTGGTACCACATTACTACGGGACCCAAACCAGAAAAAACCCAGGATCCGTTCAACAAGTATGTGAAGAATGCGAAAGTATGAGTCTGATGAGGGCAAATCCCTGGCCTAACCTAGACATAACATGCGTTATCCTCTAAAATATTGATCGAAACCAGGTTTAGTGGACTGTTGCAGTGTGGTACCACATTACTGCGCGATCCAAACCAGAAAAGGCCCAGAATCTGGCCATCAAGTATGAGAAATATGCGAAAGTACGAGTCTGATGAGAGCAAATCCCAGACCTAACCAAGACCTAAGATGCGTTATCCTCTAAAATATTGATCGAAACCAGGTTTAATGGACTGCTTCATTGTGGTACCACATTACTACGGGATCCAAAGCAGAAAAAACCCAGGATCTGATCAACAAGTATGTGAAAAACGCGGAACTCTGAGCGTGATGAGGGCAAATCCCAGACCTATCCCAGACCTAGCTTGCGTTATCCTCTAAAATACTGATCGAAACCAGGATTAATGGATTGTTTCAGTGTGGTACCACATTACTACCTCATCCAAACCAGAAAAAACCCAGGATCTGTTCAACAAGTATGTGAAAAACGCGAAAGTATGAGTCTGATGAGGGCAAATCCCAGACCTATACCAGACATAACTTGCGTTGTCCTCTAAAATATTGATCGAAACCAGGTTTAATCGACTGTTTCAGTGTGGTACCACATTACTACGTGATCCAAACCAGAAAAAGCCCATAATCTGACCATCAAGTATGAGAAATATGCGAAAGTACGAGCCTGATGAGAGCAAATCCCAGACCTAACCTAGACCTAACATGCGTTATCCTCAAAAATATTGATCGAAACCAGGTTTAATCGACTGTTTCAGTGTGGTACCACATTACTACGTGATCCAAACCAGAAAAAAACCCAGGATCTGTTTAACAAGTATGTGAAGAATGCGTAAGTATGAGTCTGATGAGTGAAAATCCCAGGCCTTACCTAGACCTAACATGCGTTATCCTCAAAAATATTGATCGAATCCAGGTTTAATCGACTGTTTCAGTGTGGTACCACATTACTACGTGATCCAAACCAGAAAAAAACCCAGGATCTGTTTAACAAGTATGTGAAAAATGCGTAAGTATGAGTCTGATGAGGGCAAATCCCAGGCCTAACCTAGACATCACATGCGTTATCCTCTAAAATATTGATCGAAACCAGGTTTAGGGGACTGGTGCAGTGTGGTACCACATTACTGCGTGATCCAAACCAGAAAAAACCCAGGACCTGTTCAACAAGTATGTGAAAAATGCGAAAGTATGACCCTGATGAGGGCAAATCCCAGACCTATCCCAGACCTAACTTGCGTTGTCCTCTAAAATAGTGATCGAAACCAGGTTTAATTGACTGTTTTAGTGTGGCACCACTTTTCTACGTGATCCAAAGCAGAAAAAACCCTCGATCAGGTCAACACGTATGTTAAAACTGCGAAAGTATGACACTGATGAGGGCAAATCCCAGGCCTAACCAAGACCTAACATGCGTTATCCTCAAAAATATTGAGCGAAACCAGGTTTAATCGACTGTTTCAGAATGGTACCACATTACTACGTGATCCAAACCAGAAGAAAACCCAGGATCTGTTTAACAAGTATGTGAAGTATGCGTAAGTATGAGTCTGATGGGGCAAATACCAGGCCTAACCTAGACATAACATGCGTTATCCTCTAAAATATTGATCGAGACCAGGTTTAGTGGAATGTTGCAGTGTGGTACCACATTACTGCGTGATCCAAAGCAGAAAAAACCCTCGATTAGGGCAACATATATGTTAAAACTGCAAAAGTATGACACTGATGAGGGCAAATCCCAGGCCTAACCTGGACCTAACATGCGTTATCCTCTAAAATATTGATCGAAACCAGGTTTAATAGACTGTTTTAGTGTGGCACCACTTTTCTACTTGATCCAAAGCAGAAAAAACCCTCGATTAGTTCAACATGTATGTTAAAACTGCGAAAGTATGACCCTGATGAGGGCAAATCCCATGCCTAACCTAGACCTAACATGCGCTGTCCTCTAAAATATTGATGGAAACCAGGTTTAATTGACTGTCTCAATGTTGTACTACATTACTACGTGATGCACTCCAGAAAAAGGCCAGGATCTAAGCATCAAGTATGAGAAATATGCGAAAGAATGAGTCTGATGAGAGCAAATCCCAGACCTAACCTAGGCCTAACATGAATTATTCTCTAAAATATTGATGGAAACCAGGTTTTATTGACTGTTTCAGTGTGGTACTACATTACTACGTGATGCAATCCAGAAAAAGCCTAGGATCTAGCCATCCAGTATGAGAAATATGCGAAAGAATGAGCCTTATGTGAGCAAATCCCAGACCAAACCTAGACCTAACATGAATTATTCTCTAAAATATTGATCGAAACCAGGTTTAATGGACTGTTTCAGTGTGGTACCACATTACTGCGCGATCCAAACCAGAAAAAAACCCAGGATCAGTTCAACAAGTATGTGAAAAACGCGAAAGTATGAGTCTGATGAATGATAATCCCAGGCCTAACCCAGACATAACTTGCGTTATCCTCTAAAATATTGATCGAAACCAGGTTTAATTGACTGTTTCAGTGTGGTACCACATTACTACGTAATCCAATCCAGAAATAGCCCAGGATCTAGCCATAATGTGTTAGAAATATGCGAAAGTATGAGCCTGATGATGGCAAATCCTAGACCTTACCCAGGCCTAACATGCGTTATCCTCTAAAATATTTATCAAGACCAGGTTTAATTGAATGTTTCAGTGTGGTACCACATTACTACGTAATCCAAACCAGAAAAAACCCAGGATCCGTTCAACAAGTATGTGAAGAATGCGAAAGTATGAGTCTGATGAGTGATAATCCCAGGCCTAACCTAGACCTAACATGCGTTATCCTCAAAAATATTGAGCGAAACCAGGTTTAATCGACTGTTTCAGAATGGTACCACATTACTACGTGATCCAAACCAGAAGAAAACCTAGGATCTGTTTAACAAGTATGTGAAGTATGCGTAAGTATGAGTCTGATGAGAGCAAATCCCAGACCTAACCTAGGCCTAACATGAATTATTCTCTAAAATATTGATGGAAACCAGGTTTTATTGACTGTTTCAGTGTGGTACTACATTACTACGTGATGCAATCCAGAAAAAGCCCAGGATCTAGCCATCAAGTATGAGAAATATGCGAAAGAATGAGTCTGATGAGAGCAAATCCCAGACCAAACCTAGACCTAACATGAATTATTCTCTAAAATATTGATCGAAACCAGGTTTAATGGACTGTTTCAGTGTGGTACCACATTACTGCGCGATCCAAACCAGAAAAAAACCCAGGATCAGTTCAACAAGTATGTGAAAAACGCGAAAGTATGAGTCTGATGAATGATAATCCCAGGCCTAACCCAGACATAACTTGCGTTATCCTCTAAAATATTGATCGAAACCAGGTTTAATTGACTGTTTCAGTGTGGTACCACATTACTACGTAATCCAATCCAGAAATAGCCCAGGATCTAGCCATAATGTGTTAGAAATATGCGAAAGTATGAGCCTGATGATGGCAAATTCTAGACCTTACCCAGGCCTAACATGCGTTATCCTCTAAAATATTTATCAAGACCAGGTTTAATTGAATGTTTCAGTGTGGTACCACATTACTACGTAATCCAAACCAGAAAAAACCCAGGATCCGTTCAACAAGTATGTGAAGAATGCGAAAGTATGAGTCTGATGAGTGATAATCCCAGGCCTAACCTAGACCTAACATGCGTTATCCTCAAAAATATTGAGCGAAACCAGGTTTAATCGACTGTTTCAGAATGGTACCACATTACTACGTGATCCAAACCAGAAGAAAACCCAGGATCTGTTTAACAAGTATGTGAAGTATGCGTAAGTATGAGTCTGATGAGAGCAAATCCCAGACCTAACCTAGGCCTAACATGAATTATTCTCTAAAATATTGATGGAAACCAGGTTTTATTGACTGTTTCAGTGTGGTACTACATTACTACGTGATGCAATCCAGAAAAAGCCCAGGATCTAGCCATCAAGTATGAGAAATATGCGAAAGAATGAGCCTTATGTGAGCAAATCCCAGACCAAACCTAGACCTAACATGCGTTATCCTCTAAAATATTGATCGAAACCAGGTTTTATTGACTGTTTCAGTGTGGTACTACATTACTACGTGATGCAATCCAGAAAAAGCCTAGGATCTAGCCATCAAGTATGCGAAATATGCGAAAGAATGAGCCTTATGTGAGCAAATCCCAGACCAAACCTAGACCTAACATGCGTTATCCTCTAAAATATTGATCGAAACCAGGTTTAATAGACTGTTTTAGTGTGGCACCACTTCACTACTTGATCCAAAGCAGAAAAAATCCTCGATTAGGTCAACATGTATGTTAAAACTGCGAAAGTATGACCCTGATGAGGGCAAATCCCATGCCTAACCTAGACCTAACATGCGCTGTCCTCTAAAATATTGATGGAAACCAGGTTTAATTGACTGTTTCAATGTTGTACTACATTACTACGTGATGCACTCCAGAAAAAGGCCAGGATCTAGCCATCAAGTATGAGAAATATGCGAAAGAATGAGTCTGATGCGAGCAAATCCCAGACCTAACCTAGGCCTAACATGAATTATTCTCTAAAATATTGATGGAAACCAGGTTTTATTGACTGTTTCAGTGTGGTACTACATTACTACGTGATGCAATCCAGAAAAAGCCTAGGATCTAGCCATCAAGTATGAGAAATATGCGAAAGAATGAGTCTTATGTGAGCAAATCCCAGACCAAACCTAGACCTAACATGAATTATTCTCTAAAATATTGATCGAAACCAGGTTTAATGGACTGTTTCAGTGTGGTACCACATTACTGCGCGATCCAAACCAGAAAAAAACCCAGGATCAGATCAACAAGTATGAGAAAAATGCGAAAGTATGAGCCTGATGAGGGCAAATCCCAGACGTATACCAGACCTAACTTGCGTTGTCCTCTAAAATATTGATGGAAACCAGGTTTAATTGACTGTTTCAGTGTGGTACTACATTACTACGTGATGCAATCCAGAAAAAGCCCAGGATCTAGCCATCAAGTATGAGAAATATGCGAAAGAATGAGCCTTATGTGAGCAAATCCCAGACCAAACCTAGACCTAACATGCGTTATCCTCTAAAATATTGATGGAAACCAGGTTTTATTGACTGTTTCAGTGTGGTACTACATTACTACGTGATGCAATCCAGAAAAAGCCTAGGATCTAGCCATCAAGTATGCGAAATATGCGAAAGAATGAGCCTTATGTGAGCAAATCCCAGACCAAACCTAGACCTAACATGCGTTATCCTCTAAAATATTGATCGAAACCAGGTTTAATAGACTGTTTTAGTGTGGCACCACTTCACTACTTGATCCAAAGCAGAAAAAATCCTCGATTAGGTCAACATGTATGTTAAAACTGCGAAAGTATGACCCTGATGAGGGCAAATCCCATGCCTAACCTAGACCTAACATGCGCTGTCCTCTAAAATATTGATGGAAACCAGGTTTAATTGACTGTTTCAATGTTGTACTACATTACTACGTGATGCACTCCAGAAAAAGCCCAGGATCTAGCCATCAAGTATGAGAAATATGCGAAAGTATGAGCCTGATGAGGGCAAATCCTAGACCTAACCCAGACCTAACATGCGTTATCCTCTAATATATTTATCAAGACCAGGTTTAATCGATTGTTTCAGTGTGGTACCACATTACTACGTGATCCAAACTAGAAAAAACCCAGGATCCGTTCAACAAGTATGTGAAGAATGCGAAAGTATGAGTCTGATGAGGGCAAATCCCAGGCCTAACCTAGACATAACATGCGTTATCCTCTAAAATATTGATCGAAACCAGGTCTAATCGGCTGTTTCAGTGTGGTACCACACTACTACGTGATCCAAACCAGAAGAAAAACCCAGGATCTGTTCAACAAGTATGTGAAAAATGCGAAAGTATGAGTCTGGTGGGGGCAAATCCCAGACCTATTCCAGACCTAACATGCGTTATCCTCTAAAATATTGATCGAAACCAGGTTTGATTGACTGTTTCAGTGTGGTACCACATTACTACGTGATCCAATGCAGAAATAGCCCAGGCTCTAGCCATGAAGTATGAGAAATATGCGAAAGTATGAGTCTGATGGGGGCAAATCCCAGACCTATCCCAGACATAACTTGCGTTATCCTCTAAAATATTGATCGAAACCAGGTTTAGTGGACTGTTTCAGTGTGGTACCACATTACTGCGTGATCCAAACCTGAAAAAACCCAGGATCTGTTTAACAAGTATGTGAAAAATGCGAAAGTATGAGCCTGATGAGGGCAAATCCCAGACGTATACCAGACCTAACTTGCGTTGTCCTCTAAAATATTGATGGAAACCTGGTTTAATTGACTGTTTCAGTGTGGTACTACATTACTACGTGATGCAATCCAGAAAAAGCCCAGGATCTAGCCATGAAGTATGAGAAATATGCGAAAGAATGAGCCTTATGAGAGCAAATCCCAGAACTAACCTAGACCTAACAAGCGTCATCATCTAAAATATTGATCGAAACCAAGTTTAATGGACAGTTTCAGTGTGGTACCACTCTACTACGTGATCCAAAGCTGAAAAAACCCTCGATCAGGTCAACATGTATGTTAAAACTGCGAAAGTATGAGCCTGATGAGGGCAAATCCCAGACCTGACCTAGACCTAACATGCGTTATCCTCTAAAATATTGATCGGAACCAGGTTTAATGGACTGTTTCAATGTGGTTTCACATTACTACGTGACCCAAACCAGAAAAAACCCAGGATCTGTTCAAGAAGTATGTTAAAACTGCGAAAGTATGACCCTGATGAGGGCAAATCCCAGAACTATCCCAGACCTAACTTGCGTCGTCCTCTAAAATATTGATCGAAACCAGGTTTAATGGACTGTTTCAGTGAGGTACCACATTACTACGTGAACCAAACCATAAAAAACCCAGGATCTGTTCAACAAGTATGTGAAAAACGCGAAAGTATGAGTCTGATGAGGGCAAATCCCAGACCTATCCCAGACCTAACTTGCGTTATCCTCTAAAATATTGATCGAAACCAGGTTTAATCGACTGTTTCAGTGTGGTACCACTTTACGACGTGATCGATAGCAGAAAAAACCCTCGATCAGGTCAACATGTATGTTAAAACTGCGAAAGTATGACCCTGATGAGGGCAAATCCCAGGCCTAACCTAGACCTAACATGCGTTATCCTCTAAAATATTGATCGAAACCAGGTTTAGTTGACTGTTTCAGTGTGGTACCACTTTACTACGTGATCCAAAGCAGAGAAAGCTCTCGATCAGGTCAACATGTACGTTAAAACTGTGATAGTATGACCCCGATGAGGGCAAATCCCAGGACTAACCTAGACCTAACATGCGTTGTCCTCTAAAATATTGATGGCAACCTGGTTTAATTGACTGTTTCAGTGTTGTACTACATTACTACGTCATGCAATCCAGAAAAAGCCCAGGATCTAGCCTTCAAGTATGAGAAATATGCGAAAGAATGAGTCTGATGAGAGCAAATCCCACACTTAAACTAGACCTATCATGAACTATTCTCTAAAATATTGATGGAAACCAGGTTTTATTGACTGTTTCAGTGTGGTACTACATTACTACGTGATGCAATCCAGAAAGAGCCTAGGATCTAGCCATCAAGTATGAGAAATATGCGAAAGAATGAGCCTGATGTGAGCAAATCCCAGACCAAACCTAGACCTAACATGAATTATTCTGTAAAATATTGATCGAAACCAGGTTTAATGGACTGTTTCAGTGTGGTACCACATTACTGCGCGATCCAAACCAGAAAAAAACCCAGGATCAGATCAACAAGTATGTGAAAAACGCGAAAGTATGAGCCTGATGAGGGCAAATCCCAGACCTATCCCAGACATAACTTGCGTTATCCTCTAAAATATTGATCGAAACCAGGTTTAATTGACCGTTCCAGTGTGGTACCACATTACTACGTGATCCAATGCAGAAAAACCCAGGATCTAGCTATGAAGTATGAGAAATATGCGAAAGTATGAGCCTGATGAGGGCAAATCCTAGACCTAACCCAGACCTAACATGCGTTATCCTCTAATATATTTTTCAAGACCAGGTTTAATCGATTGTTTCAGTGTGGTACCACATTACTACGTGATCCAAACTAGAAAAAACCCAGGATCCGTTCAACAAGTATGTGAAGAATGCGAAAGTATGAGTCTGGTGGGGGCAAATCCCAGACCTATTCCAGACCTAACTTGCGTTATCCTCTAAAATATTGATCGAAACCAGGTTTAATGGACTGTTTCAGTGTGGTACCACTTTACTACGTGATGCAAAGCAGAAAAAGCCCAGGATCTAGCCTTCAAGTATGAGAAATATGCGAAAGAATGAGTCTGATCAGAGCAAATCCCACACTTAAACTAGACCTATCATGAACTATTCTCTAAAATATTGATGGAAACCAGGTTATATTGACCGTTTCAGTGTGGTACTACATTACTACGTGATGCAATCCAGAAAGAGCCTAGGATCTAGCCATCAAGTATGAGAAATATGCGAAAGAATGAGCCTGATGTGAGCAAATCCCATACCTAACATAGACCTAACAAGAATTATTCTCTAAAATATTGATCGAAACCAGGTTTAATGGACTGTTTTAGTGTGGTACCACATTACAACGTGATCCAAACCATAAAAAACCCAGGATCTGCTCAACAAGTATGTGAAAAACGCGAAAGTATGAGTCTGATGAGGGCAAATCCCAGACTTATCCCAGACATAACTTGCGTTATCCTCTAAAATATTGATCGAAACCAGGTTTAATTGACTGTTTTAGTGTCGTACCAATTTACTACGTGATCCAAAGGAGAAAAAACCCTCGATCATGTCAACATGTATGTTAAAACTGCGAAAGTATGTCCCTGATCAGGGCAAATCCCAGGCCTAACCTAGACCTAACATGCGTTATCCTCAAAAATATTTATCAAGACCAGGTTTAAATGGCTATTTTGGTGTGGTACCACTTTACTACGTGATGCAAAGCAGAAAAAACCCTCGATTAGGTCAACATGTATGTTAAAACTGCGAAAGAATGACACTGATGAGGGCAAATCCCAGGCCTAACCTAGACCTAACATGCGTTATCCTCTAAAATATTGATCGAAACCAGGTTTAATCGACTGTTTTAGTGTGGCACCACTTTACTACGTGATCCGATCCAGAAATAGCCCAGGATCTAGCCATGAAGTATTAGAAATATGCGAAAGTATGAGCCTGATGATGGCAAATCCTAGACCTTACCCAGACCTAATATTCGTTACCCTCTAAAATATTTATCAAGACCAGGTTTAATTGAATGTTTCAGTGTGGTACCACATTACTACGTGATCCAAACCAGAAAAAACCCAGGATCCGTTTAACAAGTATGTGAAGAATGCGAAAGTATGAGTCTGATGAGGGCAAATCCCAGGCCTAACCTAGACCTAACATCCGTTATCCTCTAAAATATTGATCGAAGCCAGGTTTAATTGACTGGTTCAGTGTGGTACCACATTACTACGTGCTCCAAACTAGAAAAAACCCAGGATCTGTTCAACAACTATGTGAAGAATGCGAAAGTATGAGTCTGATGAGGGCAAATCCCAGGCCTAACCTAGACCTAACATGCGTTATCCTCTAAAATATTGATCGAAACCAGGTTTAATTGACTGTTTCAGTGTGGTACCACATTACTACGTGCTCCAAACTAGAAAAAACCCAGGATCTGTTCAACAACTATGTGAAGAATGCGAAAGTATGAGTTTGATGTGGGCAAATCCCAGGCCTAACCTAGACAGAACATGCGTTATCCTCTAAAATATTGATCGAGACCAGGTTTAATGCACCTGTTTCTGAGTGGTACCACATAACTACGTGATCCAAACCAGAAAAAGCCCAGAATCTGACCATCAAGTATGAGAAATATGCGAAAGTGCGAGCCTGAGGAGAGCAAATCCCAGACATAACCTAGTCCTAACATGAATTATTCTCTAAAATATTGATCGAAACCAGGTTTAATGGACTGTCTCAGTGTGGTACCACATTACTACGTGATCCAATCCAGCAAAAGCCTAGGATCTCTTCAACAAGTATGTGAAAAACGCGAAAGTATGAGCCTGATGAGGGCTAATACCAGACCTATCCCAGACATAACTTGCGTTATCGTCTCAAATATTTATCGAAACCAGGTTTAATTGACTGTTTTAGTGTGGTACCACTTTGCTACGTGATCCAAAGCAGAAAAAACCCTCGCTCAGGTTAACATGTATGTCAAAACTGCGAAAGGATGACCTCGATGAGGGCAAATCCCTGGCCTAACCTAGACCAAACATGCGTTATCCTCTAAAATATTGATCGAAACCAGGTTTAATGGACTGTTTCAGTGTGGTACCACATTACTACGTGATCCAATCCAGCAAAAGCCCAGAATCTCTTCGACAAGTATGTGAAAAACGCGAAAGTATGAGCCTGATGAGGGCAAATCCCAGACATATCCCAGACATAACTTGCGTTATCCTTTAATATATTTATCGAAACCAGGTTAAATTGACTGTTTTAGTGTGGTACCACTTTGCTACGTGATCCAAAGCAGAAAAAACCCTCGCTCAGGTCAATATGAATGTTAAAACAGCGAAAGTATGACCGTGATGAGGGCAAATCCCAGGCCAAACCTAGACCTAACATGCGTTAACCTCTAAGATATTGATCGAAACCAGGATTTATCGACTGTTTCAGTGTGGTAACACATTACTACGTGACCCAAAACAGAAAAAGCCAGGATCTGTTAAACAGGTTTGTGATAAATGCGAATGTATGAGCCTGATGAAGGCAGATCCCAGACCCATCCAAGACCTAACTTGCGTTATCCACTAAAATATTGATCACAACCTGGATTAATGGACTGTTTCAGTGTGGTACCACATTACTACGTGATCCAATCCAGCAAAAGCCCAGGATCTCTTCAACAAGTATGTGAAAAACGCGAAAATATGACCCTGATGAGGGCAAATCCCAGACCTACCCCAGACCTAACATGCGTTATCCTCTAAAATATTGATCGAAACCAGGTTTAATTGACTGCTTCAGTGTGGTACCACATTACTACCTGATCCAAACCAGAAAAAACCCAGAATCTGTTCAACAAGTATGTGAAGAATGCGAAAGTATGAGTCTGATGAGGGCAAATCCCAGGCCTAACCTAGACCTAACATGAGTTATCGTCTAAAATATTGTTCGAAACCAGGCTTAATGGACTGTTTCAGTGTGGTACCACACTACTACGTGATCCAAACTAGAATAAACCCAGGATCTGTTCAACAAGTATGTGAATAATGCGAAAGTATGAGTCTGATTGGGGAAAATCTCCGGCCTAACCTAGACCTAACATGCGTTATCCTCAAGAATATTGATCGAAACAGGTTTCATGGACTGTATCAGTGTGGTACCACATTACTACGTGGTCCAAACTAGAATAAACCCAGGATCTGTTCAACAAGTATGTGAATAATGCGAAAGTATGAATCTGATGTGGGCAAATCCCTGGCCTAACCTAGACCTAACATGTGTTATCCTCTAAAATATTGACGGAAACCAGATTTAATTGACAGTTTCAGTGTGTTACCACATTAATACGTGATCGAATCCAGAAAAAGCCCAGGATCTAGCCAACAAGTATGAGTAATATGCGAAAGTATGAGCCCGATGAGGGCAAATCCTAGACCTATCCCAGAGCTAACATGTGTTATCCTCTAAAATATTGATCGAAACCAGGTTTAATTGACTGTTTCAGTATGGTACCACATTACTACGTGCTCCAAACTAGAAAAAACCCAGGATCTGTTCACTAACTATGTGAGGAATGCGAAAGTATGAGTCTGATGAGGGCAAATCCCAGGCCTAACCTAGACCTAACATCCGTTATCGTCTAAAATATTGATCGAAACCAGGTTTAATGCACCGTTTCTGAGTGGTACCACATAACTACGTGATCCAAACCAGAAAAAGCCCAGAATCTGACCATCAAGTATGGGAAATATGCGAAAGTACGAGTCTGATGAGAGCAAATCCCAGACCTAACCTAGACCTAACATGCGTTATCCTCTAAAATATTGATCGAAACCAGGTTTAATGGACTGTTTCAGTGTGGTACCACATTACTACGTGATCGAAACCAGAAAAAATCCCAGGATCTGTTCAACAAGTATGTGAAAAACGCGAAAATATAACCCTGATGAGGGCAAATCCCAGACCTATCCCAGACCTAACATGTGTTATCCTCTAAAATATTGATCGAAACCAGGTTTAATTGACTGTTTCAGTATGGTACCACATTACTACGTGCTCCAAACTAGAAAAAACCCAGGATCTGTTCAACAACTATGTGAAGAATGCGAAAGTATGAGTCTGACGAGGGCAAATTCCAGGCCTAACCTAGACCTAACATCCGTTATCCTCTAAAATATTGATCGAAACCAGGTTTAATGCACCGTTTCTGAGTGGTACCACATAGCTACGTGATCCAAACCAGAAAAAGCCCAGAATCTGACCATCAAGTATGGGAAATATGCGAAAGTACGAGCCTGATGAGAGCAAATCCCAGACCTAACCTAGACCTAACATGCGTTATCCTCTAAAATCTTGATCGAAACCAGGTTTAATGGACTGTTTCAGTGTGGTACCACATTACTACGTGATCCAAACCAGAAAAAAACCCAGGATCTGTTCAACAAGTATGTGAAGTATGCGAAAGTATGAGTTTGATGTGGGCAAATCCCAGGCCTAACCTAGACAGAACATGCGTTATCCTCTAAAATATTGATCGAAACCAGGTTTAATGCACCGTTTCTGAGTGGTACCACATAACTACGTGATCCAAACCAGAAAAAGCCCGGAATCTGACCATCAAGTATGAGAAATATGCGAAAGTGCGAGCCTGATGAGAGCAAATCCCAGACCTAACCTAGTCCTAACATGAATTATTCTCTAAAATATTGATCGAAACCAGGTTTAATGGACTGTTTCAGTGTGGTACCACATTACTACGTGATCCAATCCAGCAAAAGCCTAGGATCTCATCAACAAGTATGTGAAAAACGCGAAAGTATGAGCCTGATGAGGGCTAATCCCAGACCTATCCCAGACATAACTTGCGTTATCCTCTAAAATATTTATCGAAACCAGGTTTAATTGACTGTTTTAGTGTGGTACCACTTTGCTACGTGATCCAAAGCAGAAAAAACCCTCGCTCAGGTTAACATGTATGTCAAAACTGCGAAAGGATGACCCTGATGAGGGCAAATCCCAGACCTATCCCAGACCTAACATGCGTTATCCTCTAAAATATTGATCGAAACCAGGTTTAATTGACTGTTTCAGTGTGGTACCACATTACTACGTGATCCAATCCAGAAAAAGCCCAAGATTTCTTCAACAAGAATGTGAAGAATGCGAGAGTATGAGTCTGATGAGGGAAAATCCCAGGTCTAACCTAGACCTAACCTGCGTTATCCTCAAAAATATTGATCGAAACCAGGTTTAATGGACTGTTTCAGTGTGGTACCACATTACTACCTGATCCAAACCAGAAAGAACCCAGAATCTGTTCAACAAGTATGTGAAAAACGCGAAAGTATGAGCCTGATGAGGGCAAATCCCACACCTATCCCAGACATAGCTTGCGTTATCCTCTAATATATTTATCGAAACCAGGTTTAATTGACTGTTTTAGTGTGGTACCACTTTGCTACGTGATCCAAAGCAGAAAAAACCCTCGCTCTGGTCAATATGTATGTTAAAACAGCGAAAGTATGACCGTGATGAGGGCTAATCCCAGGCCAAACCTAGACCTAACATGCGTTAACCTCTAAAATATTGATCGAAACCAGGTTTAATGGACTGTTTCAGTGTGGTACCACATTACTACCTGATCCAAACCAGAAAAAACCCAGAATCTGTTCAACAAGTATGTGAAGAATGCGAAAGTATGAGTCTGATGAGGGCAAATCCCAGACCTATCCCAGACATGACCTGCGTTATGCTCTAAAATATTTATCGAGACCAGGTTTAATTGACTGTTTTAGTGTGGTACCACTTTGCTACGTGATCCAAAGCAGAAAAAACCCTCGCTCAGGTCAATATGTATGTTAAACCAGCGAAAGTATGACCGTGATGAGGGCAAATCCCAGGCCTAACCTAGACCTAACATGCGTTAACCTCTAAGGTAGTGATCGACACCAGGATTTATCGACTGTTTCAGTGTGGTACCACATTACTACGTGATCCAAAACAGAAAAAGCCAGGGGTCTGTGCAACAGGTATGTGAAAAACGCGAAAATATGCGCCTGATGAGGGCAAATCCCGGACCTATCCCAGACCTAACTTGCGTTGTCCTATAAAATGTTGATCGATACCAGGTTTAAGTGACTGTTTCAGTGTGGAGCCACATTACTATGTGATCCAAACCAGAAAATACCCAGGATCTGTTCAAGAAGTATGTGAAGAATGCGAATGTATGATACTGATGAGGGCAAATCCTGGACCTAACCCAGACCTAACATGTGTTATCCTCTAAAATATTGTGGAAACCAGGTTTAATCGACTGTTTCAGTGTGGTACCACATTACTACGTGATCCAAACCAGAAAAAGCCCAGCATCTGGCCGTCAGGTATGACAAATATGCGAAAGTACGAGCCTGATGAGAGCAAATCCCAGACCTAACCTAGACCTAACATGCGTTATCCTCTAAAATATTGATCGAAACCAGGTTGAATGGACTATTTCAGTGTGATACCACATTACTACGTGATCCAAACCAGAAAAAATCCCGGGATCTGTTCAACAAGTATGTGAAAAACGCGAAAATATGACCCTGATGAGGGCAAATCCCAGACCTACCCCAGACCTAACATGCGTTACCCTCTAAAATATTGATCGAAACCAGGTTTAATTGACTGTTTCAGTGTGGTACCACTTTTACTACCTGATCCAAACCAGAAAAAACCCAGGATCTGTTCAACAAGTATGTGAATAATGCGAAAGTATGAATCTGATGTGGGCAAATCCCAGGCCTAACCTAGACCTAACATGAGTTATCGTCTAAAATATAGTTCGAAACCAGGTTTAATGGACTGTTTCAGTGTGGTACCACACTACTACGTGATCCAGGCCAGTGAAAGCCCAGAATCTGGCCAACAAGTTTGAGTAACATGCGAAAGTATGACCCAGATGAGGGCAAATCCTAGTCCTAACCGAGACCTAACATGCGTTATCCTCTAAAATATTGATGGAAACCAGGTTTCATGGACTGTATCAGTGTGGTACCACATTACTACGTGATCCAAACTAGAAGAAACCCAGGATCTGTTCAACAAGTATGTGAATAATGCGAAAGTATGAATCTGATGTGGGCAAATCCCTGGCCTAACCTAGACCTAACATGTGTTATCCTCTAAAATATTGACGGAATCCAGATTTAATTGACAGTTTCAGTGTGTTACCACATTAATACGTGATCGAATCCAGAAAAAGCCCAGGATCTAGCCAACAAGTATGAGTAATATGCGAAAGTATGAGCCCGATGAGGGCAAATCCTAGACCTAACCCAGAGCTAACGTGCGTTATCCTCTAAAATATTTATCAAGACCAGGTTTAATTGACTGCTTCACTGTGGTACCACATTACTACGTGATCCAAACCAGTGGACGCCCAGGTTCTGGTCAACGAAAATGAGAAATATGCGAAAGTATGGGCCTGATAAGACCAAACCCCAGACCTAACCTAGACCTAGCATGCGTTATCCTGTAAGATATTGATTGAAACCGGGATTAATCGACTGTTTCAGTGTGGTACCACATTACTACCTGATCCAACCCAGAAAAAACCCAGGATCTGTGCAACAGGTATGTGAAGAATGCGAAAGTATGAGTCTGATGGGGGAAAATCTCCGGCCTAACCTAGACCTAACACGCGTTATCCTCAAGAATATTGATCGAAACCAGGTTTAATCGACTGTTTCATTGTGGTACCACATAACTGCGTGATCCAATCCAGAAAAAGCCCAGGATCTCTTCAACAAGTATGTGGAAAACGCGAAAGTACGAGCCTGGTGAGGGCAAATCCCAGACCTATCCCAGACATAACTTGCGTCATCTTCTAAAATATTGATCGATACCTGGTTTAGTTGACTGTTTCAGTGTGGTACCACATTACTATGTGATAGAAACCAGAAAAAACCCAGGATCTGTTCAAGAAGTTTGTGAAGAATGCGAAAGTATGAGTCTGATGAGGGAAAATCCCAGGTCTAACCTAGACCTAACCTGCGTTATCCTCAAAAATATTGATCGAAACCAGGTTTAATCGACTGTTTTAGTGTGGTACCACTTTGCTACGTGATCCAAACCAGAAAAAGCCCAGAATCTGACCATCAAGTATGAGAAATATGCGAAAGTCCGAGCCCGATGAGAGCAAATACCAGACCTAACCTAGTCCTAACATGAATTATTCTCTAAAATATTGATCGAAACCAGGTTTAATGTACTGTTTCAGTGTGGTACCACATTACTACCTGATCCAAACCAGAAAAAACCCAGAATCTGTTCAACAAGTATGTGAAGAATGCGAAAGTATGAGTCTGATGAGGGCAAATCCCAGGCCTAACCTAGACCTAACATGAGTTATCGTCTAAAATATTGTTCGAAACCAGGTTTAATGGACTGTTTCAGTGTGGTACCACACTACTACGTGATCCAGGCCAGTGAAAGCCCAGAATCTGACCATCAAGTATGAGAAATATGCGAAGGTACGAGCCCGATGAGAGCAAATACCAGACCTAACCTTGTCCTAACATGAATTATTCTCTAAAATATTGATCGTAACCAGGTTTAATGGACTGTTTCAGTGTGGTACCACATTACTATGTGATCCAATCCAGCAAAAGCCCAGGATCTCTTCAACAAGTATGTGAAAAACGCGAAAGTATGAGCCTGATGAGGGCAAATCCCAGACCTATCCCAGACATAACTTGCGTTATCCTCTAATATATATATCGAAACCAGGTTTAATTGACTGTTTTAGTGTGGTACCACTTTGCTACGTGATCCAAGGCAGAAAAAACCCTCGCTCTGGTCAATATGTATGTTAAAACAGCGAAAGTATGACCGTGATGAGGGCAAATCCCAGGCCAAACCTAGACCTAACATGCGTTAACCTCTAAGATATTGATCGAAACCAGGATTTATCGACTGTTTCAGTGTGGTACCACATTACTACGTGATCCAAAACAGAAAAAGCCAGGGGTCTGTGCAACAAGTATGTGAAAACCGCGAAAATATGAGCCTGATGAGGGCAAATCCCGGACCTATCCCAGACCAAACTTGCGTTGTCCTATAAAATATCGATCGATACCAGGTTTAATTGACTGTTTCAGTGTGGTACCACATTACTATGTGATCCAAACCAGAAAATACCCAGGATCTGTTCAAGAAGTATGCGAAGAATGCGAATGTATGAGACTGATGAGGGCAAATCCTGGACCTAACCTGTACCTAACATGTGTTATCCTCTAAAATATTGACGGAAACCAGATTTAATTGGCAGTTTCAGTGTGTTGCCACATTAATACGTTATCGAATCCTGAAATAGCACAGGATCTAGCCAACAAGTATGAGTAATGTGCGAAAGTATGAGCCCGATGAGGGCAAATCCTAGACCTTACCCAGAGCTAACGTGCGTTATCCTCTAAAATATTTATCAAGACCAGGTTTAATTGACTGCTTCACTGTGGTACCACATTACTACGTGATCCAAACCAGTGGAAGCCCAGGTTCTGGCCAACGAAAACGAGAAATATGCGAAAGTATGGGCCTGATGAGAGCAAATCCCCGACCTAACCTAGACCTGGCATGCGTTGTCATGTAAGATATTGATTGAAACCGGGATTAATCGACTGTTTCAGTGTGGTACAACATTACTACGTGATCCAATCCAGAAAAACCCAGGATCTGTTCAACAAGTATGTGAAGAATGCGAAAGTGTGAGTCTGATGAGGGAAAATCTCAGGCCTAACCTAGACCTAACATGCGTTATCCTCAAGAATATTCATCGAAACCAGGTTTAATCGACTGTTTCAGTGTGGTACCACATTACTACGTGATCCAAACCAGAATAAACCCAGGATCTGGCCAACATGTATGCGAAAAATGTGTAAGTACGACCCTGATGTGGGCAAATCCCTGGCCTAACCTAGACCTAACATGCGTTGTCCTCTAAAATATGGATCGAAACCAGGTTTAATGGACTGTTTCAGTGTGGTACTACATTACTACGTGATCCAGACCAGTGAAAGCCCAGAATCTGGCCAACAAGATTGAGTTACATGCGAAAGTATGACCCAGATGAGGGCAAGTCCTAGACCTAACCGAGACCTAACATGCGTTATCATCTCAAAAATTGATCGAAACCAGGTTTAATCGACTGTTTCAGTGTGGTACCACATTATTACGTGATCCAAAGCAGAAAAAACCCTCGATCAGGTCGACATGTATGTTAAAAATGCGAAAGTATGAGCCTGATGAGTGCAAATCCCAGACCTAACCTAGACCTGACATGCGTTATCCTCTAATAAATTGATGGAAACCAGGTTTCATGGACTGTTTCAGTGTGGCACCACAATACTACGTGATACAAAACAGAAAAAATCCCGGGATCTGCTCAACAAGTATGTGAAGAATGCGCAAGTATGAGTCTGATGTGGGCAAATCCCAGACCTATCCCAGACATAACTTGCGTTATCCTCTAAAATATTTATCGAAACTAGCTTTAATTGACTGTTTTAGTGTGGTACCACATTACTACGTGATCCAACGCAGAAAAAACCCTCGATAAGGACAACATGTATGTTAAAACTGCGAAAGTATGAGCCTGATGCGTGCAAATCCCAGACCTAACCTAGACCTAACATGCGTTATCCTCTAAAATATTGATCGAAACCAGGTTTAACGGACTGTTTCAGTGTGGCACCACATTGCTACGTGATACAAACCAGAAATGATCCCAGGATCTGCTCAACAAGTATGTGAAAAATGCGAAAATATGACCCTGATGTGGGCAAATCCTAGACCTAACCCAGAGCTAACGTGCGTTATCCTCTAAAATATTTATCAAGACCAGGTCTAATTGACTGCTTCACTGTGGTACCACATTACTACGTGATCCAAACCAGAAAAAACCCAGGGTCTGTTCAACATGTATGTGAGGAACGCGAAAGTATGAGCCTGATGAGGGTGAATCCCAGACCTATCCCAGACCTAACTTGCGTTATCCTCTAAAATATTGATCGAAACCAGGCTTAATCGACTGTTTCAGTGTGGTACCACATTACTACGTGATCCAAACCAGAAAAAACCCAGGGTCTGTTCAACATGTATGTGAAGAACGCGAAAGTATGAGCCTGATGAGGGTGAATTCCAGACCTATCCCAGACCTAACTTGCGTTATCCTCTAAAATATTGATCGAAACCAGGTTTAATTGACTGTTTCTATGTGGTACCACATTACTACGTGACCCAAACCAGAAAAAACCCAGAATCTGACCATCAAGTATGGGAAATATGCGAAAGTACGAGCCTGATGAGAGCAAATCCCAGACCTAACCTAGACCTAACATGCGTTATCCTCTAAAATATTGATCGAAACCAGGTTTAATGGACTGTTTCAGTGTGGTACCACATTACTACGTGATCGAAACCAGAAAAAATCCCAGGATCTGTTCAACAAGTATGTGAAAAACGCGAAAATATAACCCTGATGAGGGCAAATCCCAGACCTACCCCAGACCTAACATGCGTTACCCTCTAAAATATTGATCGAAACCAGGTTTAATTGACTGTTTCAGTGTGGTACCACTTTTACTACCTGATCCAAACCAGAAAAAACCCAGGATCTGTTCAACAAGTATGTGAATAATGCGAAAGTATGAATCTGATGTGGGCAAATCCCAGGCCTAACCTAGACCTAACATGAGTTATCGTCTAAAATATAGTTCGAAACCAGGTTTAATGGACTGTTTCAGTGTGGTACCACACTACTACGTGATCCAGGCCAGTGAAAGCCCAGAATCTGGCCAACAAGTTTGAGTAACATGCGAAAGTATGACCCAGATGAGGGCAAATCCCAGACCTATCCCAGACCTAACATGCGTTATCCTCTAAAATATTGATCGAAACCAGGTTTAATTGACTGTTTCAGTGTGGTACCACATTACTACGTGATCCAATCCAGAAAAAGCCCAAGATTTCTTCAACAAGAATGTGAAGAATGCGAAAGTATGAGTCTGATGAGGGAAAATCCCAGGTCTAACCTAGACCTAACCTGCGTTATCCTCAAAAATATTGATCGAAACCAGGTTTAATGGACTGTTTCAGTGTGGTACCACATTACTACCTGATCCAAACCAGAAAGAACCCAGAATCTGTTCAACAAGTATGTGAAAAACGCGAAAGTATGAGCCTGATGAGGGCAAATCCCACACCTATCCCAGACATAGCTTGCGTTATCCTCTAATATATTTATCGAAACCAGGTTTAATTGACTGTTTTAGTGTGGTACCACTTTGCTACGTGATCCAAAGCAGAAAAAACCCTCGCTCTGGTCAATATGTATGTTAAAACAGCGAAAGTATGACCGTGATGAGGGCAAATCCCAGGCCAAACCTAGACCTAACATGCGTTAACCTCTAAGATATTGATCGAAACCAGGTTTAATGGACTGTTTCAGTGTGGTACCACATTACTACCTGATCCAAACCAGAAAAAACCCAGAATCTGTTCAACAAGTATGTGAAGAATGCGAAAGTATGAGTCTGATGAGGGCAAATCCCAGACCTATCCCAGACATGACCTGCGTTATGCTCTAAAATATTTATCGAGACCAGGTTTAATTGACTGTTTTAGTGTGGTACCACTTTGCTACGTGATCCAAAGCAGAAAAAACCCTCGCTCAGGTCAATATGTATGTTAAACCAGCGAAAGTATGACCGTGATGAGGGCAAATCCCAGGCCTAACCTAGACCTAACATGCGTTAACCTCTAAGGTAGTGATCGACACCAGGATTTATCGACTGTTTCAGTGTGGTACCACATTACTACGTGATCCAAAACAGAAAAAGCCAGGGGTCTGTGCAACAAGTATGTGAAAAACGCGAAAATATGCGCCTGATGAGGGCAAATCCCGGACCTATCCCAGACCTAACTTGCGTTGTCCTATAAAATGTTGATCGATACCAGGTTTAAGTGACTGTTTCAGTGTGGAGCCACATTACTATGTGATCCAAACCAGAAAATACCCAGGATCTGTTCAAGAAGTATGTGAAGAATGCGAATGTATGATACTGATGAGGGCAAATCCTGGACCTAACCCAGACCTAACATGTGTTATCCTCTAAAATATTGTGGAAACCAGGTTTAATCGACTGTTTCAGTGTGGTACCACATTACTACGTGATCCAAACCAGAAAAAGCCCAGCATCTGGCCGTCAGGTATGACAAATATGCGAAAGTACGAGCCTGATGAGAGCAAATCCCAGACCTAACCTAGACCTAACATGCGTTATCCTCTAAAATATTGATCGAAACCAGGTTGAATGGACTATTTCAGTGTGGTACCACATTACTACGTGATCCAAACCAGAAAAAATCCCGGGATCTGTTCAACAAGTATGTGAAAAACGCGAAAATATGACCCTGATCAGGGCAAATCCCAGACCTACCCCAGACCTAACATGCGTTATCCTCTAAAATATTGATCGAAACCAGGTTTAATTGACTGTTTCAGTGTGGTACCACTTTTACTACCTGATCCAAACCAGAAAAAACCCAGGATCTGTTCAACAAGTATGTGAATAATGCGAAAGTATGAATCTGATGTGGGCAAATCCCAGGCCTAACCTAGACCTAACATGAGTTATCGTCTAAAATATAGTTCGAAACCAGGTTTAATGGACTGTTTCAGTGTGGTACCACACTACTACGTGATCCAGGCCAGTGAAAGCCCAGAATCTGGCCAACAAGTTTGAGTAACATGCGAAAGTATGACCCAGATGAGGGCAAATCCTAGTCCTAACCGAGACCTAACATGCGTTATCCTCTAAAATATTGATGGAAACCAGGTTTCATGGACTGTATCAGTGTGGTACCACATTACTACGTGATCCAAACTAGAAGAAACCCAGGATCTGTTCAACAAGTATGTGAATAATGCGAAAGTATGAATCTGATGTGGGCAAATCCCTGGCCTAACCTAGACCTAACATGTGTTATCCTCTAAAATATTGACGGAATCCAGATTTAATTGACAGTTTCAGTGTGTTACCACATTAATACGTGATCGAATCCAGAAAAAGCCCAGGATCTAGCCAACAAGTATGAGTAATATGCGAAAGTATGAGCCCGATGAGGGCAAATCCTAGACCTAACCCAGAGCTAACGTGCGTTATCCTCTAAAATATTTATCAAGACCAGGTTTAATTGACTGCTTCACTGTGGTACCACATTACTACGTGATCCAAACCAGTGGACGCCCAGGTTCTGGTCAACGAAAATGAGAAATATGCGAAAGTATGGGCCTGATAAGACCAAACCCCAGACCTAACCTAGACCTAGCATGCGTTATCCTGTAAGATATTGATTGAAACCGGGATTAATCGACTGTTTCAGTGTGGTACCACATTACTACCTGATCCAACCCAGAAAAAACCCAGGATCTGTGCAACAGGTATGTGAAGAATGCGAAAGTATGAGTCTGATGGGGGAAAATCTCCGGCCTAACCTAGACCTAACACGCGTTATCCTCAAGAATATTGATCGAAACCAGGTTTAATCGACTGTTTCATTGTGGTACCACATAACTGCGTGATCCAATCCAGAAAAAGCCCAGGATCTCTTCAACAAGTATGTGGAAAACGCGAAAGTACGAGCCTGGTGAGGGCAAATCCCAGACCTATCCCAGACATAACTTGCGTCATCTTCTAAAATATTGATCGATACCTGGTTTAGTTGACTGTTTCAGTGTGGTACCACATTACTATGTGATAGAAACCAGAAAAAACCCAGGATCTGTTCAAGAAGTTTGTGAAGAATGCGAAAGTATGAGTCTGATGAGGGAAAATCCCAGGTCTAACCTAGACCTAACCTGCGTTATCCTCAAAAATATTGATCGAAACCAGGTTTAATCGACTGTTTTAGTGTGGTACCACTTTGCTACGTGATCCAAACCAGAAAAAGCCCAGAATCTGACCATCAAGTATGAGAAATATGCGAAAGTCCGAGCCCGATGAGAGCAAATACCAGACCTAACCTAGTCCTAACATGAATTATTCTCTAAAATATTGATCGAAACCAGGTTTAATGTACTGTTTCAGTGTGGTACCACATTACTACCTGATCCAAACCAGAAAAAACCCAGAATCTGTTCAACAAGTATGTGAAGAATGCGAAAGTATGAGTCTGATGAGGGCAAATCCCAGGCCTAACCTAGACCTAACATGAGTTATCGTCTAAAATATTGTTCGAAACCAGGTTTAATGGACTGTTTCAGTGTGGTACCACACTACTACGTGATCCAGGCCAGTGAAAGCCCAGAATCTGACCATCAAGTATGAGAAATATGCGAAGGTACGAGCCCGATGAGAGCAAATACCAGACCTAACCTTGTCCTAACATGAATTATTCTCTAAAATATTGATCGTAACCAGGTTTAATGGACTGTTTCAGTGTGGTACCACATTACTATGTGATCCAATCCAGCAAAAGCCCAGGATCTCTTCAACAAGTATGTGAAAAACGCGAAAGTATGAGCCTGATGAGGGCAAATCCCAGACCTATCCCAGACATAACTTGCGTTATCCTCTAATATATATATCGAAACCAGGTTTAATTGACTGTTTTAGTGTGGTACCACTTTGCTACGTGATCCAAGGCAGAAAAAACCCTCGCTCTGGTCAATATGTATGTTAAAACAGCGAAAGTATGACCGTGATGAGGGCAAATCCCAGGCCAAACCTAGACCTAACATGCGTTAACCTCTAAGATATTGATCGAAACCACGATTTATCGACTGTTTCAGTGTGGTACCACATTACTACGTGATCCAAAACAGAAAAAGCCAGGGGTCTGTGCAACAAGTATGTGAAAACCGCGAAAATATGAGCCTGATGAGGGCAAATCCCGGACCTATCCCAGACCAAACTTGCGTTGTCCTATAAAATATCGATCGATACCAGGTTTAATTGACTGTTTCAGTGTGGTACCACATTACTATGTGATCCAAACCAGAAAATACCCAGGATCTGTTCAAGAAGTATGCGAAGAATGCGAATGTATGAGACTGATGAGGGCAAATCCTGGACCTAACCTGTACCTAACATGTGTTATCCTCTAAAATATTGACGGAAACCAGATTTAATTGGCAGTTTCAGTGTGTTGCCACATTAATACGTTATCGAATCCTGAAATAGCACAGGATCTAGCCAACAAGTATGAGTAATGTGCGAAAGTATGAGCCCGATGAGGGCAAATCCTAGACCTTACCCAGAGCTAACGTGCGTTATCCTCTAAAATATTTATCAAGACCAGGTTTAATTGACTGCTTCACTGTGGTACCACATTACTACGTGATCCAAACCAGTGGAAGCCCAGGTTCTGGCCAACGAAAACGAGAAATATGCGAAAGTATGGGCCTGATGAGAGCAAATCCCCGACCTAACCTAGACCTGGCATGCGTTGTCATGTAAGATATTGATTGAAACCGGGATTAATCGACTGTTTCAGTGTGGTACAACATTACTACGTGATCCAATCCAGAAAAACCCAGGATCTGTTCAACAAGTATGTGAAGAATGCGAAAGTGTGAGTCTGATGAGGGAAAATCTCAGGCCTAACCTAGACCTAACATGCGTTATCCTCAAGAATATTCATCGAAACCAGGTTTAATCGACTGTTTCAGTGTGGTACCACATTACTACGTGATCCAAACCAGAAAAAAACCCAGGATCTTTTCAACAAGTAAGTGAAGAATGCGAAAGTAAGTGTCTGATGTGGGCAAATCCCAGACCTATCCCAGACCTACTTGCGTTATCCCCTACAATATTGACCGAAACCAGGTTTAATGGACTGTTTCTGTGTGGTACCACATTACTACGTGATCCAAACCAGAATAAACCCAGGATCTGGCCAACATGTATGCGAAAAATGTGTAAGTACGACCCTGATGTGGGCAAATCCCTGGCCTAACCTAGACCTAACATGCGTTGTCCTCTAAAATATGGATCGAAACCAGGTTTAATGGACTGTTTCAGTGTGGTACTACATTACTACGTGATCCAGACCAGTGAAAGCCCAGAATCTGGCCAACAAGTTTGAGTTACATGCGAAAGTATGACCCAGATGAGGGCAAGTCCTAGACCTAACCGAGACCTAACATGCGTTATCATCTCAAAAATTGATCGAAACCAGGTTTAATCGACTGTTTCAGTGTGGTACCACATTATTACGTGATCCAAAGCAGAAAAAACCCTCGATCAGGTCGACATGTATGTTAAAAATGCGAAAGTATGAGCCTGATGAGTGCAAATCCCAGACCTAACCTAGACCTGACATGCGTTATCCTCTAATAAATTGATGGAAACCAGGTTTCATGGACTGTTTCAGTGTGGCACCACAATACTACGTGATACAAAACAGAAAAAATCCCGGGATCTGCTCAACAAGTATGTGAAGAATGCGCAAGTATGAGTCTGATGTGGGCAAATCCCAGACCTATCCCAGACATAACTTGCGTTATCCTCTAAAATATTTATCGAAACTAGCTTTAATTGACTGTTTTAGTGTGGTACCACATTACTACGTGATCCAACGCAGAAAAAACCCTCGATCAGGACAACATGTATGTTAAAACTGCGAAAGTATGAGCCTGATGCGTGCAAATCCCAGACCTAACCTAGACCTAACATGCGTTATCCTCTAAAATATTGATCGAAACCAGGTTTAACGGACTGTTTCAGTGTGGCACCACATTGCTACGTGATACAAACCAGAAATGATCCCAGGATCTGCTCAACAAGTATGTGAAAAATGCGAAAATATGACCCTGATGTGGGCAAATCCTAGACCTAACCTAGAGCTAACGTGCGTTATCCTCTAAAATATTTATCAAGACCAGGTCTAATTGACTGCTTCACTGTGGTACCACATTACTACGTGATCCAAACCAGAAAAAACCCAGGGTCTGTTCAACATGTATGTGAGGAACGCGAAAGTATGAGCCTGATGAGGGTGAATCCCAGACCTATCCCAGACCTAACTTGCGTTATCCTCTAAAATATTGATCGAAACCAGGCTTAATCGACTGTTTCAGTGTGGTACCACATTACTACGTGACCCAAACCAGAAAAAACCCAGGGTCTGTTCAACATGTATGTGAAGAACGCGAAAGTATGAGCCTGATGAGGGTGAATTCCAGACCTATCCCAGACCTAACTTGCGTTATCCTCTAAAATATTGATCGAAACCAGGTTTAATTGACTGTTTCTATGTGGTACCACATTACTACGTGACCCAAACCAGAAAAAACCCAGGATCCGTTCAAGAAGTATGTGAAAAATGCGAAAGTATGACCCAGATGTGGGCAAATCCTAGTCCTATCCCAGAACTAACATGCGTTATCCTCTAAAATATTGATCGAAACCAGGTTTAATGGCCTGTTTCAGTGTGGCACCACATTACTACGTGATCCAATCCAGAAAAAATCCCAGGACCTGCTCAACAAGTACGTGAAGAATGCGAAAGTATGAGTCTGATGAGGGCAAATCCCAAGCCTAACCTAGACCTAACATGAGTTATCGTCTAAAATATTGATCGAAACCAGGTTTAATGGACTGTTTCAGTGTGGTACCACATTATTACGTGATCCAGACCAATGAAAGCCCAGAATCTGACCAGCAAGTTTGAGTAACATGCGAAAGTATGACCCAGATGAGGGCAAATCCTAGACCTAAACGAGACCTAACATGCGTTATCCTCAAAAATATTGATCGATACCAGGTTTAATCGACTGTTCCTGTGTGGTACCACTTTACTACGTGCTCCAAACTAGAAAAAACCCAGGATCTGTTCAACAACTATGTGAAGATTGCTGAAGTATGAGTCTGATGGTGGCAAATCCCAGGCCTAACCTAGACCTAACATCCGTTATCATCTAAAATATTGATTGAAACCAGGTTTCATGGACTGTTTCAGTGTGGTACCACATTACTACGTGATCCAAACCAGAAAAAAACCCAGGATCTGTTCAACAAGTATGTGAAGAATGCGAAAGTATGGGTCTGTTGTGGGCAAATCCCAGGCCCAACCTAGACAGAACATGCGTTATCCTCTAAAATATTGATCGAAACCAAGTTTAATGCACTGTTTCTGAGTGGTACCACATAACTACGTGATCCAAACCAGAAAAAGCCCAGAATCTGACCATCAAGTATGAGAAATATGCGAAAGAACGAGCCTGATGAGAGCAAATCCCAGACCTAACCTAGTCCTAACATGAATTATTCTCTAAAATATTGATCGAAACCAGGTTTAATGGACTGTTTCAGTGTGGTACCACTTTACTACGTGATCCAATCCAGAAAAAGCCCAGGATCTCTTCATCAAGTATGTGAAAAACGCGAAAGTATGAGCCTGATGAGGGCAAATCCCAGACCTATCCCAGACATAACTTGCGTTATCCTCTAAAATATTTATCGAAACCAGGTTTAATTGACTGTTTTAGTGTGGTACCACATTACTACGTGATCCAAAGCAGAGAAAACCCTCGATCAGGTCATCATGTATGTTATAACTGCGAAAGTATGAGCCTGATGCGTGCAAATCCCAGACCTAACCTAGACCTAACATGCGTTATCCTTTAAAATATTGATCGAAACCAGGTTTAACGGACTGTTTCAGTGTGGCACCACATTGCTACGTGATACAATCCAGAAAAGATCCCAGGATCTGCTCAACAAGTATGTGAAAAATGCGAAAATATGACCCTGACGCGGGCAAATCCTAGACCTATACCAGAACTAACATGCGTTATCCTCTAAAATATTGATCGAAACCAGGTTTAATGGCCTGTTTCAGTGTGGCACCACATTACTACGTGATCCAATCCAGAAAAAATCCCAGGATCTGCTCAACAAGTATGTGAAGAATGCGAAAGTATGAGTCTGATGAGGGCAAATCCCAAGCCTAACCTAGACCTAACATGAGTTATCGTCTAAAATATTGATCGAAACCAGGTTTAATGGACTGTTTCAGTGTGGTGCCACATTACTACGTGATCCAAACCAGAAAAACCCAGGATCTGTAGAACAGGTATGTGAAAAATCCGAAGGTATGAGCCTGAAGAGGGCAGATCCCAGACCTATCCAAGACCTAACTTGCGTTATCCTCTAAGATATTGATCGAAACCAGGTTTAATGGACTGTTTCAGTGTGGTACCACATTACTACGTGATCCAATCCAGCAAAAGCCAAGGATCTCTTCAACAAGTATGTGAAAAACGCGAAAGTATGAGCCTGATGAGGGCAAATCCCAGACCTATCCCAGACATAACTTGCGTTATCCTCTAAAGTATTTATCGAAACCAGGTTTAATTGACTGTTTTAGTGTGGTACCACTTTGCTACGTGATCCAATGCAGAAAAAACCCTCGCTCAGGTCAATATGTATGTTAAAACAGCGAAAGTATGACCCCGATGAGGGCAAATCCCTGGCCTAACCTAGACCTAACATGCGTTATCCTCTAAAATATTGATCGAAACCAGGTTTAATGGACTGTTTCAGTGTGGTACCACATTACTACGTGATCCAATCCAGCAAAAGCCAAGGATCTATTCAACAAGTATGTGAAAAACGCGAAAGTATGAGCCTGATGAGGGCAAATCCCAGACCTATCCCAGACATAACTTGCGTTATCCTCTAAAGTATTTATCGAAACCAGGTTTAATTGACTGTTTTAGTGTGGTACCACTTTGCTACGTGATCCAAAGCAGAAAAAACCCTCGCTCAGGTCAACATGTATGTCAAAACTGCGAAAGGATGACCCCGATGAGGGCAAATCCCTGGCCTAACCTAGACCTAACATGCGTTATCCTCTAAAATATTGATCGAAACCAGGTTTAATGGACTGTTTCAGTGTGGTGCCACATTACTACGTGATCCAAACCAGAAAGACCCAGGATCTGTTCAACAGGTATGTGAAAAATGCGAAGGTATGAGCCTGAAGAGGGCAGATCCCAGACCTATCCAAGACCTAACTTGCGTTATCCTCTAAGATATTGATCGAAACCAGGTTTAATGGACTGTTTCAGTGTGGTACCACATTACTACGTGATCCAATCCAGCAAAAGCCCAGGATCTCTTCAACAAGTATGTGAAAAACGCGAAAGTATGAGCCTGATGAGGGCAAATCCCAGACCTATCCCAGACATAACTTGCGTTATCCTCTAAAATATTTATCGAAACCAGGTTTAATTGACTGTTTTAGTGTGGTACCACTTTGCTACGTGATCCAAAGCAGAAAAAACCCTCGCTCAGGTCAATATGTATGTTAAAACAGCGAAAGTATGACCGTGATGAGGGCAAATCCCAGGCCTAACCTAGACCTAACATGCGTTAACCTCTAAGATATTGATCGAAACCAGGATTTATCGACTGTTTCAGTGTGGTACCACATTACTACGTGATCCAAAACAGAAAAAGCCAGGGGTCTGTGCAACAAGTATGTGAAAAACGCGAAAATATGAGCCTGATGAGGGCAAATCCCAGACCTATCCCAGACATAACTTGCGTTATCCTCTAAAATATTTATCGAAACCAGGTTTAATTGACTGTTTTAGTGTGGTTCCACTTTGCTACGTGATCCAAAGCAGAAAAAACCCTCGCTCAAGTCAATATGTATGTTAAAACAGCGAAAGTATGACCGTGATGAGGGTAAATCCCAGACCTATCCCAGACCTAACATGAGTTATCGTCTAAAATATTGTTCGAAACCAGGTTTAATGGACTGTTTCAGTGTGGTACCACACTACTACGTGATCCAGACCAGTGAAAGCCCAGGATCTAGCCATGAAGTATGAGAAATATGCGAAAGTATGAGCGTGATGAGGGCGAATCCCAGACCTATCCCAGACCTAACTTGCGTTATCCTCTAAAATATTGATCGAAACCAGGCTTAATCGACTGTTTCAGTGTGGTACCACATTACTACGTGATCCAAACCAGAAAAAACCCAGGGTCTGTTCAACATGTATGTGAAGAACGCGAAAGTATGAGCCTGATGAGGGTGAATCCCAGACCTATCCCAGACCTAACTTGCGTTATCCTCTAAAATATTGATCGAAACCAGGCTTAATCGACTGTTTCAGTGTGGTACCACATTACTACGTGATCCAAACCAGATAAAACCCAGGGTCTGTTCAACATGTATGTGAAGAACGCGAAAGTATGAGCCTGATGAGGGTGAATTCCAGACCTATCCCAGACCTAACTTGCGTTATCCTCTAAAATATTGATCGGAACCAGGTTTAATTGACTGTTTCTATGTGGTACCACATTACTACGTGATCCAAACCAGAAAAAACCCAGGATCCGTTCAAGAAGTATGTGAAAAATGCGAAATTATGACCCTGATGAGAGCAAATCCCAGACCTATCCCAGACCTAACATGCGTTATCCTCTAAAATATTGATCGAAACCAGGTTTAATGGCCTGTTTCAGTGTGGCACCACATTACTACGTGATCCAATCCAGAAAAAATCCCAGGACCTGCTCAACAAGTACGTGAAGAATGCGAAAGTATGAGTCTGATGAGGGCAAATCCCAAGCCTACCCTATACCTAACATGAGTTATCGTCTAAAATATTGATCGAAACCAGGTTTAATGGACTGTTTCAGTGTGGTACCACATTATTACGTGATCCAGACCAATGAAAGCCCAGAATCTGACCAGCAAGTTTGAGTAACATGCGAAAGTATGACCCAGATGAGGGCAAATCCTAGACCTAAACGAGACCTAACATGCGTTATCCTCAAAAATATTGATCGATAGCAGGTTTAATCGACTGTTCCTGTGTGGTACCACTTTACTACGTGCTCCAAACTAGAAAAAACCCAGGATCTGTTCAACAACTATGTGAAGATTGCTGAAGTATGAGTCTGATGGTGGCAAATCCCAGGCCTAACCTAGACCTAACATCCGTTATCCTCTAAAATATTGATTGAAACCAGGTTTCATGGACTGTTTCAGTGTGGTACCACATTACTACGTGATCCAAACCAGAAAAAAACCCAGGATCTGTCAAACAAGTATGTGAAGAATGCGAAAGTATGGGTCTGTTGTGGGCAAATCCCAGGCCCAACCTAGACAGAACATGCGTTATCCTCTAAAATATTGATCGAAACCAGGTTTAATGCACTGTTTCTGAGTGGTACCACATAACTACGTGATCCAAACCAGAAAAAGCCCGGAATCTGACCATCAAGTATGAGAAATATGTGAATGAACGAGCCTGATGAGAGCAAATCCCAGACCTAACCTAGTCCTAACATGAATTATTCTCTAAAATATTGATCGAAACCAGGTTTAATGGACTGTTTCAGTGTGGTACCACTTTACTACGTGATCCAATCCAGAAAAAGCCGAGGATCTCTTCATCAAGTATGTGAAAAACGCGAAAGTATGAGCCTGATGAGGGCAAATCCCAGACCTATCCCAGACATAACTTGCGTTATCCTCTAAAATATTTATCGAAACCAGGTTTAATTGACTGTTTTAGTGTGGTACCACATTACTACGTGATCCAAAGCAGAGAAAACCCTCGATCAGGTCATCATGTATGTTATAACTGCGAAAGTATGAGCCTGATGCGTGCAAATCCCAAACCTATCCCAGACATAACTTGCGTTATCCTCTAAAATATTTATCGAAACCAGGTTTAATTGACTGTTTTAGTGTGGTACCACTTTGCTACGTGATCCAAAGCAGAAAAAACCCTCGCTCAGGTCAATATGTATGTTAAAACAGCGAAAGTATGACCGTGATGAGGGCAAATCCCAGGCCTAACCTAGACCTAGCATGCGTTAACCTCTAAGATATTGATCGAAACCAGGATTTATCGACTGTTTCAGTGTGGTACCACATTACTACGTGATCCAAAACAGAAAAAGCCAGGGGTCTGTGCAACAAGTATGTGAAAAACGCGAAAATATGAGCCTGATGAGGGCAAATCCCAGACCTATCCCAGACATAACTTGCGTTATCCACTAAAATATTTATCGAAACCAGGTTTAATTGAATGTTTTAGTGTGGTTCCACTTTGCTACGTGATCCAAAGCAGAAAAAACCCTCGCTCAGGTCAATATGTATGTTAAAACAGCGAAAGTATGACCGTGATGAGGGCAAATCCCAGACCTATCCCAGACCTAACATGCGTTATCCTATAAAATATTGATCGAAACCAGGTTTAATGGACTGTTTCAGTGTGATACCACATTACCACGTGATCCAAACCATTAAAGGCCCAGAATCTGACCATCAAGTATGAGAAATATGTGAAAGTATGACCCTGATGTGGGCAAATCTCTGGCCTAACCGAGACCTAACATGCGTTATCCTCTAAAATGTTGATCGAAACCAGGTTTAATTGACTGTTTCAGTGTGGCACCACATTACTACGTGATCCAAACCAGAGAAATCCAGGGATCTGTTCAACATGTATGTTAAAACTGCAAAAGTATGATCCTGATGAGGGCAAATCCTAGACCTAACCTAGACCTAACACGAATTATTCTCTAAAATATCGATCGAAACCAGGTTTAATGGACTGTTTCAGTGTGGTACAACACTACTACGTGATCCAATCCAGCCAAAGCCCAGGATCTCTACAAAAAGTATGTGAAAAACGCGAAAGTATGAGCCTGATGAGGGCAAATCCCAGACCTATCCCTGACATAACTTGCGTTATCCTCTAAAATATTATTCGAAACCAGGTTTAATTGACTGTTCTAGTGTGGTACCACTTTGCTACGTGATCCAAAGCAGAAAAAGCCTTCGCTCAGGTCAACATGTATGTTAAAACTGCGAAAGGATGACCCCGATGTGGGCAAATCCCTGGCCTAACCTAGACCTAACATGCGTTATCCTCTAAAATGTTGATCGAAACCAGGTTTAATTGACTGTTTCAGTGTGGCACCACATTACTACGTGATCCAAACCAGAGAAATCCAGGATCTGTTCAGCGAGTATGTGAAAAATGCGAAGGTATGAGACTGATGAGTGCAAATCCTGGACCTAACCCAGACCTAACATGTGTTATGCTCTAAAATATTGATGGAAACCAGGTTTAATTGACTGTTTCAGTGTGGTACCACATTACTACGTGATCCAAACCAGAAAAACCCAGGATCTGTTCAGCAAGTATGTGAAAAATGCGAAGGTATGAGCCTGATGAGGGCAGATCCCAGACCTATCCCAGACCTAACTTGCGTTATCCTCTAAAATATTGACGGAAACCACGTTTAAATGACAGTATCAGTGTGATACCACATTACCACGTGATCCAAACCAGTAAAGGCCCAGAATCTGACCATCAAGTATGAGAAATATGTGAAAGTATGAGCCTGATGTGGGCAAATCTCTGGCCTAACCGAGACCTAACATGCGTTATCCTCTAAAATGTTGATCGAAACCAGGTTTAATTGACTGTTTCAGTGTGGCACCACATTACTACGTGATCCAAACCTGAAAAAACCCAGGATCTGTTCAAGAAGTATGTGAAGAATGCGAAAGTATGAGCCCGATGAGAGCAAATGCCAGACCTAACTAAGACCTAATATGAATTATTCTCTAAAATATTGATCGAAACCAGGTTTAATGGACTGCTTCAGTGTGGTACCACATTACTACGTGATCCAATCCAGAAAAAGCCCAGGATCTCTTCAACAAGTATGTGAAATACGCGAAAGTATGAGCCTGATGAGGGCAAATCCCAGACCTATCCCAGACATAACTTGCGTTATCCTCTAAACTAATAATCGAAACCAGGTTTAATGGTCTGTTTCAGTGGGGTACCACATTACCACGTGATCCATATCAGAAAAAGCCAGGGATCTGAGCAACATGTATGTTAAAACTGCGAAGGTATGAGCCTGATGAGGGCAGATCCCAGACCTATCCCAGACCTAACTTGCGTTATCCTCTAAAATATTGACGGAAACCACGTTTAAATGACAGTTTCAGTGTGATACCACATTACCACGTGATCCAAACCAGTAAAGGCCCAGAATCTGACCATCAAGTGTGAGAAATATGTGAAAGTATGACCATGATGTGGGCAAATCTCCGGCCTAACCGAGACCTCACATGCGTTATCCACTGTAATGTTGATCGAAACCAGGTTTAATTGATTGTTTCTGTGTGGCACCACATTACTACGTGATCCAAACCTGAAAAAACCCAGGATCTGTTCAAGAAGTATGTGAAGAATGCGAAAGTACGAGCCCGATGAGAGCAAATGCCAGACCTAACTAAGACCTAATATGAATTATTCTCTAAAATATTGATCGAAACCAGGTTTAATGGACTGCTTCAGTGTGGTACCACATTACTACGTGATCCAATCCAGAAAAAGCCCAGGATCTCTTCAACAAGTATGTGAAAAACGCGAAAGTATGAGCCTGATGAGGACAAATCCCGGAACTATCCCAGACATAACTTGCGTTATCCTCTAATCTAATAATCGAAACCAGGTTTAATGGTCTGCTTCAGTGGGGTACCACATTACCACGTGATCCAAATCAGAAAAAGCCAGGGATCTGTGCAACATGTATGTTAAAACTGCAAAAGTATGATCCTGATGAGGGCAAATCCCAGACCTAACCTAGACCTAACATGTGTTATCCACTAAAACATTAATCGAAACCAGGTTTCATGGACTGTTTCAGTTTGGCACCACATTACTACGTGATCCAAACCAGAAAAAATCCAGGATCTGTTCAACACGTATGTGAAAAACGCGAAAGTATGAGCCTGATGAGGGCAAATCCCAGAACTATCCCAGACATAACTTGCGTTATCCTCTAATCTAATAATCGAAACCAGATTTAATGGTCTGTTTCAGTGGGGGTACCACATTACTACGTGATTCAATCCAGAAAAAGCACAGGATCTAGCCAACAAGTATGAGAAATATGCGAAAGTATGAGCCTGATGAGGGCAAATCCTAGACCTAACCCTGACCTAACGTGCGATATCCTCTAACATATTGATCGAAACCAGGTTTCATGGACTGTATCAGTGTGATACCACATTACCACGTGATCCAAATCAGAAAAAGCCAGGGATCTGTGCAACAAGTATGTGAAAAACGCGAAAATATGACCCTGATGTGGGCAAATCCCAGACCTATCCTACACCTAACATGAATTATTCTCTAAAATTTTGATCGAAACCAGGTTTTATGGACTGTTTCAGTGTGGTACCACATTACTACGTGATCCAAATCAGAAAAAGCCAGGGATCTGTTCAGCAAGTATGTGAAAAACGCGAAAATATGACCCTGATGGGGGCAAATCCCAGACCTAACCTAGTCCTAAAATGCGTTATTCTCTAAAATATTGATCGAAACCAGGTTTAATTGACTGTTTCGGTGTGGTACCACATTACTACGTGATTCAATCCAGAAAAAGCACAGGATCTAGCCAACAAGAATGAGAAATATGCGAAAGTATGAGCCTGATGAGGGCAAATCCCGGACCTATCCCAGAGCTAGCATGCGATATCCTACCAAATATTGGTCGAAACCAGGTTTAATTGACTGTTTCAGTGTGGTACCACTTTACTACGTGATCCAAAGCAGAAAACACCCTCGATCAGGTCAATATGTATATTAAAACTGCGAAAGAGTGACCGTGATGAGGGCAAATCCCAGGACTAACCTCGACCTAACATGCGTTACCCTCAAGAATATTGATCGAAACCAGGTTTAATAGACTGTTTCAGTGTGGTACCACATTACTACGTGATCCAAACCAGAAAAAAACCCATGATCTGCTCAACAAGTAAGTGAAGAATGCGAAAGTAATGGTCTGATGTGGGCAAATCCCAGGCCTATCCCAGACATAACATGCGTATCCTATAAAATATTGATCGAAACCTGGTTTAGTTGTCTGTTTCAGTGTTGTACCACTTTACTACGTGATCCAAAGTAGAAAAAACCATCGATCAGGTCAACATGTATGTTAAAACTGCGTAAGTACGAGCCCGATGAGAGCAAATGCCAGACCTAACTTAGACCTAATATGAATTATTCTCTAAAATATTGATCGAATCCAGGTTTAATGGACTGTTTCAGTGTGGTACCACATTACTACGTGATCCAAACCAGAAAAAGCACAGGATCTAGCCAACAAGTATGAGAAATATGCGAAAGTATGAGCCTGATGAGGGCAAATCCCAGACCTATCACAGACATAACTTGCGTTATCCTATAAAATATTGATCGAAACCTGGTTTAGTTGTCTGTTTCAGTGTGGTACCACATTACTATGTGATCCAAACCAGAAAAAACCCAGGATCTGTTCAAGAAGTATGTGAAGAATGCGAATGTATGAGACTGATGAGGGCAAAACCTGGACCTAACCCAGACCTAACATGTGTTTTCCTCTAAAATATTGATGGAAACCTGGTTTAATTGACTGTTTCAGTGTGCTACCACATTACTACGTGATCCAAACCAGCAAAATCCAGGGATCTGTTCAACATGTATGTTAAAACTGCAAAAGTATGATCCTGATGTGGGCAAATCCCAGACCTAACCTATACCTAACATGTGTTATCCACTAAAATATTAATCGAAACCAGGTTTAATTGTCTGTTTCGGTGTGGTACCACATTACTACGTGATCCAAACCAGAAATGATCCCAGGATCTGCTCAACAAGCATGTGAAAAATGCGAAAATATGACCCTGACGTGGGCAAATCCTAGACCTAACCCAGAGCTAACGTGCGTTATCCTCTAAAATATTTATCAAGACCAGGTCTAATTGACTGCTTCACTGTGGTACCACATTACTACGTGATCCAAACCAGAAAAAACCCAGGGTCTGTTCAACATGTATGTGAGGAACGCGAAAGTATGAGCCTGATGAGGGCAAATCCCAGGACTAACCTAGACCTAACATACGTTACCCTCTAAGATATTGATTGAAACCGGGATTAATCGACTGTTTCAGTGTGGTACCACATTACAACGTGATCCAAACCAGAAAAAACCCAGGATCTGTTCAACAAGTATGTGAAGATTGCGAAAGTAAGTGTCTGATGTGGGCAAATCCCAGGCCTAACCTAGACATAACATGCGTTATCCTCTAAAATATTGATCGAAACCAGGTTTAATGGACTGTTTCAGTGTGGTACCACACTACTACGTGATCCAAACCATAAAAAGCCCAGGATCTGGCCATGATGAATGAGAAATATGCGAAAATATGACCCTGATGAGGGCAAATCCCAGACCTATCCCAGACATAACTTGCGTTAGCCTATAAAATATTGATCGAAACCTGGTTTAGTTGTCTGTTTCAGTGTGGTACCACATTACTACGTGATCCAAACCAGAAAAAATCCAGGATCTGCTCAACAAGTATGTGAAGAATGCGAAAGTATGAGTCTGATGTGGGCAAATCCCAGGCCTAACCTGGACATGACATGCGTTATCCTCTAAAATATTGATCGAAACCAGGTTTAATGGACTGCTTCAGTGTGGTACCACATTACTACGTGATCCAAACCAGAAAAAGCCCAGAATCTGACCATCAAGTATGAGAAATATGCGAAAGTACGAGCCCGATGAGAGCAAATACCTGACCAAACCTAGACCTAACATGAATTATTCTCTAAAACATTAATCGAAACCAGGTTTAATGGTCTGTTTCAGTGTGGTACCACATTACTACGTGATCCAAACCAGAAAAAGCCCAGAATCTGACCATCAAGTATGAGAAATATGCGAAAGTACGAGCCCGATGAGAGCAAATACCAGACCAAACCTAGACCTAACATGAATTATTCTCTAAAATATTGATCGAAACCAGGTTTAATGGTCTGTTTCAGTGTGGTACCACATTACTACGTGATCCAAACCAGAAAAAGCCCAGAATCTGACCATCAAGTATGAGAAATATGCGAAAGTACGAGCCCGATGAGAGCAAATACCAGACCAAACCTAGACCAAACATGAATTATTCTCTAAAATATTGATCGAAACCAGGTTTAATGGACTGTTTCAGTGTGGTACCACAATAGTACGTGATCCAAACCAGAAAAAGTCAGGGATCTGTTCAACAAGTATGTGAAAAACGCGAAAATATGACCCTGATGAGGGCAAATCTCTGACCTAGCCTAGACCTAACATGTGTTATCCTCTAAAATATTGATCGAATCCAGGTTTAATGAACTGTTTCAGTGTCGTACAACATTACTACGTGATCCAAACTAGAAAAAACCCTCGATCAGGTCGACATGTATGTTAAAACTGCGAAAGTATGATCCTGATGAGGGAAAATCCCAGACCTAACCTAGACCTAACATGTGTTATCCACTAAAACATTAATCGAAACCTGGTTTAATGATCTGTTTCAGTGTGGTACCTCATTACTACCTGATCGAAACCAGAAAAAAACCAGGATCTGTTCAAGAAGTATGTGAAGAATGCGAAAGTAAGAGCCTGATGAGGGCAAATCCCAGACCTAACCTAGACCTAACATGCGTTATCCTGTAAAATGTTGATCGAAACAAGGTTTAATTGACTGTTTCAGTGTGGCACCACATTACTACGTGATCCAATCCAGAAAAAACCCAGGATCTGTTCAACACGTATGTGAAAAACGCGAAAGTAAGAGCCTGATGAGGGCAAATCCCAGACCTAACCTAGACCTAACATTAATTATTCTCTAAAATATTGATCGACACCAGGGTTAATGGACTGTTTCAGTGTGGTACCACATTACTACGAGATCCAAATCAGAAAAAGCCAGGGATCTCTTCAACAATTATGTGAAAAACGCGAAAGTATGACCCTGATGAGGGCAAATCCCAGGCCTAACCTAGACCTAACATGCGTTATCCTCTAAAATATTGGTCGAAACCAGGTTTAATGGACTGTTTCACTGTGGTACCACAACAGTACGTGATCCAAACCAGAAAGAGTCAGGGATCTGTTCCACACGTATGTGAAAAGCGCGAAATTATGAGCCTGATGAGGGCAAATCCCAGACCTAACCTAGACTTAACATGAATTATTCTCTAAAATATTGGTCGACACCAGGGTTAATGGACTGTTTCAGTGTGGTACCAAATTACTACGTGATCCAAATCAGAAAAAGCCAAGGATCTCTTCAACAATTATGTGAAAAACGAGAAAGTATGAGCCTGGTGAGAGCAAATCCCAGACCTATCCCGGACATAACTTGCGTTATACTCTAAAGCATTGTTCGAAACCAGGTTTAATTGACTGTTTCAGTGTGGTACCACTATACGGCGTGATCCAAAGCAGAAAACACCATCGATCAGGTCAACATGTATGTTAATACTGCGAAAGTATGACCCTGATGAGGGCAAATCCCAGACCTACCCTAGACCTAACATGTGTTATCTACTAAAATATTAATCGAAACCTGGTTTAATGATCTGTTTCAGTGTGGTACCTCATTACTACGTGATTGAAACCAGAAAAATCCCTGAATCTGCTCAAGCAGTATGTGAAGAATGCGAAAGTATGAGACTGATGAGGGCAAATCCTAGACCTAACCGAGACCTAACATGTGTAATCCTCTAAAATATTGACAGAATCCAGGTTTAATGAACTGTTTCAGTGTCGTACAACATTACTACGTGATCCAAACTAGAAAAAACCCTCGATCAGGTCGACATGTATGTTAAAACTGCGAAAGTATGATCCTGATGAGGGAAAATCCCAGACCTAACCTAGACCTAACATGTGTTATCCACTAAAACATTAATCGAAACCTGGTTTAATGATCTGTTTCAGTGTGGTACCTCATTACTTCCTGATCGAAACCAGAAAAAAACCAGGATCTGTTCAAGAAGTATGTGAAGAATGCGAAAGTAAGAGCCTGATGAGGGCAAATCCCAGACCTAACCTAGACCTAACATGCGTTATCCTGTAAAATGTTGATCGAAACAAGGTTTAATTGACTGTTTCAGTGTGGCACCACATTACTACGTGATCCAAACCAGAAAAAACCCAGGATCTGTTCAACACGTATGTGAAAAACGCGAAAGTAAGAGCCTGATGAGGGCAAATCCCAGACCTAACCTAGACCTAACATTAATAATTCTCTAAAATATTGATCGACACCAGGGTTAATGGACTGTTTCAGTGTGGTACCAAATTACTACGTGATCCAAATCAGAAAAAGCCAAGGATCTCTTCAACAATTATGTGAAAAACGAGAAAGTATGAGCCTGGTGAGAGCAAATCCCAGACCTATCCCGGACATAACTTGCGTTATACTCTAAAGCATTGTTCGAAACCAGGTTTAATTGACTGTTTCAGTGTGGTACCACTATACGGCGTGATCCAAAGCAGAAAACACCATCGATCAGGTCAACATGTATGTTAATACTGCGAAAGTATGACCCTGATGAGGGCAAATCCCAGACCTACCCTAGACCTAACATGTGTTATCCACTAAAATATTAATCGAAACCTGGTTTAATGATCTGTTTCAGTGTGGTACCTCATTACTACGTGATTGAAACCAGAAAAAACCCTGAATCTGTTCAAGCAGTATGTGAAGAATGCGAAAGTATGAGACTGATGAGGGCAAATCCTAGACCTAACCGAGACCTAACATGTGTAATCCTCTAAAATATTGACAGAATCCAGGTTTAATGAACTGTTTCAGTGTCGTACAACATTACTACGTGATCCAAACCAGAAAAAGGTCAGAATCTGGCCATCAAGTATGAGAAATATGCGAAAGTACGAGCCTGATGGGAGCAAATCCCAGACCTAACCTAGACCTAACATGAATTATTCTCTAAAATATTGATCGAAACCAGGTTTCTGGACTGTTTCGGTTTGGTACCACATTACTACGTGATCCAAATCAGAAAAAGCCAGGGATCTCTTCAACAAGTATGTGAAAAACGCGAAAGTATGAGCCTGATGAGGGCAAATCCCAGACCTATCCCAGACATAACTTGCGTTATCCTATAAAATATTGATCGAAACCAGGTTTAATTGACTGTTTCAGTGTGGTACCACTTTACGACGTGATCCAAAGCAGAAAGAACCATCGATCAGGTCATCATGTATGTTAAAACTGCGAAAGTATGACCCTGATGACGGCAAATCCCAGACCTAACCTTGACCTAACATGTGTTATTCTCTAAAATATTGATCGAAACCAGGTTCAATGGACTGTTTCAGTGTGATACCACATTACTACGTGATCCAAATCAGAAAAAGCCATGGATCTGTTCAACAAGTATGTGAAAAACGCGAAAATATGACCCTGATGGGCGCAAATCCCAGACCTATCCCAGACCTAGCTTGCGTTATCCTATAAGATATTGATCGAAACCAGGTTTAAATGACTGTTTCAGTGTGGTACCACTCTACTACGTGATCCAAAGCAGAAAAAACCCCCGATCAGGTCAACATGTATGTTAAAACTGCGAAAGTATGACCCTGATGAGGGCAAATCGATGTTACCCTATAAAATATTGATCGAAACGAGGTTTAATTGACTGTCTCAGTGTGGTACCACTTTGCTACGTGATCCAAAGCAGAAAAAAACCCAGGATCTGGTCAACAAGTATGTGAAGAATGCGAAAGTATGAGTCTGATGAGGGCAAATCCCAGGCCTAACCTAGGCCTAACATGCGTTATCCTCTAAAATATTGATCAAAACGAGGTTTAATTGACTGTCTCAGTGTGGTACCACTTTGCTACGTGATCCAAAGCAGAAAAAAACCCAGGATCTGGTCAACAAGTATGTGAAGAATGCGAAAGTATGAGTCTGATGAGGGCAAATCCCAGGCCTAACCTAGGCCTAACATGCGTTATCCTCTAAAATATTGATCGAAACCAGGTTTAATGGACTGTTTCAGTGTGGTACCACTTTACTACGTGATCCAAAGCAGAAAAAAACTAGGATCTGTTCAACAAGTATGTGAAGAATGCGAAACCATGGGTCTGAAGATGGCAAATCCCAGGCCTAACCTAGACATAACATGCGTTATCCTCTAAAATATTGATCGAAACCAGGTTTAATGGACTGTTTCAGTGTGGTGCCACTTTACTACGTGATCCAGACCAGTGAAAACGCAGGATCTGTTCAACACGTATGTGAAAAACGCGAAGGTATGAGCCTGATGAGGGCAAATCCCAGACCTAACCTAGACCTAACATGAATTATTCTCTAAAATATTGATCGAAACCAGGTTTAATGGACTGTTCCAGTGTGGTACCACATTACTACGTTATCCAAACCTGAAAAAATCCCAGGATCTGTTCAACAAGTATGTGAAAAATGCGAAAATATGACCCTGATGAGGGCAAATCCCAGACCTATCCCAGACCTAACTTGCGTTTTCCTATAAAATATTGATCGAAACCAGGTTCAATTGACTGTTTCAGTGTGGTACCACATTACTACGTGATCCAAACCAGAGGAAACCCAGGATCTGTTCAACAAGTATGTGAAGAATGCGAAAGTACGAGCCTGATGAAAGCAAATCCCGGACCTATCCCAGACATAACCTGCGTTATCCTCCAAAATATTGATCGAAACCAGGTTTAATTGACTGTTTTAGTGTGGTACCACTTTGCTACGTGATACCAAGCCGAAAAAACCCTCGCTCAGGTCAACATGTATGTTAAAACAGCGAAAGTATGACCGTGATGGGGGCAAATCCCAGGCCTAACCTTGACCTAACATGCGTTATCCTCTAAGATATTGATCGAAACCAGGATTAATCGACTGTTTCAGTGTGGTACCACATTACTACGTGATCCAAACCAGAAAAAGCCAGGGGTCTGTGCAACAAGTATGAGAGAAACGCTAAAATATGACCCTGATGAGGGCAAATCCCAGAACTATCCCAGACCTAACTTGCGTTGTCCTATAAAATATTGACGGAAGCCACGTTTAAATGACAGTTTCAGTGTGGTACAACATTACAACGTGATCCAATCCAGAAAAAGCCCAGGATCTAGCCACAAGTATGAGTGTTATGCGAAAGTATCGGCCTGATGAGGGCAAATCCTAGACCTAACCCAGAGCTAACATGCGTTATCCTCTAAAATATTTATCAAGACCAGGTTTAGTTGACTGCTTCACTGTGGTACCACATTACTACGTGGTCCAAACCAGAAGAAGCCCAGGATCTCTTTAACAAGTATGTGAAAAACGCGAAAGTATGAGCCTGATGAGGGCAAATCCCAGACCTATCCCAGACATAACCTGCGTTATCCTCCAAAATATTGATCGAAACCAGGTTTAATTGACTGTTTTCGTGTGGTACCAATTTGCTACGTGATACAAAGTAGAAAAAACCCTCGATCAGGTCAACATGTATGTTAAAACTGCGAAAGTATGACCGTGATGAGGGCAAATCCCAGGCCCGACCTAGACCTATAATGCGTTATCCTCTAAAATATTTATCGAAACCAGGTTTAATTGACTGTTCTAGTGTGGTACCACTTTGCTACGTGATCCAAAGCCGAAAAAACCCTCGCTCAGGTCAACATGTATGTTAAAACTGCGAAAGTATGACTGTGATGGGGGCAAATCCCAGGCCTAACCTTGACCTAACATGCGTTATCCTCTAAGATATTGATTGAAACCGGGATTAATCGACTGTTTCAGTGTGGTACCACATTACTACGTGATCCAAACCAGAAAAAACCCAGGATCTGTTCAACAAGTATGTGAAGAATGCGAAAGTATGAGTCTGATGAGGGAAAATCTCAGGCCTAACCTAGACCTAACATGCGTTATCCTCAAGAACATTGATCGAAACCAGGTTTAATCGTCTGTTTCAGTGTGGTACCACATTACTATGTGATCCAATCCAGAAAAAAACCCAGGATCTGTTCAACAAGTGAGCGAAGAATCCGAAAGTATGAGTCTGATGTGGGCAAATCCCAGGCCTAACCTAGACATAACATGCGTTATCCTCTAAAATGTTGATCGAAGCCAGGTTTATTGGACTGTTTTAGTGTGGTACCACATTACTACGTGATCCAAACCAGAAAAACCCAGGATGTGTTCAACAAGTATGTGAAAAATGCGAAGGTATGAGCCTGATGATGGCAAATCCCAGACCTATCCCAGAGATAACTTGCGTTACCCTCTAAAACATTGTTCGCAACCAGGTTTAGTTGACTGTTTTATTGTGGTACCTCTTTGCTACGCGATCCAATGCAAAAAAAACACTCACTCAGGTCAACATGTATGTTAAAACTGCGAAAGTATGACCGTGATGAGGGCATATCCCAGGCCAAACCTTGCCCTAACATGCGTTATCCTCTAAGATATTGATCGAAACCAGGATTAATCGACTGTTTCAGTGTGGTACCACATTACTACGTGATCCAAACCAGAAAAAGCCAGGGGTCTGTGCAACAAGTATGTGAAAAATGCGAAATTATGAGTCTGATGAGGGAAAATCCCAGGCCTAACCTAGACCGAACATGCGTTATCCTCAAGGGTATTGATCGAAAACAGGTTTAATCGACTGTTTCAGTGTGGTACCACTTTGCTACGCAATCCAATGCAAACAAAACACTCACTGAGGTCAACATGTATGTTAAAACTGCGAAAGTATGACCCTGATGAGGGCAAATCCCAGGCCTAACATAGACCTAACATGCGTTATCCTCTAAAATATCGATCGAAACCAGGTTTAATGGTCTGTTTCAGTGTGATACCACATTACTACGTGATCCAAACCAGAAAAACCCAGGATGTGTTCAACAAGTATGTGAAAAATGCGAAGGTATGAGCCGGATGAGGGCAGATCCCAGACCTATCCCAGACCTAACTTGCATTATCCTCTAAAATATTGATCGAAACCTGGTTTAATGGTCTGTGTCAGTGTGGTACCACATTACTACGTGATCCAAACCAGAAAAACCCAGGATGTGTTCAACAAGTATGTGAAAAATGCGAAGGTATGAGCCTGATCAGGTCAAATCCCAGACCTATCCCAGACATAACTTGCGTTACCCTCTAAAACATTGTTCGAAACCAGGTTTAATTGACTGTTTTAGTGTGGTACCACTTTGCTACGCGATCCAATGCAAAAAAAACACTCACTCAGGTCAACATGTATGTTAAAACTGCGAAAGTATGACCGTGATGAGGGCAAATCCCAGGCCTAACCTTGACCTAACATGCGTTATCCTCTAAGATATTGATCGACACCAGGATTAATCGACTGTTTCAGTGTGGTGCCACATTACTACGTGATCAAAACCAGAAAAAGCCAGGGGTCTGTGCAACAAGTATGTGAAAACCGCGAAAATATGACCCTGATGAGGGCTAATCCCAGGCCTAACATATACCTATAATGCGTTATCCTCAAAAATATTGATCGAAACCAGGTTAAATGGTCTGTTTCAGTGTGGTACCACATTTCTACGTGATCCAAACCAGAAAAGCCCAGGGTGTGTTCAACAAGTATGTGAAAAATGCGATGGTATCAGCCTGATGTGGGCAAATCCCAGACCTATCCCAGACATAACTTGCGTTATCCTCTAAAACATTGTTCGAAACCAGGTTTAATTGACTGCTTAAGTGTGGTACCACTTTGCTACGCGATCCAATGCAAAAAAAACACTCACTCAGGTCAACATGTATGTTAAAACTGCGAAGGTATGAGCCTGATGTGGGCAAATCCCAGACCTATCCCAGACCTAACTTGCGTTATCCTCTAAAATATTGATCGAAACGAGGGTTAATCGACTGTTTCAGTGTGGTACCACATTACTACGTGATCCAAACCAGAAAAAACCCAGGATCTGTTCAACAAGTATGTGAAGAATGCGAAAGTATGAGTCTGATGTGGGCCAATCCCAGGACTAACCTAGACATAACATGCGCTATCCTCTAAAATATTGATCGAAACCAGGTTTAATGGACTGTTTCAGTGTGGTACCACATTACTACGTGATCCAAACCAGAAAAAGCCCAGAATCTGGCCTTCTAGTATGAGAAATATGCGAAAGTACGAGCCCGAAGGGAGCAAATGCCAGACCTATCCTAGACCTAACATGAATTATTCTATAAAATATTGATCGAAACCAGGTTTAATGGACTGTTTCAGTGTGGTACCACATTACTACGTGATCCAATCCAGAAAAAGCTCAGGATCTCTTCAACAAGCATGTGAAAAACGCGAAAGTATGAGCCTGATGAGGGCAAATCCCAGACCTATCCCAGACATAACTTGCGTTATCCTCTAAAACATTGTTCGAAACCAGGTTTAATTGACAGTTTTAGTGTGGTTCCATTTTGCTACGCGATCCAATGCAGAAAAAACACTCGCTCAGGTCAACATGTATGTTAAAACTGCGAAAGTATGACCCTGATGAGGGCAAATCCCAGGCCTAACCTAGGCCTAACATGAATTATTCTCTAAAATATTGATCGAAACCAGGGTTAATGGACTGTTTCAGTGTGGTACCACGTTACTACGTGATCCAATCCAGAAAAAGCCCAGAATCTCTTCAACAAGTATGCGAAAAACGCGAAAGTATGAGCCTGATGAGGGCAAATCCCAGGCCTAACATATACCTATAATGCGTTATCCTCAAAAATATTGATCGAAACCAGGTTAAATGGTCTGTTTCAGTGTGGTACCACATTACTACGTGATCCAAACCAGAAAAGCCCAGGATGTGTTCAACAAGTATGTGAAAAATGCGATGGTATCAGCCTGATGTGGGCAAATCCCAGACCTATCCTAGACATAACTTGCGTTATCCTCTAAAACATTGTTCGAAACCAGGTTTAATTGACTGTTTTAGTGTGGTGCCACTTTGCTACGCGATCCAATGCAAAAAAAACACTCACTCAGGTCAACATGTATGTTAAAACTGCGAAAGTATGACCGTGATGAGGGCAAATCCCAGGCCTAACCTTGACCTAACATGCATTATCCTCTAAGATATTGATCGAAACCAGGAATAATCGACTGTTTCAGTGTGGTACCACATTACTACGTGATCCAAACCAGAAAAAGCCCAGAATCTGGCCATCTAGTATGAGAAATATGCGAACGTACGAGCCCGAAGAGAGCAAATGCCAGACCTAACCTAGACCTAACATGAATTATTCTTTAAAATATTGATCGAAACCAGGTTTAATGGACTGTTTCAGTGTGGTGCCACATTACTACGTGATCCAATCCAGAAAAAGCTCAGGATCTCTTCAACAAGCATGTGAAAAACGCGAAAGTATGAGCCTGATGGGGGCAAAACCCAGACCTATCCCAGACATAACTTGCGTTATCCTCTAAAACATTGTTCGAAACCAGGTTTAATTGACAGTTTTAGTGTGGTTCCACTTTCCTACGCGATCCAATGCAGAAAAAACACTCGCTCAGGTCAACATGTATGTAAAACTGCGAAAGTATGACCCCTGATGAGGGCAAATCCCAGGCCTAACCTAGACCTAACATGCGTTATCCTCTAAAATATTGATCGAAACCAGGTTTAATGGTCTGTTTCAGTGTGGTACCACATTACTACGTGATCCAAACCAGAAAAACCCAGGATGTGTTCAACAAGTATGTGAAAAATGCGAAGGTATGAGCCTGATGAGGGCAGATCCCAGACCTATCCCAGACCTAACTTGCGTTATCCTCTAAAATATTGATCGAAACCAGGTTTAATGGTCTGTTTTAGTGTGGTACCACTTTGCTACGCGATCCAATGCAAAAAAAACACTCACTCAGCTCAACATGTATGTTAAAACTGCGAAAGTATGACCGTGATGAGGGCAAATCCCAGGCCTAACCTTGACCTAACATGCATTATCCTCTAAGATATTGATCGAAACCAGGATTAATCGATTGTTTCAGTGTGGTACCACATTACTACGTGATGCAAACCAGAAAAACCCAGGATGTGTTCAACAAGTATGTGAAAAATGCGAAGGTATGTGCCTGATGAGGGCAAATCCCAGACCTATCCCAGACATAACTTGCGTTACCCTCTAAAACATTGTTCGAAACCAGGTTTAATTGACTGTTTTGGTGTGGTACCACTTTGCTACGCGATCCAATGCAAAAAAAACACTCACTCAGATCAACATGTACATTAAAACTGCGAAAGTATGACCGTGATGAGGGCAAATCCCAGGCCTAACCTTGACCTAACATGCGTTATCCTCTAAGATATTGATCGAAACCAGGATTAATCGACTGTTTCAGTGTGGTACCACATTACTACGTGATCCAAACCAGAAAAAGCCAGGGATCTGTTCAACAGGTATGTGAAAAACGCGAAAATATGACCCTGATGAGTGCAAATCCCCGACCTGTCCCAGACCTAACTTGCGTTATCCTATAAAATATTGATCGAAACCAGGTTTAATTGACAGTTTCAGTGTGGTACCACTATACGACGTGATCCACAGCAGAAAAAACCATCGATCAGGTCAACATGTATGTTAAAACTGCGAAAGTATGACCCTGATGAGGGCAAATCCCAGACCTAACCTAGACCTAACATGTGTTATCCTCTAAAATATTAATCGAAACCAGGTTTAATGAGTCTGTTTCAGTGTGGTACCACATTACTACGTGATCGAAACAAGAATGAACACAGGATCTGTACGAGAAGTATGTGAAGAATGCGAAAGTATGAGACTGATGAGGGCAAATCCTAGACCTAACGTAGACCTAACATGTGCTATCCACTAACATATTGACGGAAACCACGTTTAAATGACTGTTTCAGTGTGATACCACATTACCACGTGATCCAAACCAGAAAAAGCCCAGAATCTGGCCATCATGTATGGGAAATATGCGAAAGAACGAGCCTGATGAGAGCAAATTCCAGACCTATCCCAGACCTAACTTGCGTTGTCCTCAAAAATATTGACCGAAACCAGGTTTAGGGGACATTTTCAGTGTGGTACCACATTACTACGTGATCCAAACCATAAAAAACCAAGGATATGTTCAACAAGTATGTGAAAAACGCGAAAGTATGAGACTGATGAAGGAAAATCCCTGGCCTAACCTAGACCTAACATGAGTTGTCCTCAAAAATATTGTTCGAAACCAGGTTTAATTGACTGTTTTAGTGTGGTACCACTTTGCTACGCGATCCAATGCAAAAAAAACACTCACTCAGGTCAACATGTATGTTAAAACTGCGAAAGTATGTCCGTGATGAGGGCAAATCCCAGGCCTAACCTTGACCTAACATGCGTTATCCTCTAAGATATTGATCGAAACCAGGATCAATCGAGTGTTTCAGTGTGGTACCACATTACTACGTGATCCAAACCAGAAAAAGCCAGGGGTCTGTGCAACAAGTATGTGAAAAACGCGAAAATATGACCCTGATGAGGGCAAATCCCAGGCCTAACATATACCTATAATGCGTTATCCTCAAAGATATTGATCGAAACCAGGTTTAATGGTCTGTGTCAGTGTGGTACCACATTACTACGTAATCCAAACCAGAAGAAACCCAGGATCTGTTCAACAAGTATGTGAAGAATGCGAAAGTATGAGTCTGATGTGGGCCAATCCCAGGCCTAACCTAGACATAACATGCGCTATCCTCTAAAATATTGATCGAAACCAGGTTTAATGGACTGTTTCAGTGTGGTACCACATTACTACGGGATCCAAACCAGAAAAAGCCCAGAATCTGGCCATCTAGTATGAGAAATATGCGAAAGTACGAGCACCATGAGAGCAAATGCCAGACCTAACCTAGACCTAACATGAATTATTCTCTAAAATATTGATCGAAACCAGGTTTAATGGACTGTTTCAGTGTGGTACCACATTAATACGTGATCCAATCCAGAAAAAGCCCAGGATCTCTTCAACAAGCATGTGAAAAACGCGAAAGTATGAGCCTGATGAGGGCAAATCCCAGACCTATCCCAGACAAAACTTGCGTTATTCTCTAAGGCATTGTTCGAAACCAGGTTTAATTGACAGTTTTAGTGTGGTACCACTTTGCTACGCGATCCAATGCAGAAAAAACACTCGCTCAGGTCAACATGTATGTTAAAACTGCGAAAGTATGACCCTGATGAGGGCAAATCCCAGGCCTAACCTAGACCTAAAATGCGTTATCCTCTAAAATATTGATCGAAAACAGGTTTAATGGACTGTTTCAGTGTGGTACCACATTAGTACGTGATCCAAACCAGAAAAAGTCAGGGATCTGTTCAACAGGTATGTGAAAAACGCGAAAATATGACCCTGATGAGTGCAAATCCCCGACCTGTCCCAGACCTAACATGTGTTATCCTCTAAAATATTAATCGAAACCAGGCATAATGAGTCTGTTTCAGTGTGGAACCACATTACTACGTGATCGAAACAAGAAAGAACGCTGGATCTGTACGAGAAGTATGTGATGAATGCGAAAGTATGAGACTGATGAGGGCAAATCCTAGACCTATCCTAGAGCTAACATGTGCTATCCTCTAAAATATTGACGGAAACCACGTTTAAATGACAGTTTCAGTGTGATACCACATTACCACGTGATCCAAACCAGAAAAAGCCCAGAATCTGGCCATCAAGTATGGGAAATATGCGAAAGTACGAGCCTGATGAGAGCAAATCCCAGACCTATCCCAGACCTAACTTGCGTTGTTCTGTAAAATATTTATCAAGACTACGATTAATTGACTGTTTCAGTGTGGCATGACATTACTACGTGATCCAAACCAGTGGAAGCCCAGGATCTGGCCAACAAGAATGAGAAATATGCGAAAGTATGAGCGGGAAGGGAGCAAATCCCAGACCTAACCTAGACCTAACATGCGTTATCCTCAAAAATATAGACCGAAACCAGGTTTAGTGGACTGTTTCTGTGTGGTACCACATTACTGCGTGACCCAAACCAGAAAAAACCCAGGATCTGTTCAACAAGTATGTGAAAAATGCGAAAGTATGACGCTGATGAGGGCAAATCCCAGACCAATCCCAGACCTAACTTGCATTGTCCTCTAAAATATAGATGGAATCCAGGTTTAATGGACTGTTTCAGTGTGGTACCACATTACTACGTGATCCAAACCATGAAAAACCGAGGATCTGTTCAACAAGTATGTGAAAAACGCGAAAGTATGAGACTGATGGGGGAAAATCCCTGGCCTAACCTAGACCTAACATGAGTTGTCCTCAAGAATATTGTTCGAAACAAGGTTTAATGGACTGTTTCAGTGTGGTACCACATTACTACGTGATCCAAACCAGAAAAAGCCCAGACTCTGGCCATCAAGTATGAGAAATATGCGAAAGTATGACCCTGATGAGGGCAAATCCCAGACCTAACCTAGACCTAACATGTGTTATCCACTAAAATATTAATCGAAACCAGGTTTAATGATCTGTTTCAGTGTGGTACCACATTACTACGTGATCCAAACCAGAAAAAGCCAGGGGTCTGTGCAACAAGTATGTGAAAAACGCGAAAATATGTCCCTGATGAGGGCAAATCCCAGACCTATCCCAGACCTAACTTGCGTTATCCTATAAAATATTGATCGAAACCAGGTTTAATTGACTGTTTCAGTGTGGTAAAACATTACTATGTGATCCAACCCAGAAAAAACCCAGGATCTGTTCAAGAAGTATGTGAAGAATGCGAATGTATGAGACTGATGAGGGCACATCCTGGACCTAACCCAGACCTAACTTGCGTTATCCTCCAAAATATTGATCGGAACCTGGTTTAATTGACTGTTTCAGTGTGGTACCACTTTACGACGTGATCCACAGCAGAAAAAACCCAGGATCTGTTCAAGAAGTATGTGAAGAATGCGAAAGTACGAGTCTGATGAGGGAAAATTCCTGGCCTAACCTAGACATAACATGCGTTATCCTCTAAAATATTGATCGAAACCAGGTTTAATCGACTGTTTCAGTGTGGTACCACATTACTACGAGAAAGAAAACAGAAAAAACCCAGGATCTGTTCAACAAGTATGCGAAGTATGCGAAAGTATGAGCCTGATGAGGGAAAATCCCAGGCGAGACCTAGACCTAACATGCGTTATCCACTAAAATATTAATCGAAACCAGGTTTAATTGACTGTTTCAGTGTGGTACCACATTACTACGTGATCCAAACCAGAAAAAACCCAGGATATGTTCAACAAGTATGTGAAGAATGCGAAAGTACGAGTCTGATAAGGGAAAATACCTGGCCTAACCTAGTCCTAACGTGCGTTATCCTCTAAAATATTGATCGTACCCAGGATTAATTGACTGTTTCAGTGTGGTACCACATTACTACGTGATCCAAACCAGAAAAAGCCCAGGATCTCTTCAACAAGTATGTGAAAAACGCGAAAGTATGAGCCTGATGAGGGCAAATCCTAGACTTAACCCAGACCTAACGTGCGTTATCCTCTAAAATATTGATCGAAATCAGGTTTAATGGACTGTTTCAGTGTGGTACCACATTACTACGTGATCCAAACCAGAAAAAACCCAGGATCTGTTCAAGAAGTATGTGAAGAATGCGAAAGTACGAGTCTGATGCGGGAAAATTCCTGGCCTAACCGAGTCCTAAAGTTCGTTATCCTCTAAAATATTGATCGTAACCAGGATTAATTGACTGTTTCAGTGTGGTACCACATTACTACGTGATCCAATCCAGAAAAAGCCCAGGATCTAGCCATCAAGAATGAGAAATATGCGAAAGTATGAGCCTGATGAGGGCAAATCCCAGACCTATCCCAGACATAACTTGCGTTATCCTATAAAATATTTATCAAGACCATGTTTAATTGACTGTTTCAGTGTGGTACCACATTACTACGTGATCCAAACCAGAAAAAACCCAGGATCTGTTCAAGAAGTATGTGAAGAGTGCGAAAGTATGAGTCTGATGAGGGAAAATCCCTGGCTTAACCTAGACATAACATGCGTTATCGTCTAAAATATTGATCGTAACCAGGATTAATTGACTGTTTCAGTGTGGTACCACATTACTACGTGATCCAAACCAGAAAAAGCCCAGGATCTCGTCAACAAGTATGTGAAGAATGCGAAAGTATGAGTCTGATGAGGGAAAATCCCTGGCTTAACCTAGACATAACATGCGTTATCCTCTAAAATATTGATCGAAACCAGGTTTAATCGACTGTTTCAGTGTGGTACCACATTACTACGTGAAAGAAAACAGAAAAAACCCAGGATCTGTTCAACAAGTATGTTAAGAATACGAAAGTATGTGTCTGATGAGGGAAAATCCCAGGCCTAACCTAGACCTAACATGCGTTATCCACTAAAATATTAATCGAAACCAGGTTTAATTGACTGTTTCAGTGTGGTACCACATTACTACGTGATCCAAACCAGAAAAAACCCAGAATATGTTCAACAAATATGTGAAAAACGCGAAAGTATGAGCCTGATGAGGGCAAATCCTAGACCTAACCCAGACCTAACGTGCGTTAGCCTCTAAAATATTGATCGAAATCAGGTTTAATGGACTGTTTCAGTGTGGTACCACATTACTACGTGATCCAAACCAGAAAAAACCCAGGATCTGTCCAAGAAGTATGTGAAGAATGCGAAAGTATGAGTCTGATGTGGGAAAATTCCTGGCCTAACCTAGACCTAGAGATCGTTATCCTCTAAAATATTGATCGTAACCAGGATTAATTGACTGTTTCAGTGTGGTACCACATTACTACGTGATCCAATCCAGAAAAAGCCCAGGATCTAGCCATCAAGAATGAGAAATATGCGAAAGTATGAGCCTGATGAGGGCAAATCCCAGACCTATCCCAGACATAACTTGCGTTATCCTATAAAATATTTATCAAGACCATGTTTAATTGACTGTTTCAGTGTGGTACCACATTACTACGTGATCCAAACCAGAAAAAACCCAGGATCTGTTCAAGAAGTATGTGAAGAGTGCGAAAGTATGAGTCTGATGAGGGAAAATCCCTGGCTTAACCTAGACATAACATGCGTTATCGTCTAAAATATTGATCGTAACCAGGATTAATTGACTGTTTCAGTGTGGTACCACATTACTACGTGATCCAAACCAGAAAAAGCCCAGGATCTCGTCAACAAGTATGTGAAGAATGCGAAAGTATGAGTCTGATGAGGGAAAATCCCTGGCTTAACCTAGACATAACATGCGTTATCCTCTAAAATATTGATCGAAACCAGGTTTAATCGACTGTTTCAGTGTGGTACCACATTACTACGTGAAAGAAAACAGAAAAAACCCAGGATCTGTTCAACAAGTATGTTAAGAATACGAAAGTATGTGTCTGATGAGGGAAAATCCCAGGCCTAACCTAGACCTAACATGCGTTATCCACTAAAATATTAATCGAAACCAGGTTTAATTGACTGTTTCAGTGTGGTACCACATTACTACGTGATCCAAACCAGAAAAAAACCAGGATATGTCCAACAAATGTGTGAAAAACGCGAAAGTATGAGCCTGATGAGGACAAATCCTAGACCTAACCCAGACCTAACGTGCGTTATCCTCTAAAATATTGATCGAAATCAGGTTTAATGGACTGTTTCAGTGTGGTACCACATTACTACGTGATCCAATCCAGAAAAAGCCCAGGATCTCTTCAACAAGCATGTGAAAAACGCGAAAGTATGAGCCTGATGAGGGCAAATCCCAGACCTATCCCAGACAAAACTTGCGTTATTCTCTAAGGCATTGTTCGAAACCAGGTTTAATTGACAGTTTTAGTGTGGTACCACTTTGCTACGCGATCCAATGCAGAAAAAACACTCGCTCAGGTCAACATGTATGTTAAAACTGCGAAAGTATGACCCTGATGAGGGCAAATCCCAGGCCTAACCTAGACCTAAAATGCGTTATCCTCTAAAATATTGATCGAAAACAGGTTTAATGGACTGTTTCAGTGTGGTACCACATTAGTACGTGATCCAAACCAGAAAAAGTCAGGGATCTGTTCAACAGGTATGTGAAAAACGCGAAAATATGACCCTGATGAGTGCAAATCCCCGACCTGTCCCAGACCTAACATGTGTTATCCTCTAAAATATTAATCGAAACCAGGCATAATGAGTCTGTTTCAGTGTGGAACCACATTACTACGTGATCGAAACAAGAAAGAACGCTGGATCTGTACGAGAAGTATGTGATGAATGCGAAAGTATGAGACTGATGAGGGCAAATCCTAGACCTATCCTAGAGCTAACATGTGCTATCCTCTAAAATATTGACGGAAACCACGTTTAAATGACAGTTTCAGTGTGATACCACATTACCACGTGATCCAAACCAGAAAAAGCCCAGAATCTGGCCATCAAGTATGGGAAATATGCGAAAGTACGAGCCTGATGAGAGCAAATCCCAGACCTATCCCAGACCTAACTTGCGTTGTTCTGTAAAATATTTATCAAGACTACGATTAATTGACTGTTTCAGTGTGGCATGACATTACTACGTGATCGAAACCAGTGGAAGCCCAGGATCTGGCCAACAAGAATGAGAAATATGCGAAAGTATGAGCGGGAAGGGAGCAAATCCCAGACCTAACCTAGACCTAACATGCGTTATCCTCAAAAATATAGACCGAAACCAGGTTTAGTGGACTGTTTCTGTGTGGTACCACATTACTGCGTGACCCAAACCAGAAAAAACCCAGGATCTGTTCAACAAGTATGTGAAAAATGCGAAAGTATGACGCTGATGAGGGCAAATCCCAGACCAATCCCAGACCTAACTTGCATTGTCCTCTAAAATATAGATGGAATCCAGGTTTAACGGACTGTTTCAGTGTGGTACCACATTACTACGTGATCCAAACCATGAAAAACCGAGGATCTGTTCAACAAGTATGTGAAAAACGCGAAAGTATGAGACTGATGGGGGAAAATCCCTGGCCTAACCTAGACCTAACATGAGTTGTCCTCAAGAATATTGTTCGAAACAAGGTTTAATGGACTGTTTCAGTGTGGTACCACATTACTACGTGATCCAAACCAGAAAAAGCCCAGACTCTGGCCATCAAGTATGAGAAATATGCGAAAGTATGACCCTGATGAGGGCAAATCCCAGACCTAACCTAGACCTAACATGTGTTATCCACTAAAATATTAATCGAAACCAGGTTTAATGATCTGTTTCAGTGTGGTACCACATTACTACGTGATCCAAACCAGAAAAAGCCAGGGGTCTGTGCAACAAGTATGTGAAAAACGCGAAAATATGTCCCTGATGAGGGCAAATCCCAGACCTATCCCAGACCTAACTTGCGTTATCCTATAAAATATTGATCGAAACCAGGTTTAATTGACTGTTTCAGTGTGGTAAAACATTACTATGTGATCCAACCCAGAAAAAACCCAGGATCTGTTCAAGAAGTATGTGAAGAATGCGAATGTATGAGACTGATGAGGGCACATCCTGGACCTAACCCAGACCTAACTTGCGTTATCCTCCAAAATATTGATCGGAACCTGGTTTAATTGACTGTTTCAGTGTGGTACCACTTTACGACGTGATCCACAGCAGAAAAAACCCAGGATCTGTTCAAGAAGTATGTGAAGAATGCGAAAGTACGAGTCTGATGAGGGAAAATTCCTGGCCTAACCTAGACATAACATGCGTTATCCTCTAAAATATTGATCGAAACCAGGTTTAATCGACTGTTTCAGTGTGGTACCACATTACTACGAGAAAGAAAACAGAAAAAACCCAGGATCTGTTCAACAAGTATGCGAAGTATGCGAAAGTATGAGCCTGATGAGGGAAAATCCCAGGCGAGACCTAGACCTAACATGCGTTATCCACTAAAATATTAATCGAAACCAGGTTTAATTGACTGTTTCAGTGTGGTACCACATTACTACGTGATCCAAACCAGAAAAAACCCAGGATATGTTCAACAAGTATGTGAAGAATGCGAAAGTACGAGTCTGATAAGGGAAAATACCTGGCCTAACCTAGTCCTAACGTGCGTTATCCTCTAAAATATTGATCGTACCCAGGATTAATTGACTGTTTCAGTGTGGTACCACATTACTACGTGATCCAAACCAGAAAAAGCCCAGGATCTCTTCAACAAGTATGTGAAAAACGCGAAAGTATGAGCCTGATGAGGGCAAATCCTAGACTTAACCCAGACCTAACGTGCGTTATCCTCTAAAATATTGATCGAAATCAGGTTTAATGGACTGTTTCAGTGTGGTACCACATTACTACGTGATCCAAACCAGAAAAAACCCAGGATCTGTTCAAGAAGTATGTGAAGAATGCGAAAGTACGAGTCTGATGAGGGAAAATTCCTGGCCTAACCGAGTCCTAAAGTTCGTTATCCTCTAAAATATTGATCGTAACCAGGATTAATTGACTGTTTCAGTGTGGTACCACATTACTACGTGATCCAATCCAGAAAAAGCCCAGGATCTAGCCATCAAGAATGAGAAATATGCGAAAGTATGAGCCTGATGAGGGCAAATCCCAGACCTATCCCAGACATAACTTGCGTTATCCTATAAAATATTTATCAAGACCATGTTTAATTGACTGTTTCAGTGTGGTACCACATTACTACGTGATCCAAACCAGAAAAAACCCAGGATCTGTTCAAGAAGTATGTGAAGAGTGCGAAAGTATGAGTCTGATGAGGGAAAATCCCTGGCTTAACCTAGACATAACATGCGTTATCGTCTAAAATATTGATCGTAACCAGGATTAATTGACTGTTTCAGTGTGGTACCACATTACTACGTGATCCAAACCAGAAAAAGCCCAGGATCTCGTCAACAAGTATGTGAAGAATGCGAAAGTATGAGTCTGATGAGGGAAAATCCCTGGCTTAACCTAGACATAACATGCGTTATCCTCTAAAATATTGATCGAAACCAGGTTTAATCGACTGTTTCAGTGTGGTACCACATTACTACGTGAAAGAAAACAGAAAAAACCCAGGATCTGTTCAACAAGTATGTTAAGAATACGAGAGTATGTGTCTGATGAGGGAAAATCCCAGGCCTAACCTAGACCTAACATGCGTTATCCACTAAAATATTAATCGAAACCAGGTTTAATTGACTGTTTCAGTGTGGTACCACATTACTACGTGATCCAAACCAGAAAAAACCCAGAATATGTTCAACAAATATGTGAAAAACGCGAAAGTATGAGCCTGATGAGGGCAAATCCTAGACCTAACCCAGACCTAACGTGCGTTAGCCTCTAAAATATTGATCGAAATCAGGTTTAATGGACTGTTTCAGTGTGGTACCACATTACTACGTGATCCAAACCAGAAAAAACCCAGGATCTGTCCAAGAAGTATGTGAAGAATGCGAAAGTATGAGTCTGATGTGGGAAAATTCCTGGCCTAACCTAGACCTAGAGATCGTTATCCTCTAAAATATTGATCGTAACCAGGATTAATTGACTGTTTCAGTGTGGTACCACATTACTACGTGATCCAAACCAGAAAAAGCCCAGGATCTCTTCAACAAGTTTGTGAAAAACGCGAAAGTATGAGCCTGATGAGGGCAAATCCCAGACCTATCCCAGACATAACTTGCGTTATCCTAAAAAATATTGATCGAATCCTGTTTTAATGGACAGTTTTAGTGTGACACCACTTTACTACGTGATCCAATGCAGAAAAAACCCTCGATCAGGTCAACATGTATGTTAAAACTGCGAAAGTATGACCCTGATGAGGGCAAATCCCAGACCTAACCTAGACCTAACGTGTGTTATCCTCTAAAATATTAATCGAAACCAGGTTAAATTGACTGTTTTAGTGTGGTACCACTTTACTACGTGATCCAATGCAGAAAAAACCCTCGATCAGGTTAACATGTATGTTAAAACTGCGAAAGTATGACCCTGATGAGGGTAAATCCCAGACCTGACCTAGACCTAACGTGTGTTATCCTCTAAAATATTAATCGAAACCAGGTTTAATTGACTGTTTTAGTGTGGTACCACTTTGCTACGTGATCCAAAGCAGAAAAAACCCTGGCTCAGGTCAATATGTATGTTAAAACTGCGAAAGGATGACCCTGATGAGGGAAAATCCCAGGCCTAACCTAGACCTAACATGCGTTATCCACTAAAATATTAATCGAAACCAGGTTTAATTGACTGTTTCAGTGTGGTACCACATTACTACGTGATCCAAACCAGAAAAAAACCAGGATATGTCCAACAAATGTGTGAAAAACGCGAAAGTATGAGCCTGATGAGGACAAATCCTAGACCTAACCCAGACCTAACGTGCGTTATCCTCTAAAATATTGATCGAAATCAGGTTTAATGGACTGTTTCAGTGTGGTACCACATTACTACGTGATCCAAACCAGAAAAAACTCAGGATCTGTTCAAGAAGTATGTGAAGAATGCGAAAGTATGTGTCTGATGTGGGAAAATTCCTGGCCTAACCTAGTCCTAGAGTTCGTTAGCCTCTAAAATATTGATCGTAACCAGGATTAATTGACTGTTTCAGTGTGGTACCACATTACTACGTGATCCAAACCAGAAAAAGCCCAGGATCTCTTCAACAAGTTTGTGAAAAACGCGAAAGTATGAGCCTGATGAGGGCAAATCCCAGACCTATCCCAGACATAACTTGCGTTATCCTCTAAAATATTTATCGAAACCAGGTTTAATTGACTGTATCTGTGTGGTACCACTTTACGACGTGATCCACAGCAGAAAAAACCATCGATCATGTCAATATGTATGTTAAAACTGCGAAAGTATGACCCTGATGAGGGCAAATCCCAGACCTAACCTAGACCTAACATGTGCTATCCTCTAAAATATTAATCGAAACCAGGTTTAATGAGTCTGTTTCAGTGTGGTACCACATTACTACGTGATCGTAACAAGAAAAAACGCAGGATGTGTTCAAGAAGTATGTGAAGAATGTGAAAGTATGTGTCTGATGTGGGAAAATTCCTGGCCTAACCTAGTCCTAGAGTTCGTTATCCTCTAAAATATTGATCGAAGCCACGTTTAATTGACAGTTTCAGTGTGGTACCACATTACTACGTGATACAATCCAGAGAAAGCCCAGGATCTCTTCAACAAGCATGTGAAAAACGCGAAAGTATGAGCCTGATGAGTGCAAATCCCAGACATGTCCCAGACCTAACTTGCGTTATCCTATAAAATATTGATCGAAACCAGGTTTAATTGACTGTATCTGTGTGGTACCACTTTACGACGTGATCCACAGCAGAAAAAACCATCGATCATGTCAATATGTATGTTAAAACTGCGAAAGTATGACCCTGATGAGGGCAAATCCCAGACCTAACCTAGACCTAACATGTGCTATCCTCTAAAATATTAATCGAAACCAGGTTTAATGAGTCTGTTTCAGTGTGGTACCACATTACTACGTGATCGTAACAAGAAAAAACGCAGGATGTGTTCAAGAAGTATGTGAAGAATGTGAAAGTATGGGACTGATGAGGGCAAATCCTACACCTAACGTAGACCTAACATGTGCTATCCTCTAAAATATTGCCGGAAACCACGTTTAAATGACAGTTTCAGTGTGACACCACATTACCACGTGATCCAAACCAGAAAAAATCCCAGGATCTGTTCAACAAGTATGTGAAAAATGCGAAAATATGACCCTGATGAGGGCAAATCCCAGACCTATCCCAGACCTAGCTTGCGTTAACCTCTAAAATATTGATCGAAACCAGGTTTAATGGACTGTTTCAGTGTGGTACCACATTACTACGTGATCCAGACCAGTGAAAGCCCAGAATCTGGCCAACAAGTTTGAGTAACATGCGAGAGTATGACCCAGATGAGGGCAAATCCTAGACCAAATCGAGACCTAACATGCGTTATCCTCAAAAATATTGATCGATACCTGGGTTAATCGACTATTTCTGTGTGGTACCACATTACTACGTGATCGAAACCAGAAAAAAACCAGGATCTGTTCAAGAAGTATGTGAAGAATGCGAAAGTATGAGCCTGATGAGGGCAAATCCCAGACCTATCCCAGACATAGCTTTCGTTATCCTCTAAAATATATATCGAAACCAGGTTTAATTCACTGTTTCAGTGTGGTACCACATTACTACGTGAAAGAAAACAGAAAAAACCCAGGGTCTGATCAACAAGTATGTGAAGAATGCGAAAGTATGAGTCTGATGAGGGAAAATCGCAGGCCAAACCGAGACCTAACATGTGTTATCCTCTAAAATATTGACGGAAACCACGTTTAAATGACAGTTTCAGTGTGGTACAACATTACAACGTGATCCAATCCAGAAAAGGCCCAGGATCTAGCAAACAAGTACGAGAAATATGCGAAAGTATGAGCCTGATAAGAGCAAATCCTAGACCTAACCCAGACCTAACACGCGTTATCCTCTAAAATATTTATCAAGACCAGGTTTAATTGACTGTTTCAGTGTGGTACCACATTACTACATGATCCAAACCTGAAAAAATCCCAGGATCTGTTCAACAAGTATGTGAAAAATGCGAAAAAATGACCCTGATGAGGGCAAATCCCAGACCTATCCCAGACCTAACTTGCGTTATCTTCTAAAATATTTATCAAGACCATGTTTAATTGACTGTTTCAGTGTTGTTCCACATTACTACGTGATCCAAACCAGAAAAAACCCAGGATCTGTTCAACAAGTATGTGAAAAACGCGAAAGTATGAGCCTGATGAGGGCAAATCCCAGACCTATCCCAGACATAACTTGCGTTATCCTATAAAATATTGATCGAATCCAGTTTTAATGGACAGTTTTAGTGTGGTGCCACATTACTACGTGATGCAATGCAGAAAAATCCCTCGATCAGGTCAACATGTATGTTAAAACTGCGAAAGTATGACCCTGATGTGGGCAAATCCCCACCTAACCTAGACCTAACGTGTGTTATCCTCCAAAATATAAATCGAAATCAGGTTTAATGGTCTGTTTCAGCGTGGTACCACATTACTACGTGATCGAAACCAGAAAAAAACCAGGATCTGTTCAAGAAGTATGTGAAGACTGCGAAAGTATGAAGCTGATGAGGGCAAATCCTAGACCTAACCTAGATCTAACATGTGTTATCCTGTAAAATATTGACGGAAACCAGGTTTAATTGACAGTTTCAGTGTGGTACCACATTACTACGTGATCCAATCCAGAAAAGCCCAGGATCAGTTCAACAAGTATGTGAAGAATGCAAAAGTATGAGTCTGATGAGGGAAAATCCCTGGCCTAACCTAGACATAACATGCGTTATCCTCTAAAATATTGATCGAAACCAGGTTTAATCGACTGTTTCAGTGTGGTACCATGTTACTACGAGAAAGAAAACAGAAAAAACCCAAGATCTGTTCAACAAGTATGCGAAGAATGCGAAAGTATGAGCCTGATGAGGGAAAATCCCAGGCCTGACCTAGACCTAACATGCGTTATCCACTAAAATATTAATTGAAACCAGGTTTAATTGACTGTTTCAGTGTGGTACCACATTACTACGTGATCCAAACCAGAAAAAACCCAGGATATGTTCAACAAGTATGTGAAGAATGCGAAAGTACGAGTCTGATGAGGGAAAATACCTGGCCTAAACTAGCCCTAACGTGCGTTATCCTCTAAAATATTGATCGTACCCAGGATTAATTGACTGTTTCAGTGTGGTACCACATTACTACGTGATCCAAACCAGAAAAAGCCCAGGATCTCTTCAACAAGTATGTGAAAAACGCGAAAGTATGAGCCTGATGAGGGCAAATCCTAGACTTAACCCAGACCTAACGTGCGTTATCCTCTAAAATATTGATCGAAATCAGGTTTAATGGACTGTTTCAGTGTGGTACCACATTACTACGTGATCCAAACCAGAAAAAACCCAGGATCTGTTCAAGAAGTATGTGAAGAATGCGAAAGTACGAGTCTGATGAGGGAAAATTCCTGGCCTAACCGAGTCCTAAAGTTCGTTATCCTCTAAAATATTGATCGTAACCAGGATTAATTGACTGTTTCAGTGTGGTACCACATTACTACGTGATCCAACCCAGAAAAAGCCCAGGATCTAGCCATCAAGAATGAGAAATATGCGAAAGTATGAACCTGATGAGGGCAAATCCCAGACCTATCCCAGACATAACTTGCGTTATCCTATAAAATATTTATCAAGACCATGTTTAATTGACAGTTTCAGTGTGGTACCACATTACTACGTGATCCAAACCAGAAAAAACCCAGGATCTGTTCAAGAAGTATGTGAAGAGTGCGAAAGTATGAGTCTGATGAGGGAAAATTCGTGGCCTGACCTAGTCCTACCGTGCGTTATCCTCTAGAATATTGATCGTAACCAGGATTAATTGACTGTTTCAGTGTGGTACCACATTACTACGTGATCCAAACCAGAAAAAGCCCAGGATCTGTTCAACAAGTATGTTAAGAATGCGAAAGTATGAGTCTGATGAGGGCAAATCCCAGACCTATCCCAGACATAACTTGCGTTATCCTCTAAAATATTGATCGAATCCTGTTTTAATGGACAGTTTTAGTGTGGTACCACTTTACTACGTGATCCAATGCTGAAAAAAACCTCGATCAGGTCAACATGTATGTTAAAACTGCGAAAGTATGACCCTGATGAGGGCAAATCCCAGACCTAACCTAGACCTAACGTGTGTTATCCTCTAAAATATTAATCGAAATCAGGTTTAATGGCCTGTTTTAGTGTGGTACCATATTACTACGTGATCCAAAGCAGAGAAAACTCTCGCTCAGGTGAATATGTATGTTAAAACTGCGAAAGGATGACCCTGATGAGGGCAAATCCCCAGCCTAAGCTAGACCTAACATGCGTTATCCTCTAAAATATTGATCGAAACCAGGTTTAATCGACTGTTTCAGTGTGGTACCACATTACTACGTGATCCAAACCAGAAAAAAACCAGGATCTGTTCAACAAGTAAGTGAAAAATGCGAAAATATGACCCTGATGAGGGCAAATCCCAGACCTATCCCAGACCTAACTTGCGTTATCCTCTAAAATATTGATCGAAACCAGGTTCAATTGACTGTTTCAGTGTGGTACCACATTACTACGTGATCCAAACCAGAAAAAACCTAGTATCTGTTCAACAAGTATGTGAAAAACGCGAAAGTATGAGCCTGATGAGGGCAAATCCCAGACCTATCCCAGACATAACTTGCGTTATCCTATAAAATATTGATCGAATCCTGTTTTAATGGACAGTTTTAGTGTGGTACCACTTTACTACGTGATCCAATGCAGAAAAAAACCTCGATCAGGTCAACATGTATGTTAAAACTGCGAAAGTATGACCCTGATGAGGGCAAATCCCAGACCTAACCTAGGCCTAACATGTGTTATCCTCTAAAATATTTATCAAGACCATGTTTAATTGACTGTTTAAGTGTGGTTCCACATTACTACGTGATCCAAACCAGAAAAAACCTAGTATCTGTTCAACAAGTATGTGAAAAACGCGAAAGTATGGGCCTGATGAGGGCAAATCCTAGACCTGACCTAGACCTAACATGTGTTATCCCCAAAAATATTGACGGAAACCACGTTTAAATGACAGTTTCAGTGTGGTACAACATTACAACGTGATCCAATCCAGAAAAGGCCCAGGATCTAGCAAACAAGTATGGGAAATATGCGAAAGTACGAGCCTGATGAGGGCGAATCCTAGACCTAACCCAGACCTAACACGCGTTATCCTCTAAAATATATATCAAGACCAGGTTTAATTGACTATTTCAGTGTGGTACCACATTACTACGTGAGCCAAACCTGTGGAAGCCTAGTATCTGTTCAACAAGTATGTGAAAAACGCGAAAGTATGAGCCAGATGAGGGCAAATCCCAGACCTATCCCAGACATAACTTGCGTTATCCTATAAAATATTGATCGAATCCTGTTTTAATGGACAGTTTTAGTGTGGTACCACTTTACTACGTGATCCAATGCAGAAAAAATCCCAGGATCTGTTCAACAAGTGTGTGAAAAATGCGAAAATATGACCCTGATGAGGGCAAATCCCAGACCTATCCCAGCCCTAACTTGCGTTATCCTCTAAAATATTTATAAAGACCACGTTTAATTGACTGTTTCAGTGTGGTTCCACATTACTACCTGATCCAAACCAGAAAAAACCCAGGATCTGTTCAACAAGTATGTGAAAAACGCGAAAGTATGAGCCTGATGAGGGCAAATCCCAGACCTATCCCAGACATAACTTGCGTTATCCTATAAAATATTGATCGAATCTAGTTTTAATGGACAGTTTTAGTGTGGTACCACATTACTACGTGATGCAATGCAGAAAAAACCCTCGAACAGGTCAACATGTATGTTAAAACTGCGAAAGTATGACCCTCATGAGGGCAAATCCCCACCTAACCTAGACCTAACGTGTGTTATCCTCCAAAATATTAATCGAAATCAGGTTTAGTCGACTGTTTCAGTGTGGTACCACATTACTACGAGAAAGAAAACAGAAAAAACCCAGGATCTGTTCAACAAGTATGTGAAGAATGCGAAAGTATGAGCCTGATGTGGGAAAATCCCAGGCCTAACCTAGACCTAACATGCGTTATCCTCTAAAATATTGACCGAAATCAGGTTTAATGGACTGTTTCAGTGTGGTACCACATTACTACGTGATCCAAACCAGAAAAAAACCCAGGATCTGTTCAAGAAGTATGTGAAGAATGCGAAAGTATGAGTCTGATGAGGCAAAATTCCTGGCCTAACCTAGTCCTAAAGTTCGTTATCCTCTAAAATATTGATCGAAACCAGGTTTAATCGACTGTTTCAGTGTGGTACCACATTACTACGTGATCCAAACCAGAAAAAACCCAGGATATGTTCACCAAGTATGTGAAGAATGCGAAAGTATGAGTCTGATGAGGGAAAATTCGTGGCCTGACCTAGTCCTACCGTGCGTTATCCTCTAAAATATTGATCGTAACCAGGATTAATTGACTGTTTCAGTGTGGTACCACATTACTACGTGATCCAAACCAGAAAAAGCCCAGGATCTCGTCAACAAGTATGTGAAGAATGCGAAAGTATGAGTCTGATGAGGGAAAATCCCTGGCTTAACCTAGACATAACATGCGTTATCCTCTAAAATATTGATCGAAACCAGGTTTAATCGACTGTTTCAGTGTGGTACCACATTACTACGTGAAAGAAAACAGAAAAAAACCAGGATCTGTTCAACAAGTATGTTAAGAATGCGAAAGTATGAGTCTGATGAGGGAAAATCCCAGGCCTAACCTAGACCTAACATGCGTTACCCACTAAAATATTAATCGAAACCAGGTTTAATTGACTGTTTCAGTGTGGTACCACATTACTACGTGATGCAAACCAGAAAAAACCCAGGATATGTTCAACAAATATGTGAAAAACGCGAAAGTATGAGCCTGATGAGGACAAATCCTAGACCTATCCCAGACATAACTTGCGTTATCCTAAAAAATATTGATCGAATCCTGTTTTAATGGACAGTTTTAGTGTGACACCACTTTACTACGTGATCCAATGCAGAAAAAACCCTCGATCAGGTCCTAACCTAGACCTAACGTGTGTTATCCTCTAAAATATTAATCGAAACCAGGTTAAATTGTCTGTTTTAGTGTGGTACCACTTTACTACGTGATCCAATACAGAAAAAACCCTCGATCAGGTCAACATGTATGTTAAAACTGCGAAAGTATGACCCTGATGTGGGCAAATCCCAGACCTAACCTAGACCTAACGTGTGTTATCCTCTAAAATATTAATCGAAACCAGGTTTAATTCACTGTTTTAGTGTGGTACCACTTTGCTACGTGATGCAAAGCAGAAAAAACCCTGGCTCAGGTCAATATGTATGTTAAAACTGCGAAAGGATGACCCTGATGAGGGAAAATCCCAGGCCTAACCTAGACCTAACATGCGTTATCCACTAAAATATTAATCGAAACCAGATTTAATTGACTGTTTCAGTGTGGTACCACATTACTACGTGATGCAAACCAGAAAAAACCCAGGATATGTTCAACAAATATGTGAAAAACGCGAAAGTATGAGCCTGATGAGGACAAATCCTAGACCTAACCCAGACCTAACGTGCGTTATCCTCTAAAATATTGATCGAAATCAGGTTTAATGGACTGTTTCAGTGTGGTACCACATTACTACGTGATCCACACCAGAAAAAACCCAGGATCTGTTCAAGAAGTATGTGAAGAATGCGAAAGTATGTGTCTGATGTGGGAAAATTCCTGGCCTATCCTAGTCCTAGAGTTCGCTAGCCTCTAAAATATTGATCGTAACCAGGATTAATTGACTGTTTCAGTGTGGTACCACATTACTACGTGATCCAAACCAGAAAAAGCCCAGGATCTCTTCAACAAGTTTGTGAAAAACGCGAAAGTGTGAGCCTGATGAGGGCAAATCCCAGACCTATCCCAGACATAACTTGCGTTATCCTCTAAAATATTTATCGAAACCAGGTTTAATTGACTGTTTTAGTGTGGTACCACTATGCTATGTGATCCAAAGCAGAAAAAACCCAGGATCTGTTCAAGAAGTATGTGAAGAATGCGAAAGTATGTGTCTGATGTCGGAAAATTCCTGGCCTAACCTAGTCCTAGAGTTCGTTATCCTCTAAAATATTGACCGTAACCAGGATTAATTGACTGCTTTAGTGTGGTACCACTTTACTACGTGATCCAATGCAGAAAAAACCCTCGATCAGGTCAACATGTATGTTAAAACTACGACAGGATGACCCTGATGAGGGCAAATTCCTGGCCTAAGCTAGACCTAACATGCGTTATCCTCTAAAATATTGATCGAAGCCACGTTTAATTGACAGTTTCCGTGTGGTACCACATTACTACGTGATCCAATCCAGAAAAAGCCCAGGATCTAGCCAACAAGGATGAGAAATATTCGAAAGTATGAGCCTGATGAGGGCAAATCCTAGACCTAGCCCAGACCTAACATGCGTTATCCTCTGAAATATTTATCAAGGCCATGTTTAATTGACTGTTTCAGTGTGGTACCACATTACTACGTGATCCAAACCAGAAAAAACCTAGTATCTGTTCAACAAGTATGTGAAAAACGCGAAAGTATGTGCCTGATGAGGGCAAATCCCAGACCTATCCCAGACATAACTTGCGTAATCCTATAAAATATTGGTCGAATCCTGTTTTAATGGACAGTTTTAGTGTAGTACCACTTTACTACGTGATCCAATGCAGAAAAATCCTCGATCAGGTCAACATGTATGTTAATACTGCGAAAGTATGGCCCTGATGAGGGCAAATCGCAGACCTAACCTAGACCTAACGTGTGTTATCCTCTAAAATATTTATCAAGACCATGTTTAATTGACTGTTTAAGTGTGGTTCCACATTACTACGTGATCCAAACCAGAAAAAACCTAGTATCTGTTCAACAAGTATGTGAAAAACGCGAAAGTATGAGCCTGATGAGGGCAAATCCTAGACCTGACCTAGACCTAACATGTGTTATCCCCAAAAATATTGACGGAAACCACGTTTAAATGACAGTTTCAGTGTGGTACAACATTACAACGTGATCCAATCCAGAAAAGGCCCAGGATCTAGCAAACAAGTATGAGAAATATGCGAAAGTATGAGCCTGATGAGGGCAAATCCTAGACCTAACCCAGACCTAACACGCGTTATCCTCTAAAATATCTATCAAGACCAGGTTTAATTGACTATTTCAGTGTGGTACCACATTACTACGTGAGCCAAACCAGTGGAAGCCTATGATCTGGCCAACAAGTATGAGAAATATGCGAAAGTATGAGCCTGATGAGGGCAAATCCTAGACCTAACCCAGACATAACACGCGTTATCCTCTAAAATATTTATCAAGACCAGGTTTAAATGACTGTTTCAGTGTGGTACCACACTACTACGTGATCCAAACCAGAAAAAATCCCAGGATCTGTTCAACAAGTGTGTGAAAAATGCGAAAATATGACCCTGATGAGGGCAAATCCCAGACCTATCCCAGACATAACTTGCGTTATCCTATAAAATATTGATCGAATCTAGTTTTAATGGACAGTTTTAGTGTGGTACCACACTACTACGTGATGCAATGCAGAAAAAACCCTCGAACAGGTCAACATGTATGTTAAAACTGCGAAAGTATGACCCTGATGAGGGCAAATCCCCACCTAACCTAGACCTAACGTGTGTTATCCTCCAAAATATTAATCGAAATCAGGTTTAGTCGACTGTTTCAGTGTGGTACCACATTACTACGAGAAAGAAAACAGAAAAAACCCAGGATCTGTTCAACAAGTATGTGAAGAATGCGAAAGTATGAGCCTGATGAGGGAAAATCCCAGGCCTAACCTAGACCTAACATGCGTTATCCTCTAAAATATTGATCGAAATCAGGTTTAGTCGACTGTTTCAGTGTGGTACCACATTACTACGAGAAAGAAAACAGAAAAAACCCAGGATCTGTTCAACAAGTATGTGAAGAATGCGAAAGTATGAGTCTGATGAGGGAAAATTCCTGGCCTAACCTAGTCCTAAAGTTCGTTATCCTCTAAAATATTGATCGAAACCAGGTTTAATCGACTGTTTCAGTGTGGTACCACATTACTACGAGAAAGAAAACAGACAAAACCCAGGATCTGTTCAACAAGTATGTGAAGAATGCGAAAGTATGAGCCTGATGAGGGAAAATCCCAGGCCTAACCTAGACCTAACATGCGTTATCCTCTGAAATATTGATCGAAATCAGGTTTAATGGACTGTTTCAGTGTGGTACCACATTACTACGTGATCCAAACCAGAAAAAACCCAGGATCTGTTCAAGAAGTATGTGAAGAATGCGAAAGTATGAGTCTGATGAGGGAAAATTCCTGGCCTAACCTAGTCCTAATGTTCGCTATCCTCTAAAATATTGATCGTAACCAGGATTAATTGGCTGTTTCAGTGTGGTACCACATTACTACGTGATCCAAACAAGAATAAGCCCAGGATCTCTTCAACAAGTTTGTGAAACACGCGAAAGTATGAGCCTGATGAGGGCAAATCCCAGACCTATCCCAGACATAATTTGCGTTATCCTCTTAAATATTGATCGAAACCAGGTTTAATGGTCTGTTTCAGTGTGGTACCACATTACTACGTGATCCAATCCAGAAAAAGCCCAGGATCTAGCCAACAAGAATGAGAAATATGCGAAAGTATGAGCCTGATGAGGGCAAATCCTAGGCCTAGCCCAGATCTAACATGCGTTATCCTCTGAGATATAAATCGAAATCAGGTATAATGGTCTGTTTCAGCGTGGTACGACATTACTACGTGATCGAAACCAGAAAAAAACCAGGATCTGTTCAAGAAGTATATGAAGAATGCGAAAGTATGAGCCTGATGAGGGCAAATCCCAGACCTATCCCAGACATAACTTGCGTTATCCTATAAAATATTGATCGAATCCAGTTTTAATGGGCAGTTTTAGTGTGGTACCACTTTACTACGTGATCGGAACCAGAAAAAAACCAGGATCTGTTCAAGAAGTATATGAAGAATGCGAATGCATGAAGCTGATGAGGGCAAATCCCAGACCTATCCCAGACCTAACTTGCGTTATCTTCTAAAATATTTATCAAGACCATGTTTAATTGACTGTTTAAGTGTGGTTCCACATTACTACGTGATCCAAACCAGAAAAAACCTAGTATCTGTTCAACAAGTATGATAAAAACGCGAAAGTATGAGCCTGATGAGGGCAAATCCTAGACCTGACCTAGACCTAACATGTGTTATCCCCAAAAATATTGACGGAAACCACGTTTAAATGACATTTTCAGTGTGGTACAACATTACAACGTGATCCAATCCAGAAAAGGCCCAGGATCTAGCAAACAAGTATGAGAAATATGCGAAAGTATGAGCCTGATGAGGGCAAATCCTAGACCTAACCCAGACCTAACACGCGTTATCCTCTAAAATATCTATCAAGACCAGGTTTAATTGACTATTTCAGTGTGGTACCACATTACTACGTGAGCCAAACCAGTGGAAGCCTAGGATCTGGCCAACAAGTATGAGAAATATGCGAAAGTATGAGCCTGATGAGGGCAAATCCTAGACCTAACCCAGACCTAACACGCGTTATCCTCTAAAATATTTATCAAGACCAGGTTTAATTGACTGTTTCAGTGTGGTTCCACATTACTACCTGATCCAAACCAGAAAAAACCCAGGATCTGTTCAACAAGTATGTGAAAAACGCGAAAGTATGAGCCTGATGAGGGCAAATCCCAGACCTATCCCAGACATAACTTGCGTTATCCTATAAAACATTGATCGAATCCTGTTTTAATGGACAGTTTTAGTGTGGTACCACTTTACTACGTGATCCAATGCAGAAAAAAACCTCGATCAGGTCAACATGTATGTTAAAACTGCGAAAGTATGACCCTGATGAGGGCAAATCCCCACCTAACCTAGACCTAACGTGTGTTATCCTCCAAAATATTAATCGAAATCAGGTTTAGTCGACTGTTTCAGTGTGGTACCACATTACTACGAGAAAGAAAACAGAAAAAACCCAGGATCTGTTCAACAAGTATGTGAAGAATGCGAAAGTATGAGCCTGATGAGGGAAAATCCCAGGCCTAACCTAGACCTAACATGCGTTATCCTCTAAAATATTGATCGAAATCAGGTTTAATGGACTGTTTCAGTGTGGTACCACATTACTACGTGATCCAAACCAGAAGAAACCCAGGATCTGTTCAAGAAGTATGTGAAGAATGCGAAAGTATGAGTCTGATGAGGGAAAATTCCTGGCCTAACCTAGTCCTAAAGTTCGTTATCCTCTAAAATATTGATCGAAACCAGGTTTAATCGACTGTTTCAGTGTGGTACCACATTACTACGAGAAAGAAAACAGACAAATCCCAGGATCTTTTCAACAAGTATGTGAAGAATGCGAATGTACGAGCCTGATGAGGGAAAATCCCAGGCCTAACCTAGACCTAACATGCGTTATCCTCTGAAATATTGATCGAAATCAGGTTTAATGGACTGTTTCAGTGTGGTACCACATTACTACGTGATCCAAACCAAAAAAAACCCAGGATCTGTTCAAGAAGTATGTGAAGTATGCGAAAGTATGAGTCTGATGAGGGGAAATTCCTGGCCTAACCTAGTCCTAAAGTTCGTTATCCTCTAAAATATTGATCGTAACCAGGATTAATTGACTGTTTCTGTGTGGTACCACATTACTACGTGATCCAATCCAGAAAAAGCCCAGGATCTAGCCAACAAGAATGGGAAATATGCGAAAGTATGAGCCTGATGAGGGCAAATCCTAAACCTAGCCCAGACCTAACATGCGTTATCCACTAAAATATTAATCGAAACCAGGTTTAATTGACTGTTTCAGTGTGGTACCACATTACTACGTGATCCAAACCAGAGAAAACCTAGTATCTGTTCAACAAGTATGTGAAAAACGCGAAAGTATGAGCCTGATGAGGGTAAATCCCAGAGCTATCCCGGACATAACTTGCGTTATCCTATAAAATATTGATCGAATCCAGTTTTAATGGACAGTTTTAGTGTGGTACCTCTTTACTACGTGATCCGATGCAGAAAAAAACCCTCGATCAGGTCAACATGTATGTTAAAACTGCGAAAGTATGACCCTGATGAGGGCAAATCCCCACCTAACCTAGACCTAACGTGTGTTATCCTCCAAAATATTAATCGAAATCAGGTTTAATGGTCTGTTTCAGCGTGGTACCACATTACTACGTTATCGAAACCAGAAAAAAACCAGGATCTGTTCAAGAAGTATGTGAAGAATGCGAAAGTATGAGTCTGATGAGGGAAAATTCCTGGCCTAACCAAGTCCTAAAGTTCGTTATCCTCTAAAATATTGATCGTAACCAGGATTAATTGACTGTTTCAGTGTGGTACCACATTACTACGTGATCCAAACAAGAATAAGCCCAGGATCTCTTCAACAAGTTTGTGAAACACGCGAAAGTATGAGCCTGATGAGGGCAAATCCCAGACCTATCCCAGACATAATTTGCGTTATCCTCTTAAATATTGATCGAAACCAGGTTTAATGGTCTGTTTCAGTGTGGTACCACATTACCACGTCATCCAATCTAGAAAAAGCCCAGGATCTAGCCAACAAGAATGAGAAATATGCGAAAGTATGAGCCTGATGAGGGCAAATCCTAGGCCTAGCCCAGACCTAACATGCGTTATCCTCTGAGATATAAATCGAAATCAGGTATAATGGTCTGTTTCAGCGTGGTACGACATTACTACGTGATCGAAACCAGAAAAAAACCAGGATCTGTTCAAGAAGTATATGAAGAATGCGAAAGTATGAGCCTGATGAGGGCAAATCCCAGACCTATCCCAGACATAACTTGCGTTATCCTATAAAATATTGATCGAATCCAGTTTTAATGGACAGTTTTAGTGTGGTACCTCTTTACTACGTGATCCGATGCAGAAAAAAACCCTCGATCAGGTCAACATGTATGTTAAAACTGCGAAAGTATGACCCTGATGAGGGCAAATCCCCACCTAACCTAGACCTAACGTGTGTTATCCTCCAAAATATTAATCGAAATCAGGTTTAGTCGACTGTTTCAGTGTGGTACCACATTACTACGAGAAAGAAAACAGAAAAAACCCAGGATCTGTTCAACAAGTATGTGAAGAATACGAAAGTATGAGCCTGATGAGGGAAAATCCCAGGCCTAACCTAGACCTAACATGCGTTATCCTCTAAAATATTGATCGAAATCAGGTTTAATGGACTGTTTCAGTGTGGTACCACATTACTACGTGATCCAAACCAGAAGAAACCCAGGATCTGTTCAAGAAGTATGTGAAGAATGCGAAAGTATGAGTCTGATGAGGGAAAATTCCTGGCCTAACCAAGTCCTAAAGTTCGTTATCCTCTAAAATATTGATCGTAACCAGGATTAATTGACTGTTTCAGTGTGGTACCACATTACTACGTGATCCAAACAAGAATAAGCCCAGGATCTCTTCAACAAGTATGTGAAAAACGCGAAAGTATGAGCCTGATGAGGGTAAATCCCAGAGCTATCCCGGACATAACTTGCGTTATCCTATAAAATATTGATCGAATCCAGTTTTAATGGACAGTTTTAGTGTGGTACCTCTTTACTACGTGATCCGATGCAGAAAAAAACCCTCGATCAGGTCAACATGTATGTTAAAACTGCGAAAGTATGACCCTGATGAGGGCAAATCCCCACCTAACCTAGACCTAACGTGTGTTATCCTCCAAAATATTAATCGAAATCAGGTTTAATGGTCTGTTTCAGCGTGGTACCACATTACTACGTTATCGAAACCAGAAAAAAACCAGGATCTGTTCAAGAAGTATGTGAAGAATGCGAAAGTATGAGTCTGATGAGGGAAAATTCCTGGCCTAACCAAGTCCTAAAGTTCGTTATCCTCTAAAATATTGATCGTAACCAGGATTAATTGACTGTTTCAGTGTGGTACCACATTACTACGTGATCCAAACAAGAATAAGCCCAGGATCTCTTCAACAAGTTTGTGAAACACGCGAAAGTATGAGCCTGATGAGGGCAAATCCCAGACCTATCCCAGACATAATTTGCGTTAACCTCTTAAATATTGATCGAAACCAGGTTTAATGGTCTGTTTCAGTGTGGTACCACATTACTACGTGATCCAATCCAGAAAAAGCCCAGGATCTAGCCAACAAGAAAGAGAAATATGCGAAAGTATGAGCCTGATGAGGGCAAATCCTAGGCCTAGCCCAGACCTAACATGCGTTATCCTCTGAGATATAAATCGAAATCAGGTATAATGGTCTGTTTCAGCGTGGTACGACATTACTACGTGATCGAAACCAGAAAAAAACCAGGATCTGTTCAAGAAGTATATGAAGAATGCGAAAGTATGAGTCTGATGAGGGCAAATCCCAGACCTATCCCAGACATAACTTGCGTTATCCTATAAAATATTGATCGAATCCAGTTTTAATGGGCAGTTTTAGTGTGGTACCACTTTACTACGTGATCGGAACCAGAAAAAAACCAGGATCTGTTCAAGAAGTATATGAAGAATGCGAATGCATGAAGCTGATGAGGGCAAATCCCAGACCTATCCCAGACCTAACTTGCGTTATCTTCTAAAATATTTATCAAGACCATGTTTAATTGACTGTTTAAGTGTGGTTCCACATTACTACGTGATCCAAACCAGAAAAAACCTAGTATCTGTTCAACAAGTATGACAAAAACGCGAAAGTATGAGCCTGATGAGGGCAAATCCTAGACCTGACCTAGACCTAACATGTGTTATCCCCAAAAATATTGACGGAAACCACGTTTAAATGACAGTTTCAGTGTGGTACAACATTACAACGTGATCCAATCCAGAAAAGGCCCAGGATCTAGCAAACAAGTATGAGAAATATGCGAAAGTATGAGCCTGATGAGGGCAAATCCTAGACCTAACCCAGACCTAACACGCGTTATCCTCTAAAATATCTATCAAGACCAGGTTTAATTGACTATTTCAGTGTGGTACCACATTACTACGTGAGCCAAACCAGTGGAAGCCTAGGATCTGGCCAACAAGTATGAGAAATATGCGAAAGTATGAGCCTGATGAGGGCAAATCCTAGACCTAACCCAGACCTAACACGCGTTATCCTCTAAAATATTTATCAAGACCAGGTTTAATTGACTGTTTCAGTGTGGTTCCACATTACTACCTGATCCAAACCAGAAAAAACCCAGGATCTGTTCAACAAGTATGTGAAAAACGCGAAAGTATGAGCCTGATGAGGGCAAATCCCAGACCTATCCCAGACATAACTTGCGTTATCCTATAAAACATTGATCGAATCCTGTTTTAATGGACAGTTTTAGTGTGGTACCACTTTACTACGTGATCCAATGCAGAAAAAAACCTCGATCAGGTCAACATGTATGTTAAAACTGCGAAAGTATGACCCTGATGAGGGCAAATCCCCACCTAACCTAGACCTAACGTGTGTTATCCTCCAAAATATTAATCGAAATCAGGTTTAGTCGACTGTTTCAGTGTGGTACCACATTACTACGAGAAAGAAAACAGAAAAAACCCAGGATCTGTTCAACAAGTATGTGAAGAATGCGAAAGTATGAGCCTGATGAGGGAAAATCCCAGGCCTAACCTAGACCTAACATGCGTTATCCTCTAAAATATTGATCGAAATCAGGTTTAATGGACTGTTTCAGTGTGGTACCACATTACTACGTGATCCAAACCAGAAGAAACCCAGGATCTGTTCAAGAAGTATGTGAAGAATGCGAAAGTATGAGTCTGATGAGGGAAAATTCCTGGCCTAACCTAGTCCTAAAGTTCGTTATCCTCTAAAATATTGATCGAAACCAGGTTTAATCGACTGTTTCAGTGTGGTACCACATTACTACGAGAAAGAAAACAGACAAAACCCAGGATCTTTTCAACAAGTATGTGAAGAATGCGAATGTACGAGCCTGATGAGGGAAAATCCCAGGCCTAACCTAGACCTAACATGCGTTATCCTCTGAAATATTGATCGAAATCAGGTTTAATGGACTGTTTCAGTGTGGTACCACATTACTACGTGATCCAAACCAGAAAAAACCCAGGATCTGTTCAACAAGTATGTGAAAAACGCGAAATTATGAGCCTGATGAGGGTAAATCCCAGAGCTATACCGGACATAACTTGCGTTATCCTATAAAATATTGATCGAATCCAGTTTTAATGGACAGTTTTAGTGTGGTACCACTTTACTACGTGATCCGATGCAGAAAAATACCCTCGATCAGGTCAACATGTATGTTAAAACTGCGAAAGGATGACCCTGGTGAGGGAAAATCCCAGGCCTAACCTAGACCTAACATGCGTTATCCACCTAAATATTAATCGAAACCAGGTTTAATTGACTGTTTCAGTGTGGTACCACATTACTACGTGATCCAAACCAGAAAAAACCCAGGATATGTTCAACAAGCATGTGAAGAATGCGAAAGTACGAGTCTGATGAGGGAAAATACCTGGCCTAACCTAGTCCTAACGTGCGTTATCCTCTAAAATATTGATCGTACCCAGGATTAATTGACTGTTTCAGTGTGGTACCACATTACTACGTGATCCAAACAAGAATAAGCCCAGGATCTCTTCAACAAGTTTGTGAAACACGCGAAAGTATGAGCCTGATGAGGGCAAATCCCAGACCTATCCCAGACATAATTTGCGTTATCCTCTTAAATATTGATCGAAACCAGGTTTAATGGTCTGTTTCAGTGTGGTACCACATTACTACGTGATCCAATCCAGAAAAAACCCAGGATCTGTTCAACAAGTATGTGAAAAACGCGAAAGTATGAGCCTGATGAGGGCAAATCCGAGACCTATCCCAGACATAACTTGCGTTATCCTATAAAATATTGATCGAATCCAGTTTTAATGGGCAGTTTTAGTGTGGTACCACTTTACTACGTGATCGGAACCAGAAAAAAACCAGGATCTGTTCAAGAAGTATATGAAGAATGCGTATGCATGAAGCTGATGAGGGCAAATCCCAGACCTATCCCAGACCTAACTTGCGTTATCTTCTAAAATATTTATCAAGACCATGTTTAATTGACTGTTTCAGTGATGTTCCACATTACTACGTGATCCAAACCAGAAAAAACCCAGGATCTGTTCAACAAGTATGTGAAAAACGCGAAAGTATGAGCCTGATGAGGGCAAATCCGAGACCTATCCCAGACATAACTTGCGTTATCCTATAAAATATTGATCGAATCCAGTTTTAATGGACAGTTTTAGTGTGGTGCCACATTACTACGTGATGCAATGCAGAAAAAACCCTCGATCAGGTCAACATGTATGTTAAAACTGCGAAAATATGACCCTGGTGTGGGCAAATCCCCACCTAACCTAGACCTAACGTGTGTTATCCTCCAAAATATTAATCGAAATCAGGTTTAATGGTCTGTTTCAGCGTGGTACCACATTACTACGTGATCGAAACCAGAAAAAAACCAGGATCTGTTCAAGAAGTATGTGAAGAATGCGAAAGTATGACCCTGATGAGGGCAAATCCTAGACCTAACCTAGATCTAACATGTGTTATCCTGTAAAATATTGACGGAAACCAGGTTTAATTGACAGTTTCAGTGTGGTACCACATTACTACGTGGTCCAATCCAGAAAAGCCCAGGATCAGTTCAACAAGTATGTGAAGAATGTAAAAGTATGAGTCTGATGAGGGAAAATCCCTGGCCTAACCTAGACATAACATGCGTTATCCTCAAAAATATTGATCGAAACCAGGTTTAATCGACTGCTTCAGTGTGGTACCACATTACTACGAGAAAGAAAACAGAAAAAACCCAGGATCTGTTCAACAAGTATGCGAAGAATGCGAAAGTATGAGCCTGATGAGGGAATATCCCAGGCCTGACCTAGACCTAACATGCGTTATCCACTAAAATATTAATCGAAACCAGGTTTAATTGACTGTTTCAGTTTGGTACCACATTACTACGTGATCCAAACCAGAAAAAACCCAGGATATGTTCAACAAGCATGTGAAGAATGCGAAAGTACGAGTCTGATGAGGGAAAATACCTGGCCTAACCTAGTCCTAACGTGCGTTATCCTCTAAAATATTGATCGTACCCAGGATTAATTGACTGTTTCAGTGTGGTACCACATTACTACGTGATCCAAACCAGAAAAAGCCCAGGATCTCTTCAACAAGTATGTGAAAAACGCGAAAGTATGAGCCTGATGAGGGCAAATCCTAGACTTAACCCAGACCTAACGTGCGTTATCCTCTAAAATATTGATCGAAATCAGGTTTAATGGACTGTTTCAGTGTGGTACCACATTACTACGTGATCCAAACCAGAAAAAACTCAGGATCTGTTCAAGAAGTATGTGAAGAATGCGAAAGTACGAGTCTGATGAGGGAAAATTCCTGGCCTAACCGAGTCCTAAAGTTCGTTATCCTCTAAAATATTGATCGTAACCAGGATTAATTGACTGTTTCAGTGTGGTACCACATTACTACGTGATCCAAACCAGAAAAAACCCAGGATCTGTTCAACAAGTTTGTGAAAAACGCGAAAGTATGAGCCTGATGAGGGCAAATCCCAGACCTATCCCAGACATAACTTGCGTTATCCTAAAAAATATTGATCGAATCCTGTTTTAATGGACAGTTTTAGTGTGACACCACTTTACTACGTGATCCAATGCAGAAAAAACCCTCGATCAGGTCAACATGTATGTTAAAACTGCGAAAGTATGACCCTGATGAGGGCAAATCCCAGACCTAACCTAGACCTAACGTGTGTTATCCTCTAAAATATTAATCGAAACCAGGTTTAATTGACTGTTTTAGTGTGGTACCACTTTGCTACGTGATCCAAAGCAGAAAAAACCCTGGCTCAGGTCAATATGTATGTTAAAACTGCGAAAGAATGACCCTGGTGAGGGAAAATCCCAGGCCTAACCTAGACCTAACGTGTGTTATCCTCTAAAATATTAATCGAAACCAGGTTAAATTGACTGTTTTAGTGTGGTACCACTTTACTACGTGATCCAATGCAGAAAAAACCCTCGATCAGGTCAACATGTATGTTAAAACTGCGAAAGTATGACCCTGATGAGGGCAAATCCCAGACCTAACCTAGACCTAACGTGTGTTATCCTCTAAAATATTAATCGAAACCAGGTTTAATTGACTGTTTTAGTGTGGTACCACTTTGCTACGTGATCCAAAGCAGAAAAAACCCTGGCTCAGGTCAATATGTATGTTAAAACTGCGAAAGAATGACCCTGGTGAGGGAAAATCCCAGGCCTAACCTAGACCTAACATGCGTTATCCACTAAAATATTAATCGAAACCAGGTTTAATTGACTGTTTCAGTGTGGTACCACATTACTACGTGATCCAAACCAGAAAAAACCCAGGATATGTTCAACAAGCATGTGAAGAATGCGAAAGTACGAGTCTGATGAGGGAAAATACCTGGCCTAACCTAGTCCTAACGTGCGTTATCCTCTAAAATATTGATCGTACCCAGGATTAATTGACTGTTTCAGTGTGGTACCACATTACTACGTGATCCAAACCAGAAAAAGCCCAGGATCTCTTCAACAAGTTTGTGAAAAACGCGAAAGTATGAGACTGATGAGGGCAAATCCCAGACCTATCCCAGACATAACTTGCGTTATCCTCTAAAATATTTATCGAAACCAGGTTTAATTGACTGTTTTAGTGTGGTACCACTATGCTATGTGATCCAAAGCAGAAAAAACCCAGGATCTGTTCAAGAAGTATGTGAAGAATGCGAAAGTATGTGTCTGATGTGGGAAAATTGCTGGCCTAACCTAGTCCTAGAGTTCGTTATCCTCTAAAATATTGACCGTAACCAGGATTAATTGACTGCTTTAGTGTGGTACCACTTTACTACGTGATCCAATACAGAAAAAACCCTCGATCAGGTCAACATGTATGTTAAAACTGCGAAAGGATGACCCTGATGAGGGCAAATTCCTGGCCTGAGCTAGACCTAACATGCGTTATCCTCTAAAATATTGATCGAAGCCACGCTTAATTGACAGTTTCAGTGTGGTACCACATTACTACGTGATCCAATCCAGAAAAAGCCCAGGATCTAGCCAACAAGAATGAGAAATATGCGAAAGTATGAGCCTGATGAGGGCAAATCCTAGACCTAGCCCAGACCTAACATGCGTTATCCTCTGAAATATTTATCAAGGCCATGTTTAATTGACTGTTTCAGTGTGGTACCACATTACTACGTGATCCAAACCAGAAAAAACCTAGTATCTGTTCAACAAGTATGTGAAAAACGCGAAAGTATGTGCCTGATGAGGGCAAATCCCAGACCTATCCCAGACATAACTTGCGTAATCCTATAAAATATTGATCGAATCCTGTTTTAATGGACAGTTTTAGTGTGGTACCACTTTACTACGTGATCCATTGCAGAAAAAAACCTCGATCAGGTCAACATGTATGTTAAAACAGCGAAAGTATGACCCTGATGAGGGCAAATCCCAGACCTAACCTAGACCTAACGTGTGTTATCCTCTAAAATATTAATCGAAATCAGGTTTAATGGCCTGTTTTAGTGTGGTACCATATTACTACGTGATCCAAAGCAGAGAAAACTCTCGCTCAGGTCAATATGTATGTTAAAACTGCGAAAGGATGACCCTGATGAGGGCAAATCCCCAGCCTAAGCTAGACCTAACATGCGTTATCCTCTAAAATATTGATCGAAACCAGGTTTAATCGACTGTTTCAGTGTGGTACCACATTACTACGTGATCCAAACCAGAAAAAAACCAGGATCTGTTCAACAAGTATGTGAAAAATGCGAAAATATGACCCTGATGAGGGCAAATCCCAGACCTATCCCAGACCTAACTTGCGTTATCCTCTAAAATATTGATCGAAACCAGGTTTAATTGACTGTTTCAGTGTGGTACCACATTACTACCTGATCCAAACCAGAAGAAACCCAGGATCTGTTCAACAAATATGTGAAAAACGCGAAAGTATGACCCTGATGAGGGCAAATCCCAGACCTAACCTAGACCTAACGTGTGTTATCCTCTAAAATATTAATCGAAATCAGGTTTAATGGCCTGTTTTAGTGTGGTACCATATTACTACGTGATCCAAAGCAGAGAAAACTCTCGCTCAGGTCAATATGTATGTTAAAACTGCGAAAGGATGACCCTGATGAGGGCAAATCCCCAGCCTAAGCTAGACCTAACATGCGTTATCCTCTAAAATATTGATCGAAGCCACGCTTAATTGACAGTTTCAGTGTGGTACCACATTACTACGTGATCCAATCCAGAAAAAGCCCAGGATCTAGCGAACAAGTATGAGAAATATGCGAAAGTATGAGCCTGATGAGGGCAAATCCTAGACCTAACCCAGACCTAACACGCGTTATCCTCTAAAATATCTATCAAGACCAGGTTTAATTGACTATTTCAGTGTGGTACCACATTACTACGTGAGCCAAACCAGTGGAAGCCTAGGATCTGGCCAACAAGTATGAGAAATATGCGAAAGTATGAGCCTGATGAGGGCAAATCCTAGACCTAACCGAGACCTAACACGCGTTATCCTCTAAAATATTTATCAAGACCAGGTTTAAATGACTGTTTCAGTGTGGTTCCACATTACTACGTGATCCAAACCAGAAAGAATCCCAGGATCTGTTCAACAAGTGTGTGAAAAATGCGAAAATATGACCCTGATGAGGGCAAATCCCAGACCTATCGCAGCCCTAACTTGCGTTGTCCTCTAAAATATTTATCAAGACCATCTTTAATTGACTGTTTCAGTGTGGTTCCACATTACTACCTGATCCAAACCAGATAAAACCCAGGATCTGTTCAACAAGTATGTGAAAAACGCGAAAGTATGAGCCTGATGAGGGCAAATCCCAGACCTATCCCAGACATAACTTGCGTTATCCTCTAAAATATTAATCGAAATCAGGTTTAATGGCCTGTTTTAGTGTGGTACCATATTACTACGTGATCCAAAGCAGAGAAAACTCTCGCTCAGGTCAATATGTATGTTAAAACTGCGAAAGGATGACCATGATGAGGGCAAATCCCCACCTAACTTAGACCTAACGTGTGTTATCCTCCAAAATATTAATCGAAACCAGGTTTAATCGACTGTTTCAGTGTGGTACCACATTACTACGAGAAAGAAAACAGACAAAACCCAGGATCTGTTCAAGAAGTATGTGAAGAATGCGAAAGTATGAGTCTGATGAGGGAAAATTCCTGGCCTAACCTAGTCCTAAAGTTTGTTATCCTCTAAAATATTGATCGTAGCCAGGATTAATTGACTGTTTCAGTGTGGTACCACATTACTACGTGATCCAAACAAGAATAAGCCCAGGATCTCTTCAACAAGTTTGTGAAACACGCGAAAGTATGAGCCTGATGAGGGCAAATCCCAGACCTATCCCAGACATAATTTGCGTTATCCTCTTAAATATTGATCGAAACCAGGTCTAATGGACTGTTTCAGTGTGGTACCACATTACTACGTGATCCAATCCAGAAAAAGCCCAGGATCTAGCCAACAAGAGTGAGAAATATGCCAAAGTATGAGCCTGATGAGGGCAAATCCTAGGCCTAGCCCAGACCTAACTTGCGTTATCCTATAAAATATTGATCGAATCCAGTTTTAATGGACAGTTTTAGTGTGGTACCACTTTACTACGTGATCCAGTGCAGAAAAAACTCTCGATCAGGTCAACATGTACGTTAAAACTGCGAAAGTATGACCCTGATGAGGGCAAATCCCAGACCTAACCTAGACCTAACGTGTGTTATCTAAAATATTAATCGAAACCAGGTGTAGTTGTCTGTATCAGTGTGGTACCACATTTCTACGTGATCCAATCCAAGAAAAACCCAGGATCTGTTCAAGAAGTATGTGAAGAACGCGAAAGTATGAGCCTCATGAGGGCAAATCCCAGACCTATCCCAGACATAACTTGCGTTAGCCTGTAAAATATTTATCGAAACCAGGTTTAATTGACTGTTTTAGTGTGGTACCACTATGCTACGTGATCCAAAGCAGAAAAAACCCTCGCTCAGGTCAATATGTTTGTTAAAACTGCGAAAGGATGACCCTGATGGGAGCAAATCCCTGGCCTAAGCTAGACCTTACATGCGTTATCCTCTTAAATATTGATCGTAACCAGGTTTAATGGACAGTTTCAGTGTGGTACCACATTACTACCTGATCCAATCCAGAAAAAGCCCAGGATCTAGCCAACAAGAATGAGAAATATGCGAAAGTATGAGCCTGATGAGGGCAAATCCTGGACCTAGCCCAGACCTAACATGCGTTATCCTCTGAAATATAAATCGAAATCAGTTTAATGGTCTGTTTCAGCGTGGTACCACATTACTACGTGATCGAAACCAGAAAAAAACCAGGATCTGTTCAAGAAGTATATGAAGAATGCGAAAGTATGAGCCTGATGAGTGCAAATCCCAGACCTATCCCAGACATAACTTGCGTTATCCTATAAAATATTGTTCGAATCCAGTTTTAATGGACAGTTTCAGTGTGGTACCACTTTACTACGTGATCGAATGCAGAAAAAACCCTCGATCAGGTGAACATGTATGTTAAAACTGCGAAAGTATGACCCTGATGAGGGCAAATCCCCACCTAACCCAGACCTAACGTGTGTTATCCTCTAAAATATTAATCGAAATCAGGTTTAATGGTCTGTTGCAGTGTGGTCCCACATTACTAAGTGATCGAAACAAGAAAAAACCCAGGATCTGTTCAGGAATTATGTAAAGAATGCGAAAGTATGAGACTGCTGAGTGCAAATCCTAGACCTAACCTAGACCTAACATGTGTTATCCTCTAAAATATTGACGGAAACCACGTTTAAATGACAGTTTCAGTGCGGTACAACATTACAACGTGATCCAATCCAGAAAAGCCCAGGATAAGTTCAACAAGTATGAGAAATATGCGAAAGTATGAGCCTGATGAGGGCAAATCCCAGACCTATCCCGGACATAACTTGCGTTATCCTATAAAATATTTATCAAGACCATGTTTAATTGACTGTTTCAGTGTGGTACCACATTACTACGTGATCCAAACCAGAAAAAACCAAGTATCTGTTCAACAAGTATGTGAAAATCGCGAAAGTATGAGCCTGATGAGGGCAAATCCCAGACCTATCTCAGACATAACATGCGTTATCCTATAAAATATTAATCGAAACCAGGTTTAATCGACTGTTTCAGTGTGGTACCACATTACTACGGGAAAGAAAACAGAAAAAACTCAGGATCTGTTCAAGAAGTATCTGAAGAATGCGAAAGTATGAGTCTGATGAGGGAAAATCCCAGGCCTAACCTAGACCTAACATGCGTTATCCACTAAAATATTAATCGAAACCAGGTTTAATTGACTGTTTCAGTGTGGTACCACATTACTACGTGAACCAAACCAGAAAAAACCCAGGATATGTTCAACAAGTATGAGAAATATGCGAAAGTATGAGCCTGATGAGGGCAAATCCCAGACCTATCCCGGACATAACTTGCGTTATCCTATAAAATATTTATCAAGACCATGTTTAATTGACTGTTTCAGTGTGGTACCACATTACTACGTGATCCAAACCAGAAAAAGCCCAGGATCTCGTCAACAAGTATGTGAAGAATGCGAAAGTATGAGTCTGATGAGGGAAAATCCCTGGCTTAACCTAGACCTAACATGCGTTATCCACTAAAATATTAATCGAAACCAGGTTTAATTGACTGTTTCAGTGTGGTACCACATTACTACGTGATCCCAACCAGAAAAAACCCAGGATATGTTCAACAAGTATGAGAAATATGCGAAAGTATGAGCCTCATGAGGGCAAATCCCAGACCTATCCCGGACATAACTTGCGTTATCCTATAAAATATTTATCAAGACCATGTTTAATTGACTGTTTCAGTGTGGTACCACATTACTACGTGATCCAAACCAGAAAAAGCCCAGGATCTCGTCAACAAGTATGTGAAGAATGCGAAAGTATGAGTCTGATGGGGGAAAATCCCTGGCTTAACCTAGACCTAACATGCGTTATCCACTAAAATATTAATCGAAACCAGGTTTAATTGACTGTTTCAGTGTGGTACCACATTACTACGTGATCCCAACCAGAAAAAACCCAGGATCTCTTCAACAAGTTTGTGAAAGACGCGAAAGTATGAGCCTGATGAGGGCAAATCCCACACCTATCCCAGACATAACTTGCGTTATCCTCCAAAATGTTTATCGAAACCAGGTTTAATTGACTGTTTTAGTGTGGTACCACTATGCTACGTGATCCAAAGCAGAAAAAACCCTCGCTCTGGTCAACATGTATGTTAAAACTGCGAAAGGATGACCTTGATGAGGGCAAATCCCTGGCCTAAGCTAGATCTAACATGCGTTATCCTCTAAAATATTGATCGAAGCCACGTTTAATTGACAGTTTCAGTGTGGTACCACATTACTACGTGAAAGAAAACAGAAAACACCCAGGATCTGTTCAGCAAGTATGTGAAGAATGCGAAAGTATGAGTCTGATGAGGGCAAATCCTAGACCTAGCCCAGACCTAACATGCGTTATCCTCTGAAATATTTATCAAGACCATGTTTAATAGACTGTTTCAGTGTGGTACCACATTACTACGTGATCCAAACCAGGAAAAACCAAGTATCTGTTCAACAAGTATGTGAAAATCGCGAAAGTATGAGCCTGATGAGGGCAAATCCCAGACCTATCTCAGACATAACATGCGTTATCCTATAAAATATTGATCGAATCCTGTTTTATTGGACAGTTTTAGTGTGGTACCACTTTACTACGTGATCCAATGCAGAAAAAACCCTCGATCAGGTCAACATGTATGTTAAAACTGCGAAATTATGACCCTGATGTGGGCAAATCCCCACCTAACCTAGACCTAACGTGTGTTATCCTCCAAAATATTAATCGAAATCAGGTTTAATTGACTGTTTTAGTGTGGTACCACTATGCTACGTGATCCAAAGCAGAAAAAACCCTCGCTCTGGTCAACATGTATGTTAAAACTGCGAAAGGATGACCCTGATGAGGGCAAATCCCTGGCCTAAGCTAGACCTAACATGCGTTATCCTCTAAAATATTGATCGAAGCCACGTTTAATTGACAGTTTCAGTGTGGTACCACATTACTACGTGAAAGAAAACAGAAAACACCCAGGATCTGTTCAAGAAGTATGTTAAGAATGCGAAAGTATGAAGCTGATGAGGGCAAATCCTAGACCTAACCTAGATCTAACATGTGTTGTCCTGTAAAATATTGACGGAAACCAGGTTTAATTGACAGTTTCAGTGTGGTACCACATTACTACGTGATCCAATCCAGAAGAGCCCAGGATCAGTTCAGCAAGTATGTGAAGAATGCGAAAGTATGAGTCTGATGAGGGAAAATCCCTGGCCTAACCTAGACATAACATGCGTTATCCTCTAAAATATTGATCGAAACCAGGTTTAATCGACTGTTTCAGTGTGGTACCACATTACTACGAGAAAGAAGACAGAAAAAACCTAGGATCTGTTCAAGAAGTATGTGAAGAATGCGAAAGTATGAGTCTGATGAGGGAAAATCCCAGGCCTAACCTAGAGCTAACATGCGTTATCCACTAAAATATTAATCGAAACCAGGTTTAATTGACTGCTTCAGTGTGGTACCACATTACTACGTGATACAAACCAGAAAAAACCTAGTATCTGTTCAACAAGTATGTGAAAAACGCGAAAGTATGAGCCTGATGAGGGCAAATCCCAGACCTATCCCAGACATAACTTGCGTTATCCTATAAAATATTGATCGAATCCAGTTTTAATGGGCAGTTTTAGTGTGGTACCACTTTACTACGTGATCGAAACCAGAAAAAAACCAGGATCTGTCCAACAAGTATGTGGAGAATGCGAAAGTATGTGTCTGATGAGGGCAAATCCCAGGCCTAACCTAGACATAACATGCGTTGTCCTCTAAAATATTGATCGAAACCAGGTTTAATGGACTGTTTCAGTGTGCTACCACATTACTACGTGATCCAAACCAGAAAAAACCCAGGATCCGTTCAACAAGTATGTGAAGAATGCGAAAGTATGTGTCGGATGAGGGAAAATCCCAGGCCTAACCTAGACCTAACATGCGTTACCCTCAAAAATATTGTTAGAAACCAGGTTTCATCGACTGTTCCAGCGTGGTACCACGTTACTACGTGATCCAAACCAGAAAAAGCCCACAATCTGGCCATCAACTATGAGAAATATGCGAAAGTACGAGCCTGATGAGAGCAAATCCCAGACCTAACGAAGACCTAACATGCGTTATTCTCTAAAATACTGATCGAAACCAGGTTTAATGGACTGTTCCAGTGTGGTACCACATTACTACATGATCGAAACCAGAAAAAACCCAGGATCTGTTCAACAAGTATGTGAAAAACGCGAAACTATGAGCGTGATGAGGGCAAATCCCAGACCTATCCTAGACCTAACATGAGTTATCCTCTAAAATATTGATCGAAACCAGGTTTAATCGACTATTTCTGTGTGGTGCCACATTACTACGTGATCCAAACCAGAAAAATACCCAGGATCTGTTCAACAAGTATGTGAAGAACGCGGAAATATGACCCTGATGAGGGCAAATCCCAGGCCTAACCTAGACCTAACATGCGTTATCCTCAAAAATATTTATCGAAACCAGGTTTAATCGACTGTTTCACTGTGGTACCACATTACTACCCGATCCCAACCAGAAAAATACCCAGGATCTGTTCAACAAGTATGTGAAGAACGCGAAAATATGACCATGAGGAGGGCAAATCCCAGACCTATACCAGACCTAACTAGCGTTATCATCTAAGATATTGATCGAAACCAGGTTTAATCGACTGTTTCAGTGTGGTACCACATTACTACGTGATCCAAACCAGTAAAAGCACAGAATCTGTCCATCAAGTATGAGAAATTTGCGAAAGTACGAGCGTGATAAGAGCAAATCCCAGACCTAACCTAGACCTAACATGAGTTATTCTCAATAATATTGATCGAAAGCAGGTTTAATCGACAGTTTCAGTGTGGTACCACATTACTACGTGATCCAAACCAGAAAAAACCCAGGATACGTTCAACAAGTATGTGGAGAATGCGAAAGTATGTGTCTGATGATGGAAAATCCCAGGCCTAACCTAGACCCAACATGCGTTACCCTCAAAGATATTGATAGAAACCAGGGTTAATCGACTGTTTCAGTGTGATACCCAATTACTACGTGATCCAAACCAGAAAAAATCCAGGATCCGTTCAACAAGTATGTGAAGAATGCGAAAGTATGAGTCTGATGAAGGAAAATCCCAGACCTAACCTAGACCTAACATGAGTTATTCTCTAAAATATTGATCGAAACCAGGTTTAATGGACTGTTTCAATGTGCTACCACAGTAATACGTGATCCAAACCAGAAAAAACCCAGGATCCGTTCAACAAGTATGTGAAGAATGCGAAAGTATGTGTCGGATGAGGGAAAATCCCAGTCCTAACCGAGACCTAACGTGCGTTACCCTCAAGAATATTTATCAAGACCAGGTTTAATCGACTGTTTCAGTGTGGTACCACATTACTACGTGATCCAAACCAGAAAAAAACCCAGGATCTGCACAACAGGTATGTGAAGAATGCGAAAGTATGAGCCTGACGAGGGCAAATCCCAGACCTATCCCAGACATAAATAGCGCTATCATCTAAGATATTGATCGAAACCAGGTTTAATCGACTGTTTCAGTGTGGTACCACATTACTGCCTGATCCAAACCAGAAAAATACCCAGGATCTGTTCAACAAGTATGTGAAGAACGCGGAAATATGACCCTGATGAGGGCAAATCCCGGGCCTAACCTGGACCTAACATGCGTTATCCTCAAAAATATTGATCGAAACCAGGTTTAATCGACTGCTTCAGTGTGGTACCACATTACTACCCGATCCAAACCAGAAAAATACCCTGGATCTGTCCAACAAGTATGTGAAGGACGCGAAAATATGACCCTGATGAGGGCAAATCCCAGACCTATACCAGACCTAACTTGCGTTGACCTCTTCAATATTGATGGAAAACAGGTTTAATTGACTGTTTCAGTGTGGTACCACATTACTACGTGATCCAATCCAGAAAAAGCCCTGGGTCTAGCCATCAAGTATGAGAAATATGCGAAAGTATGAGCCTGATGTGGGCAAATCCTAGACCTAACCCAGACCTAACATGCGTTATCCTCTAAAATATTGATCGAAACCAGGCTTAATGGACTGTTTCAGTGTGGTACCACATCACTACGTGATCCAAACCAGAAAAATACTCAGGATACGTTCAACAAGTATGTGAAGAATGCGAAAGTATGAGCCTGACGAGGGCATCTCCCAGACCTATCCCAGACATAACTAGCGTTATCATCTAAGATATTGATCGAAACCAGGTTTAATGGAATGTTTCAGTATGGTACCACATTACTACGTGATCCAAACCAGAAAAAACCCAGGATCCGTTCAACAAGTATGTGAAGAATGCGAAAGTATGTGTCTGTTGAGGGCAAATCCCAGGCCTAACCTAGACAGAACATGCGTTATCCTCTAAAAAATTGATCGAAACCAGGTTTAATGGACTGTTTCAGTGTGCTACCACATTACTACGTGATCCAAACCAGAAAAAACCCAGGATCCGTTCAACAAGTATATGAAGAATGCGAAAGTATGTGTCTGGTGAGGGCAAATCACAGGCCTAACCTAGACATAACATGCGTTATCCTCTAAAATATTGATCGAGACCAGGTTTAATGGACTGTTTCAGTGTCGTACCACATTACTACGGGATCCAAACCAGAAAAAGCACAGAATCAGGCCATCAAGTATGAGAAATTTGCGAAAGTACGAGCCTGATGAGAGCAAATCCCAGACCTAACCTAGACCTAACATGAGTTATTCTCAAAAATATTGATCGAAAGCAGGTTTAATCGACTGCTTCAGTGTGGTACCACATTACTACGTGATCCAAACCAGAAAAAACCCAGGATACGTTCAACAAGTATGTGAAGAATGCGAAAGTATGAGCCTGTCGAGGGCAAATCCCAGATCTATCCCAGACATAACTAGCGTTATCATCTAAAATATTGATCGAAACCAGGTTTAATGGACTGTTTCAGTGTGCTACCACATTACTACGTGATCCAAACCAGAAAAAACCCAGGATCCGTTCAACAAGTATGTGAAGAATGCGAAAGTATGTGTCTGATGAGGGCAAATCACAGGCCTAACCTAGACATAACATGCGTTATCCTCTAAAATATTGATCGAGACCAGGTTTAATGGACTGTTTCAGTGTGGTACCACATTACTACGGGATCCAAACCAGAAAAAGCACAGAATCAGGCCATCAAGTATGAGAAATTTGCGAAAGTACGAGCCTGATGAGAGCAAATCCCAGACCTAACCTAGACCTAACATGAGTTATTCTCAAAAATATTGATGGAAAGCAGGTTTAATCGACTGCTTCAGTGTGGTACCACATTACTACGTGATCCAAACCAGAAAAAACCCAGGATACGTTCAACAAGTATGTGAAGAATGCGAAAGTATGAGCCTGTCGAGGGCAAATCCCAGATCTATCCCAGACATAACTAGCGTTATCATCTAAAATATTGATCGAAACCAGGTTTAATGGACTGTTTCAGTGTGCTACCACATTCCTACGTGATCCAAACCAGAAAAAACCCAGGATCCGTTCAACAAGTATGTGAAGAATGCGAAAGTATGTGTCGGATGAGGGAAAATCCCAGGCCTAACCTAGACATAACATGCGTTATCCTCTAAAATATTGATCGAAACCAGGTTTAATGGACTGTTTCAGTGTGCTACCACATTACTACGTGATTCAATCCAGAAAAAGCCCTGGATCTAGCCATCAAGTATGTGAAATATGCGAAAGCATGAGCCTGATGAGGGCAAATCCTAGACCTAACCCAGACCTAACATGCGTTATCCTCTAAAATATTTATCAAGACCAGGTTTAATTGAATGTTTCAGTGTGGTACCACAATACTATGTGTCCAAACCTGAAAAAACCCAGGATCTGTCCAACAAGTATGTGGAGAATGCGAAAGTATGTGTCTGATGAGGGCAAATCCCAGGCCTAACCCAGACATAACATGCGTTATCCTCTAAAATATTGATCGAAACCAGGTTTAATGGACTGTTTCAGTGTGCTACCACATTACTACGTGATCCAAACCAGAAAAAACCCAGGATCCGTTCAACAAGTATGTGAAGAATGCGAAAGTATGTGTCGGATGAGGGAAAATCCCAGGCCTAACCTAGACCTAACATGCGTTACCCTCAAAAATATTGTTAGAAACCAGGTTTAATCGACTGTTTCAGTGTGGTACCACGTTACTACGTGATCCAAACCAGAAAAAGCCCACAATCTGGCCATCAACTATGAGAAATATGCGAAAGTACGAGCCTGATGAGAGCAAATCCCAGACCTAACCAAGACCTAACATACGTTATTCTCTAAAATACTGATCGAAACCAGGTTTAATGTACTGTTCCAGTGTGGTACCACATTACTACATGATCGAAACCAGAAAAAACACAGGATCTGTTCAACAAGTATGTGAAAAACATGAAACTATGAGCGTGATGAGGGCAAATCCCAGACCTATCCTAGACCTAACATGAGTTATCCTCTAAAATATTGATCGAAACCAGGTTTAATCGACTATTTCTGTGTGGTGCCACGTTACTACGTGATCCAAACCAGAAAAATACCCAGGATCTGTTCAACAAGTATGTGAAGAACGCGGAAATATGACCCTGATGAGGGCAAATCCCAGGCGTAACCTAGACCTAACATACGTTATTCTCTAAAATACTGATCGAAACCAGGTTTAATGGACTGTTCCAGTGTGGTACCACATTACTACATGATCGAAACCAGAAAAAACCCAGGATCTGTTCAACAAGTATGTGAAAAACATGAAACTATGAGCCTGATGAGAGCAAATCCCAGACCTAACCAAGACCTAACATACGTTATCATCTAAGATATTGATCGAAACCAGGTTTAATCGACTGTTTCAGTGTGGTACCACATTACTACGTGATCCAAACCAGAAAAAACCCAGGATGCGTTCAACAAGTATGTGAAGAATGCGAAAGTATGTGTCTGATGAGGGAAAATCACAGGCCTAACTTAGACCTAACATGCGTTATCCTCTAAAATATCGATCTGAACTGGGTTTCATTTACTGTTTCAGTGTGGTACCACATTACTACGTGATCCAATCCAGAAAAAGCCCTGGATCAAGCCATCAAGTATGAGAAATATGCGAAAGTACGAGCCTGATGAGAGCAAATCCCAGACCTAACCAAGACCTAACATGCGTTATTCTCTAAAATACTGATGCAAACCAGGTTTAATGGACTGTTCCAGTGTGGTACCACATTACTACGTGATCCAAACCAGAAAAAACCCAGGATCCGTTCAACAAGTATGTGAAGAATGCGAAAGTATGTGTCGGATGAGGGAAAATCCCAGGCCTAACCTAGACCTAACATGCGTTACCCTCAAAAATATTGTTAGAAACCAGGTTTAATCGACTGTTTCAGTGTGGTACCACGTTACTACGTGATCCAAACCAGAAAAAGCCCACAATCTGGCCATCAACTATGAGAAATATGCGAAAGTACGAGCCTGATGAGAGCAAATCCCAGACCTAACCAAGACCTAACATACGTTATTCTCTAAAATACTGATCGAAACCAGGTTTAATGGACTGTTCCAGTGTGGTACCACATTACTACATGATCGAAACCAGAAAAAACCCAGGATCTGTTCAACAAGTATGTGAAAAACATGAAACTATGAGCGTGATGAGGGCAAATCCCAGACCTATCCTAGACCTAACATGAGTTATCCTCTAAAATATTGATCGAAACCAGGTTTAATCGACTATTTCTGTGTGGTGCCACATTACTACGTGATCCAAACCAGAAAAATACCCAGGATCTGTTCAACAAGTATGTGAAGAACGCGGAAATATGACCCTGATGAGGGCAAATCCCAGGCGTAACCTAGACCTAACATGCGTTATCATCTAAGATATTGATCGAAACCAGGTTTAATCGACTGTTTCAGTGTGGTACCACATTACTACGTGATCCAAACCAGAAAAAACCCAGGATACGTTCAACAAGTATGTGAAGAATGCGAAAGTATGTGTCTGATAAGGGAAAATCACAGGCCTAACTTAGACCTAACATGCGTTATCCTCTAAAATATCGATCGAAACTGGGTTTCATTTACTGTTTCAGTGTGGTACCACATTACTACGTGATCCAATCCAGAAAAAGCCCTGGATCTAGCCATCAAGTATGAGAAATATGCGAAAGTACGAGCCTGATGAGAGCAAATCCCAGACCTAACCAAGACCTAACATGCGTTATTCTCTAAAATACTGATCGAAACCAGGTTTAATGGACTGTTCCAGTGTGGTACCACATTAGTACGTGATCCAAACCAGAAAAAACCCAGGATCCGTTCAACAAGTATGTGAAGAATGCGAAAGTATGTGTCGGATGAGGGAAAATCCCAGGCCTATGCTAGACCTAACATGCGTTACCCTCAAAAATATTGTTAGAAACCAGGTTTAATCGACTGTTTCAGTGTGGTACCACGTTACTACGTGATCCAAACCAGAAAAAGCCCACAATCTGGCCATCAACTATGAGAAATATGCGAAAGTACGAGCCTGATGAGAGCAAATCCCAGACCTAACCAAGACCTAACATACGTTATTCTCTAAAATACTGATCGAAACCAGGTTTAATGGACTGTTCCAGTGTGGTACCACATTACTACATGATCGAAACCAGAAAAAACCCAGGATCTGTTCAACAAGTATGTGAAAATCGCGAAACTATGAGCGTGATGAGGGCAAATCCCAGACCTATCCTAGACCTAACATGAGTTATCCTCTAAGATATTGATCGAAACCAGGTTTAATCGACTGTTTCAGTGTGGTACCACATTACTACGTGATCCAAACCAGTAAAAGCACAGAATCTGGCCATCAAGTATGAGAAATTTGCGAAAGTACGAGCCTGATAAGAGCAAATCCCAGACCTAACCTAGACCTAACATGAGTTATTCTCAAAAATATTGATCGAAAGCAGGTTTAATCGACAGTTTCAGTGTGGTACCACATTACTACGTGATCCAAACCAGAAAAAACCCAGGGTACGTTCAACAAGTATGTGAAGAATGCGAAAGTATGTGTCTGATGAGGGAAAATCCCAGGCCTAACCTAGACCTAACATGCGTTACCCTCAAAAATATTGATAGAAACCAGGTTTAATCGACTATTTCAGTGTGGTACCACATTACTACGTGATCCAAACCAGAAAAAGCCCAGAATCTGGCCATCAACTATGAGAAATATGCGAAAGTACGAGCCTGATGAGAGCAAATCCCAGACCTAACCAAGACTTAACATGCGTTATTCTCTAAAATATTGATCGAAACCTGGTTTAATGGACTGTTTCAGTGTGATACCACATTACTACGTGATCCAAACCAGAAAGATCCAGGATCCGTTCAACAAGTATGTGAAGAATGCGAAAGTATGAGTCTGATGAAGGAAAATCCCAGACCTAACCTAGACCTAACATGAGTTATTCTCTAAAATATTGATCGAAACCAGGTTTAATGGACTGTTTCAGTGTGCTACCACATTACTACGTGATCCAAACCAGAAAAAATCCAGGATCTGTTCAACAAGTATGTGAAAAACATGAAACTATGAGCGTGATGAGGGCAAATCCCAGACCTATCCTAGACCTAACATGAGTTATCCTCTAAAATATTGATCGAAACCAGGTTTAATCGACTATTTCTGTGTGGTGCCACATTACTACGTGATCCAAACCAGAAAAATACCCAGGATCTGTTCAACAAGTATGTGAAGAACGCGGAAATATGACCCTGATGAGGGCAAATCCCAGGCGTAACCTAGACCTAACATGCGTTATCATCTAAGATATTGATCGAAACCAGGTTTAATCGACTGTTTCAGTGTGGTACCACATTACTACGTGATCCAAACCAGAAAAAACCCAGGATACGTTCAACAAGTATGTGAAGAATGCGAAAGTATGTGTCTGATGAGGGAAAATCACAGGCCTAACTTAGACCTAACATGCGTTATCCTCTAAAATATCGATCGAAACTGGGTTTCATTTACTGTTTCAGTGTGGTACCACATTACTACGTGATCCAATCCAGAAAAAGCCCTGGATCTAGCCATCAAGTATGAGAAATATGCGAAAGTACGAGCCTGATGAGAGCAAATCCCAGACCTAACCAAGACCTAACATGCGTTATTCTCTAAAATACTAATCGAAACCAGGTTTAATGGACTGTTCCAGTGTGGTACCACATTACTACGTGATCCAAACCAGAAAAAACCCAGGATCCGTTCAACAAGTATGTGAAGAATGCGAAAGTATGTGTCGGATGAGGGAAAATCCCAGGCCTAACCTAGACCTAACATGCGTTACCCTCAAAAATATTGTTAGAAACCAGGTTTAATCGACTGTTTCAGTGTGGTACCACGTTACTACGTGATCCAAACCAGAAAAAGCCCACAATCTGGCCATCAACTATGAGAAATATGCGAAAGTACGAGCCTGATGAGAGCAAATCCCAGACCTAACCAAGACCTAACATACGTTATTCTCTAAAATACTGATCGAAACCAGGTTTAATGGACTGTTCCTGTGTGGTACCGCATTACTACATGATCGAAACCAGAAAAAACCCAGGATCTGTTCAACAAGTATGTGAAAAACATGAAACTATGAGCGTGATGAGGGCAAATCCCAGACCTATCCTAGACCTAACATGAGTTATCCTCTAAAATATTGATCGAAACCAGGTTTAATCGACTATTTCTGTGTGATGCCACATTACTACGTGATCCAAACCAGAAAAATACGCAGGATCTGTTCAACAAGCATGTGAAGAACGCGGAAATATGACCCTGATGAGGGCAAATCCCAGGCGTAACCTAGACCTAACATGCGTTATCATCTACGATATTGATCGAAACCAGGTTTAATCGACTGTTTCAGTGTGGTACCACATTACTACGTGATCCAAACCAGAAAAAACCCAGGATACGTTCAACAAGTATGTGAAGAATGCGAAAGTATGTGTCTGATGAGGGAAAATCACAGGCCTAACTTAGACCTAACATGCGTTATCCTCTAAAATGTCGATCGAAACTGGGTTTCATTTACTGTTTCAGTGTGGTACCACATTACTACGTGATCCAATCCAGAAAAAGCCCTGGATCTAGCCATCAAGTATGAGAAATATGCGAAAGTACGAGCCTGATGAGAGCAAATCCCAGACCTAACCAAGACCTAACATGCGTTATTCTCTAAAATACTGATCGAAACCAGGTTCAATGGACTGCTCCAGTGTGGTACCACATTACTACGTGATCCAAACCAGAAAAAACCCAGGATCCGTTCAACAAGTATGTGAAGAATGCGAAAGTATGTGTCGGATGAGGGAAAATCCCAGGCCTAACCTAGACCTAACATGCGTTACCCTCAAAAATATTGTTAGAAACCAGGTTTAATCGACTGTTTCAGTGTGGTACCACGTTACTACGTGATCCAAACCAGAAAAAGCCCACAATCTGGCCATCAACTATGAGAAATATGCGAAAGTACGAGCCTGATGAGAGCAAATCCCAGACCTAACCAAGACCTAACATACGTTATTCTCTAAAATACTGATCGAAACCAGGTTTAATGGACTGTTCCAGTGTGGTACCACATTACTACATGATCGAAACCAGAAAAAACCCAGGATCTGTTCAACAAGTATGTGAAAAACGCGAAACTATGAGCGTGATGAGGGCAAATCCCAGACCTATCCTAGACCTAACATGAGTTATCCTCTAAAATATTGATCGAAACCAGGTTTAATCGACTATTTCTGTGTGGTGCCACATTACTACGTGATCCAAACCAGAAAAATACCCAGGATCTGTTCAACAAGTATGTGAAGAACGCGGAAATATGACCCTGATGAGGGCAAATCCCAGGCCTAACCTAGACCTCACATGCGTTATCCTCAAAAATATTTATCGAAACCAGGTTTAATCGACTGTTTCACTGTGGTACCACCTTAATACCTGATCCCAACCAGAAAAATACCCAGGATCTGTTCAACAAGTATGTGAAGCACGCGAAAATATGACCCTGAGGAGGGCAAGTCCCACACCTATACCAGACCTAACTAGCGTTATCATCTAAGATATTGATCGAAACCAGGTTTAATCGACTGTTTCAGTGTGGTACCACATTACTACGTGATCCAAACCAGAAAAAACCCAGGATACGTTCAACAAGTATGTGAAGAATGCGAAAGTATGTGTCTGATGAGGGAAAATCCCAGGCCTAACCTAGACCTAACATGCGTTACCCTCAAAAATATTGATAGAAACCAGGTTTAATCGACTATTGCAGTGTGGTACCACATTACTACGTGATCCAAACCAGAAAAAGCCCAGAATCTGGCCATCAACTATGAGAAATATGCGAAAGTACGAGCCTGATGAGAGCAAATCCCAGACCTAACCAAGACTTAACATGCGTTATTCTCTAAAATATTGATCGAAACCTGGTTTAATGGACTGTTTCAGTGTGATACCACATTACTACGTGATCCAAACCAGAAAGATCCAGGATCCGTTCAACAAGTATGTGAAGAATGCGAAAGTATGAGTCTGATGAAGGAAAATCCCAGACCTAACCTAGACCTAACATGAGTTATTCTCTAAAATATTGATCGAAACCAGGTTTAATGGACTGTTTCAGTGTGCTACCACATTACTACGTGATCCAAACCAGAAAAAACCCAGGATCCGTTCAAGAAGTATGTGAAGAATGCGAAAGTATGTGTCTGATGAGGGAAAATCCCAGTCCTAACCGAGACCTAACGTGCGTTACCCTCAAGAATATTTATCAAGACCTGGTTTAATCGACTGTTTCAGTGTGGTACCACATTACTACGTGATCCAAACCAGAAAAAAACCCAGGATCTGCACAACAGGTATGTGAAGAATGCGAAAGTATGAGCCTGACGAGGGCAAATCCCAGACCTATCCCAGACATAAATAGCGCTATCATCTAAGATATTGATCGAAACCAGGTTTAATCGACTGTTTCAGTGTGGTACCACATTACTGCCTGATCCAAACCAGAAAAATACGTAGGATCTGTTCAACAAGTATGTGAAGAACGCGAAAATATGACCCTGATCAGGGCAAATCCCAGACCTATACCAGACCTAACTTGCGTTGACCTCTTTAATATTGATGGAAAACAGGTTTAATTGACTGCTTCAGTGTGGTACCACATTACTACGTGATCCAAACCAGAAAAATACTCAGGATACGTTCAACAAGTATGTGAAGAATGCGAAAGTATGAGCCTGACGAGGGCATCTCCCAGATCTATCCCAGACATAACTAGCGTTATCATCTAAGATATTGATCGAAACCAGGTTTAATGGAATGTTTCAGTATGGTACCACATTACTACGGGATCCAAACCAGAAAAAGCACAGAATCAGGCCATCAAGTATGAGAAATTTGCCAAAGCACGAGCCTGATGAGAGCAGATCCCAGACCTAACCTAGACCTAACATGAGTTATTCTCAAAAATATTGATCGAAAGCAGGTTTAATCGACAGTTTCAGTGTGGAACCACATTAGAACGTCATCCAAACCAGAAAAAACCCAGGAACCGTTCAACAAGTATGTGAAGAATGCGAAAGTATGTGTCTGTTGAAGGCAAATCCCAGGCCTAACCTAGACAGAACATGCGTTATCCTCTAAAAAATTGATCGAAACCAGGTTTAATGGACTGTTTCAGTGTGCTACCACATTACTACGTGATCCAAACCAGAAAAAACCCAGGATACGATCAACAAGTATGAGAAATATGCGAAAGTATGAGCCTGATGAGGGCAAATCCTAGACCTAACCCAGACCTAACATGCGTTATCCTCTAAAATATTTATCAAGACCAGGTTTAATTGAATGTTTCATTGTGGTACCACAATACTATGTGTCCAAACCTGAAAAAACCCAGGATCTGTCCAACAAGTATGTGGAGAATGCGAAAGTATGTGTCTGATGAGGGCAAATCCCAGGCCTAACCTAGACATAACATGCGTTGTCCTCTAAAATATTGATCGAAACCAGGTTTAATGGACTGTTTCAGTGTGCTACCACATTACTACGTGATCCAAACCAGAAAAAACCCAGGATCTGTTCAACAAGTATGTGAAGAACGCGAAAATATGACCCTGATCAGGGCAAATCCCAGACCTATACCAGACCTAACTTGCGTTGACCTCTTTAATATTGATGGAAAACAGGTTTAATTGACTGCTTCAGTGTGGTACCACATTACTACGTGATCCAAACCAGAAAAAACCCAGGATACGTTCAACAAGTATGTGAAGAATGCGAAAGTATGTGTCTGATGAGGCAAAATCACAGGCCTAACTTAGACCTAACATGCGTTATCCTCTAAAATATCGATCGAAACTGGGTTTCATTTACTGTTTCAGTGTGGTACCACATTACTACGTGATCCAATCCAGAAAAAGCCCTGGATCTAGCCATCAAGTATGAGAAATATGCGAAAGTACGAGCCTGATGAGAGCAAATCCCAGACCTAACCAAGACCTAACATGCGTTATTCTCTAAAATACTGATCGAAACCAGGTTTAATGGACTGTTCCAGTGTGGTACCACATTACTACGTGATCCAAACCAGAAAAAACCCAGGATCCGTTCAACAAGTATGTGAAGAATGCGAAAGTATGTGTCGGATGAGGGAAAATCCCAGGCCTAACCTAGACCTAACATGCGTTACCCTCAAAAATATTGTTAGAAACCAGGTTTAATCGACTGTTTCAGTGTGGTACCACGTTACTACGTGATCCAAACCAGAAAAAGCCCACAATCTGGCCATCAACTATGAGAAATATGCGAAAGTACGAGCCTGATGAGAGCAAATCCCAGACCTATCCAAGACCTAACATACGTTATTCTCTAAAATACTGATCGAAACCAGGTTTAATGGACTGTTCCAGTGTGGTACCACATTACTACATGATCGAAACCAGAAAAAACCCAGGATCTGTTCAACAAGTATGTGAAAAACGCGAAAATATGAGCGTGATGAGGGCAAATCCCAGACCTATCGTAGACCAAACATGAGTTATCCTCTAAAATATTGATCGAAACCAGGTTTAATCGACTATTTCTGTGTGGTGCCACATTACTACGTGATCCAAACCAGAAAAATACCCAGGATCTGTTCAACAAGTATGTGAAGAACGCGGAAATATGACCCTGATGAGGGCAAATCCCAGGCCTAACCTAGACCTAACATGCGTTATCCTCAAAAATATTTATCGAAACCAGGTTTAATTGACTGTTTCACTGTGGTACCACATTACTACCTGATCCCAACCAGAAAAATACCCAGGATCTGTTCAACAAGTATGTGAAGAACGCGAAAATATGACCCTGAGGAGGGCAAATCCCAGACCTATACCAGACCTAACTAGCGTTATCATCTAAGATATTGATCGAAACCAGGTTTAATCGACTGTTTCAGTGTGGTACCACATTACTACGTGATCCAAACCAGTAAAAGCACAGAATCTGGCCATCAAGTATTAGAAATTTGCGAAAGTACGAGCCTGATAAGAGCAAATCCCAGACCTAACCTAGACCTAACATGAGTTATTCTCAAAAATATTGATCGAAAGCAGGTTTAATCGACAGTTTCAGTGTGGTACCACATTACTACGTGATCCAAACCAGAAAAAACCCAGGATACGTTCAACAAGTATGTGAAGAATGCGAAAGTATGTGTCTGATGAGGGAAAATCCCAGGCCTAACCTATACCTAACATGCGTTACCCTCAAAAATATTGATCGAAACCAGGTTTAATGGAATGTTTCAGTATGGTACCACATTACTACGGGATCCAAACCAGAAAAAGCACAGAATCAGGCCATCAAGTATGAGAAATTTGCGAAAGCACGAGCCTGATGAGAGCAGATCCCAGACCTAACCTAGACCTAACATGAGTTATTCTCAAAAATATTGATCGAAAGCAGGTTTAATCGACAGTTTCAGTGTGGAACCACATTACAACGTCATCCAAACCAGAAAAAACCCAGGATCCGTTCAACAAGTATGTGAAGAATGCGAAAGTATGTGTCTGTTGAGGGCAAATCCCAGGCCTAACCTAGACAGAACATGCGTTATCCTCTAAAAAATTGATCGAAACCAGGTTTAATGGACTGTTTCAGTGTGCTACCACATTACTACGTGATCCAAACCAGAAAAAACCCAGGATCCGTTCAACAAGTATGTGAAGAATGCGAAAGTATGTGTCGGATGAGGGAAAATCCCAGGCCTAACCTAGACCTAACATGCGTTACCCTCAAAAATATTGTTAGAAACCAGGTTTAATCAACTGTTTCAGTGTGGTACCACGTTACTACGTGATCCAAACCAGAAAAAGCCCACAATCTGGCCATCAACTATGAGAAATATGCGAAAGTACGAGCCTGATGAGAGCAAATCCCAGACCTAACCAAGACCTAACATACGTTATTCTCTAAAATACTGATCGAAACCAGGTTTAATGGACTGTTCCAGTGTGGTACCACATTACTACATGATCGAAACCAGAAAAAACCCAGGATCTGTTCAACAAGTATGTGAAAAACATGAAACTATGAGCGTGATGAGGGCAAATCCCAGACCTATCCTAGACCTAACATGAGTTATCCTCTAAAATATTGATCGAAACCAGGTTTAATCGACTATTTCTGTGTGGTGCCACATTACTACGTGATCCAAACCAGAAAAATACCCAGGATCTGTTCAACAAGTATGTGAAGAACGCGGAAATATGACCCTGATGAGGGCAAATCCCAGGCGTAACCTAGACCTAACATGCGTTATTCTCTAAAATACTGATCGAAACTGGGTTTCATTTACTGTTTCAGTGTGGTACCACATTACTACGTGATCCAATCCAGAAAAAGCCCTGGATCTAGCCATCAAGTATGAGAAATATGCGAAAGTACGAGCCTGATGAGAGCAAATCCCAGACCTAACCAAGACCTAACATGCGTTATTCTCTCAAATACTGATCGAAACCAGGTTTAATGGACTGCTCCAGTGTGGTACCACATTACTACGTGATCCAAACCAGAAAAAACCCAGGATCCGTTCAACAAGTATGTGAAGAATGCGAAAGTATGTGTCGGATGAGGGAAAATCCCAGGCCTAACCTAGACCTAACATGCGTTACCCTCAAAAATATTGTTAGAAACCAGGTTTAATCGACTGTTTCAGTGTGGTACCACGTTACTACGTGATCCAAACCAGAAAAAGCCCACAATCTGGCCATCAACTATGAGAAATATGCGAAAGTACGAGCCTGATGAGAGCAAATCCCAGACGTAACCAAGACCTAACATACGTTATTCTCTAAAATACTGATCGAAACCAGGTTTAATGGACTGTTTCAGTGTGATACCACATTACTACGTGATCCAAACCAGAAAGATCCAGGATCCGTTCAACAAGTATGTGAAGAATGCGAAAGTATGAGTCTGATGAAGGAAAATCCCAGACCTAACCTAGACCTAACATGAGTTATTCTCTAAAATATTGATCGAAACCAGGTTTAATGGACTGTTTCAGTGTGCTACCACATTACTACGTGATCCAAACCAGAAAAAACCCAGGATCCGTTCAAGAAGTATGTGAAGAATGCGAAAGTATGTGTCTGATGAGGGAAAATCCCAGTCCTAACCGAGACCTAACGTGCGTTACCCTCAAGAATATTTATCAAGACCTGGTTTAATCGACTGTTTCAGTGTGGTACCACATTACTACGTGATCCAAACCAGAAAAAAACCCAGGATCTGCACAACAGGTATGTGAAGAATGCGAAAGTATGAGCCTGACGAGGGCAAATCCCAGACCTATCCCAGACATAAATAGCGCTATCATCTAAGATATTGATCGAAACCAGGTTTAATCGACTGTTTCAGTGTGGTACCACATTACTGCCTGATCCAAACCAGAAAAATACCCAGGATCTGTTCAACAAGTATGTGAAGAACGCGAAAATATGACCCTGATCAGGGCAAATCCCAGACCTATACCAGACCTAACTTGCGTTGACCTCTTTAATATTGATGGAAAACAGGTTTAATTGACTGCTTCAGTGTGGTACCACATTACTACGTGATCCAATCCAGAAAAAGCCCTGGGTCTAGCCATCAAGTATGAGAAATATGCGAAAGTATGAGCCTGATGTGGGCAAATCCTAGACCTAACCCAGACCTAACATGCGTTATCCTCTAAAATATTGATCGAAACCAGGCTTAATGGACTGTTTCAGTGTGGTACCACATCACTACGTGATCCAAACCAGAAAAATACTCAGGATACGTTCAACAAGTATGTGAAGAATGCGAAAGTATGAGCCTGACGAGAGCATCTCCCAGATCTATCCCAGACATAACTAGCGTTATCATCTAAGATATTGATCGAAACCAGGTTTAATGGAATGTTTCAGTATGGTACCACATTACTACGGGATCCAAACCAGAAAAAGCACAGAATCAGGCCATCAAGTATGAGAAATTTGCCAAAGCACGAGCCTGATGAGAGCAGATCCCAGACCTAACCTAGACCTAACATGAGTTATTCTCAAAAATATTGATCGAAAGCAGGTTTAATCGACAGTTTCAGTGTGGAACCACATTAGAACGTCATCCAAACCAGAAAAAACCCAGGATCCGTTCAACAAGTATGTGAAGAATGCGAAAGTATGTGTCTGTTGAGGGCAAATCCCAGGCCTAACCTAGACAGAACATGCGTTATCCTCTAAAAAATTGATCGAAACCAGGTTTAATGGACTGTTTCAGTGTGCTACCACATTACTACGTGATCCAAACCAGAAAAAACCCAGGATACGATCAACAAGTATGTGAAGAATGCGAAAGTATGAGCCTGACGAGGGCAAATCCCAGATCTATCCCAGACATAACTAGCGTTATCATCTAAAATATTGATCGAAACCAGGTTTAATGGACTGTTTCAGTGTGCTACCACATTACTACGTGATTCAATCCAGAAAAAGCCCTGGATCTAGCCATCAAGTATGAGAAATATGCGAAAGTATGAGCCTGATGAGGGCAAATCCTAGACCTAACCCAGACCTAACATGCGTTATCCTCTAAAATATTTATCAAGACCAGGTTTAATTGAATGTTTCATTGTGGTACCACAATACTATGTGTCCAAACCTGAAAAAACCCAGGATCTGTCCAACAAGTATGTGGAGAATGCGAAAGTATGTGTCTGATGAGGGCAAATCCCAGGCCTAACCTAGACATAACATGCGTTGTCCTCTAAAATATTGATCGAAACCAGGTTTAATGGACTGTTTCAGTGTGCTACCACATTACTACGTGATCCAAACCAGAAAAAACCCAGGATCCGTTCAACAAGTATGTGAAGAATGCGAAAGTATGTGTCGGATGAGGGAAAATCCCAGGCCTAACCTAGACCTAACATGCGTTATCCTCTAAAATATCGATCGAAACTGGGTTTCATTTACTGTTACAGTGTGGTACCACATTACTACGTGATCCAATCCAGAAAAAGCCCTGGATCTAGCCATCAAGTATGAGAAATATGCGAAAGTACGAGCCTGATGAGAGCAAATCCCAGACCTAACCAAGACCTAACATGCGTTATTCTCTAAAATACTGATCGAAACCAGGTTTAATGGACTGTTCCAGTGTGGTACCACATTACTACGTGATCCAAACCAGAAAAAACCCAGGATCCGTTCAACAAGTATGTGAAGAATGCGAAAGTATGTGTCGGATGAGGGAAAATCCCAGGCCTAACCTAGACCTAACATGCGTTACCCTCAAAAATAATGTTAGAAACCAGGTTTAATCGACTGTTTCAGTGTGGTACCACGTTACTACGTGATCCAAACCAGAAAAAGCCCACAATCTGGCCATCAACTATGAGAAATATGCGAAAGTACGAGCCTGATGAGAGCAAATCCCAGACCTAACCAAGACCTAACATACGTTATTCTCTAAAATACTGATCGAAACCAGGTTTAATGGACTGTTCCAGTGTGGTACCACATTACTACATGATCGAAACCAGAAAAAACCCAGGATCTGTTCAACAAGTATGTGAAAAACGCGAAAATATGAGCGTGATGAGGGCAAATCCCAGACCTATCGTAGACCTAACATGAGTTATCCTCTAAAATATTGATCGAAACCAGGTTTAATCGACTATTTCTGTGTGGTGCCACATTACTACGTGATCCAAACCAGAAAAATACCCAGGATCTGTTCAACAAGTATGTGAAGAACGCGGAAATATGACCCTGATGAGGGCAAATCCCAGGCCTAACCTAGACCTAACATGCGTTATCCTCAAAAATATTTATCGAAACCAGGTTTAATTGACTGTTTCACTGTCGTACCACATTACTACCTGATCCCAACCAGAAAAATACCCAGGATCTGTTCAACAAGTATGTGAAGAACGCGAAAATATGACCCTGAGGAGGGCAAATCCCAGACCTATACCAGACCTAACTAGCGTTATCATCTAAGATATTGATCGAAACCAGGTTTAATCGACTGTTTCAGTGTGGTACCACATTACTACGTGATCCAAACCAGTAAAAGCACAGAATCTGGCCATCAAGTATTAGAAATTTGCGAAAGTACGAGCCTGATAAGAGCAAATCCCAGACCTAACCTAGACCTAACATGAGTTATTCTCAAAAATATTGATCGAAAGCAGGTTTAATCGACAGTTTCAGTGTGGTACCACATTACTACGTGATCCAAACCAGAAAAAACCCAGGATACGTTCAACAAGTATGTGAAGAATGCGAAAGTATGTGTCTGATGAGGGAAAATCCCAGGCCTAACCTATACCTAACATGCGTTACCCTCAAAAATATTGATCGAAACCAGGTTTAATGGAATGTTTCAGTATGGTACCACATTACTACGGGATCCAAACCAGAAAAAGCACCGAATCAGGCCATCAAGTATGAGAAATTTGCGAAAGCACGAGCCTGATGAGAGCAGATCCCAGACCTAACCTAGACCTAACATGAGCTATTCTCAAAAATATTGATCGAAAGCAGGTTTAATCGACAGTTTCAGTGTGGAACCACATTACAACGTCATCCAAACCAGAAAAAACCCAGGATCCGTTCAACAAGTATGTGAAGAATGCGAAAGTATGTGTCTGTTGAGGGCAAATCCCAGGCCTAACCTAGACAGAACATGCGTTATCCTCTAAAAAATTGATCGAAACCAGGTTTAATGGACTGTTTCAGTGTGCTACCACATTACTACGTGATCCAAACCAGAAAAAACCCAGGATCCGTTCAACAAGTATGTGAAGAATGCGAAAGTATGTGTCGGATGAGGGAAAATCCCAGGCCTAACCTAGACCTAACATGCGTTACCCTCAAAAATATTGTTAGAAACCAGGTTTAATCAACTGTTTCAGTGTGGTACCACGTTACTACGTGATCCAAACCAGAAAAAGCCCACAATCTGGCCATCAACTATGAGAAATATGCGAAAGTACGAGCCTGATGAGAGCAAATCCCAGACCTAACCAAGACCTAACATACGTTATTCTCTAAAATACTGATCGAAACCAGGTTTAATGGACTGTTCCAGTGTGGTACCACATTACTACATGATCGAAACCAGAAAAAACCCAGGATCTGTTCAACAAGTATGTGAAAAACATGAAACTATGAGCGTGATGAGGGCAAATCCCAGACCTATCCTAGACCTAACATGAGTTATCCTCTAAAATATTGATCGAAACCAGGTTTAATCGACTATTTCTGTGTGGTGCCACATTACTACGTGATCCAAACCAGAAAAATACCCAGGATCTGTTCAACAAGTATGTGAAGAACGCGGAAATATGACCCTGATGAGGGCAAATCCCAGGCGTAACCTAGACCTAACATGCGTTATTCTCTAAAATACTGATCGAAACTGGGTTTCATTTACTGTTTCAGTGTGGTACCACATTACTACGTGATCCAATCCAGAAAAAGCCCTGGATCTAGCCATCAAGTATGAGAAATATGCGAAAGTACGAGCCTGATGAGAGCAAATCCCAGACCTAACCAAGACCTAACATGCGTTATTCTCTCAAATACTGATCGAAACCAGGTTTAATGGACTGCTCCAGTGTGGTACCACATTACTACGTGATCCAAACCAGAAAAAACCCAGGATCCGTTCAACAAGTATGTGAAGAATGCGAAAGTATGTGTCGGATGAGGGAAAATCCCAGGCCTAACCTAGACCTAACATGCGTTACCCTCAAAAATATTGTTAGAAACCAGGTTTAATCGACTGTTTCAGTGTGGTACCACGTTACTACGTGATCCAAACCAGAAAAAGCCCACAATCTGGCCATCAACTATGAGAAATATGCGAAAGTACGAGCCTGATGAGAGCAAATCCCAGACGTAACCAAGACCTAACATACGTTATTCTCTAAAATACTGATCGAAACCAGGTTTAATGGACTGTTCCAGTGTGGTACCACATTACTACATGATCGAAACCAGAAAAAACCCAGGATCTGTTCAACAAGTATGTGAAAAACGCGAAACTATGAGCGTGATGAGGGCAAATCCCAGACCTATCCTAGACCTAACATGAGTTATCCTCTAAAATATTGATCGAAACCAGGTTTAATCGACTATTTCTGTGTGGTGCCACATTACTACGTTATCCAAACCAGAAAAATACCCAGGATCTGTTCAACAAGTATGTGAAGAACGCGGAAATATGACCCTGATGAGGGCAAATCCCAGGCCTAACCTAGACCTAACATGCGTTGTCCTCAAAAATATTTATCGAAACCAGGTTTAATCGACTGTTTCACTGTGGTACCACATTACTACCTGATCCCAACCAGAAAAATACCCAGGATCTGTTCAACAAGTATGTGAAGAACGCGAAAATATGACCCTGAGGAGGGCAAATCCCAGACCTATACCAGACCTAACTAGCGTTATCATCTAAGATATTGATCGAAACCAGGTTTAATCGACTGTTTCAGTGTGGTACCACATTACTACGTGATCCAAACCAGTAAAAGCACAGAATCTGGCCATCAAGTATGAGAAATTTGCGAAAGAACGAGCCTGATAAGAGCAAATCCCAGACCTAACCTAGACCTAACATGAGTTATTCTCAAAAATATTGATCGAAAGCAGGTTTAATCGACAGTTTCAGTGTGGTACCAAATTACTACGTGATCCAAACCAGAAAAAACCCAGGATACGTTCAACTAGTATGTGAAGAATGCGAAAGTATGTGTCTGATGAGGGAAAATCCCAGGCCTAACCTAGACCTAACATGCGTTACCCTCAAAAATATTGATAGAAACCAGGTTTAATCGACTATTTCAGTGTGGTACCACATTACTACGTGATCCAAACCAGTAAAAGCCCAGAATCTGGCCATCAACTATGAGAAATATGCGAAAGTACGAGCCTGATGAGAGCAAATCCCAGACCTAACCAAGACTTAACATGCGTTATTCTCTAAAATGTTGATCGAAACCTGGTTTAATGGACTGTTTCAGTGTGATACCACATTACTACGTGATCCAAACCAGAAAGATCCAGGATCCGTTCAACAAGTATGTGAAGAATGCGAAAGTATGAGCCTGATGAAGGAAAATCCAAGACCTAACCTAGACCTAACATGAGTTATTCTCTAAAATATTGATCGAAACCAGGTTTAATGGACTGTTTCAGTGTGCTACCACATTACTACGTGATCCAAACCAGAAAAAATCCAGGATCCGTTCAACAAGTATGTGAAGAATGCGAAAGTATGTGTCGGATGAGGGAAAATCCCAGTCCTAACCGAGACCTAACGTGCGTTACCCTCAAGAATATTTATCAAGACCAGGTTTAATCGACTGTTTCAGTGTGGTACCACATTACTACGTGATCCAAACCAGAAAAAATCCCAGGATCTGCACAACAGGTATGTGAAGAATGCGAAAGTATGAGCCTGACGAGGGCAAATCCCAGACCTATCCCAGACATAAATAGCGCTATCATCTAAGATATTGATCGAAACCAGGTTTAATCGACTGTTTCAGTGTGGTACCACATTACTGCCTGATCCAAACCAGAAAAATACCCAGGATCTGTTCAACAAGTATGTGAAGAACGCGGAAATATGACCCTGATGAGGGCAAATCCCGGGCCTAACCTGGACCTAACATGCGTTATCCTCAAAAATATTGATCGAAACCAGGTTTAATCGACTGCTTCAGTGTGGTACCACATTACTACCTGATCCAAACCAGAAAAATACCCTGGATCTGTTCAACAAGTATGTGAAGGACGCGAAAATATGACCCTGATGAGGGCAAATCCCAGACCTATCCCAGACATAAATAGCGCTATCATCTAAGATATTGATCGAAACCAGGTTTAATCGACTGTTTCAGTGTGGTACCACATTACTGCCTGATCCAAACCAGAAAAATACCCAGGATCTGTTCAACAAGTATGTGAAGAACGCGGAAATATGACCCTGATGAGGGCAAATCCCGGGCCTAACCTGGACCTAACATGCGTTATCCTCAAAAATATTGATCGAAACCAGGTTTAATCGACTGCTTCAGTGTGGTACCACATTACTACCTGATCCAAACCAGAAAAATACCCTGGATCTGTTCAACAAGTATGTGAAGGACGCGAAAATATGACCCTGATGAGGGCAAATCCCAGACCTATACCAGACCTAACTTGCGTTGACCTCTTTAATATTGATGGCAACCAGGTTTAATTGACTGTTTCAGTGTGGTACCACATTACTACGTGATCCAATCCAGAAAAAGCCCTGGGTCTAGCCATCAAGTATGAGAAATATGCGAAAGTATGAGCCTGATGTGGGCAAATCCTAGACCTAACCCAGACCTAACATGCGTTATCCTCTAAAAAATTGATCGAAACCAGGTTTAATGGACTGTTTCAGTGTGGTACCACATTACTACGGGATCCAAACCAGAAAAAGCACAGAATCAGGCCATCAAGTATGAGAAATATGCGAAAGTATGAGCCTGATGAGGGCAAATCCTAGACCTAACCCAGACCTAACATGCGTTATCCTCTAAAATATTTATCAAGACCAGGTTTAATTGAATGTTTCAGTGTGGTACCACAATACTATGTGTCCAAACCAGAAAAAACCCAGGATCCGTTCAACAAGTATGTGAAGAATGCGAAAGTATGAGTCGGATGAGGGAAAATCCCAGGCCTAACCTAGACCTAACATGCGTTACCCGCAAAAATATTGTTAGAAACCAGGTTTAATCGACTGTTTCAGTGTGGTACCACGTTACTACGTGATCCAAACCAGAAAAAGCCCACAATCTGGCCATCAACTATGAGAAATATGCGAAAGTACGAGCCTGATGAGAGCAAATCCCAGACCTAACCAAGACCTAACATGCGTTATTCTCTAAAATACTGATCGAAACCAGGTTTAATGGACTGTTCCAGTGTGGTACCACATTACTACGTGATCCAAACCAGAAAAAACCCAGGATCCGTTCAACAAGTATGTGAAGAATGCGAAAGTATGTGTCGGATGAGGGAAAATCCCAGGCCTAACCTAGACCTAACATGCGTTACCCTCAAAAATATTGTTAGAAACCAGGTTTAATCGACTGTTTCAGTGTGGTACCACGTTACTACGTGATCCAAACCAGAAAAAGCCCACAATCTGGCCATCAACTATGAGAAATATGCGAAAGTACGAGCCTGATGAGAGCAAATCCCAGACCTAACCAAGACCTAACATACGTTATTCTCTAAAATACTGATCGAAACCAGGTTTAATGGACTGTTCCAGTGTGGTACCACATTACTACATGAGCGAAACCAGAAAAAACCCAGGATCTGTTCAACAAGTATGTGAAAAACATGAAACTATGAGCGTGATGAGGGCAAATCCCAGACCTATCCTAGACCTAACATGTGTTATCCTCTAAAATATTGATCGAAACCAGGTTTAATCGACTATTTCTGTGTGGTGCCACATTACTACGTGATCCAAACCAGAAAAATACCCAGGATCTGTTCAACAAGTATGTGAAGAACGCGGAAATATGACCCTGATGAGGGCAAATCCCAGGCGTAACCTAGACCTAACATGCGTTATCATATAAGATATTGATCGAAACCAGGTTTAATCGACTGTTTCAGTGTGGTACCACATTACTACGTGATCCAAACCAGAAAAAACCCAGGATACGTTCAACAAGTATGTGAAGAATGCGAAAGTATGTGTCTGATGAGGGAAAATCACAGGCCTAACATAGACCTAACATGCGTTATCCTCTAAAATATCGATCGAAACTGGGTTTCATTTACTGTTTCAGTGTGGTACCACATTACTACGTGATCCAATCCAGAAAAAGCCCTGGATCTAGCCATCAAGTATGAGAAATATGCGAAAGTACGAGCCTGATGAGAGCAAATCCCAGACCTAACCAAGACCTAACATGCGTTATTCTCTAAAATACTGATCGAAACCAGGTTTAATGGACTGTTCCAGTGTGGTACCACATTACTACGTGATCCAAACCAGAAAAAACCCAGGATCCGTTCAACAAGCATGTGAAGAATGCGAAAGTATGTGTCGGATGAGGGAAAATCCCAGGCCTAACCTAGACCTAACATGCGTTACCCTCAAAAATATTGTTAGAAACCAGGTTTAATCAACTGTTTCAGTGTGGTGCCACGTTACTACGTGATCCAAACCAGAAAAAGCCCACAATCTGGCCATCAACTATGAGAAATATGCGAAAGTACGAGCCTGATGAGAGCAAATCCCAGACCTAACCAAGACCTAACATACGTTATTCTCTAAAATACTGATCGAAACCAGGTTTAATGGACTGTTCCAGTGTGGTACCACATTACTACATGATCGAAACCAGAAAAAACCCAGGATCTGTTCAACAAGTATGTGAAAAACATGAAACTATGAGCGTGATGAGGGCAAATCCCAGACCTATCCTAGACCTAACATGAGTTATCCTCTAAAATATTGATCGAAACCAGGTTTAATCGACTATTTCTGTGTGGTGCCACATTACTACGTGATCCAAACCAGAAAAATACCCAGGATCTGTTCAACAAGTATGTGAAGAACGCGGAAATATGACCCTGATGAGGGCAAATCCCAGGCGTAACCTAGACCTAACATGCGTTATTCTCTAAAATACTGATCGAAACTGGGTTTCATTTACTGTTTCAGTGTGGTACCACATTACTACGTGATCCAATCCAGAAAAAGCCCTGGATCTAGCCATCAAGTATGAGAAATATGCGAAAGTACGAGCCTGATGAGAGCAAATCCCAGACCTAACCAAGACCTAACATGCGTTATTCTCTCAAATACTGATCGAAACCAGGTTTAATGGACTGCTCCAGTGTGGTACCACATTACTACGTGATCCAAACCAGAAAAAACCCAGGATCCGTTCAACAAGTATGTGAAGAATGCGAATGTATGTGTCGGATGAGGGAAAATCCCAGGCCTAACCTAGACCTAACATGCGTTACCTCCAAAAATATTGTTAGAAACCAGGTTTAATCGACTGTTTCAGTGTGGTACCACGTTACTACGTGATCCAAACCAGAAAAAGCCCACAATCTGGCCATCAACTATGAGAAATATGCGAAAGTACGAGCCTGATGAGAGCAAATCCCAGACGTAACCAAGACCTAACATACGTTATTCTCTAAAATACTGATCGAAACCAGGTTTAATGGACTGTTCCAGTGTGGTACCACATTACTACATGATCGAAACCAGAAAAAACCCAGGATCAGTTCAACAAGTATGTGAAAAACGCGAAACTATGAGCGTGATGAGGGCAAATCCCAGAACTATCCTAGACCTAACATGAGTTATCCTCTAAAATATTGATCGAAGCCAGGTTTAATCGACTATTTCTGTGTGGTGCCACATTACTACGTGATCCAAACCAGAAAAATACCCAGGATCTGTTCAACAAGTATGTGAAGAACGCGGAAATATGACCCTGATGAGGGCAAATCCCAGGCCTAACCTAGACCTAACATGCGTTGTCCTCAAAAATATTTATCGAAACCAGGTTTAATCGACTGTTTCACTGTGGTACCACATTACTACCTGATCCCAACCAGAAAAATACCCAGGATCTGTTCAACAAGTATGTGAAGAACGCGAAAATATGACCCTGAGGAGGGCAAATCCCAGACCTATACCAGACCTAACTAGCGTTATCATCTAAGATATTGATCGAAACCAGGTTTAATCGACTGTTTCAGTGTGGTACCACATTACTACGTGATCCAAACCAGTAAAAGCACAGAATCTGGCCATCAAGTATGAGAAATTTGCGAAAGTACGAGCCTGATAAGAGCAAATCCCAGACCTAACCTAGACCTAACATGAGTTATTCTCAAAAATATTGATCGAAAGCAGGTTTAATCGACAGTTTCAGTGTGGTACCAAATTACTACGTGATCCAAACCAGAAAAAACCCAGGATACGTTCAACTAGTATGTGAAGAATGCGAAAGTATGTGTCTGATGAGGGAAAATCCCAGGCCTAACCTAGACCTAACATGCGTTACCCTCAAAAATATTGATAGAAACCAGGTTTAATCGACTATTTCAGTGTGGTACCACATTACTACGTGATCCAAACCAGTAAAAGCCCAGAATCTGGCCATCAACTATGAGAAATATGCGAAAGTACGAGCCTGATGAGAGCAAATCCCAGACCTAACCAAGACCTAACATGAGTTATTCTCTAAAATGTTGATCGAAACCTGGTTTAATGGACTGTTTCAGTGTGATACCGCATTACTACGTGATCCAAACCAGAAAAAATCCCAGGATCTGCACAACAGGTATGTGAAGAATGCGAAAGTATGAGCCTGACGAGGGCAAATCCCAGACCTATCCCAGACATAAATGGCGCTATCATCTAAGATATTGATCGAAACCAGGTTTAATCGACTGTTTCAGTGTGGTACCACATTACTGCCTGATCCAAACCAGAAAAATACCCAGGATCTGTTCAACAAGTATGTGAAGAACGCGGAAATATGACCCTGATGAGGGCAAATCCCGGGCCTAACCTGGACCTAACATGCGTTATCCTCAAAAATATTGATCGAAACCAGGTTTAATCGACTGCTTCAGTGTGGTACCACAGTACTACCTGATCCAAACCAGAAAAATACCCTGGATCTGTTCAACAAGTATGTGAAGGACGCGAAAATATGACCCTGATGAGGGCAAATCCCAGACCTATCCCAGACATAAATAGCGCTATCATCTAAGATATTGATCGAAACCAGGTTTAATCGACTGTTTCAGTGTGGTACCACATTACTGCCTGATCCAAACCAGAAAAATACCCAGGATCTGTTCAACAAGTATGTGAAGAACGCGGAAATATGACCCTGATGAGGGCAAATCCCGGGCCTAACCTGGACCTAACATGCGTTATCCTCAAAAATATTGATCGAAACCAGGTTTAATCGACTGCTTCAGTGTGGTACCACATTACTACCTGATCCAAACCAGAAAAATACCCTGGATCTGTTCAACAAGTATGTGAAGGACGCGAAAATATGACCCTGATGAGGGCAAATCCCAGACCTATACCAGACCTAACTTGCGTTGACCTCTTTAATATTGATGGAAACCAGGTTTAATTGACTGTTTCAGTGTGGTACCACATTACTACGTGATCCAATCCAGAAAAAGCCCTGGGTCTAGCCATCAAGTATGAGAAATATGCGAAAGTATGAGCCTGATGTGGGCAAATCCTAGACCTAACCCAGACCTAACATGCGTTATCCTCTAAAATATTGATCGAAACCAGGCTTAATGGACTGTTTCAGTGTGGTACCACATCACTACGTGATCCAAACCAGAAAAATACTCAGGATACGTTCAACAAGTATGTGAAGAATGCGAAAGTATGAGCCTGACGAGGGCATCTCCCAGATCTATCCCAGACATAACTAGCGTTATCCTCTAAAATATTAATCGAGACCAGGTTTAATGGACTGTTTCAGTGTGGTACCACATTACTACGGGATCCAAACCAGAAAAAGCACAGAATCAGGCCATCAAGTATGAGAAATATGCGAAAGTATGAGCCTGATGAGGGCAAATCCTAGACCTAACCCAGACCTAACATGCGTTATCCTCTAAAATATTTATCAAGACCAGGTTTAATTGAATGTTTCAGTGTGGTACCACAATACTATGTGTCCAAACCAGAAAAAACCCAGGATCCGTTCAACAAGTATGTGAAGAATGCGAAAGTATGTGTCGGATGAGGGAAAATCCCAGGCCTAACCTAGACCTAACATGCGTTACCCGCAAAAATATTGTTAGAAACCAGGTTTAATCGACTGTTTCAGTGTGGTACCACGTTACTACGTGATCCAAACCAGAAAAAGCCCACAATCTGGCCATCAACTATGAGAAATATGCGAAAGTACGAGCCTGATGAGAGCAAATCCCAGACCTAACCAAGACCTAACATGCGTTATTCTCTAAAATACTGATCGAAACCAGGTTTAATGGACTGTTCCAGTGTGGTACCACATTACTACGTGATCCAAACCAGAAAAAACCCAGGATCCGTTCAACAAGTATGTGAAGAATGCGAAAGTATGTGTCGGATGAGGGAAAATCGCAGGCCTAACCTAGACCTAACATGCGTTACCCTCAAAAATATTGTTAGAAACCAGGTTTAATCGACTGTTTCAGTGTGGTACCACGTTACTACGTGATCCAAACCAGAAAAAGCCCACAATCTGGCCATCAACTATGAGAAATATGCGAAAGTACGAGCCTGATGAGAGCAAATCCCAGACCTAACCAAGACCTAACATACGTTATTCTCTAAAATACTGATCGAAACCAGGTTTAATGGACTGTTCCAGTGTGGTACCACATTACTACATGAGCGAAACCAGAAAAAACCCAGGATCTGTTCAACAAGTATGTGAAAAACATGAAACTATGAGCGTGATGAGGGCAAATCCCAGACCTATCCTAGACCTAACATGAGTTATCCTCTAAAATATTGATCGAAACCAGGTTTAATCGACTATTTCTGTGTGGTGCCCCATTACTACGTGATCCAAACCAGAAAAATACCCAGGATCTGTTCAACAAGTATGTGAAGAACGCGGAAATATGACCCTGATGAGGGCAAATCCCAGGCGTAACCTAGACCTAACATGCGTTATCATATAAGATATTGATCGAAACCAGGTTTAATCGACTGTTTCAGTGTGGTACCACATTACTACGTGATCCATACCAGAAAAAACCCAGGATACGTTCAACAAGTATGTGAAGAATGCGAAAGTATGTGTCTGATGAGGGACAATCACAGGCCTAACATAGACCTAACATGCGTTATCCTCTAAAATATCGATCGAAACTGGGTTTCATTTACTGTTTCAGTGTGGTACCACATTACTACGTGATCCAATCCAGAAAAAGCCCTGGATCTAGCCATCAAGTATGAGAAATATGCGAAAGTACGAGCCTGATGAGAGCAAATCCCAGACCTAACCAAGACCTAACATGCGTTATTCTCTAAAATACTGATCGAAACCAGGTTTAATGGACTGTTCCAGTGTGGTACCACATTACTACGTGATCCAAACCAGAAAAAACCCAGGATCCGTTCAACAAGTATGTGAAGAATGCGAAAGTATGTGTCGGATGAGGGAAAATCCCAGGCCTAACCTAGACCTAACATGCGTTACCCTCAAAAATATTGTTAGAAACCAGGTTTAATCGACTGTTTCAGTGTGGTACCACGTTACTACGTGATCCAAACCAGAAAAAGCCCACAATCTGGCCATCAACTATGAGAAATATGCGAAAGTACGAGCCTGATGAGAGCAAATCCCAGACGTAACCAAGACCTAACATACGTTATTCTCTAAAATACTGATCGAAACCAGGTTTAATGGACTGTTCCAGTGTGGTACCACATTACTACATGATCGAAACCAGAAAAAACCCAGGATCTGTTCAACAAGTATGTGAAAAACGCGAAACTATGAGCGTGATGAGGGCAAATCCCAGACCTATCCTAGACCTAACATGAGTTATCCTCTAAAATATTGATCGAAACCAGGTTTAATCGACTATTTCTGTGTGGTGCCACATTACTACGTGATCCAAACCAGAAAAATACCCAGGATCTGTTCAACAAGTATGTGAAGAACGCGGAAATATGACCCTGATGAGGGCAAATCCCAGGCCTAACCTAGACCTAACATGCGTTGTCCTCAAAAATATTTATCGAAACCAGGTTTAATCGACTGTTTCACTGTGGTACCACATTACTACCTGATCCCAACCAGAAAAATACCCAGGATCTGTTCAACAAGTATGTGAAGAACGCGAAAATATGACCCTGAGGAGGGCAAATCCCAGACCTATACCAGACCTAACTAGCGTTATCATCTAAGATATTGATCGAAACCAGGTTTAATCGACTGTTTCAGTGTGGTACCACATTACTACGTGATCCAAACCAGTAAAAGCACAGAATCTGGCCATCAAGTATGAGAAATTTGCGAAAGTACGAGCCTGATAAGAGCAAATCCCAGACCTAACCTAGACCTAACATGAGTTATTCTCAAAAATATTGATCGAAAGCAGGTTTAATCGACAGTTTCAATGTGGTACCAAATTACTACGTGATCCAAACCAGAAAAAACCCAGGATACGTTCAACTAGTATGTGAAGAATGCGAAAGTATGTGTCTGATGAGGGAAAATCCCAGGCCTAACCTAGACCTAACATGCGTTACCCTCAAAAATATTGATAGAAACCAGGTTTAATCGACTATTTCAGTGTGGTACCACATTACTACGTGATCCAAACCAGTAAAAGCCCAGAATCTGGCCATCAACTATGAGAAATAAGCGAAAGTACGAGCCTGATGAGAGCAAATCCCAGACCTAACCAAGACTTAACATGCGTTATTCTCTAAAATGTTGATCGAAACCTGGTTTAATGGACTGTTTCAGTGTGATACCGCATTACTACGTGATCCAAACCAGAAAGATCCAGGATCCGTTCAACAAGTATGTGAAGAATGCGAAAGTATGAGCCTGATGAAGGAAAATCCAAGACCTAACCTAGACCTAACATGAGTTATTCTCTAAAATATTGATCGAAACCAGGTTTAATGGACTGTTTCAGTGTGCTACCACATTACTACGTGATCCAAACCAGAAAAAATCCAGGATCCGTTCAACAAGTATGTGAAGAATGCGAAAGTATGTGTCGGATGAGGGAAAATCCCAGTCCTAACCGAGACCTAACGTGCGTTACCCTCAAGAATATTTATCAAGACCAGGTTTAATCGACTGTTTCAGTGTGGTACCACATTACTACGTGATCCAAACCAGAAAAAATCCCAGGATCTGCACAACAGGTATGTGAAGAATGCGAAAGTATGAGCCTGACGAGGGCAAATCCCAGACCTATCCCAGACATAAATAGCGCTATCATCTAAGATATTGATCGAAACCAGGTTTAATCGACTGTTTCAGTGTGGTACCACATTACTGCCTGATCCAAACCAGAAAAATACCCAGGATCTGTTCAACAAGTATGTGAAGAACGCGGAAATATGACCCTGATGAGGGCAAATCCCGGGCCTAACCTGGACCTTACATGCGTTATCCTCAAAAATATTGATCGAAACCAGGTTTAATCGACTGCTTCAGTGTGGTACCACATTACTACCTGATCCAAACCAGAAAAATACCCTGGATCTGTTCAACAAGTATGTGAAGGACGCGAAAATATGACCCTGATGAGGGCAAATCCCAGACCTATCCCAGACATAAATAGCGCTATCATCTAAGATATTGATCGAAACCAGGTTTAATCGACTGTTTCAGTGTGGTACCACATTACTGCCTGATCCAAACCAGAAAAATACCCAGGATCTGTTCAACAAGTATGTGAAGAACGCGGAAATATGACCCTGATGAGGGCAAATCCCGGGCCTAACCTGGACCTAACATGCGTTATCCTCAAAAATATTGATCGAAACCAGGTTTAATCGACTGCTTCAGTGTGGTACCACATTACTACCTGATCCAAACCAGAAAAATACCCTGGATCTGTTCAACAAGTATGTGAAGGACGCGAAAATATGACCCTGATGAGGGCAAATCCCAGACCTATACCAGACCTAACTTGCGTTGACCTCTTTAATATTGATGGAAACCAGGTTTAATTGACTGTTTCAGTGTGGTACCACATTACTACGTGATCCAATCCAGAAAAAGCCCTGGGTCTAGCCATCAAGTATGAGAAATATGCGAAAGTATGAGCCTGATGTGGGCAAATCCTAGACCTAACCCAGACCTAACATGCGTTATCCTCTAAAATATTGATCGAAACCAGGCTTAATGGACTGTTTCAGTGTGGTACCACATCACTACGTGATCCAAACCAGAAAAATACTCAGGATACGTTCAACAAGTATGTGAAGAATGCGAAAGTATGAGCCTGACGAGGGCATCTCCCAGATCTATCCCAGACATAACTAGCGTTATCCTCTAAAATATTAATCGAGACCAGGTTTAATGGACTGTTTCAGTGTGGTACCACATTACTACGGGATCCAAACCAGAAAAAGCACAGAATCAGGCCATCAAGTATGAGAAATATGCGAAAGTATGAGCCTGATGAGGGCAAATCCTAGACCTAACCCAGACCTAACATGCGTTATCCTCTAAAATATTTATCAAGACCAGGTTTAATTGAATGTTTCAGTGTGGTACCACAATACTATGTGTCCAAACCAGAAAAAACCCAGGATCCGTTCAACAAGTATGTGAAGAATGCGAAAGTATGTGTCGGATGAGGGAAAATCCCAGGCCTAACCTAGACCTAACATGCGTTACCCGCAAAAATATTGTTAGAAACCAGGTTTAATCGACTGTTTCAGTGTGGTACCACGTTACTACGTGATCCAAACCAGAAAAAGCCCACAATCTGGCCATCAACTATGAGAAATATGCGAAAGTACGAGCCTGATGAGAGCAAATCCCAGACCTAACCAAGACCTAACATACGTTATTCTCTAAAATACTGATCGAAACCAGGTTTAATGAACTGTTCCAGTGTGGTACCACATTACTACATGAGCGAAACCAGAAAAAACCCAGGATCTGTTCAACAAGTATGTGAAAAACATGAAACTATGAGCGTGATGAGGGCAAATCCCAGACCTATCCTAGACCTAACATGAGTTATCCTCTAAAATATTGATCGAAACCAGGTTTAATCGACTATTTCTGTGTGGTGCCCCATTACTACGTGATCCAAACCAGAAAAATACCCAGGATCTGTTCAACAAGTATGTGAAGAACGCGGAAATATGACCCTGATGAGGGCAAATCCCAGGCGTAACCTAGACCTAACATGCGTTATCATATAAGATATTGATCGAAACCAGGTTTAATCGACTGTTTCAGTGTGGTACCACATTACTACGTGATCCAAACCAGAAAAAACCCAGGATACGTTCAACAAGTATGTGAAGAATGCGAAAGTATGTGTCTGATGAGGGACAATCACAGGCCTAACATAGACCTAACATGCGTTATCCTCTAAAATATCGATCGAAACTGGGTTTCATTTACTGTTTCAGTGTGGTACCACATTACTACGTGATCCAATCCAGAAAAAGCCCTGGATCTAGCCATCAAGTATGAGAGATATGCGAAAGTACGAGCCTGATGAGAGCAAATCCCAGACCTAACCAAGACCTAACATGCGTTATTCTCTAAAATACTGATCGAAACCAGGTTTAATGGACTGTTCCAGTGTGGTACCACATTACTACGTGATCCAAACCAGAAAAAACCCAGGATCCGTTCAACAAGTATGTGAAGAATGCGAAAGTATGTGTCGGATGAGGGAAAATCCCAGGCCTAACCTAGACCTAACATGCGTTACCCTCAAAAATATTGTTAGAAACCAGGTTTAATCGACTGTTTCAGTGTGGTACCACGTTACTACGTGATCCAAACCAGAAAACGCCCACAATCTGGCCATCAACTATGAGAAATATGCGAAAGTACGAGCCTGATGAGAGCAAATCCCAGACCTAACCAAGACCTAACATACGTTATTCTCTAAAATACTGATCGAAACCAGGTTTAATGAACTGTTCCAGTGTGGTACCACATTACTACATGATCGAAACCAGAAAAAAGCCAGGATCTGTTCAACAAGTATGTGAAAAACATAAAACTATGAGCGTGATGAGGGCAAATCCCAGACCTATCCTAGACCTAACATGAGTTATCCTCTAAAATATTGATCGAAACCAGGTTTAATCGACTATTTCTGTGTGGTGCCACATTACTACGTGATCCAAACCAGAAAAATACCCAGGATCTGCTCAACAAGTATGTGAAGAACGCGGAAATATGACCCTGATGAGGGCAAACCCCAGGCCTAACCTAGACCTAACATGCGTTATCATCTAAGATATTGATCGAAGCCAGGTTTAATCGACTGTTTCAGTGTGGTACCACATTACTACGTGATCCAAACCAGAAAAAACCCGGGATACGTTCAACAAGTATGTGAGGAATGCGAAAGTATGTGTCTGATGAGGGAAAATCACAGGCCAAACTTAGACCTAACATGCGTTATCCTCTAAAATATCGATCGAAACTGGGTTTCATTTACTGTTTCAGTGTGGTTCCACATTACTACGTGATCCAATCCAGAAAAAGCCCTGGAACTAGCCATCAAGTATGAGAAATATGCGAAAGTACGAGCCTGATGAGAGCAAATCCCAGACCTAACCAAGACCTAACATGCGTTATTCTCTAAAATACTGATCGAAACCAGGTTTAATGGACTGTACCAGTGTGGTACCACATTACTACGTGATCCAAACCAGAAAAAACCCAGGATACGTTCAACAAGTATGCGAAGAATGCGAAAGTATGTGTCTGGTGAGGGAAAATCCCAGGCCTAACTTAGACCTACCATGCGTTATCCTCTAAAACATAAATCGAAACCAGGTTTAATGGACTGTTTCAGTGTGGTACCACATTTCTACGTGATCCAAATCAGAAAAAACCCAGGATCTGTTCAAGAAGTATGTGGAAAATGCGAAAGTATGTGTCTGATGAGGGCAAATCCCAGGCCTAACCCAGACCTAACATGCGTTATCCTCTAAAATATCGATCGAAACTGGGTTTCATTTACTGTTTCAGTGTGGTACCACATTACTACGTGATCCAATCCAGAAAAAGCCCTGGATCTAGCCATCAAGTATGAGAAATATGCGAAAGTATGAGCCTGATGAGGGCAAATCCTAGACCTAACACAGACCTAACATGCGTTATCCTCTAAAATATTTATCAAGACCAGGTTTAATTGAATGTTTCAGTGTGGTACAACATTACTACGTGATCCAAACCTGAAAACACCCAGGATCTGTTCAACAGGTATGTGGAGAATGCGAAAGTATGTGTCTGATGAGGGCAAATCCCAGGCCTAACCTAGACATAACATGCGTTATCCTCTAAAATGTTGATCGAAACCAGGTTAAATGGACTGTTTCAGTGTGGTACCACATTACTACAGGATCCAAACTAGAAAAAGTCCAGAATCTGGCCATCAAGTATGAGAAATATGCGAAAGTACGAGCCTGATGAGGGCAAATCCTAGACCTAACCCAGACCTAACATGCGTTATCCTCTAAAATATTTATCAAGACCAGGTTTAATTGAATGTTTCAGTGTGGTACCACATTACTATGTGTCCAAACCTGAAAAAACCCAGGATCTGTTCAACAAGTATGTGGAGAATGCGAAAGTATGTGTCTGATGAGGGCAAATCCCAGGCCTAACCTAGACATAACATGCGTTATCCTCTAAAATATTGATCGAAGCCAGGTTTAATGGACTGTTTCAGTGTGCTACCACATTACTACGTGATCCAAACCAGAAAAAACCCAGGATCCGTTCAAGAAGTATGTGAAGAATGCGAAAGTATGTGTCGGATGAGGGAAAATCCCAGGCCTAACCTAGACCTAACATGCGTTACCCTCAAGAATATTGTTAGAAACCAGGTTTAATCGACTGTTTCAGTGTGGTACCACATTACTACGTGATCCAAACCAGAAAAAGCCCAGAATCTGGCCATCAACTATGAGAAATATGCGAAAGTACGAGCCTGATGAGAGCAAATCCCAGACCTAACCAAGACCTAACATGCGTTATTCTCTAAAATACTGATCAAAACCAGGTTTAATAGACTGTTCCAGTGTGGTACCACATTACTACATGATCGAAACCAGAAAAAACCCAGGATCTGTTCAACAAGTATGAGATATATGCGAAAGTACGAGCCTGATGAGGGCAAATCCTAGACCTAACCCAGACCAAACATGCGTTATCCTCTAAAATATTTATCAAGGCCAGGTTTAATTGAATGTTTCAGTGTGGCACCACATTACTATGTGTCCAAACCTGAAAAAACCCAGGATCTGTTCAACAAGTATGTGGAGAAGCGAAAGTATGTGTCTGATGAGGGCAAATCCCAGGCCTAACCTAGACATAACATGCGTTATCCGCTAAAATATTGATCGAAGCCAGGTTTAATGGACTGTTTCAGTGTGCTACCACATTACTACGTGATCCAAACCAGAAAAAACCCAGGATCCGTTCAAGAAGTATGTGAAGAATGCGAAAGTATGTGTCGGATGAGGGAAAATCCCAGGCCTAACCTAGACCTAACATGCGTTATTCTCTAAAATATTGATCGAAACCAGGTTTAATGGACTGTTTCAGTGTGGTACCATATTACTACATGATCCAAACCAGAAAAAGCCCAGAATCTGGCCATCAACTATGAGAAATATGCGAAAGTACGAGCCTGATGAGAGCAAATCCCAGACCTAACCAAGACCTAACATGCGTTATTCTCTAAAATACTGATCGAAACCAGGTTTAATGGACTGTTCCAGTGTGGTACCACATTACTACATGATCGAAACCAGAAAAAACCCAGGATCTGTTCAACAAGTATGTGAAAAACGCGAAACTATGAGCGTGATGAGGGCAAATCCCAGACCTATCCTAGACCTAACATGAGTTATCCTCTAAAATATTGATCGAAACCAGGTTTAATCGACTATTTCTGTGTGGTGCCACATTACTACGTGATCCAAACCAGAAAAATACCCAGGATCTGTTCAACATGTATGTGAAGAACGCGGAAATATGACCCTGATGAGGGCAAATCCCAGGCCTAACTTAGACCTAACATGCGTTATCCTCAAAAATATTTATCGAAACCAGGATTAATCGACTGTTTCTGTGTGGTACCACATTACTACCTGATCCAAACCAGAAAAATACCCAGGATCTGTTCAACAAGTATGTGAAGAACGCGAAAATATGACCCTGAGGAGGGCAAATCGCAGACCTATACCAGACCTAACTAGCGTTATCATCTAAGATATTGATCGAAACCAGGTTTAATCGACTGTTTCAGTGTGGTACCACATTACTACGTGATCCAAACCAGGAAAAGCACAGAATCTGGCCATCAAGTATGAGAAATTTGCGAAAGTACGAGCCTGATAAGAGCAAATCCCAGACCTAACCTAGACCTAGCATGAGTTATTCTCAAAAATATTGATCGAAAGCTGGTTTATTCGACAGTTTCAGTGAGGTACCACATTACTACGTGATCCAAACCAGAAAAAACCCAGGATACGTTCAAAAAGTATGTGAAGAATGCGAAAGTATGTGTCTGATGAGGGAAAATCCCAGGCCTAACCTAGACCTAACATGCGTTATCCTCTAAAATATTGATCGAAACCAGGTTTAATGGACTGTTTCAGTGTGGTACCACATCACTACGTGATCAAAACCAGAAAAAACCCAGGATCTGTGCAACAAGTATGTGAAAAACGCGAAACGATGAGCGTGATGAGGGCAAATCCCAGACCTATCCTAGACCTAACATGCGTTACCCTCAAAAATATTGATAGAAACCAGGTTTGAATCGACTATTTCAGTGTGGTACCACATTACTACGTGATCCAAACCAGAAAAAACCCAGAATCTGGCCATCAACTATGAGAAATATGCGAAAGTACGAGCCTGATGAGAGCAAATCCCAGACCCAACCAAGACCTAACATGCGTTATTCTCTAAAATATCGATCGAAACCAGGTTTAATGGACTGTTTCAGTGTGGTACCATATTACTACATGATCGAAACCAGAAAAAACCCAGGATCTGTGCAACAAGTATGTGAAAAATGCGAAAGTATGTGTCTGATGAGGGAAAATCCCAGGCCTAACCTAGACCTAACATGCGTTTCCCTCAAAAATATTTATCAGTACCAGGTTTAATTGAATGTTTCAGTGTGGTACCACATTTCTACGTGATCCAGACCGGAAAAAAACCCAGGATCTGTTCAACAAGTATGTGCAGTATGCGAAAGTATGAGTCTGATGAGGGCAAATCCCAGGCCTAACCCAGACCTAACTTGCGTTGTCCTCTAAAATATTCATGGAAACCAGGTTTAATTGACTGTTTTAGTGTGGTACCACTTTACTACGTGATCCATAGCAGAAAAAACCCTCGATTAGGTCAACATGTATGTTAAAGCTGCGAAAGTATGACCCTGATGAGGGCAAATCCCAGGCCTAACCTAGACCTAACATGCGTTATCCTCTAAAATATTTTTCAAGACCAGGTTTAATTGAATGTTTCAGTGTGGTAGCACACTACTGCGTGATCCAAACCAGAAAAAAACCCAGGATCTGTTCAACAAGTATGTGAAAAATGCGAAAGTATGATCCTGACGAGGGCAAATCCCAGACCTATCCCAGACCTAACTTGAGTTGTCCTCTAAAATAGTGATGGAAACCAGGTTTAATTGACTGTTTCAGTGTGGTACTACATTACTACGTGATGCAATCCAGAAATAGCCCAGGATCTAGCCATGAATTATGAGAAATATGCGAAAGTATGAGCCTGATGAGGGCAAATCCTAGACCTCACCCAGACCTAACATGCGTTATCCTCAAAAATATTGATCGAAACCAGGTTTAATGGACTGTTTCAGTGTGGTACCACATTACTACGTGATCCAAACCAGAAAAATACCCAGGATCTGTTCAACAAGTATGTGAAGAACGCGGAAATATGTGTCTGATGAGGGAAAATCCCAGGCCTAACTTAGACCTAACATGCGTTATCCTCTAAAATATTGATCGAAACCAGGTTTAATGGACTGTTTCAGTGTGGTACCACATTTTAACGTGATCCAAACCAGAAAAAACCCAGGATCTGTTCAAGAAGTATGTGGAAAATGCGAAAGTATGTGTCTGATGAGGGCAAATCCCAGGCCTAACCCAGACCTAACATGCGTTATCCTCTAAAATATCGATCGAAACTGGGTTTCATTTACTGTTTCAGTGTGGTACCACATTACTACGTGATCCAATCCAGAAAAAGCCCTGGATCTAGCCATCAAGTATGAGAAATATGCGAAAGTATGAGCCTGATGAGGGCAAATCCTAGACCTAACACAGACCTAACATGCGTTATCCTCTAAAATATTTATCAAGACCAGGTTTAATTGAATGTTTCAGTGTGGTACAACATTACTACGTGATCCAAACCTGAAAACACCCAGGATCTGTTCAACAGGTATGTGGAGAATGCGAAAGTATGTGTCTGATGAGGGCAAATCCCAGGCCTAACTTAGACCTAACATGCGTTATCCTCTAAAATGTTGATCGAAACCAGGTTAAATGGACTGTTTCAGTGTGGTACCACATTACTACAGGATCCAAACTAGAAAAAGTCCAGAATCTGGCCATCAAGTATGAGAAATATGCGAAAGTACGAGCCTGATGAGGGCAAATCCTAGACCTAACCCAGACCTAACATGCGTTATCCTCTAAAATATTTATCAAGACCAGGTTTAATTGAATGTTTCAGTGTGGTACCACATTACTATGTGTCCAAACCTGAAAAAACCCAGGATCTGTTCAACAAGTATGTGAAGAACGCGGAAATATGACCCTGATGAGGGCAAATCCCAGGCCTAACCTAGACCTAACATGCGTTATCCTCAGAAATATTTATCGAAACCAGGATTAATCGACTGTTTCTGTGTGGTACCACAATACTACCTGATCCAAACCAGAAAAATACCCAGGATCTGTTCAACATGTATGTGAAGAACGCGAAAATGTGACCCTGAGGAGGGCAAATCCCAGACCTATACCAGACCTAACTAGCGTTATCATATAAGATATTGATCGAAACCAGGTTTAATCGACTGTTTCAGTGTGGTACCACATTACTACGTGATCCAAACCAGAAAAAGCCCAGAATCTGGCCATCAACTATGAGAAATATGGGAAAGTACGAGCCTGATGAGAGCAAATCCCAGACCTAACCAAGACCTAACATGCGTTATTCTCTAAAATACTGATCGAAACCAGGTTTAATGGACTGTTTCAGTGTGGTACCATATTACTACATGATCGAAACCAGAAAAAACCCAGGATCTGTGCAACAAGTATGTGAAAAACGCGAAACTATTAGCGTGTTGATGGCAAATCCCAGACCTATCCTAGACCTAACATGAGTTATACTCTAAAATATTGATCGAAACCAGGTTTAATCGACTATTTCTGTGTGGTGCCACATTACTACGTGATCGAAACCAGAAAAAACCCAGGATACGTTCAACAAGTATGTGAAGAATGCGAAAGTATGAGTCTGATGATGGAAAATCCCAGGCCTAACTTAGACCTAACATGCGTTATCCTCTAAAATATTGATCGAAACCAGGTTTATGGACTGTTTCAGTGTGGTACCACATCACTACGTGATGCAAACCAGAAAAATACCCAGGATCCGTGCAACAAGTATGTGAAGAATGCGAAAGTATGTGTCTGATGAGGGAAAATCCCAGGCCTAACCTAGACCTAACATGCGTTTCCCTCAAAAATATTTATCAGTACCAGGTTTAATTGAATGTTTCAGTGTGGTACCACATTACTATGTGTCCAAACCTGAAAAAACCCAGGATACGTTCAACAAGTATGTGAAGAATGCGAAAGTATGAGTCTGATGAGGGCAAATCCCAGGCCTAACCCAGACCTAACTTGCGTTGTCCTCTAAAATATTCATGGAAACCAGGTTTAATTGACTGTTTTAGTGTGGTACCACTTTACTACGTGATCCATAGCAGAAAAAACCCTCGATTAGGTCAACATGTATGTTAAAGCTGCGAAAGTATGACCCTGATGAGGGCAAATCCCAGGCCTAACCTAGACCTAACATGCGTTATCCTCTAAAATATTTTTCAAGACCAGGTTTAATTGAATGTTTCAGTGTGGTAGCACACTACTGCGTGATCCAAACCAGAAAAAACCCAGGATCTGTTCAACAAGTATGTGAAAAATGCGAAAGTATGATCCTGACGAGGGCAAATCCCAGACCTATCCCAGACCTAACTTGAGTTGTCCTCTAAAATAGTGATGGAAACCAGGTTTAATTGACTGTTTCAGTGTGGTACTACATTACTACGTGATGCAATCCAGAAATAGCCCAGGATCTAGCCATGAATTATGAGAAATATGCGAAAGTATGAGCCTGATGAGGGCAAATCCTAGACCTCACCCAGACCTAACATGCGTTATCCTCAAAAATATTGATCGAAACCAGGTTTAATGGACTGTTTCAGTGTGGTACCACATTACTACGTGATCCAAACCAGAAAAGGCCCAGAATCTGGCCATCGAGTATGAGAAATATGCGAAAGTATGACCCTGATGAGGGCAAATCCGAGGCCTAACCTAGACCTAACATGCGATGTCCTCTAAAATATTGATGGAAACCAGGTTTAATTGACTGTTTCAGTGTTGTACTACATTACTGCGTGACGCAATCCAGAAAAAGCCTAGGATCTAGCCATCAAGTATGAGAAATATGCGAAAGAATGAGCCTGATGTGAGCAAATCCCAGACCTAACCTAGACCTAACATGAATTATTCTCTAAAATATTGATCGAAACCAGGTTTAATGGACTGTTATAGTGTAGTACCACATTACTACGTGATCCAATGCAGAAATAGCTCAGGATCTAGCTATGAAGTATGAGAAATATGCGAAAGTATGAGCCTGATGTGGGCAAATCCCAGACATAACCTAGACCTAACATGTGTTATCCTCTAAAATAAAAATCGAAACCAGGTTTATTGGTATGCTTCAGTGTGGTACCACACTACTACGTGATCGAAACCAGAAAAAACCCGGGATCTGTTCAAGAAGTATGTGAAGAATGCGAAAGTATGAGACTGATGAGGGCAAATCCCCAGACCTATCCCAGACATAACTTGCGTTATCCTCTAAAATATTGATCGATACCAGGTTTAATTGACAGTTTTAGTGTGGCACCACTTTACTACGTGATCCAAAGCAGAAAAAACCCTCGATGAGGTCAACATGTATGTCAAAACTGCGAAAGTATGACCCTGATGAGGGCATATCTCAGGCCTAACCTAGACCTAACATGCGTTATCCTCAAAAATAAAGATCGAAACCAGGTTTAATCGACTGTTTCAGTGTGGTACCACATTACTACGTGATCCAAACCAGAAAAAAACGCAGGATCTGTTCAACCAGTATGTGATGTATGCGAAAGTATGAATCTGATGAGGGCTAATCCCAGGCCTAACCTAGACATAACATGCGTTATCCTCTGAAATATTGATCGAAACCTGGTTGAGTGGACTGTTTCAGTGTGGTACCACATTACTGCGTGTTCCAAACCAGGAAAAACCCAGTATCTAGCCATCAAGTATGTGAAATATGCGAAAGAATGAGCCTGATGAGAGCAAATCCCAGACCTAACCTAGACCTAACATGTGTTATCCTCAAAAATATTGATCGAAACCAGGTTTAATGGACTGTTTCAGTGTGGTACCACATTACTACGTGATCAAATCCAGGAAGAGCCCAGGATCTAGCCATGAAGTATTAGAAATATGCGAAAGTATGATCCTGACGAGAGCAAATCCTAGACCTAACCCAGACCTAACATGCGTTATCCTCAAAAATATTGACCGAAACCAGGTTTAATGGACTGTTTCAGTGTGGTACCACATTACTACGTGATCCAAACTAGAAAAAACCCAGGATCTGTTCAACAAGTATGTGAAAAACGCGAAAGTATGACCCTGATGAGGGCAAATCCCAGGCCTAACCTAGACCTAACATGCACTATCCTCTAAAATATTGATCGAAACCAGGTTTACTGGACTGTTTCAGTGTGGTTCCACTTTACTACGTGATCCAAAGCAGAAGAAACCCTCGATCAGGTCAACACGTATGTCAAAACTGCGAAAGTATGACCCTGATGAGGGCATATCTCAGGCCTAACCTAGACCTAACATGCGTTATCCTCAAAAATAAAGATCGAAACCAGGTTTAATCGACTGTTTCAGTGTGGTACCACATTACTACGTGATCCAAACCAGAAAAAAACCCAGGATCTGTTCAACCAGTATGTGATGTATGCGAAAGTATGAATCTGATGAGGGCTAATCCCAGGCCTAACCTAGACATAACATGCGTTATCCTCTGAAATATTGATCGAAACCTGGTTGAGTGGACTGTTTCAGTGTGGTACTACATTACTGCGTGATCCAAACCAGGAAAAACCCAGTATCTAGCCATCAAGTATGTGAAATATGCGAAAGAATGAGCCTGATGAGGGCAAATCCTAGACCTAACCCAGACCTAACATGCGTTATCCTCTAAAATATTCATCGAAACCAGGTTTAATGGATTGTTTCAGTGTGGTAACAGATTACTACGTGATCCAAACCAGAAAAAACCGAGATCTGTTCAACAAGTATGTGAAAAACGCGAAAGTATGAGCCTGATGAGGGCAAATCCTAGACCTAACCCAGACCTAACATGCGTTATCCACTAAAATATTTATCATGACCAGGTTTAATTGAATGTTTCAGTGTGGTACCACATTACTACGTGATCCAAGCCAGAAATAGGCCAGGATCTAGCCATGAAGTATGAAAAATATGCGAAAGTATGAGCCTGATGAGGGCAAATCCTAGACATAACCCAGACCTAACATGCGTTATCCTCTAAAATATTTATCAAGACCAGGTTTAATTGATTGTTTCAGTGTGGTACCACATTACTACGTGATCCACACCAGAAAAAACCCAGTATCCGTTCAAGAAGTATGTGAAAAATGCGAAAGTATGTGTCTGATGAGTGAAAATCTCAGGCCTAACCTAGACCTAACATGCGTTATCCTCTAAAATATTGATCGAAACCAGGTTTAATTGACCGTTTTAGTGTGGTTCCACTTTACTACGTGATCCAAAGCAGAAAAGCCCTCGATCAGGTCAACATGCATGTCAAAACTGCGAAAGTATGACCCTGATGAGGGCAAATCCCAGACCTATCCCAGACCTAACATGCGTTATCCTCAAAAATATTGATCGAAACCAGGTTTAATCGACTGTTTCAGTGTGGTACCACATTACTACGTGAACCAAACCAGAAAAAAACCCAGGATCTGTTTATCAAGTATGTGAAGTATGCGTAAGTATGAGTCTGATGAGGGCAAATCCCAGGCCTAACCTAGACATAACATACGTTATCCTCTAAAATATTGATCGAAACCAGGTTTAGTGGACAGTTTCAGTGTGGTACCACATTACTGCGTGACCCAAACCAGAAAAAACCCAGGATCTGTTCAACAAGTATGTGAAAAATGCGAAAGTATGACCCTGATGGGGGCAAATCCCATACCTATCTCAGACCTAACTTGCGTTGTCCTCTAAAATATTGATCGAAACCAGGTTTAATTGACTGTTTTAGTGTGGTACCACTTTACTACGTGATCCATAGCAGAAAAAACACTCGATTAGGTCTACATGTATGTTAAAACTGCGAAAGTATGACCCTGATGAGGGCAAATCCCAGGCCTAACCTAGACCTAACATGCGTTATCCTCTAAAATATTTATCAAGACCAGGTTTAATTGAATGTTTCAGTGTGGTACCACACTACTGCGTGATCCAAACCAGAAAAAACCCAGGATCCGTTCAACAAGTATGTGAAAAATGCGAAAGTATGATCCTGACGAGGGCAAATCCCAGACCTATCCCAGACCTAACTTGAGTTGTCCTCTAAAATAGTGATGGAAACCAGGTTTAATTGACTGTTTCAGTGTGGTACTACATTACTACGTGATGCAATCCGGAAATAGCCCAGGATCTAGCCATGAATTATGAGAAATATGCGAAAGTATGAGCCTGATGAGGGCAAATCCTAGACCTAACCCAGACCTAACATGCGTTATCCTCAAAAATATTGATCGAAACCAGGTTTAATGGACTGTTTCAGTGTTGTACCACATTACTACGTGATCCAAACCAGAAAAGGCCCAGAATCTGGCCATCAAGTGTGAGAAATATGCGAAAGCATGACCCTGTTGAGACTATCCCAGACCTAACTTGCGTTATCCTCTAAAATATTGATCGAAACCAGGTTTAATTGACTGTTTTAGTGTGGTACCACTTTACTACGTGATCCATAGCAGAAAAAACCCTCGATTAGGTCTACATGTATGTTAAAACTGCGAAAGTATGACCCTGATGAGGGCAAATCCCAGGCCTAACCTAGACCTAACATGCGTTGTCCTCTAAAATATTGATCGAAACCTGGTTTAAATGACTGTTTCAGTGTGGTGCCACATTACTACGTGATCCAATCTATAAATAGCCCAGGATCTAGACATGAAGTATGAGAAATATGCGAAGGTATGGGTCTGATGGGGGCAAATCCCAGGCCTAACCTAGACCTAGCATGCGTTATCCTCTAAAATATTTATCAAGACCAGGTTTAATTGAATGTGTCAGTGTGGTACCACATTACTACGTGAACCAAACCAGTAAAAACACAGGATCCGTTCAACAAGTATGTGAAGAATGCGAAAGTATGAGTCTGATGAGTGAAAATCCCAGGACTAACCTAGACCTAACATGCGTTATCCTCAATAATATTGATGGAAACCAGGTTTAATCGACTGTGTCAGTGTGGCACCGCATTACTACGTGATCCAAACCAGAAAAAAGACCAGGATCTGTTCAGCGAGTATGTGAAGTGTGCGAAACTATGAGTCTGATGAGGGCAAATCCCAGAACTATCCCAGACCTAACTTGCGTTGTCCTCTAAAATATTGATGGAAACCAGGTTTAATTGACTGTTTCAGTGTTGCACTACATTACTACGTCATGCAATCCAGAAATAGCCCAGGATCTAGCCATGAAGTATGAGAAATATGCGAAAGTATGAGCCTGATGAGGGCCAATCCTAGACCTAACCCAGACCTAATATGCGTTATCCACTAAAATATTTATCAAGACCAGGTTTAATTGAATGTTTCAGTGTGGTACCACATTACTACGTGAACCAAACCAGTAAAAACACAGGATTCGTTCAACAAGTATGTGAAGAATGCGAAAGTATGAGTCTGATGAGTGAAAATCCCAGGACTAACCTAGACCTAACATGCGTTATTCTCAATAATATTAATCGAAACCAGGTTTAATCGACTGTGTCAGTGTAGTACCGCATTACTACGTGATCCAAACCAGAAAAAAACCCGGGATCTGTTCAACGAGTATGTGAAGTGTGCGAAACTATGTGTCTGATGAGGGCAAATCCCAGAACTATCCCAGACCTAACATGCGTTATCCACTAAAATATTTATCATGACCAGGTTTAATTGACTGTTTCAGTGTGGTTCTACATTACTACGTGATCCAATCCACAAAAAGCCCACGATCTAGCCATCAAGTATGAGAAATATGCGAAAGAATGAGCCTGATGAGAGCAAATCCCAGTCCTAACCTAGACCTAACATGTGTTATCCTCAAAAATATTGATCGAAACCAGGTTTAATGGACTGTTTCAGTGTGGTACCACATTACTACGTGATCCAATCCAGAAAGAGCCCAGGATCTAGCCATGAAGTATTAGAAATATGCGAAAGTATGAGCCTGATGAGGGCAAATCCTAGACCTTACCCTGACCTAACATGCGTTATCCTCTAAAGTATTGATCGAAACCAGGTTTAATTGAATGTTTCAGTGTGGTACCACATTACTACGTGATCCAAACCAGTAAAAACGCAGGATCCGTTCAACAAGTATGTGAAGAATGCGAAAGTATGAGTCTGATGAGTTAAAATCCCAGGCCTAACCTAGACCTAACATGTGTTATCCTCAAAAATATTGATCGAAACCAGGTTTAATGGACTGTTTCAGTGTGGTACCACTTTACTACGTGATGCAATCCTGAAATAGCCCAGGATCTAGCCATGAAGTATGAAAAATATGCGAAAGTATGAGCCTGATGAGGGCAAATCGTAGACATAACCCAGACCTAACATGCGTAATCCTCTATAATATTCATCGAAACCAGGTTTAAAGGATTGTTTCAGTGTGGTAACACATTACTACGTGATCCAAACCAGAAAAAACCGAGATCTATTCAACAAGTATGTGAAAAACGCGAAAGTATGAGCCTGATGAGGGCGTATCCCAGACTTATCCCAGACCTAACTTGCGTTATCCTCTAAAATATTGATCGAAACCAGGTTTACTTTGCTGTTTCAGTGTGGTAACACATTACTACGGGATCCAATCCGGAAATAGGCCAGGATCTAGCCATGAAGTATGAGAAATATGCGAAGGTATGTGTCTGATGAGGGCAAATCCCAGACCTAACCTAGACCTAACATGCGTTATCCTCTAAAATATTGATCGAAACCAGGTTTAATGGACTGTCTCAGTGTGGTACCACATTACTACGTGATCCAAACCAGAAAAAACCCAGGATCAGTTCAACAAGTATGTGAAAAACGCGAAAGTATGAGCCTGATGAGGGCGAATCCCAGACCTATCCCAGACCTAACTTGCGTTATCCCCTGAAATATTGATCGAAACCAGGTTTAATTGACTGCTCCAGTGTGGTACCACATTACTACGTGATCCAATCCAGAAAAAGCTCAGGATCTAGCCATCAAGTATGAGAAATATGCGAAAGAATGAGCCTGATGAGAGCAAATCCCAGACCTAACCTAGACCTAACATGTGTTATCCTCAAAAATATTGATCGAAACCAGGTTTAATGGACTGTTTCAGTGTGGTACAACAATAATACGTGATCCAATCCAGAAAGAGCCCAGGATCTAGCCATGAAGTATTAGAAATATGCGAAAGTATGAGCCTGATGAGGGCAAATCCCGGGCCTAACGTAGACATAACATGCGTTATCCTCTAAAATATTGATGGAAACCAGGTTTTATTGACTGTTTCAGTGTGGTACTACATTACTACGTGATGCAATCCAGAAATAGCCCACGATCTAGCCATGAAGTATGAGAAATATGCGAAAGTATGAGCCTGTTGAGGGCAATTCCTAGACCTAACCCAGGCCTAACATGCGTTATCCTCAAAGATACTGATCGAAACCAGGTTTAATGGACTGCTTCAGTGTGGTACCACATTACTACGTGATCCAATCCATTAATAGCCCAGGATCTAGCCATGAAGTATGAGAAATATGCGAAAGTATGGGTCTGATGAGGGCGAATCCCAGACCTATCCCAGACCTAACTTGCGTTATCCTCTGAAATATTGATCGAAACCAGGTTTAATTGACTGCTCCAGTGTGGTACCACATTACTACGTGATCCAATCCAGAAAAAACCCAGGATCTGTTCAACAAGTATGTGAAAAACGCGAGAGTATGAGCCTGATGAGGGCATATCCCAGCCCTATCCTAGACATAACTCGCGTAATCCTCTAAAATATTGATGGAAACCAGGTTTAATTGACTGTTTCAGTGTTGTACTACATTACTACGTGATCCAATCCAGAAATAGCCCAGGATCTAGCCATCAAGTATGAGAAATATGCGAAAGAATGAGCCTGATGAGAGCGAATCCCAGACCTACCCTAGACCTAACATGTATTATTCTCTAACATATTGATCGAAACCAGGTTTTATGGACTGTTTCAGTGTGGTACCACATTACTACGCGATCCAAACCAGAAAAAAACCCAGGATCTTGTCAACGAGTATGTGAAGTGTGCGAAAGTATGAGTCTGATGAGGGCAAATCCCAGGCCTAACCTAGACCTAGCATGCGTTATCCTCTAAAATATTGATCGAAACCAGGTTTAATGGACTGTCTCAGTGTGGTACCACATAACTACGTGATCCAAACCAGAAAAAAACCCAGGATCTGTTCAACAAGTATGTGAAGAATGCGAAAGTATGTGTCTGATGAAGGCAAATCCCAGGGCTAACCTAGACCTAACGTGCGTTATCTTCTAAAATATTGATCGAAACCAGGTTTAATGGACTGTTTCCGTGTGGTACCACATTACTACGTGATCCAAACCAGAAAAAGCCCAGAATCTGCCCATCAAGTATGAGAAATATGCGAAAGTACGAGCCTGATGAGAGCAAATCCCTTACCTAACCTAGACCTAACATGAATTATTCTCTAAAATATAGATCGAAACCAGGTTTAATGGACTGTCTCAGTGTGGTACCACATTACTACGTGATCCAATCCAGAAATAGCCCAGGATCTAGCCATCAAGTATGAGAAATATGCGAAAGAATGAGCCTGATGAGAGCGAATCCCAGACCTACCCTAGACCTAACATGTATTATTCTCTAACATATTGATCGAAACCAGGTTTTATGGACTGTTTCAGTGTGGTACCACATTACTACGCGATCCAAACCAGAAAAAACCCAGGATTAGTTCAACAAGTATGTGAAAAACGCGAAAGTATGAGCCTGATGAGGGCGAATCCCAGAACTATCCCAGACCTAACTTGCGTTATCCTCTGAAATATTGATCGAAAACAGGTTTAATTGACTGCTTCAGTGTGGTACCACATTACTACGTGATCCAATCCAGAAAAAGCTCAGGATCTGTTCAACAAGTATGTGAAATCTGCGAAAGTATGAGCCTGATGAGGGCAAATCCCAGACCTAACGTAGACCTAGCATGCGTTATCCTCTAAAATATTGATCGAAACCAGGGTTAATCGACTGTTTCAGTGTGGCACTACATTACTACGTGATCCAACCTAGAAAAAGCCCAGGATCTAGCCATCAAGTATGAAAAATATGCGAAAGCATGAGCCTGATGAGGGCATATTCTAGACCTATCCCAGACCTAACATGCGTAATCCTCTAAAATATTCATCGAAACCAGGTTTACTTTGCTGTTTCAGTGTGGTAACACATTACTACGTGATCCAATCCAGAAATAGGCCAGGATCTAGCCATAAAGTATGAGAAATATGCGAAAGAATGAGCCTGATGAGAGCAAATCCCAGACCTAACCTAGACCTAACATGTGTTATCCTTAAAAATATTGATCGAAACCAGGTTTAATGGACTGTTTCAGTGTGGTACAACAATAATACGTGATCCAATCCAGAAAGAGCCCAGGATCTAGCCATGAAGTATTAGAAATATGCGTAAGTATGAGCCTGATGAGGGCAAATCCCAGGCCTAACCTAGACATAACATGCGTTATCCTCTAAAATATTGATGGAAACCAGGTTTAATTGACTGTTTCAGTGTGGTACTACATTACTGCGTGATGCAATCCAGAAATAGCCCACGATCTAGCCATGAAGTATGAGCAATAAGCGAAAGTATGAGTCTGATGAGGGCAAATCCCAGGCCTAACCTAGACCTAGCATGCGTTATCCTCTAAAATATTGATCGAAACCAGGTTTAATGGACTGTCTCAGTGTGGTACCACATAACTACGTGATCCAATCCATTAATAGCCCAGGATCTAGCCATGAAGTATGTGAAGAATGCGAAAGTATGTGTCTGATGAAGGCAAATCCCAGTGCTAACCTAGACCTGACGTGTGTTATCTTCTAAAATATTGATCGAAACCAGGTTTAATGGACTGTTTCCGTGTGGTACCACATTACTACGTGATCCAAACCAGAAAAAGCCCAGAATCTGCCCATCAAGTATAAGAAATATGCGAAAGTACGAGCCTGATGAGAGCAAATCCCTTACCTAACCTAGACCTAACATGAATTATTCTCTAAAATATTGATCGAAACCAGGTTTAATGGACTGTCTCAGTGTGGTACCACATTACTAGGTGATCCAAACCAGAAAAAACCCAGGATCTGTACAACAAGAATGTGAAAAACGCGAAAGTATAAGCCTGATGAGGGCAAATCCCCAGACCTATCCCAGAGATAACTCGCGTAATCCTCTAAAATATTGATGGAAACCAGGTTTAATTGTCTGTTTCAGTGTTGTACTACATTACTACGTGATCCAATCCAGAAATAGCCCAGGATCTAGCCATCAAGTATGAGAAATATGCGAAAGTACGAGCCTGATGAGAGCAAATCCCTTACCTAACCTAGACCTAACATGAATTATTCTCTAAAATATTGATCGAAACCAGGTTTAATGGACTGTCTCAGTGTGGTACCACATTACTAGGTGATCCAAACCAGAAAAAACCCAGGATCTGTACAACAAGAATGTGAAAAACACGAAAGTATAAGCCTGATGAGGGCAAATCCCCAGACCTATCCCAGACATAACTCGCGTAATCCTCTAAAATATTGATCGAAACCAGGTTTAATGGACTGTCTCAGTGTGGTACCACATTACTAGGTGATCCAAACCAGAAGAAACCCAGGAACTGTACAACAAGAATGTGAAAAACGCGAAAGTATAAGCCTGATGAGGGCAAATCCCCAGACCTATCCCAGACATAACTCGCGTAATCCTCTAAAATATTGATGGAAACCAGGTTTAATTGTCTGTTTCAGTGTTGTACTACATTACTACGTGATCCAATCCAGAAATAGCCCAGGATCTAGCCATCAAGTATGAGAAATATGCGAAAGAATGAGCCTGATGAGAGCAAATCCCAGACCTAACCTAGACCTAACATGTGTTATCCTCAAAAATATTGATCGAAACCAGGTTTAATGGACTGTTTCAGTGTGGTACAACAATAATACGTGATCCAATCCAGAAAGAGCCCAGGATCTAGCCATGAAGTATTAGAAATATGCGAAAGTATGAGCCTGATGAGGGCAATTCCTAGACCTAACCCAGGCCTAACATGCGTTATCCTCAAAGATACTGATCGAAACCAGGTTTAATGGACTGTCTCAGTGTGGTACCACATAACTACGTGATCCAAACCAGAAAAAACCCAGGATCTGTTCAACAAGAATGTGAAAAATGCGAAAGTATGACCCTGATGAGGGCAAATCCCAGACCTATCCCAGACCTAACATGCGTTATCCTCTAAAATATTGGTCGAAACCAGGTTTAATGGGCTGTTTCAGTGTGGTACCACATTACTACGTGATCCAAACCAGAAAAAAACCCAGGATCTTGTCAACGAGTATGTGAAGTGTGCGAAAGTATGAGTCTGATGAGGGCAAATCCCAGGCCTAACCTAGACCTAGCATGTGTTATCCTCTAAAATATTGATCGAAACCAGGTTTAATGGACTGTCTCAGTGTGGTACCACATAAATACGTGATCCAAACCAGAAAAAAACCCAGGATCTGTTCAACAAGTATGTGAAGAATGCGAAAGTATGTGTCTGATGAAGGCAAATCCCAGGGCTAACCTAGACCTAACGTGCGTTATCTTCTAAAATATTGATCGAAACCAGGTTTAATGGACTGTTTCCGTGTGGTACCACATTACTACGTGATCCAAACCAGAAAAAAACCCAGGATCTTGTCAAAGAGTATGTGAAGTGTGCGAAAGTATGAGTCTGATGAGGGCAAATCCCAGGCCTAACCTAGACCTAGCATGCGTTATCCTCCAAAATATTGATCGAAACCAGGTTTAATGGACTGTCTCAGTGTGGTACCACATTACTACGCGATCCAAACCAGAAAAAACCCAGGATTAGTTCAACAAGTATGTGAAAAACGCGAAAGTATGAGCCTGATGAGGGCGAATCCCAGACCTATCCCAGACCTAACTTGCGTTATCCTCTGAAATATTGATCGAAAACAGGTTTAATTGACTGCTTCAGTGTGGTACCACATTACTACGTGATCCAATCCAGAAAAAGCTCAGGATCTGTTCAACAAGTATGTGAAAAATGCGAAAGTATGACCCTGATGAGGGCAAATCCCAGACCTATCCCAGACCTAACATGCGTTATCCTCTAAAATATTGGTCGAAACTAGGTTTAATGGGCTGTTTCAGTGTGGTACCACATTACTACGTGATTCAAACCAGAAAAAAACCCAGGATCATGTCAACGAGTATGTGAAGTGTGCGAAAGTATGAGTCTGATGAGGGCAAATCCCAGGCCTAACCTAGACCTAGCATGCGTTATCCTCTAAAATATTGATCGAAACCAGGTTTAATGGACTGTCTCAGTGTGGTACCACATAACTACGTGATCCAAACCAGAAAAAAACCCAGGATCTGTTCAACAAGTATGTGAAGAATGCGAAAGTATGTGTCTGATGAAGGCAAATCCCAGTGCTAACCTAGACCTAACGTGTGTTATCTTCTAAAATATTGATCGAAACCAGGTTTAATGGACTGTTTCCGTGTGGTACCACATTACTACGTGATCCAAACCAGAAAAAGCCCAGAATCTGCCCATCAAGAATAAGAAATATGCGAAAGTACGAGCCTGATGAGAGCAAAGCCCTTACCTAACCTAGACCTAACATGAATTATTCTCTAAAATATTGATCGAAACCAGGTTTAATGGACTGTCTCAGTGTGGTACCACATTACTAGGTGATCCAAACCAGAAAAAACCCAGGATCTGTACAACAAGAATGTGAAAAACGCGAAAGTATAAGCCTGATGAGGGCAAATCCCCAGACCTATCCCAGAGATAACTCGCATAATCCTCTAAAATATTGATGGAAACCAGGTTTAATTGTCTGTTTCAGTGTTGTACTACAATACTACGTGATCCAATCCAGGAATAGCCCAGGATCTAGCCATCAAGTATGAGAAATATGCGAAAGTACGAGCCTGATGAGAGCAAATCCCTTACCTAACCTAGACCTAACATGAATTATTCTCTAAAATATTGATCGAAACCAGGTTTAATGGACTGTCTCAGTGTGGTACCACATTACTAGGTGATCCAAACCAGAAAAAACCCAGGATCTGTACAACAAGAATGTGAAAAACGCGAAAGTATAAGCCTGATGAGGGCAAATCCCCAGACTTATCCCAGACATAACTCGCGTAATCCTCTAAAATATTGATCGAAACCAGGTTTAATGGACTGTCTCAGTGTGGTACCACATTACTAGGTGATCCAAACCAGAAGAAACCCAGGAACTGTACAACAAGAATGTGAAAAACGCGAAAGTATAAGCCTGATGAGGGCAAATCCCCAGACCTATCCCAGACATAACTCGCGTAATCCTCTAAAATATTGATGGAAACCAGGTTTAATTGTCTGTTTCAGTGTTGTACTACATTACTACGTGATCCAATCCAGAAATAGCCCAGGATCTAGCCATCAAGTATGAGAAATATGCGAAAGAATGAGCCTGATGAGAGCAAATCCCAGACCTAACCTAGACCTAACATGTGTTATCCTCAAAAATATTGATCGAAACCAGGTTTAATGGACTGTTTCAGTGTGGTACAACAATAATACGTGATCCAATCCAGAAAGAGCCCAGGATCTAGCCATGAAGTATTAGAAATATGCGAAAGTATGAGCCTGATGAGGGCAATTCCTAGACCTAACCCAGGCCTAACATGCGTTATCCTCAAAGATACTGATCGAAACCAGGTTTAATGGACTGTTTCAGTGTGGTACCACATTACTACGTGATCCGAATCAGAAAAAACCCAGGATCTGTTCAACAAGTATGTGAAAAACGCGAAAGTATGAGCCTGATGAGGGCATATCCCAGCCCTATCCTAGACATAACTTGCGTTATCCGCTAAAATATTGATCGAAACCAGGTTTAATTGACTGTTTCAGTGTGGTGCCACATTACTACGTGATCCAATCCATTAATAGCCCATGATCTAGCCATGAAGTATGAGAAATATGCGAAAGTATGGGTCTGATGGGGGCAAATCCCAGGCCTAACCTAGACCTAGCATGAGTTATCCTCTAAAATATTGATCGAAACCAGGTTTAGTGGACTGTTTCGGTGTGGTACCACATTACTCCGTGATCCAAACCAGAAAAAACCCAGGATCTGTTCAACAAGAATGTGAAAAATGCGAAAGTATGACCCTGATGAGGGCAAATCCCAGACCTATCCCAGACCTAACATGCGTTATCCTCTAAAATATTGGTCGAAACCAGGTTTAATTGGCTGTTTCAGTGTGGTACCACATTACTACGTGATCCAAACCAGAAGAAAACCCAGGATCTTGTCAACGAGTATGTGAAGTGTGCGAAAGTATGAGTCTGATGAGGGCAAATCCCAGGCCTAACCTAGACCTAGCATGCGTTATCCTCTAAAATATTGATCGAAACCAGGTTTAATGGACTGTCTCAGTGTGGTACCACATAACTACGTGATCCAAACCAGAAAAAAACCCAGGATCTGTTCAACAAGTATGTTAAGAATGCGAAAGTATGTGTCTGATGAAGGCAAATCCCAGGGCTAACCTAGACCTAACGTGCGTTATCTTCTAAAATATTGATCGAAACCAGGTTTAATGGACTGTTTCCGTGTGGTACCACATTACTACGTGATCCAAACCAGAAAAAAACCCAGGATCTTGTCAACGAGTATGTGAAGTGTGCGAAAGTATGAGTCTGATGAGGGCAAATCCCCAGACCTATCCCAGACATAACTCGCGTAATCCTCTAAAATATTGATGGAAACCAGGTTTAATTGTCTGTTTCAGTGTTGTACTACATTACTACGTGATCCAATCCAGAAATAGCCCAGGATCTAGCCATCAAGTATGAGAAATATGCGAAAGAACGAGCCTGATGAGAGCAAATCCCAGACCTAACCTAGACCTAACATGTGTTATCCTCAAAAATATTGATCGAAACCAGGTTTAATGGACTGTTTCAGTGTGGTACAACAATAATACGTGATCCAATCCAGAAAGAGCCCAGGATCTAGCCATGAAGTATTAGAAATATGCGAAAGTATGAGCCTGATGAGGGCAATTCCTAGACCTAACCCAGGCCTAACATGCGTTATCCTCAAAGATACTGATCGAAACCAGGTTTAATGGACTGTTTCAGTGTGGTACCACATTACTACGTGATCCGAATCAGAAAAAACCCAGGATCTGTTCAACAAGTATGTGAAAAACGCGAAAGTATGAGCCTGATGAGGGCATATCCCAGCCCTATCCTAGACATAACTTGCGTTATCCGCTAAAATATTGATCGAAACCAGGTTTAATTGACTGTTTCAGTGTGGTGCCACATTACTACGTGATCCAATCCATTAATAGCCCAGGATCTAGCCATGAAGTATGAGAAATATGCGAAAGTATGGGTCTGATGGGGGCAAATCCCAGGCCTAACCTAGACCTAGCATGAGTTATCCTCTAAAATATTGATCGAATCCAGGTTTAGTGGACTGTTTCGGTGTGGTACCACATTACTCCGTGATCCAAACCTGAAAAAACCCAGGATCTGTTCAACAAGTATGTGAAAAATGCGAAAGTATGACCCTGATGAGGGCAAATCCCAGACCTATCCCAGACCTAACATGCGTTATCCTCTAAAATATTGGTCGAAACCAGGTTTAATGGGCTGTTTCAGTGTGGTACCACATTACTACGTGATCCAAACCAGAAAAAAACCCAGTATCTTGTCAACGAGTATGTGAAGTGTGCGAAAGTATGAGTCTGATGAGGGCAAATCCCAGGCCTAACCTAGACCTAGCATGCGTTATCCTCTAAAATATTGATCGAAACCAGGTTTAATGGACTGTCTCAATGTGGTACCACATAACTACGTGATCCAAACCAGAAAAAAACCCAGGATCTGTTCAACTTGTATGTGAAGAATGCGAAAGTATGTGTCTGATGAAGGCAAATCCCAGGGCTAACCTAGACCTAACGTGCGTTATCATCTAAAATATTGATCGAAACCAGGTTTAATGGACTGTTTCCGCGTGGTACCACATTACTACGTGATCCAAACCAGAAAAAGCCCAGAATCTGCCCATCAAGTATGAGAAATATGCGAAAGTACGAGCCTGATGAGAGCAAATCCCTTACCTAACCTAGACCTAACATGAATTATTCTCTCAAATATTGATCGAAACCAGGTTTAATGGACTGTCTCAGTGTGGTACCACATTACTAGGTGATCCAAACCAGAAAAAACCCAGGATCTGTACAACAAGAATGTGAAAAACGCGAAAGTATAAGCCTGATGAGGGCAAATCCCCAGACCTATCCCAGACATAACTCGCGTAATCCTCTAAAATATTGATGGAAACCAGGTTTAATTGTCTGTTTCAGTGTTGTACTACATTACTACGTGATCCAATCCAGAAATAGCCCAGGATCTAGCCATCAAGTATGAGAAATATGCGAAAGTACGAGCCTGATGAGAGCAAATCCCATACCTAACCTAGACCTAACATGAATTATTCTCTAAAATATTGATCGAAACCAGGTTTAATGGACTGCCTCAGTGTGGTACCACATTACTAGGTGATCCAAACCAGAAAAAACCCAGGATCTGTACAACAAGAATGTGAAAAACGCGAAAGTATAAGCCTGATGAGGGCAAATCCCCAGACCTATCCCAGACATAACTCGCGTAATCCTCTAAAATATTGATGGAAACCAGGTTTAATTGTCTGTTTCAGTGTTGTACTACATTACTACGTGATCCAATCCAGAAATAGCCCAGGATCTAGCCATCAAGTATGAGAAATATGCGAAAGAACGAGCCTGATGAGAGCAAATCCCAGACCTAACCTAGACCTAACATGTGTTATCCTCAAAAATATTGATCGAAACCAGGTTTAATGGACTGTTTCAGTGTGGTACAACAATAATACGTGATCCAATCCAGAAAGAGCCCAGGATCTAGCCATGAAGTATTAGAAATATGCGAAAGTATGAGCCTGATGAGGGCAATTCCTAGACCTAACCCAGGCCTAACATGCGTTATCCTCAAAGATACTGATCGAAACCAGGTTTAATGGACTGTTTCAGTGTGGTACCACATTACTACGTGATCCGAATCAGAAAAAACCCAGGATCTGTTCAACAAGTATGTGAAAAACGCGAAAGTATGAGCCTGATGAGGGCATATCCCAGCCCTATCCTAGACATAACTTGCGTTATCCGCTAAAATATTGATCGAAACCAGGTTTAATTGACTGTTTCAGTGTGGTGCCACATTACTACGTGATCCAATCCATTAATAGCCCAGGATCTAGCCATGAAGTATGAGAAATATGCGAAAGTATGGGTCTGATGGGGGCAAATCCCAGGCCTAACCTAGACCTAGCATGAGTTATCCTCTAAAATATTGATCGAATCCAGGTTTAGTGGACTGTTTCGGTGTGGTACCACATTACTCCGTGATCCAAACCTGAAAAAACCCAGGATCTGTTCAACAAGTATGTGAAAAATGCGAAAGTATGACCCTGATGAGGGCAAATCCCAGACCTATCCCAGACCTAACATGCGTTATCCTCTAAAATATTGGTCGAAACCAGGTTTAATGGGCTGTTTCAGTGTGGTACCACATTACTACGTGATCCAAACCAGAAAAAAACCCAGTATCTTGTCAACGAGTATGTGAAGTGTGCGAAAGTATGAGTCTGATGAGGGCAAATCCCAGGCCTAACCTAGACCTAGCATGCGTTATCCTCTAAAATATTGATCGAAACCAGGTTTAATGGACTGTCTCAATGTGGTACCACATAACTACGTGATCCAAACCAGAAAAAAACCCAGGATCTGTTCAACTTGTATGTGAAGAATGCGAAAGTATGTGTCTGATGAAGGCAAATCCCAGGGCTAACCTAGACCTAACGTGCGTTATCTTCTAAAATATTGATCGAAACCAGGTTTAATGGACTGTTTCCGCGTGGTACCACATTACTACGTGATCCAAACCAGAAAAAGCCCAGAATCTGCCCATCAAGTATGAGAAATATGCGAAAGTACGATCCTGATGAGAGCAAATCCCTTACCTAACCTAGACCTAACATGAATTATTCTCTCAAATATTGATCGAAACCAGGTTTAATGGACTGTCTCAGTGTGGTACCACATTACTAGGTGATCCAAACCAGAAAAAACCCAGGATCTGTACAACAAGAATGTGAAAAACGCGAAAGTATAAGCCTGATGAGGGCAAATCCCCAGACCTATCCCAGACATAACTCGCGTAATCCTCTAAAATATTGATGGAAACCAGGTTTAATTGTCTGTTTCAGTGTTGTACTACATTACTACGTGATCCAATCCAGAAATAGCCCAGGATCTAGCCATCAAGTATGAGAAATATGCGAAAGTACGAGCCTGATGAGAGCAAATCCCATACCTAACCTAGACCTAACATGAATTATTCTCTAAAATATTGATCGAAACCAGGTTTAATGGACTGCCTCAGTGTGGTACCACATTACTAGGTGATCCAAACCAGAAAAAACCCAGGATCTGTACAACAAGAAAGTGAAAAACGCGAAAGTATAAGCCTGATGAGGGCAAATCCCCAGACCTATCCCAGACATAACTCGCGTAATCCTCTAAAATATTGATCGAAACCAGGTTTAATGGTCTGCCTCAGTGTGGTACCACATTACTAGGTGATCCAAACCAGAAAAAACCCAGGATCTGTTCAACAAGTATGTGGAAAATGTGAAAGTATGACCCTGATGAGGGCAAATCCCAGACCTATCCCAGACCTAACATGCGTTATCCTCTAAAATATTGGTCGGAACTAGGTTTAATGGGCTGTTTCAGTGTGGTACCACATTACTACGTGATCCAAACCAGAAAAAACCCAGGATCAGTTCAACAAGTATGTGAAAAACGCGAAAGTATGTGCCTGATGAGGGCGAATCCCAGACCTATCCCAGACCTAACTTGCGTTACCCTCTAAAATATTGATCGGAACCAGGTTTAATTGACTGCTTCAGTGTGGTACCACATTACTACGTGATCCAATCAAGAAATAGCCCAGGATCTAGCCATGAAGTATGAGAAATATGCGAAAGTATGAGCCTGATGAGGGCAAATCCTAGACCTAACCCAGACCTATCATGCGTTATCCTCAATAATATTGATCGAAACCAGGTTTAATGGACTGTTTCAGTGTGGTACCACATTACTACGTGATCCAAACCAGTAAAAACACAGGATCCGTTCAACAAGTATGTGAAGAATGCGAAAGTATGAGTCTGATGAGTGAAAATCCCAGGCCTAACCTAGACCTAACATGCGTTATCCTCAAAAATTTAGGTCGAAACCAGGTTTAATCGACTGTTTCAGTGTGGTACCACATTACTATGTGATCCAAACCAGAAAAAAACACAGGATCTGTTCAACAAGTATGTGAAGTATGCGAAAGTATGAATCTGATGAGGGCTAATCCCAGGCCTAACCTAGACATAACATGCGTTATCCTCTAAAATATTGATCGAAACCAGGTTGAGTGGACTCTTTCAGTGTGGTACCACATTATTGCGTGATCCAAACCAGGGAAAACCCAGTATCTAGCCATCAAGTATGTGAAATATGCGAAAGAATGAGCCTGATGAGAGCAAATCCCAGACCTAACCCAGACCTAACATGCATTATCCTCAAAGATACTGATCGAAACCAGGTTTAATGGACTGTTTCAGTGTGGTACCACATTACTACGTGATCCGAATCAGAAAAAACCCAGGATCTGTTCAACAAGTATGTGAAAAACGCGAAAGTATGAGCCTGATGAGGGCAAATCCCAGGCCTAACCTAGACCTAACATGCATTATCCTCTAAAATATTGATCGAAACCAGGTTTAATGGACTGTTTCAGTGTGGTACCACATTACTATGTGATCCAAACCAGAAAAAACCCAGGATCAGTTCAACAAGTATGTGAAAAACGCGAAAGTATGAGTCTGATGAGGGCAAATCCCAGGCCTAACCTAGACCTAGCATGCGTTATCCTCTAAAATATTGATCGAAACCAGGTTTAATGGACTGTCTCAGTGTGGTACAACAATAATACGTGATCCAGTCCAGAAAGAGCCCAGGATCTAGCCATGAAGTATTAGAAATATGCGAAAGTATGAGCCTGATGAGGGCAAATCCCAGGCCTAATCTAGACATAACATGCGTTATCCTCTAAAATATTGATGGAAACCAGGTTTAATTGACTGTTTCAGTGTGGTACTACATTACTACGTAATGCAATCCAGAAATAGCCCACGATCTAGCCATGAAGTATGAGCAATATGCGAAAGTATGAGCCTGATGAGGGCAATTCCTAGACTTAACCCAGGCCTAACATGCATTATCCTCAAAGATACTGATCGAAACCAGGTTTAATGGACTGTTTCAGTGTGGTACCACATTACTACGTGATCCGAATCAGAAAAAACCCAGGATCTGTTCAACAAGTATGTGAAAAACGCGAAAGTATGAGCCTGATGAGGGCATATCCCAGCCCTATCCTAGACATAACTTGCGTTATCCGCCAAAATATTGATCGAAACCAGGTTTAATTGACTGTTTCAGTGTGGTGCCACATTACTACGTGATCCAATCCATTAATAGCCCAGGATCTAGCCATGAAGTATGAGAAATATGCGAAAGTATGGGTCTGATGGGGGCAAATCCCAGGCCTAACATAGACCTAGCATGAGTTATCCTCTAAAATATTGATCGAAACCAGGTTTAGTGGACTGTTTCGGTGTGGTACCACATTACTCCGTGATCCAAACCAGAAAAAACCCAGGATCTGTTCAACAAGTATGTGAAAAATGCGAAAGTATGAGCCTGATGAGGGCAAATCCCAGACCTATCCCAGACCTAACATGCGTTATCCTCTAAAATATTGGTCGAAACCAGGTTTAATGGGCTGTTTCAGAGTGGTACCACATTACTACGTGATCCAAACCAGAAAAAAACCCAGGATCTTGTCAACGAGTATGTGAAGTGTGCGAAAGTATGAGTCTGATGAGGGCAAATCCCAGGCCTAACCTAGACCTAGCATGCGTTATCCTCTAAAATATTGATCGAAACCAGGTTTAGTGGACTGTTTCGGTGTGGTACCACATTACTCCGTGATCCAAACCAGAAAAAAACCCAGGATCTGTTCAACAAGTATGTGAAGAATGCGAAAGTATGTGTCTGATGAAGGCAAATCCCGGTGCTAACCTAGACCTAACGTGCGTTATCTTCTAAAATATTGATCGAAACCAGGTTTAATGGACTGTTTCCGTGTGGTACCACATTACTACGTGATCCAAACCAGAAAAAGCCCAGAATCTGCCCATCAAGTATAAGAAATATGCGAAAGTACGAGCCTGATGAGAGCAAATCCCTTACCTAACCTAGACATAACATGAATTATTCTCTAAAATATTGATCGAAACCAGGTTTAATGGACTGTCTCAGTGTGGTACCACATTACTAGGTGATCCAATCCAGAAAGAGCCCAGGATCTAGCCATGAAGTATTAGAAATATGCGAAAGTATGAGCCTGATGAGGGCAATTCCTAGACCTAACCCAGGCCTAACATGCGTTATCCTCAAAGATACTGATCGAAACCAGGTTTAATGGACTGTTTCAGTGTGGTACCACATTACTACGTGATCCGAATCAGAAAAAACCCAGGATCTGTTCAACAAGTATGTGAAAAACGCGAAAGTATGAGCCTGATGAGGGCATATCCCAGCCCTATCCTAGACATAACTTGCGTTATCCGCTAAAATATTGATCGAAACCAGGTTTAATTGACTGTTTCAGTGAGGTGCCACATTACTACGTGATCCAATCCATTAATAGCCCAGGATCTAGCCATGAAGTATGAGAAATATGCGAAAGTATGGGTCTGATGGGGGCAAATCCCAGGCCTAACCTAGACCTAGCATGAGTTATCCTCTAAAATATTGGTCGAAACCAGGTTTAATGGACTGTTTCAGTGTGGTACCACATTACTACGTGATCCGAATCAGAAAAAACCCAGGATCTGTTCAACAAGTATGTGAAGTATGCGAAAGTATGAATCTGAGGAGGGCTAATCCCAGGCCTAACCTAGACATAACATGCGTTATCCTCTAAAATATTGATCGAAACCAGGTTGAGTGGACTCTTTCAGTGTGGTACCACATTATTGCGTGATCCAAACCAGGGAAAACCCAGTATCTAGCCATCAAGTATGTGAAATATGCGAAAGAATGCGCCTGATGAGAGCAAATCCCAGACCTAACCCAGACCTAACATGCGTTATCCTCAAAAATATTGATCGAACCCAGGTTTAATGGACTGTTTCAGTGTGGTACCACATTACTACGTGATCCAAACTAGAAAAAACCCAGGATCTGTTCAACAAGTATGTGAAAAACGCGAAAGTATGACGCTGATGAGGGCAAATCCCAGGCCTAACCTAGACCTAACATGCATTATCCTCTAAAATATTGATCGAAACCAGGTTTAATGGACTGTTTCAGTGTGGTACCACATTACTATGTGATCCAAACCAGAAAAAACCCAGGATCAGTTCAACAAGTATGTGAAAAACGCGAAAGTATGTGTCTGATGAGGGCAAATCCCAGGCCTAACCTAGACCTAGCATGCGTTATCCTCTAAAATATTGATCGAAACCAGGTTTAATGGACTGTCTCAGTGTGGTACAACAATAATACGTGATCCAGTCCAGAAAGAGCCCAGGATCTAGCCATGAAGTATTAGAAATATGCGAAAGTATGAGCCTGATGAGGGCAAATCCCAGGCCTAATCTAGACATAACATGCGTTATCCTCTAAAATATTGATGGAAACCAGGTTTAATTGACTGTTTCAGTGTGGTACCACATTACTAGGTGATCCAAACCAGAAAAAACCCAGGATCTGTTCAACAAGAATGTGAAAAACGCGAAAGTATAAGCCTGATGAGGGCAAATCCCCAGACCTATCCCAGACATAACTCGCGTAATCCTCTAAAATATTGATGGAAACCAGGTTTAATTGTCTGTTTCAGTGTTGTACTACATTACTACGTGATCCAATCCAGAAATAGCCCAGGATCTAGCCATCAAGTATGAGAAATATGCGAAAGAATGAGCCTGATGAGAGCAAATCCCAGACCTACCCTAGACCTAACATGTATTATTCTCTAACATATTGATCGAAACCAGGTTTTATGGACTGTTTCAGTGTGGTACCACGTTACTACGCGATCCAAACCAGAAAAAACCCAAGATCTGTTCAACAAGTATGTGAAAAACGCGAAAGTATGAGTCTGATGGGGGCAAATCCCAGACATACCCTAGACCTAACATGAATTATTCTCTAACATATTGATCGAAACCAGGTTTAATGGACTGTTTCAGTGTGGTACCACATTACTACGTGATCCAAACCAGAAAAAACCCAGGATCAGTTCAACAAGTATGTGAAAAACGCGAAAGTATGAGCCTGATGAGGGCGAATCCCAGACCTATCCCAGACCTAACTTGCGTTATCCTCTAAAATATTGATCGGAACCAGGTTTAATTGACTGCTTCAGTGTGGTACCACATTACTACGTGATCCAATCCAGAAATAGCCCAGGATCTAGCCATGAAGTATGAGAAATATGCGAAAGTATGAGCCTGATGAGGGCAAATCCTAGACCTAACCCAGACCTATCATGCGTTATCCTCAATAATATTGATCGAAACCAGGTTTAATGGACTGTTTCAGTGTGGTACCACATTACTATGTGATCCAATCCAGAAATAGCCCAGGATCTAGCCATGAAGTATTAGAAATATGCGAAAGTATGAGCCTGATAAGGGCAAATCCTAGACCTTACCCAGACCTAACATGCGTTATCCTCTAAATTGCTTATCAAGACCAGGTTTAATTGAATGTTTCAGTGTGGTACCACATTACTACGTGAACCAAACCAGTAAAAACCCAGGACCCGTTCAACGAGTATGTGAAGAATGAGAAAGTATGAGTCTGATGAGGGCAAATCCCAGACCTATCCCAGACCTAACTTACGTTATCCTCTAAAATATTGATCGAAACCAGGTTTAATTGACTATTTCAGTGCGGTACCACACTACTACGTGATCCAAACCAGAAAAAAACCCAGGAGCTGTTCAACAAGTACGTGAAGAATGCGAAAGTATGTGTCTGATGAGGGCATATCCCAGGCCTAACCTAGACCTAACATACGCTGTCCTCTAAAATATTGATGGAAACCAGGTTTAATTGACTGTTTCAGTGTTGTGCTTCATTACTACGTGATGCAATCCAGAAAAAGCCCAGGATCTAGCCATCAAGTATGAGAAATATGCGAACGAATGAGCCTGATGAGACAAAATCCCAGACCTAACCTAGACCTAACATGAATTATTCTCTAAAATATTGATCCAAACCAGGTTTAATGGACTGTTTCAGTGTGGTACCACTTTCCTACGTGATCCAAAGCAGAAAAAACCCTCGATCAGGTCAACATGTATGTTAAAACTGCGAAAGTATGACCCTGATCAGGGCAAATCCCAGGCCTAACCTAGACCTAACATACGCTGTCCTCTAAAATATTGATGGAAACCAGGTTTAATTGACTGTTTCAGTGTTGTACTTCATTACTACGTGATGCAATCCAGAAAAAACCCAGGATCTAGCCATCAAGTATGAGAAATATGCGAACGAATGAGCCTGATGAGACAAAGTCCCAGACCTAACCTAGACCTAACATGAATGATTCTCTAAAATATTGATCGAAACCAGGTTTAATGTTCTGTCTCAGTGTGGTACCACATTGCTAGGTGATCCAAACCAGAAAAAACCCAGGATCTGTTCAACTAGAATGTGAAAAACGCGTAAGTATGAGCCAGATGAGGGCAAATCCCCAGACCTGTCCCAGACATAACTTGCGTTATCCTCTAAAATATTGATCGAAACCAGGTTTAATTTACAGTTTTAGTGTGGCACCACTTTACTACGTGATCCAAAGCAGAAAAAACCCTCGATGAGGTCAACATGTATGTTAAAACTGCGAAAGTATGACCCTGATGAGGGCATATCCCAGGCCTAACCTAGACCTAACATGCGTTATCCTCTAAAATATTGATCGAAACCAAGGTTAATCGACCGTTTCAGTGTGGTACTACATTACTACGTGATCCAATCTAGAAAAAGCCCAGGATCTAGCCATCAAGTATGAGAAATATGCGAAAGTACGAGCCTGATGAGAGCAAATCCCAGACCTAACCTAGACCTAACATGCCTTATGCTCAAACATATTGATCGAAACCAGGTTTACTTTGCTGTTTCAGTGTGGTAACACATTACTACGTGATCCAATCCAGAAATAGGCCAGGATCTAGCCATCAAGTATGAGAAATATGCGAAAGAATGAGCCTGATGAGAGCAAATCCCAGACCTAACCTAGACCTAACATGTGTTATCCTCAAAAATATTGATCGAAACCAGGTTTAATGGACTGTTTCAGTGTGGTACAACAATAATACGTGATCCAATCCAGAAAGAGCCCAGGATCTAGCCATGAAGTATTAGAAATATGCGAAAGTATGAGCCTGATGAGGGCAAATCCCAGGCCTAACCTAGACATAACATGCGTTATCCTCTAAAATATTGATGGAAACGAGGTTTAATTGACTGTTTCAGTGTGGTACTACATTACTACGTGATGCAATCCAGAAATAGCCCACGATCTAGCCATGAAGTATGAGCAATATGCGAAAGTATGAGCCTGATGAGGACAATTCCTAGACCTAACCCAGGCCTAACATGCGTTATCCTCAAAGATACCGATCGAAACCAGGTTTAATGGACTGTTTCAGTGTGGTACCACATTACTACGTGATCCGAATCAGAAAAAACCCAGGATCTGTTCAACAAGTATGTGAAAAACACGAAAGTATGAGCCTGATGAGGGCATATCCCAGCCCTATCCTAGACATAACTTGCGTTATCCGCTAAAATATTGATCGAAACCAGGTTTAATTGACTGTTTCAGTGTGGTGCCACATTACTACGTGATCCAATCCATTAATAGCCCAGGATCTAGCCATGAAGTATGAGAAATATGCGAAAGTATGGGTCTGATGGGGGCAAATCCCAGGCCTAACCTAGACCTAGCATGAGTTATCCTCTAAAATATTGATCGAAACCAGGTTTAGTGGACTGTTTCGGTGTGGTACCACATTACTCCGTGATCCAAACCAGAAAAAACCCAGGATCTGTTCAACAAGTATGGAAGTGTGCGAAAGTATGAGTCTGATGAGGGCAAATTCCAGGCCTAACCTAGACCTAGCATGCGTTATCCTCTAAAATATTGATCGAAACCAGGTTTAATAGACTGTCTCGGTGTGGTACCACATAACTACGTGATCCAAACCAGAAAAAAACCCAGGATCTGTTCAACAAGTATGTGATGAATGCGAAAGTATGTGTCTGATGAAGGCAAATCCCAGGGCTAACCTAGACATAACATGCGTTATCCTCTAAAATATTGATGGAAACGAGGTTTAATTGACTGTTTCAGTGTGGTACTACATTACTACGCGATGCAATCCAGAAATAGCCCACGATCTAGCCATGAAGTATGAGCAATATGCGAAAGTATGAGCCTGATGAGAACAATTCCTAGACCTAACCCAGGCCTAACATGCGTTATTCTCAAAGATACTGATCGAAACCAGGTTTAATGGACTGTTTCAGTGTGGTACCACATTATTGCGTGATCCAAACCAGGAAAAACCCAGTATCTAGCCATCGAGTATGTGAAATATGCGAAAGAATGAGCCTGATGAGAGCAAATCCCAGACCTAACCCAGACCTAACATGCGTTATCCTCAAAAATATTGATCGAAACCAGGTTTAATGGACTGTTTCAGTATGGTACCACATTACTACGTGATCCAAACTAGAAAAAACCCAGGATCTGTTCAACAAGTATGTGAAAAACGCGAAAGTATGACCCTGATGAGGGCAAATCCCAGGCCTAACCTAGACCTAACATGCATTATCCTCTAAAATATTGATCGAAACCAGGTTTAATGGACTGTTTCAGTGTGGTACCACATTACTATGTGATCCAAACCAGAAAAAACCCAGGATCAGTTCAACAAGTATGTGAAAAACGCGAAAGTATGAGCCTGATGAGGGCGAATCCCAGACCTATCCCAGACCTAATATGCGTTATCCTCTGAAATATTGGTCGAAACCAGGTTTAATGGGCTGTTTCAGTGTGGTACCACATTACTACGTGATCCAAACCAGAAAAAAACCCAGGATCTTGTCAACGAGTATGTGAAGTGTGCGAAAGTATGAGTCTGATGAGGGCAAATCCCAGGCCTAACCTAGACCTAGCATGCGTTATCCTCTAAAATATTGATCGAAACCAGGTTTAATGGACTGTCTCAGTGTGGTACCACATAACTACGTGATCCAAACCAGAAAAAAACCCAGGATCTGTTCAACAAGTATGTGAAGAGTGCGAAAGTATGTGTCTGATGAAGGCAAATCCCAGGGCTAACCTAGACCTAACATACGCTGTCCTCTAAAATATTGATCGAAACCAGGTTTAATTGACTGTTTCAGTGTGGTGCCACATTACTACGTGATCCAATCCATTAATAGCCCAGGATCTAGCCATGAAGTATGAGAAATATGCGAAAGTATGGGTCTGATGGGGGCAAATCCCAGGCCTAACCTAGACCTAGCATGAGTTATCCTCTAAAATATTGATCGAAACCAGGTTTAGTGGACTGTTTCGGTGTGGTACCACATTACTCCGTGATCCAAACCAGAAAAAACCCTGGATCTGTTCAACAAGTATGTGAAAAATGCGAAAGTATGACCCTGATGAGGGCAAATCCCAGACCTATCCCAGACCTAAAATGCGTTATCTTCTAAAATATTGATCGAAACCAGGTTTAATGGACTGTTTCCGTGTGGTACCACATTACTACGTGATCCAAACCAGTAAAAGCCCAGAATCTGCCCATCAAGTATGAGAAATATGCGAAAGTACGAGCCTGATGAGAGCAAATCCCTTACCTAACCTAGACCTAACATGAATTATTCTCTAAAATATTGATCGAAACCAGGTTTAATGGACTGTCTCAGTGTGGTACCACATTACTAGGTGATCCAAACCAGAAAAAACCCAGGATCTGTACAACAAGAATGTGAAAAACGCGAAAGTATAAGCCTGATGAGGGCAAATCCCCAGACCTATCCCAGACATAACTCGCGTAATCCTCTAAAATATTGATGGAAACCAGGTTTAATTGTCTGTTTCAGTGTTGTACTACATTACTACGTGATCCAATCCAGAAATAGCCCAGGATCTAGCCATCAAGTATGAGAAATATGCGAAAGAATGAGCCTGATGAGAGCAAATCCCAGACCTACCCTAGACCTAACATGTATTATTCTCTAACATATTGATCGAAACCAGGTTTTATGGACTGTTTCAGTGTGGTACCACATTACTACGCGATCCAAACCAGAAAAAACCCAGGATCTGTTCAACAAGTATGTGAAAAACGCGAAAGTATGAGTCTGATGGGGGCAAATCCCAGACATACCCTAGACCTAACATGAATTATTCTCTAACATATTGATCGAAACCAGGTTTAATGGACTGTTTCAGTGTGGCACCACATTACTACGTGATCCAAACCAGAAAAAACCCAGGATCAGTTCAACAAGTATGTGAAAAACGCGAAAGTATGAGCCTGATGAGGGCAAATCCCAGGCCTATCCCAGACATAACTTTTTTTTTTTTTTTTTTTTTTTTGTCGTGGGGAAAATCTTCGAAAGACTCCCTCCCACCTCCTTGGGGAGAGGTGGGAGGGGTGTGTGGGATTCCCCGCGCCCGTGCAACGACAGGCGCGGGACCTACCCACTAAAAACCCCACGGTGACCCTTCGGCACGCTTTGGGAGGATACCGGGAATCGCTCGAAGCATTCTTCCGGTATCCTCCCCGTGCCCGCGCTTTCGCGCCCATCCCCCGGGGGGACAATCGGTCCCCCCAGTAGACACACTGCCTCATAGCGGCGGGACGGGGCCACTCCATCCCGCCGCTATCCGTCCCGGGGCCGCGTTTAGTGGCGGCTGCGAGCCCCAACTCGCAACCGCCCGCGACCCCGTTTCCACCCCTCGGCGGCCGGGCGTTCATGGCCGCACCAGACCGCCGAGGGTGCCTCCCCTTGCGTCGGACCGGTAGGGGGAGGCACTCCTACCCCCAACCGGTCCGACCCGGCGCCGCCTGGCGGGAGGAGGGTCCCCTCAGGACCCCCCTCCCAGCCTAGGTCATCCGCCACGCCGAGGCGGCCGCCCGCGACGCCTCGCGACCGGGCGACGATCCCAGACATAACTTGCGTTATCCTCTAAAATATTGATCGAAACCAGGTTGAATTGACTGTTTCAGTGTGGTACCACATTACTACGTGATCCAAAGTAGAAAAGACCCTGGATTAGGTCAACATGTATGTTAAAACTGCGAAAGTATGACCCTGATGAGGTCAAATCCCAGGCCTAACCTAGACCTAACATGCGTTATCCTGAAAAATATTGATCGAAACCTGGTTTAATCGACTGTCTCAGTGTGGTACCACATTACTATGTGATCCAAACCAGAAAATGACCCAGGATCTGTTCAACGAGTATGTGAAGTGTGCGAATGTATGAGTCTGATGAGGGCAAATCCCAGACCTATCCCAGACCTAACTTGCGTTATCCTCTAAAATATTGATCGAAACCAGGTTTAATCGACTGTTTCAGTGTGGTACCACATTACTACGTGATCCAAACCAGAAAAAACCCAGGATCAGTTCAACAAGTATGTGAAAAACGCGAAAGTATGAGCCTGATGAGGGCGAATCCCACACCTATCCCAGACCTAACTTGCGTTATCCTCTAAAATATTTATCAAGACCAGGTTTAATTGAATGCTTCAGTGTGGTAACACATTACTACGTGAACCAAACCAGAAAAAACCCAGGATCCGTTCAACAAGTATGTGAAGAATGCGAAAGTATGAGTCTGATGAGTAAAAGTCCCAGGCCGTAACTAGACCTAACGTGCGTTATCCTCAAAAATATAGATCGAAACCAGGTTTAATCGACTGTTTCAGTGTGGTACCACTATACTACGTGATCCAAAGCAGAAAAAACCCTCGATGAGGTCAACATGTATGTTAAAACTGCGAAAGTATGACCCTGATGAGGGCATATCCCAGGCTTAACCTAGACCTAACATGCGTTATCCTCTAAAATATTGATCGAAACCAGGGTTAATCGACTATTTCAGTGTGGTACTACATTACTACGTGATCCAATCCAGAAAGAGCCCAGGATCTAGCCATGAAGTATTAGAAATATGCGAAAGTATGAGCCTGATGAGGGCAAATCCTAGAACTTACCCTTACCTAACATGCGTTATCCTCTAAAATATTGATCGAAACCAGGTTTAATTGAATGTTTCAGTGTGGTACCACATTACTACGTGATCCAAACCAGTAAAAACACAGGATCCGTTCAACAAGTATGTGAAGAATGCGAAAGTATGAGTCTGATGAGTGAAAATCCCAGGCCTAACCTAGACCAGCATGCGTTATCCTCAAAAATATAGATCGAACCCAGGTTTAATCGACTGTTTCAGTGTGGTACCACATTACAACGTGATCCAAACCAGAAATAGCCCAGGATCTAGCCATGAAGTATGAAAAATATGCGAAAGTATGAGCCTGATGAGGGCAAATCCTAGACATAACCCAGACCTAACATGCGTTATCCTCTAAAATATTTACCAAGACCAGGTTTAATTGATTGTTTACGTGTGGTAGCACATTACTACGTAATCCACACCAGAAAAAACCCAGGATCCGTTCAAGAAGTATGTGAAAAATGCGAAAGTATGTGTCTGATGAGTGAAAATCTCAGGCCTTACCTAGACCTAACATGCGTTATCCTCTAAAATATTGATCGAAACCAGGTTTAATTGACCGTTTTAGTGTGGTACCACTTTACTACGTGACCCAAAGCAGAAAAGCCCTCGATCAGGTCAACATGCATGTCAAAACTGCGAAAGTATGACCCTGATGAGGGCAAATCCCAGACCTATCCCAGACCTAACATGCGTTACCCTCAAAAATATTGATCGAAACCAGGTTTAATCGAGTGTTTCAGTGTGGTACCACATTACTACGTGATCCAAACCAGAAAAAAACCCTGGAGCTGTTCAACAAGTACGTGAAGAATGCGAAAGTATGTGTCTGATGAGGGCAAATCCTAGACCTTACCCTGACCTAACATGCGTTAACCTCTAAAATATTTATCAAGACCAGGTTCAATTGAATGTTTCAGTGTGGTACCACATTACTACGTGATCCAAACCAGTAAAAACACAGGATCCGTTCAACAAGTGTATGAAGAATGCGAAAGTATGAGTCTGATGAGGGCAAATCCCAGGCCTAACCTAGGCCTAACATGCGTTATGCTCATATATATTGATCGAAACCAGGTTTAATCGACTGTTTCAGTGTGCTACTAAATTACTACGTGATCCAATCCACAAAAAGCCCAGAATCTGCCCATTAAGTATGAGAAATATGCGAAAGTACGAGCCTGATGAGAGCAAATCCCAGGCCTAACCTAGACCTAACATGCGTTATCCTCTAAAATATTTATCAAGACCAGGTTTAATTGAATGTTTCAGTGTGGTACCACACTACTGCGTGATCCAAACCAGAAAAAACCCAGGATCTGTTCAACAAGTATGTGAAAAATGCGAAAGTATGATCCTGACGAGGGCAAATCCCAGACCTATCCCAGACCTAAACTGCGTTATCCTCTAAAATATTGATCGAAACCAGGTTTAATGGAAAGTTTCAGTGTGGTACCACTTTACTACGTGATCCAAAGCAGAAAAAACCCTCGATCAGGTCAACATGTATGTTAAAACTGCGAAAGTATGACCCTGATGAGGGCAAATCGCAGGCCTAACCTAGACCTAACATGCGTTATCTTCTAAAATATTCATCGAAACCAGGTTTAATGGATTGTTTCAGTGTGGTAACACATTACTACGTGATCCAATCCAGAAATAGCCCAGGATCTAGCCATGAAGTATCAGAAATATGCGAAAGTATGAGCCTGATGAGGGCAAATCCTAGACCTAACCCAGACCTAACATGCGTTATCCACTAAAATATTTATCATGACCAGGTTTAATTGAATGTTTCAGTGTGGTACCACACTACTACGTGATCCAAACCAGAAAACGCCCAGGATCTAGCCATGAAGTATTAGAAATATGCGAAAGTATGAGCCTGATGAGGGCAAATCCTAGACATAACCCAGACCTAACATGCGTTATCCTCTAAAATATTTATCAAGACCAGGTTTAATTGAACGTTTCAGTGTGGTACCACATTACTACGTGATCCAAGCCAGTAAAAACACAGGATCCGTTCAACAAGTATATGAAGAATGCGAAAGTATGAGTCTGATGAGGGCAAATCCCAGGCCTAACCTAGGCCTAACATGCGTTATGCTCATATATATTGATCGAAACCAGGTTTAATCGACTGTTTCAGTGTGCTACTAAGTTACTACGTGATCCAATCCACAAAAAGCCCAGAATCTGCCCATCAAGTATGAGAAATATGCGAAAGTACGAGCCTGATGAGAGCAAATCCCAGACCTAACCTAGACCTAACATGCGTTATGCTCAAAAATATTGATCGAAACCAGGTTTAATCGACTGTTTCAGTGTGGTACCACATTACTACGTGATCCAAACCGGAAAAAACCCAGGATCTGTTCAACAAGTATGTGAAGTATGCGAAAGTATGAGTCTGATGTGGGCAAATCCCAGGCCTAACCCAGACCTAACTTGCGTTGTCCTCTAAAATATTGATGGAAAACAGGTTTAATTGACTGTTTCAGTGTTGCACTACATTACTACGTGATGCAATCCAGAAATAGCCCAGGATCTAGCCATGAAGTATGGGAAATATGCGAAAGTATGAGCCTGATGAGGGCAAATGCTAGACCTAACCCAGACATAACTTGCGTTATCCTCTAAAATATTGATCGAAACCAGGTTTAATTGACTGTTTCAGTGTGGTGCCACATTACTACGTGATCCAATCTATAAATAGCCCAGGATCTAGCCATGAAGTATGAGAAATATACGAAGGTATGGGTCTTATGGGGGCAAAGCCCAGGCCTAACCTAGACCTAGCATGCGATATCCTCTAAAATATTTATCAAGACCAGGTTTAATTGAATGTGTCAGTGTGGTACCACATTACTACGTGAACCAAACCAGTAAAAACACAGGATCCGTTCAACAAGTATGTGAAGAATTCGAAAGTATGAGTCTGATGAGTGAAAGTCCCAGGACTAACCTAGACCTAACATGCGTTATCCTCAATAATATTGATCGAAACAAGGTTTAATCGACTGTGTCAGTGTGGCACCGCATTACTAAGTAATCCAAACCAGAAAAAAAACCAGGATCTGTTCAGCGAGTATGTGAAGTGTGCGAAACTATGAGTCTGATGAGGGCAAATCCCAGAACTATCCCATACCTAACATGCGTTATCCTCTAAAATAGTGATCGAAACCAGGGTTAATTGACTGTTTCAGTGTGGTTCTACATTACTACGTGATCCAATCCAGAAAAAGCCCAGGATCTAGCCATCAATTATGAGAAATATGCGAAAGAATGAGCCTGATGAGAGCAAATCCCAGACCTAACCTAGACCTAACATGTGTTATCCTCAATAATATTGATCGAAACCAGGTTTAATGGACTGTTTCAGTGTGGTACTACATTAGTACGTGATGCAATCCAGAAATAGCCCAGGATCTAGCCATGAATTATGAGAAATATGCGAAGGTATGAGCCTGATGAGGGCAAATCCTAGACCTAACCCAGACCTAACATGCGTTATCCTCAAAAATATTGATCGAAACCAGGTTTAATGCACTGTTTCAGTGTGGTACCACATTACTACGTGATCCAAACTAGAAAAAACCCAGGATCTGTTCAACAAGTATGTGATGAATGCGAAAGTATGAGTCTGATGAGTGAAAATCCCAGGCCTAACGTAGACCTAACATGCGTTATGCTCAAAAATATTTATCGAAACCAGGTTTAATCGACTGTTTCAGTGTGGTACTACATTACTACGTGATGCAATCCAGAAAAAGCCCGGGATCTAGCCATCAAGTATGACAAATATGCGAAAGTATGATCCTGACGAGGGCAAATCCTAGACCTAACCTAGACATAACATGCCTTATCCTCTAAAATATTAATCGAAACCAGGTTTAATGGAATGTTTCAGTCTGGTACCACATTACTACGTGATCCAAAACCAGAAAAATCCCAGGATCTGTTAACATGTATGTGAAAAACGCGAAAGTATGAGCCTGATGAGGGCAAATCCCAGAACTATCCCAGACCTAACATGCGTTATCCTCTAAAATATTGATCGGAACCAGGTTTAATAGACTGTTTCTATGTGGTACCACATTAATACGTGATCCAAACCAGAAAAAAACCTAGGATCTGTTCAACGAGTATGTGAAGTATGCGAAAGTATGAGCCTGATGAGGGCGAATCCGAGACTTATCCCAGACCTAACTTGCGTTATCCTGTAAAATATTGATCGAAACCAGGTTTAATCGACTGTTTCAGTGTGGTACCACATTACTGCGCGAACCAAACCAGAAAAAACCCAGGATCTGTTCAACATGTATGTGAAAAATGCGAAAGTATGTCCCTGATGAGGGCTAATCCCAGGCCTAACCTAGACATAACATGCGTTATCCTCTAAAATATTGATCGAAACCAGGTTTAATCGACAGTTTCAGTGTGGTACCACATTACTGCGCGATGCAAACCAGAAAAAACCCAGGAGCTGTTCAACAAGTATGTGAAAAATGCGAAAGTATGTCCCTGATGAGGGCGAATCCCAGACCTATCCCAGACCTAAATTGCGTTATCCTCTAAACTATTGATCAAAACCAGGTTTAATGGACTGTTTCAGTGTGATACCACATTACTACGCGATCCAAACCAGAAAAAGCCCAGGATCTAGCCATGAAGTATGAAAAATATGCGAAAGTATGAGCCTGATGAGGGCAAATACTTGACCTATCCCAGACCTAACATGCGTTATCCTCTAAAATATTCATCGAAACCAGGTTTAATGGACTGTTTCAGTGTGGTACCACATTACTACGTGATCCAAAGCAGAAAAAACCCTCGATCAGGTCAACATGTATGTTAAAACTGCAAAAGTATGACCCTGATGAACGCAAATCCCAGGCCTAACCTAGACCTAACATGCGTTATCCTCAAAAATATTGATCGAAACCAGGTTTAATCTACTGTTTCAGTGTGGTACCACATTACTACGAGATCCAAACCAGGAAAAAACCCAGGAGTTGTTCAACATGTACGTAAAGAATGCGAAAGTATGTGTCTGATGAGGGCAAATCCTAGGCCTAACCTAGACCTGACATGCGTTATCTTCTAAAATATCGATCGAAACCAGGTTTAATGGATTGTTTCCGTGTGGTACCACATTACTATGTGATCCAAACCAGAAAAAGCCCAGGATCTAGCCATGAAGTATGAAAAATATGCGAAAGTATGAGCCTGATGAGGGCAAATACTTGACCTATCCCAGACCTAACATGCGTTATCCTCTAAAATATTCATCGAAACCAGGTTTAATGGCCTGTTTCAGTGTGGTACCACTTTATTACGTGATCCAAGACAGAAAAAACCGAGGATCTGTTCAACAAGTATGTGAAAAACGCGAAAGTATGAGCCTGATGAGGGCGAATCCGAGACTTATCCCAGACCTAACTTGCGTTATCCTGTAAAATATTGATCGAAACCAGGTTTAATCGACTGTTTCAGTGTGGTTCCACATTACTACGTGATCCAAACGAGAAAAAAACCCAGGATCTTGTCAACGAGTATGTGAAGTGTGCGAAAGTATGAGACTGATGACGGCAAATCCCAGACCTATCCCAGACCTAACTTGCGTTATCCTCCAAAATATTTATCCAGACCAGTTTTCATTGAATGTTTCAGTGTGGTACCACATTACTACGTGATCCAATCCAGAAAAAACCCAGGATCCGTTCAACAAGTATGTGAAGAATGCGAAAGTATGAGTCTGATGAGTGAAAATCCCAGATCTAACCTGGACCTAACATGCGTTATCCTCAAAAATATTGATCGAAACCAGGTTTAATTGACTGTTTCAGCGTGGTACCACAATACTACGTGATACAATCCAGAAATAGCCCAGGATCTAGCCATGATGTATGAGAAAGATGCGAAAGTATGAGCATGATAAGGGCAAATTCTAGACCTGACCCAGACCTAACATGCGTTATCCTCTAAAATATTTATCAAGACCAGGTTTAATTGAATGTTTCAGTGTGGTACCACATTACTACGTGAACCAGACCAGAAAAAGCCCAGGATCCGTTTAACAAGTATGTGAAGAATGCGAAAGTATGAGTCTGATGAGTGAAAATCCCGGACCTAACCTAGACCGAACATGAATTATTCTCTAAAATATTGATCGAAACCAGGTTTAATGGACTGTCTCAGTGTGGTACCACATTACTATGTGATCCAAACCAGAAAATAACACAGGATCTGTTCAACGAGTATGTGAACAAAGCGAAAGTATGAGTCTGATGAGGGCTAATCCCAGACCTATCCCAGACCTATCCCAGGCCTAACTTGCGTTGTCCTCTAAAATATTGATGGAAACCAGGTTTAATTGATTGTTTCAGTGTGGTCCCAAATTACTACGTGATCCAAACCAGAAAAAACCCAGGACCTGTTCAACAAGTATGTGAAAAACGCGAAAGTATGAGCCTGATGAGGGCGAATCCCAGACCTATGCCAGACCTAACTTGCGTTATCCTCTAAAATATTGATCGAAACCAGGTTTAATTGCCTGTTTTAGCGTGGTACCACAGTACTACGTGATACAATCCAGAAACAGCCCAGGATCTAGCCATGAAGTATGAGAGATATGCGAAAGTATGAGCCTGCTGAGGGCAAATCCTAGACCTAACCCAAGCCTAACATGCGTTATCCTCTAAAATATTTATCAAGACCAGGTTTAATTGATCGTTTCAGTGTGGTCCCACATTACAACGTGATCCAAACCAGAAAAAACCCAGGATCCGTTCAACAAGTATGTGAAGAATGCGAAAGTATGAGTCTGATGAGTGAAAATCCCAGGCCTAACCTAGACCTAACATGCGTTATCCTCAAAAATATTGATCGAAACCTGGTTTAATCGACTGTTTCAGTGTGGTACCACATTACTATGTGATCCAAACCAGAAAATAACCCAGGATCTGTTCAACGAGTATGTGAAGTGTGCGGAAGTATGAGTCTGATGAGGGCAAATCCCATACCTATCCCAGACCTAACATGCGTTATCCTGTAAAATATTTATCAAGACCAGGTTTAATTGATTGTTTCAGTGTGGACCCACATTACTACGTGATCCAAACCAGAAAAAACCCAGCATCCGTTCAACAAGTATGTGAAGAATGCGAAAGTATGAGTCTGATGAGTGAAAATCCCAGGCCTGACCTAGACCTAACATGCGTTATCCTCTAAAATATTGAGCGGAACCAGGTTTAATGGACTGTTTCAGTGTGGTACCACACTACTACGGGATCCAAACCAGAAAAAACCCAGGATCTGTTCAACAAGTATGTGAAGTGTGCGAAAGTATGAGTCTGATGAGGTCAAATCCCAGACCAATCCCAGACTTAACTTGCGTTATCCTCTAAAATATTGATCGAAACCAGGTTTAATCGACTGTTTCAGTGTGGTACCACATTACTATGTGATCCAAACGAGAAAATAACCCAGGATCTGTTCAACGAGTATGTGAAGTGTGCGAAAGTATGAGTCTGATGAGGGCAAATCCCATACCTATCGCAGACCTAACATGCGTTATCCTCTAAAATATTTATCAAGACCAGGTTTAATTGATTGTTTCAGTGTGGACCCACATTACTACGAGATCCAAACCAGAAAAAACCCAGGATCTGTTCAACATGTATGAGAAATATGCGAAAGAATGAGCCTGATGAGAGCAAATCCCAGACCTAACCTAGACCTAACATGAATTATTCTTTAAAATATATATCGAAACCAGGTTTAATTGACTGTTTCAGTGTGGTCCCACATTACTACGTGATCCAAACCAGAAAAAACCCAGGATCCGTTCAACAAGTATGTGAAGAATGCGAAAGTATGAGTCTGATGGGGGCGAATCCCAGACCTATGCCAGACCTAACTTGCGTTATCCTCTAAAATATTGATCGAAACCAGGTTTAATTGACTGTTTCAGCGTGGTACCACAATACTACGTGATACTATCCAGAAATAGCACAGGATCTAGCCATGATGTATGAGAAAGATGCGAAAGTCTGAGCATGATGAGGGTAAATTCCAGACCTGACCCAGACCTAACATGCGTTATCCTCTAAAATATTTATCAAGACCAGGTTTAATTGAATGTTTCAGTGTGGTACCACATTACTACGTGAACCAGACCAGAAAAAACCCAGGATCCGTTCAACAAGTATGTGAAGAATGCGAAAGTATGAGTCTGATGAGTGAAAATCCCGGACCTAACCTAGACTGAACATGAATTATTCTCTAAAATATTGATCGAAACCAGGTTTAATGGACTGTTTCAGTGTGGTACCACATTACTATGTGATCCAAACCAGAAAATAACACGGGATCTGTTCGACGAGTATGTGAAGAAAGCGAAAGTATGAGTCTGATGAGGGCTAATCCCAGACCTATCCCAGACCTATCCCAGACCTAACTTGCGTTGTCCTCTATAATATTGATGGAAACCAGGTTTAATTGATTGTTTCAGTGTGGTCCCACATTACTACGTGATCCAAACCAGAAAAAACCCAGGATCTGTCCAACAAGTATGTGAAAAGCGCGAAAGTATGAGCCTGATGAGGGCGAATCCCAGACCTATGCCAGACCTAACTTGCGTTATCCTCTAAAATATTGATCGAAACCAGGTTGAATTGAATGTTTTAGTGTGGTACCACATTACTACGTGATCCAAAGCAGAAAAAACCCTGGATTAGGTCAACATGTATGTTAAAACTGCGAAAGTATGAGCATGATGAGGGCAAATCCCAGACCTATCCTAGACATAACTTGCGTTATCCTCTAAAATATTAATCGAAACCAGGTTGAATTGACTGTTTTAGTGTGGTACCACATTACTACGTGATCCAAAGCAGAAAAAACCCTGGATTAGGTCAACATGTATGTTAAAACTGCGAAAGTATGACCCTGATGAGGCCAAATCCCAGACCTATCCCAGACCTAACTTGCGTTATCCTCTAAAATATTTATCCAGACCAGTTTTCATTGAATGTTTCAGTGTGGTACCACATTACTACGTGATCCAATCCAGAAAAAACCCAGGATCCGTTCAACAAGTATGTGAAGAATGCGAAAGTATGAGTCTGATGAGTGAAAATCCCAGGCCTAACCTAGACCTAACATGCGTTATACTCTAAAATATTGATCGAAACCTGGTTTAATCGACTGTTTCAGTGTGGTACCACATTACTACGTGATCCAAACCAGAAAAAACCCAGGATCTGTTCAACATGTATGAGAAATATGCGAAAGAATGAGCCTGATGAGAGCAAATCCCAGACCTAACCTAGACCTAACATGAATTATTCTTTAAAATATTGATCGAAACCTGGTTTAATCGACTGTTTCAGTGTGGTACCACATTACTATGTGATCCAAACCAGAAAATAACCCAGGATCTCTTCAACGAGTATGTGAAGTGTGCGAAAGTATGAGTCTGATGAGGTCAAATCCCAGACCAATCCCAGACTTAACTTGCGTTATCCTCTAAGATATTGACCGAAACCAGGTTTAATGGACTGTTTCAGTGTGGTACCACACTACTACGTGATACAAACCAGAAAAAACCCAGGATCTGTTCAACAAGTATGTGAAAAACGCGAAAGTATGAGCCTGATGAGGGCGAAAACTAGAACTATGCCAGACCTAACTTGCGTTATCCTCTAAAATATTTATCAAGACCAGGTTTAATTGAATGTTTCAGTGTGGTACCACATTACTACGTGAACCAGACCAGAAAAAACCCAGGATCCGTTCAACAAGTATGTGAAGAATGCGAAAGTATGAGTCTGATGAGTGAAAATCCCGGACCTAACCTAGACCGAACATGAATTATTCTCTAAAATATTGATCGAAACCAGGTTTAATGGACTGTTTCAGTGTGGTACCACATTACTATGTGATCCAAACCAGAAAATAACACAGGATCTGTTCAACGAGTATGTGAAGAAAGCGAAAGTATGAGTCTGATGAGGGCTAATCCCAGACCTATCCCAGACCTATCCCAGACCTAACTTGCGTTGTCCTCTATAATATTGATGGAAACCAGGTTTAATTGATTGTTTCAGTGTGGTCCCACATTACTACGTGATCCAAACCAGAAAAAACCCAGGATCTGTTCAACAAGTATGTGAAAAACGCGAAAGTATGAGCCTGATGAGGGCGAATCCCAGACCTATGCCAGACCTAACTTGCGTTATCCTCTAAAATATTGATCCAAACCAGGTTTAATTGACTGTTTTAGCGTGGTACCACAGTACTACGTGATTCAATCCAGAAACAGCTCAGGATCTAGCCATGAAGTATGAGAGATATGCGAATGTATGAGCCTGCTGAGGGCAAATCCTAGACCTAACCCAAGCCTAACATGCGTTATCCTCTAAAATATTTATCAAGACCAGGTTTAATTGATCGTTTCAGTGTGGTCCCACATCACAACGTGATCCAAACCAGAAAAAACCCAGGATCCGTTCAACAAGTATGTGAAGAATGCGAAAGTATGAGTCTGATGAGTGAAAATCCCAGGCGTAACCTAGACCTAACATGCGTTATCCTCAAAAATATTGATCGAAACCTGGTTTAATCGACTGTTTCAGTGTGGTACCACATTACTATGTGATCCAAACCAGAAAATAACCCAGGATCTGGTCAACGAGTATGTGAAGTTTGCGAAAGTATGAGCCTGATGAGGGCAAATCCCAGACCTATCCCAGACCTAACTTGCGTTGTCCTCTAAAATATTTATCCAGACCAGGTTTCATTGAGTGTTTCAGTGTGGTACCACTTTACTACGTGATCCAATCCAGAAATAGCCCAGGATCTAGCCATGAAGTATGAGAAATATGCGATAGTAAGAGCCTGATGAGGGCAAATCCTAGACCTATCCCAGACCTAACTTGCGTTATCCTCTAAAATATTGATCGAAACCAGGTTTAATTGACTGTTTCAGCGTGGTAGCACATTACTACGTGACCCAAACCAGAAAAAACCCAGTATCCGTTCAACAAGTATGTGAAAAACGCGAAAGTATGAGCCTGATGAGGGCAAATCCCAGACCTATCCCAGACCTAACTTGCGTTGTCCTCTAAAATATTGATGGAAACCAGGTTTAATTGACTGTTTCAGCGTGGTAGCACATTACTACGTGATAAAATGCAGAAACAGCCCAGGATGTAGCCATAAAGTATGAAAAATATGCGAAAGTATGAGCCTGATGAGGGCAAATCCTAGACGTAACACAGACCTAACATGCGTTATCCTCTAAAATATTTATCAAGACCAGGTTTAATTGAATGTTTCAGTGTGGTACCACATTACTACGTGAACCAGACCAGAAGAAACCCAGGATCCGTTCAACAAGTATGTGAAGAATGCGAAAGTATGAGTCTGATGAGTGCAAATCCCAGGCCTAACCTAGACCTAACATGCGTTATACTCTAAAATATTGATCGAAACCTGGTTTAATGGACTGTTTCAGTGTGGTACCACATTACTATGTGATCCAAACCAGAAAATAACACAGGATCTGTTCAACGAGTATGAGAAGAAAGCGAAAGTATGAGTCTGATGAGGGCTAATCCCAGACCTATCCCAGACCTATCCCAGACCTAACTTGCGTTGTCCTCTATAATATTGATGGAAACCAGGTTTAATTGATTGTTTCAGTGTGGTCCCACATTACTACGTGATCCAAACCAGAAAAAACCCAGGATCTGTTCAACTAGTATGTGAAAAACGCGAATGTATGAGCCTGATGAGGGCGAATCCCAGACCTATGCCAGACCTAACTTGCGTTATCCTCTAAAATATTGATCCAAACCAGGTTTAATTGACTGTTTTAGCGTGGTACCACAGTACTACGTGATACAATCCAGAAACAGCTCAGGATCTAGCCATGAAGTATGAGAGATATGCGAAAGTATGAGCCTGCTGAGGGCAAATCCTAGACCTAACCCAAGCCTAACATGCGTTATCCTCTAAAATATTTATCAAGACCAGGTTTAATTGATCGTTTCAGTGTGGTCCCACATTACAACGTGATCCAAACCAGAAAAAACCCAGGATCCGTTCAACAAGTATGTGAAGAATGCGAAAGTATGAGTCTGATGAGTGAAAATCCCAGGCGTAACCTAGACCTAACATGCGTTATCCTCAAAAATATTGATCGAAACCTGGTTTAATCGACTGTTTCAGTATGGTACCACATTACTATGTGATCCAAACCAGAAAATAACCCAGGATCTGGTCAACGAGTATGTGAAGTTTGCGAAAGTATGAGTCTGATGAGGGCAAATCCCATACCTATCCCAGACCTAACATGCGTTATCCTCTAAAATATTTATCAAGACCAGGTTTAATTGATTGTTTCAGTGTGGACCCACATTACTACGTGATCCAAACCAGAAAAAACCCAGCATCCGTTCAACATGTATGTGAAGAATGCGAAAGTATGAGTCTGATGAGTGAAAATCCCCGGCCTGACCTAGACCTAACATGCGGTATCCTCTAAAATATTGAGCGAAACCAGGTTTAATGGACTGTTTCAGTGTGGTACCACACTACTACGGGATCCAAACCAGAAAAAACCCAGGATCTGTTCAACAAGTATGTGAAAAGCGCGAAAGTATGAGCCTGATGAGGTCAAATCCCAGACCAATCCCAGACTTAACTTGCGTCATCCTCTAAAATATTGATCGAAACCAGGTTGAATTGAATGTTTTAGTGTGGTACCACATTACTACGTGATCCAAAGCAGAAAAAACCCTGGATTAGGTCAACATGTATGTTAAAACTGCGAAAGTATGAGCATGATGAGGGCAAATCCCAGACGTATCCTAGACATAACTTGCGTTATCCTCTAAAATATTGATCGAAACCAGGTTGAATTGACTGTTTTAGTGTGGTACCACATTACTACGTGATCCAAAGCAGAAAAAACCCTGGATTAGGTCAACATGTATGTTAAAACTGCGAAAGTATGACCCTGATGAGGCCAAATCCAAGACCTATCCCAGACCTAACTTGCGTTATCCTCTAAAATATTTATCCAGACCAGTTTTCATTGAATGTTTCAGTGTGGTACCACATTACTATGTGATCCAACCCAGAAAATAACCCAGGATCTGTTCAACGAGTATGTGAAGTGTGCGAAAGTATGAGTCTGATGAGGTCAAATCCCAGACCAATCCCAGACTTAACTTGCGTTATCCTCTAAGATATTGATCGAAACCAGGTTTAATGGACTGTTTCAGTGTGGTACCACACTACTACGTGATACAAACCAGAAAAAACCCAGGATCTGTACAACAAGTATGTGAAAAACGCGAAAGTATGAGCCTGATGAGGGCGAATCCCAGAACTATGCCAGACCTAACTTGCGTTATCTTCTAAAATATTGATCGAAACCAGGTTTAATTGACTGTTTCAGCGTGGTACCACAATACTACGTGATACAATCCAGAAATAGCCCAGGATCTAGCCATGATGTATGAGAAAGATGCGAAAGTATGAGCATGATGAGGGCAAATTCTAGACCTGACCCAGACCTAACATGCGTTATCCTCTAAAATATTTATCAAGACCAGGTTTAATTGAATGTTTCAGTGTGGTACCACATTACTACGTGAACCAGACCAGAAAAAACCCAGGATCCGTTCAACAAGTATGTGAAGAATGCGAAAGTATGAGTCTGATGAGTGAAAATCCCGGACCTAACCTAGACCGAACATGAATTATTCTCTAAAATATTGATCGAAACCAGGTTTAATGGACTGTTTCAGTGTGGTACCACATTACTATGTGATCCAAACCAGAAAATAACACAGGATCTGTTCAACGAGTATGTGAAGAAAGCGAAAGTATGAGTCTGATGAGGGCTAATCCCAGACCTATCCCAGACCTATCCCAGACCTAACTTGCGTTGTCCTCTATAATATTGATGGAAACCAGGTTTAATTGATTGTTTCAGTGTGGCCCCACATTACTACGTGATCCAAACCAGAAAAAACCCAGGATCTGTTCAACTAGTATGTGAAAAACGAGAATGTATGAGCCTGATGAGGGCGAATCCCAGACCTATGCCAGACCTAACTTGCGTTATCCTCTAAAATATTGATCCAAACCAGGTTTAATTGACTGTTTTAGCGTGGTACCACAGTACTACGTGATACAATCCAGAAACAGCTCAGGATCTAGCCATGAAGTATGAGAGATATGCGAAAGTATGAGCCTGCTGAGGGCAAATCCTAGACCTAACCCAAGCCTAACATGCGTTATCCTCTAAAATATTTATCAAGACCAGGTTTAATTGATCGTTTCAGTGTGGTCCCACATTACAACGTGATCCAAACCAGAAAAAACCCAGGATCCGTTCAACAAGTATGTGAAGAATGCGAAAGTATGAGTCTGATGAGGGCAAATCCCATACCTATCCCAGACCTTACATGCGTTATCCTCTAAAATATTTATCAAGACCAGGTTTAATTGATTGTTTCAGTGTGGACCCACATTACTACGTGATCCAAACCAGAAAAAACCCAGCATCAGTCCAACATGTATGTGAAGAATGCGAAAGTATGAGTCTGATGGGTGAAAATCCCAGGCCTGACCTAGACCTAACATGCGGTATCCTCTAAAATATTGAGCGAAACCAGGTTTAATGGACTGTTTCACTGTGGTACCACACTACTACGGGATCCAAACCAGAAAAAACCCAGGATCTGTTCAACAAGTATGTGAAGTGTGCGAAAGTATGAGTCTGATGAGGTCAAATCCCAGACCAATCCCAGACTTAACTTGCGTTATCCTCTAAAATATTGATCGAAACCAGGTTTAATCGACTGTTTCAGCGTGGTACCACATTACTACGTGATACAATCCAGAAATAGCCCAGGATCTAGCCATGATGTATGAGAAAGTTGCGAAAGTATGAGCATGATGAGGGCAAATTCTAGACCGGACCCAGACCTAACATGCGTATTCCCCTAAAATATTTATCGAGACCAGGTTTAATTGACTGTTTCAGTGTGGTCCCACATTACTACGTGATCCATACCAGAAAAAACCCAGGATCCGTTCTACAAGTATGTGAAGAATGCGAAAGTATGAGTCTGATGAGTGAAAATCCCAGGCCTAACCTAGACCTAACATGCGTTATCCTCAAAAATATTGATCGAAACCTGGTTTAATCGACTGTTTCAGTGTGGTACCACATTACTATGTGATCCAAACCAGAAAGTAACCCAGGATATGTTCAACGAGTATGTGAAGTGTGCGAAAGTATGAGTCTGATGAGGTCAAATGCCAGACCAATCCCAGACTTAACTTGCATTATCCTCTAAAATATTGATCGAAACCAGGTTTAATCGACTGTTTCAGTGTGGTACCACATTACTACGTGATCCAAGCCAGAAAAAACCCAGGATCAGTTCAACAAGTATGAGAAGAATGGGAAAGTATGAGTCCGATGAGTGAAAATCCCAGGGCTAACCTAGACCTAACATGCGTTATCCTCTAAAATATTGATCCAAACCAGGTTTAATGGACTGTTTCAGTGTGGTACCACACTACTACGTGATGCAAACCAGAAAAAACCTAGGATCTGTTCAACAAGTATGTGAAAAACGCGAAAGTATGAGCCTGATGAGGGCGAATCCCAGACCTATGCCAGACCAAACTTGCGTTATCCTCTAAAATATTGATCGAAACCAGGTTTAATTGACTGCTTCAGCGTGGTACCACATTACTACGTGATACAATCCAAAAACAGCCCAGGATCTAGCCATGAAGTATGAGAAATATGCGAAAGTATGAGCCTGATGAGGGCAAATCCTAGACCTAACCCAAACCTAACATGCGTTATCCTCTAAAATATTTATCAAGACCAGGTTTAATTGAATGTTTCAGTGTGGTACCACTTTACTACCTGATCCAAAGCAGAAAAAACCCTCGATCAGGTCAACATGTATGTTAAAACTGCGAAAGTATGACCCTGATGAGGGCAAATCCCAGGCCTAACCTAGACCTAACTTGCGTTATCCTCTAAAATATTGATCGAAACCAGGTTTAATTCGCTGTTTCAGCGTGGTACCACATTACTACGTGATCCAATCCAGAAAAAACCCAGGATCCGTTCAACAAGTATGTGAAGAATGCGAAAGTATGAGTCTGATGTGTGAAAATCCCAGACCTAACCTAGACCTAACATGAATTATTCTCTAAAATATTGGTGGAAACCAGGTTTAATTGACTGTTTCAGTGTGGTCCCACATTACTACGTGACCCAAACCAGAAAAAACCCAGGATCCGTTCAACAAGTATGTGAAAAACGCGAAAGTATGAGCCTGATGAGGGCAAATCCCAGACCTATCCCAGACCTAACTTGCGTTGTCCTCTAAAATATTGATCGAAACCAGGTTTAATTGAGTGTTTCAGTGTGGTACCACATTACTACGTGATCCAAACCAGTAAAAACCCAGGATCAGTTCAACAAGTATGTGAAGAATGCGAGCGTATGAGTCTGATGTGTGAAAATCCCTGGGCTAACCTAGACCTAACATGCGTTATCCTCTAAACAATTGATCGAAACCAGGTTTAATGGACTGTTTCAGTGTGGTATCACACTACTACGTGATACAAACCAGAAAAAACCCAGGATCTGTTCAACAAATATGTGAAAAACACGAAAGTATGAGCCTGATGATGGCGAATCCCAGACCTATGCCAGACCTAACTTGCGTTATCCCCTAAGATATTGATCGAAACCAGGTTTAATCGACAGTTTCAGTGTGGTACCACATTACTACGTGATCCAAACCAGAAAAAACCCAGGATCAGTTCAACAAATATGAGAAGAATGCGAAAGTATCAGATTGATGAGTGAAAATCCCAGGGCTAACCTAGACCTAACATGCGTTATCCTCTAAACAATTGATCCAAACCAGGTTTAATGGACTGTTTCAGTGTGGTATCACACTACTACGTGATACAAACCAGAAAAAACCCAGGATCTGTTCATCAAGTATGTGAAAAACGCGAAAGTATGAGCCTGATGAGGGCGAATCCCAGACCTATGCCAGACCTAACTTGCGTTGTCCTCTAAGATATTGATGGAAACCAGGTTTAATTGACTGTTTCATTGTTGTACTTCATTACTACGTGATGCAATCCAGAAAAAGCCCAGGATCTAGCCATCAAGTATGAGAAATATGCGAAAGAATGAGCCTGATGAGAGCAAATCCCAGACCTAACCTAGACCTAACATGCGTTATCCTCTAAAATATTTATCAAGACCAGGTTTAATTGAATGTTTCAGTGTGGTACTACTTTACTACGTGATCCAAAGCAGAAAAAACCCTCGATCAGGTCAACATGTATGTTAAAACTGCGAAAGTATGACCCTGATGAGGGCAAATCCCAGGCCTAACCTAGACCTAACTTGCGTTATCCTCTAACATATTGATCGAAACCAGGTTTAATTGACTGTTTCAGTTGGTACCACATTACTACGTCATACAAGCCAGAAACAGCCCAGGATCTAGCCATCAAGTATGAGAAATATGCGAAAGAATGTGCCTGATGAGAGCAAATCCCAGACCTAACCTAGACCTAACATGCGTTATCCTCTAAAATATTGATCCAAACCAGGTTTAATGGACTGTTTCAGTGTGGTACCACATTACTATGTGATCCAAACCAGAAAATAACCCAGGATCTGTTCAACGAGTATGTGAAGTGTGCGAAAGTACGAGTCTGATGAGGGCAAATCCCAGACCTATCCCAGGCCTAACATGCGTTATCCTCTAAAATATTTATCAAGACCTGGTTTAATTGATTGTTTCAGTGTGGACCCACATTACTAAGTGATCCAAACCAGAAAAAACCCAGGATCCGTTCAACAAGTATGCGAAGAATGCGAAAGTATGAGTCTGATGAGTGAAAATCCCAGGCCTAACCTAGACCTAACATGCGTTATCCTCTAAAATATTTATCAAGACCAGGTTTAATTGACTGTTTCAGTGTGGAACCACATTACTACGTGATCCAAACCAGAGAAAACCCAGGATCAGTTCAACAAGTATGTGAAGAATGCGAAAGTATGAGTCTGATGAGTGAAAAAACCAGGCCTGACCTAGACCTAACATGCGTTATCCTCTAAAATATTGAGCGAAACCAGGGTTAATGGACTGTTACAGTGTGGTACCACACTACTACGGGATCCAAACCAGAAAAAACCCAGGATCTGTTCAACAAATATGTGAAAAACGCGACAGTATGAGCCTGATGAGAGCAAATCCCAGACCTAACCTAGACCTAACATGAATTATTCTCTAAAATATTGGTCGAAACCAGGTTTAATTGACTGTTTCAGTGTGGAACCACATTACTACGTGATCCAAACCAGAAAAAACCCAGGATCAGTTCAACAAGTATGTGAAGAATGCGAAAGTATGAGTCTGATCAGTGAAAATCCCAGGCCTAACCTAGACCTAACATGCGTTGTCCTCAAAAATATTGATCGAAACCTGGTTTAATCGACTGTTTCAGTGTGGTACCACATTACTATGTGATCCAAACCAGAAAATAACCCAGGATCTGTTCAACGAGTATGTGAAGTGTACGAAAGTATGAGTATGATGAGGGCAAATCCCAGACCTATCCCAGACCTAACATGCGTTATCCTCTAAAATATTTATCAAGACCAGGATTAATTGATTGTATCAGTGCGGACCCACATTACTACGTGATCCAAACCAGAAAAAACCCAGGATCCGTTCAACAAGTATGTGAAGAATGCGAAAGTATGAGTCTGATGAGTGAAAATCCCAGGCCTAACCTAGACCTAACATGCGTTATCCTCAAAAATATTGATCGAAACCTGGTTTAATCGACTGTTTCAGTGTGGTACCACATTACTATGTGATCCAAACCAGAAAATGACCCAGGATCTGTTCAACGAGTATGTGAAGTGTGCGAAAGTATGAGTCTGATGAGGGCAAATCCCAGACCTATCCCAGACCTAACATGCGTTATCCTCTAAAATATTTATCAAGACCAGGTTTAATTGATTGTTTCAGTGTGGACCCACATTACTACGTGATCCAAACCAGAAAAAACCCAGGATCCGTTCAACAAGTATGTGAAGAATGCGAAAGTATGAGTCTGATGAGTGAAAAAACCAGGCCTGACCTAGACCTAACATGCGTTATCCTCTAAAATATTGAGCGAAACCAGGTTTACTGGACTGTTTCAGTGTGGTACCACACTACTACGGGATCCAAACCAGAAAAAACCCAGGATCTGTTGAACAAGTATGTGAAAAACGCGACATTATGAGCCTGATGTGGGCAAATCCCAGACCTATCCCAGACCTAACTTGCGTTGTCCTCTAAAATATTGATGGAAACCAGGTTTAATTGACTGTTTCAGTGTTGTACTTCATTACTACGTGATGCAATCCAGGAAAAGCTCAGGATCTAGCCATCAAGTATGAGAAATATGCGAAAGTATGAGCCTGATGAGAGCAAATCCCAGACCTATCCCAGACCTAACTTGCGTTATCCTCCAAAATATTGATCGAAACCAGGTTTAATTGGCTGTTTTAGTGTGGTACCACATTACTACTTGATCCAAACCAGAAAAAACCCAGGATCTGTTCAACAAGTATGTGAAAAACGCGAAACTGTGAGCCTGATGAGGGCAAATCTTAGACCTAACCCAGACCTAAGATGCGTTATCCTCTAAAATATTTATCCAGAACATGTTTCATTGAATGTTTCAGTGTGGTACCACTTTACTACGTGATCCAATCCAGAAACAGCCCAGGATCTAGCCATGAAGTATGTTAAATATGCGATAGTAAGAGCCTGATGGAGGCAAATCCTAGACCTATCCCAGACCTAACTTGCGTTATCCTCTAAAATATTGATCGAAACCTGGTTTAATCGACTGTTTCAGTGTGGTACCACATTACTATGTGATCCAAACCTGAAAATAACCCAGGATCTGTTCAACGAGTATGTGAAGAATGCGAATGTATGAGTCTGATCAGTGAAAATCTCAGGCCTTACCTAGACCTAACTTGCGTTGTCCTCTAAAATATTGATGGAAACCAGGTTTCATTGACTGTTTCAGTGTGGTACTACGTTACTACGTGATCCAATCCCGAAAAAGCCCAGGATCTAGCCATCAAGTATGAGACATATGCGAAAGAATGAGCCTGATGAGAGCAAATCCCAGACCTAACCTAGACCTAACATGCGTTATCCTCTAAAATATTTATCAAGACCAGGTTTAATTGAATGTTTCAGTGTGGTACCACATTACTATGTGATCCAAACCAGAAAATAACGCAGGATCTGTTCAACGAGTATGTGAAGTGTGCGAAAGTATGAGCCTGATGAGGGCAAATCCCAGACCTATCCCAGACCTAACATGCGTTATCCTCTAAAATATTGAGCGAAACCAGGTTTAATGGACTGTTTCAGTGTGGTACCACACTACTACGTGATTCAAACCAGAAAAAACCCAGGATCCGTTCAACAAGTATGTGAAGTGTGCGAAAGTATGAGCCTGATGAGATCAAATACCAGACCTAACCTAGACCTAACATGAATTATTCTCTAAAATATTGGTCGAAACCAGGTTTAATTGACTGCTTCAGTGTGGTCCCACATTACTACGTGATCCAAACCAGAAAATAACGCAGGATCTGTTCAACGAGTATGTGAAGTGTGCGAAAGTATGAGCCTGATGAGGGCAAATCCCAGACCTATCCCAGACCTAACATGCGTTATCCTCTAAAATATTGAGCGAAACCAGGTTTAATGGACTGTTTCAGTGTGGTACCACACTACTACGTGATTCAAACCAGAAAAAACCCAGGATCCGTTCAACAAGTATGTGAAGTGTGCGAAAGTATGAGCCTGATGAGATCAAATACCAGACCTAACCTAGACCTAACATGAATTATTCTCTAAAATATTGGTCGAAACCAGGTTTAATTGACTGCTTCAGTGTGGTCCCACATTACTACGTGACCCAAACCAGAAAAAACCCAGGATCCGTTCAACAGGTATGTGAAGAATGCGAAACTGTGAGCCTGATGGGGGCAAATCTTAGACCTAACCCAGACCTAAGATGCGTTATCCTCTAAAATATTTATCCAGACCAGGTTTCATTGAATGTTTCAGTGTGGTACCACTTTACTACGTGATCCAATCCAGAAATAGCCCAGGATCTAGCCATGAAGTATGAGAAATATGCGATAGTAAGAGCCTGATGAGGGCAAATCCTAGACCTATCCCAGACCTTACTTGCGTTATCCTCTAAAATATTGGTCGAAACCAGGTTTAATTGACTGTTTCAGCGTGTTACCACATTACTACGTGATACAATGCAGAAACAGCCCAGGATCTAGCCATGAAGTATGAGAAATATGCGAAAGTATGAGCCTGATGAGGGCAAATCCTAGACGTAACCCAGACCTAACATGCGTTATCCTCTAAAATATTGATCGCAACCAGGTTTAATGGACTGTTTCTGTGTGTTACCACACAACTACGTGATCCAAACCAGAACAAACCCAGGATCTGTTCAACAAGTATGTGAAAAACGCGAAAGTATGAGCCTGATGAGGGCAAATCCCAGACCTATCCCAGACCTAACTTGCGTTATCCTCTAAAATATTGATCGAAACCAGGTTTAATTGACTGTTTCAGTGTGGTACCACATTACTACGTGATCCAATCCAGAAATAGCCCAGGATCTAGCCATGAAGTATGAGAAATATGCGAAAGTATGAGCCTGATGAGGGCAAATCCTAGACCTAACCCAGACCTAACATGCGTTATCCTCTAAAATATTTATCAAGACCAGGTTTAATTGAATGTTTCAGTGTGGTACCACATTACTCCGTGATCCAAACCAGAAAAAACCCAGGATCCGTTCAACAAGTATGTGAAGAATGCGAAAGTATGAGTCTGATGAGTGAAAATCCCAGGCCTAACCTAGACCTAACATGCGTTATCCTCTAAAATATTTATCAAGACCAGGTTTAATTGACTGTTTCAGTGTGGAACCACATTACTACGTGATCCATACCAGAAAAAACCCAGGATCAGTTCAACAAGTATGTGAAAAACGCGACAGTATGAGCCTGATGAGAGCAAATCCCAGACCTAACCTAGACCTAACATGAATTATTCTCTAAAATATTGGTCGAAACCAGGTTTAATTGACTGTTTCAGTGTGGAACCACATTACTACGTGATCCAAACCAGAAAAAACCCAGGATCAGTTCAACAAGTATGTGAAGAATGCGAAAGTATGAGTCTGATGAGTGAAAAAACCAGGCCTGACCTAGACCTAACATGCGTTATCCTCTAAAATATTGAGCGAAACCAGGTTTAATGGACTGTTTCAGTGTGGTACCACACTACTACGGGATCCAAACCAGAAAATAACCCAGGATCTGTTCAACGAGTATGTGAAGTGTACGAAAGTATGAGTATGATGAGGGCAAATCCCAGACCTATCCTAGACCTAACATGCGTTATCCTCTAAAATATTTATCAAGACCAGGATTAATTGATTGTATCAGTGTGGACCCACATTACTACGTGATCCAAACCAGAAAAAACCCAGGATCCGTTCAACAAGTATGTGAAGAATGCGAAAGTATGAGTCTGATGAGTGAAAATCCCAGGCCTAACCTAGACCTAACATGCGTTATCCTCAAAAATATTGATCGAAACCTGGTTTAATCGACTGTTTCAGTGTGGTACCACATTACTACGTGATCCAAACCAGAAGAAACCCAGGATCCGTTCAACAAGTATGTGAAGAATGCGAAAGTATGAGTCTGATGAGTGAAAAAACCAGGCCTGACCTAGACCTAACATGCGTTATCCTCTAAAATATTGAGCGAAACCAGGTTTAATGGACTGTTTCAGTGTGGTACCACACTACTACGGGATCCAAACCAGAAAAAACCCAGGATCTGTTGAACAAGTATGTGAAAAACGCGACATTATGAGCCTGATGTGGGCAAATCCCAGACCTATCCCAGACCTAACTTGCGTTGTCCTCTAAAATATTGATGGAAACCAGGTTTAATTGACTGTTTCAGTGTTGTACTTCATTACTACGTGATGCAATCCAGAAAAAACCCAGGATCTAGCCATCAAGTATGAGAAATATGCGAAAGTATGAGCCTGATGAGAGCAAATCCCTGACCTATCCCAGACCTAACTTGCGTTATCCTCCAAAATATTGATCGAAACCAGGTTTAATTGGCTGTTTTAGTGTGGTACCACATTACTACTTGATCCAAACCAGAAAAAACCCAGGATCTGTTCAACAAGTATGTGAAAAACGCGAAACTGTGAGCCTTATGAGGGCAAATCTTAGACCTAACCCAGACCTAAGATGCGTTATCCTCTAAAATATTTATCCAGACCAGGTTTCATTGAATGTTTCAGTGTGGTACCACTTTACTACGTGATCCAATCCAGAAACAGCCCAGGATCTAGCCATGAAGTATGTTAAATATGCGATAGTAAGAGCCTGATGAGGGCAAATCCTAGACCTATCCCAGACCTAACTTGCGTTATCCTCTAAAATATTGATCGAAACCTGGTTTAATCGGCTGTTTCAGTGTGGTACCACATTACTATGTGATCCAAACCTGAAAATAACCCAGGATCTGTTCAACGAGTATGTGAAGAATGCGAATGTATGAGTCTGATCAGTGAAAATCTCAGGCCTTACCTAGACCTAACTTGCGTTGTCCTCTAAAATATTGATGGAAACCAGGTTTCATTGACTGTTTCAGTGTGGTACTACGTTACTACGTGATGCAATCCCGAAAAAGCCCAGGATCTAGCCATCAAGTATGAGACATATGCGAAAGAATGAGCCTGATGAGAGCATATCCCAGACCTAACCTAGACCTAACATGTGTTATCCTCTAAAATATTGAGCGAAACCAGGTTTAATGGACGGTTTCAGTGTGGTACCACACTACTTCGTGATCCAAACCAGAAAAAACCCAGGATCTGTTCAACAAGTATGTGAAAAACGCGAAACTGTGAGCCTGATGAGGGCAAATCTTAGACCTATCCCAGACCTAACATGCGTTGTCCTCTAAAATATTTATCCAGACCAGGTTTCATTGAATGTTTCAGTGTGGTACCACTTTACTACGTGATCCAATCCAGAAATAGCCCAGGATCTAGCCCTGAAGTATGAGAAATATGCGAAAGTATGAGCCTGATGAGGGCAAATCCTAGACCTAACCCAGACCTAACATGCGTTATCCTCTAAAATATTTATCAAGACCAGGTTTAATTGAATGTTTCAGTGTGGTACCACATTACTATGTGATCCAAACCAGAAAATAACGCAGGATCTGTACAACGAGTATGTGAAGTGTGCGAAAGTATGAGCCCGATGAGATCAAATACCAGACCTAACCTAGACCTAACATGAATTATTCTCTAAAATATTGGTCGAAACCAGGTTTAATTGACTGTTTCAGTGTGGTCCCACATTACTACGTGACCCAAACCAGAAAAAACCCAGGATCCGTTCAACAAGTATGTGAAGAATGCGAAAGTATGAGTCTGATGAGTGAAAAAACCAGGCCTGACCTAGACCCAACATGCGTTATCCTCTAAAATATTGAGCGAAACCAGGTTTAATGGACTGTTTCAGTGTGGTACCACACTACTACGGGATCCAAACCAGAAAAAAACCAGGATCTGTTCAACTAGTATGTGAAAAACGCGAAAGTATGAGCCTGATGAGGGCAAATCCCAGACCTATCCCAGACCTAACTTGCGTTATCCTCTAAAATATTGATCGAAACCAAGTTTAATTGAATGTTTCAGTGTGGTACCACATTACTATGTGATCCAAACCAGAAAATAACCCAGGATCTATACAACGAGTATGTGAAGTGTGCGAAAGTATGAGTCTGATGAGGTCAAATCCCAGACCAATCCCAGACTTAACTTGCGTTATCCTCTAAAATATTAATCGAAACCAGGTTTAATCGACTGCTTCAGTGTGGAACCACATTACTACGTCATCAAAACCAGAAAAAAACCCAGGATCTTGTCAACGAGTATGTGAAGTGTGCGAAAGTATGAGTCTGATGAGGGCTAATCCCAGACCTATCCCAGACCTAGCTTGCGTTATCCTCTAAAATATTGATCGAAACCTGGTTTAATTGCCTGTTTTAGTGTGGTACCACATTACTACGTGATCCAAACCAGAAAAAACCCAGGATCTGTTCAACAAGTATGTGAAAAACGCGAAACTGTGAGCCTGATGGGGGCAAATCTTAGACCTAACCCAGACCTAAGATGCGTTATCCTCTAAAATATTTATCCAGACCAGGTTTCATTGAATGTTTCAGTGTGGTACCACTTTACTACGTGATCCAATCCAGAAATAGCCCAGGATCTAGCCATGAAGTATGAGAAATATGCGATAGTAAGAGCCTGATGAGGGCAAATCCTAGACCTATCCCAGACCTTACTTGCGTTATCCTCTAAAATATTGGTCGAAACCAGGTTTAATTGACTGCTTCAGCGTGTTACCACATTACTACGTGATACAATGCAGAAACAGCCCAGGATCTAGCCATGAAGTATGAGAAATATGCGAAAGTATGAGCCTGATGAGGGCAAATCCTAGACGTAACCCAGACCTAACATGCGTTATCCTCTAAAATATTGATCGCAACCAGGTTTAATGGACTGTTTCTGTGTGGTACCACACAACTACGTGATCCAAACCAGAACAAACCCAGGATCTGTTCAACAAGTATGTGAAAAACGCGAAGGTATGAGCCTGATGAGGGCAAATCCCAGACCTATCCCAGACCTAACTTGCGTTATCCTCTAAAATATTGATCGAAACCAGGTTTAATTGACTGTTTCAGTGTGGTAACACATTACTATGTGATCCAAACCAGAAAATAACGCAGGATCTGTTCAACGAGTATGTGAAGTGTGCGAAAGTATGAGCCTGATGAGGGCAAATCCCAGACCTATCCCAGACCTAACATGCGTTATTCTCTAAAATATTTATCAAGACCAGGTTTAATTGATTGTTTCAGTGTGGTACCACACTACTACGTGATCAAAACCAGAAAAAAACCCAGGATCTTGTCAACGAGTATGTGAAGTGTGCGAAAGTATGAGTCTGATGAGGGCTAATCCCAGACCTATCCCAGACCTAGCTTGCGTTATCCTCTAAAATATTGATCGAAACCAGGTTTAATTGCCTGTTTTAGTGTGGTACCACATTACTACGTGATCCAAACCAGAAAAAACCCAGGATCTGTTCAACAAGTATGTGAAAAACGCGAAACTGTGAGCCTGATGGGGGCAAATCTTAGACCTAACCCAGACCTAAGACGCGTTATCCTCTAAAATATTTCTCCAGACCAGGTTTCATTGAATGTTTCAGTGTGGTACCACTTTACTACGTGATCCAATCCAGAAAGAGCCCAGGATCTAGCCATGAAGTATGAGAAATATGCGATAGTAAGAGCCTGATGAGGGCAAATCCTAGACCTATCCCAGACCTTACTTGCGTTATCCTCTAAAATATTGATCGCAACCAGGTTTAATGGACTGTTTCTGTGTGGTACCACACAACTACGTGATCCAAACCAGAACAAACCCAGGATCTGTTCAACAAGTATGTGAAAAACGCGAAGGTATGAGCCTGATGAGGGCAAATCCCAGACCTATCCCAGACCTAACTTGCGTTATCCTCTAAAATATTGATCGAAACCAGGTTTAATTGACTGTTTCAGTGTGGTACCACATTACTACGTGATCCAATCCAGAAATAGCCCAGGATCTAGCCATGAAGTATGAGAAATATGCGAAAGTATGAGCCTGATGAGGGCAAATCCTAGACCTAACCCAGACCTAACATGCGTTATCCTCTAAAATATTTATCAAGACCAGGTTTAATTGAATGTTTCAGTGTGGTACCACATTACTATGTGATCCAAACCAGAAAATAACGCAGGATCTGTTCAACGAGTATGTGAAGTGTGCGAAAGTATGAGCCTGATGAGGGCAAATCCCAGACCTATCCCACACCTAACATGCGTTATCCTCTAAAATATTTATCAAGACCAGGTTTAATTGATTGTTTCAGTGTGGTACCACACTACTACGTGATTCAAACCAGAAAAAACCCAGGATCCGTTCAACAAGTATGTGAAGTGTGCGAAAGTATGAGCCTGATGAGAGCAAATCCCAGACCTAACCTAGACCTAACATGAATTATTCTCTAAAATATTGGTCGAAACCAGGTTTAATTGACTGTTTCAGTGTGGTCCCACATTACTACGTGATCCAAACCAGAAAAAACCCAGGATCCGTTCAACAAGTATGTGAAGAATGCGAAAGTATGAGTCTGATGAGTGAAAATCCCAGGCCTAACCTAGACCTAACATGCGTTATCCTCGAAAATATTGATCGAAACCTGGTTTAATCGACTGTTTCAGTGTGGTACCACATTACTATGTGATCAAACCAGAAAATAACCCAGGATCTGTTCAACGAGTATGTGAAGTGTGCGAAAGTATGAGTCTGATGAGGGCAAATCCCAGACCTATCCCAGACCTAACATGCGTTATCCTCTAAAATATTTATCAAGACCAGGTTTAATTGATTGTTTCAGTGTGGTACCACACTACTACGGGATCCAAACCAGAAAAAACCCAGGATCTGTTCAACAAGTATGTGAAAAACGCGACAGTATGAGCCTGATGTGGGCAAATCCCAGACCTATCCCAGACCTAACTTGCGTTGTCCTCTAAAATATTGATGGAAACCAGGTTTAATTGACTGTTTCAGTGTTGTACTTCATTACTACGTGATGCAATCCAGAAAAAGCCCAGGATCTAGCCATCAAGTATGAGAAATATGCGAAAGAATGAGCCTGATGGGAGCAAATCCCAGACCTATCCCGGACCTAACTTGCGATATCCTCCAAAATATTGATCGAAACCAGGTTTAATTGACTGTTTTAGTGTGGTACCACATTACTACGTGATCGAAACCAGGAAAAACCCAGGATCTGTTCAACAAGTATGTGAAAAACGCGAAACTGTGAGCCTGATGAGGGCAAATCTTAGACCTAACCCAGACCTAAGATGCGTTATCCTCTAAAATATTTATCCAGACCAGGTTTCATTGAATGTTTCAGTGTGGTACCACTTTACTACGTGACCTAATCCAGAAATAGCCCAGGATCTAGCCATGAAGTGTGAGAAATATGCGATAGTAAGAGCCTGATGAGGGCAAAGCTTAGACCTATCCCAGACCTAACTTGCATTATCCTCTAAAATATTGATCGAAACCATGTTTAATTGACTGTTTCAGCGTGGTACCACATTACTACGTGGTACAATGCAGAAACAGCCCAGGATCTAGCCATGAAGTATGAGAAATATGCGAAAATATGAGCCTGATGAGGGCAAATCCTAGACGTAACCCAGACCTAACATGCGTTATCCTCTAAAATATTTATCAAGACCAGGTTAGTTGAATGTTTCAGTGTGGTACCACATTACTACGTGATCCAAACCAGAAAAAACCCAAGATCCGTTCAACAAGTATGTGAAGAATGCGAATGTATGAGTCTGATCAGTGAAAATCTCAGGCCTTACCTAGACCTAACTTGCGTTGTCCTCTAAAATATTGATGGAAACCAGGTTTCATTGACTGTTTCAGTGTGGTACTACATTACTACGTGATGCAATCCAGAAAAAGCCCAGGATCTAGCCATCAAGTATGAGACATATGCGAAAGAATGAGCCTGATGAGAGCAAATCCCAGACCTAACCTAGACCTAACATGTGTTATCCTCTAAAATATTGAGCGAAACCAGGTTTAATGGACGGTTTAAGTGTGGTACCACACTACTTCGTGATCCAAACCAGAAAAAACCCAGGATCTGTTCAACAAGTATGTGAAAAACGCGAAACTGTGAGCCTGATGAGGGCAAATCCCAGACCTAACCTAGACCTAACATGAATTATTCTCTAAAATATTGGTCGAAACCAGGTTTAATTGACTGTTTCAGTGTGGTCCTACATTACTACGTGACCCAAACCAGAAAAAACCCAGGATCCGTTCAACAAGTATGTGAAGAATGCGAAAGTATGAGTCTGATGAGTGAAAAAACCAGGCCTGACCTAGACCTAACATGCGTTATCCTCTAAAATATTGAGCGAAACCAGGTTTAATGGACTGCTTCAGTGTGGTACCACACTACTACGGGATCCAAACCAGAAAAAACCCAGCATCTGTTCAACTAGTATGTCAAAACACGAAAGTATGAGCCTGATGAGGACAAATCCCAGACCTATCCCAGACCTAACTTGCGTTATCCTCTAAAATATTGATCGAAACCAGGTTTAATTGAATGTTTCAGTGTGGTACCACATTACTATGTCATCCAAACCAGAAAATAGCCCAGGATCTGTACAACGAGTATGTGAAGTGTGCGAAAGTATGAGTCTGATGAGGTCAAATCCCAGACCAATCCCAGACTTAACTTGCGTTATCCTCTAAAATATTGAGCGAAACCAGGTTTAATGGACTGTTTCAGTGTGGTACCACATTACTACGTGATCCAATCCAGAAATAGCTCAGGATCTAGCCATGAAGTATGAGAAATATGCGAAAGTATGAGTCTGATGAGGTCAAATCCCAGACCAATCCCAGACTTAACTTGCGTTTTCCTCTAAAATATTGATCGAAACCAGGTTTAATCGACTGTTTCAGTGTGATACCACATTACTACGTGATCCAAACCAGAAAAAACCCAGGATCAGTTCAACGAGTATGTGAAGTGTGCGTAAGTATGAGTCTGATGAGGGCAAATCCCAGACCTATCCCAGACCAAACATGCGTTATCCTCTAAAGTATTTATCAAGACCAGGTTTAATTGATAGTTTCAGTGTGGACCCACATTACGACGTGATCCAAACCAGAAGAAACCCAGGATCCGTTCAACAAGTATGTGAAGAATGCGAAAGTATGAGCCTGATGAGTGAAAATCCCATGCCTAACCTAGACCTAACATGCGTTATCCTCAAAAATATTGATCGAAACCTGGTTTAATCGACTGTTTCGGTGTGGTACCACATTACTATGTGATCCAAACCAGAAAATAACCCAGGATCTGTTCAACGAGTATGTGAAGTGTGCGAAAGTATGAGTCTGATGAGGGCAAATCCCAGTCCTATCCCAGACCTAACATGCGTTATCCTCTAAAATATTTATCAAGACCAGGTTTAGTAGATTGTATCAGTGTGGACCCATATTACTACGTGATCCAAACCAGAAAAACCCAGGATCCGTTCAACAAGTATGTGAAGAATGCGAAGGTATGAGTCTGATGAGTGAAAATCCCAGGCCTGACCTAGACCTAACATGCGTTATCCTCTATAATATTGAGCGAAACCAGGTTTAATTGACTGTTTCAGTGTTGTACTTCATTACTACGTGATGCAATCCAGAAAAAGCCCAGGATCTAGCCATGAAGTATGAGAAATATGCGAAAGTATGAGCCTGATGAGGGCAAATCCTAGACGTAACCCAGACCTAACATGCGTTATCCTCTAAAATATTGATCGCAACCAGGTTTAATGGACTGTTTCTATGTGGTACCACACAACTACGTGATCCAAACCAGAAAAAAACCAGGATCTGTTCAACAAGTATGAGAAAAACGCGAAAGTATGAGCCTGATGAGGGCAAATCCCAGACCTATCCCAGACCTAACTTGCGTTATCCTCTAAAATATTGATCGAAACCAGGTTTAATTGAATGTTTCAGTGTGGTACCACATTACTATGTGATCCAAACCAGAAAATAACCCAGGATCTGTACAACGAGTATGTGAAGTGTGCGAAAGTATGAGTCTGATGAGGTCAAATCCCAGACCAATCACAGACTTAACTTGCGTTATCCTCTAAAATATTAATCGAAACCAGGTTTAATCGACTGTTTCAGTGTGGAACCACATTACTACGTGATCAAAACCAGAAAAAAACCCAGGATCTTGTCAACGAGTATGTGAAGTGTGCGAAAGTATGAGTCTGATGAGGGCTAATCCCAGACCTATCCCAGACCTAGCTTGCGTTATCTTCTAAAATATTGATCGAAACCAGGTTTAATTGACTGTTTTAGTGTGGTACCACATTACTACGTGATCCAAACCAGAAAAACCCAGGATCCGTTCAACAAGTATGTGAAGAATGCGAAGGTATGAGTCTGATGAGTGAAAATCCCAGGCCTGACCTAGACCTAACATGCGTTATCCTCTAAAATATTGAGCGAAACCAGGTTTAATTGACTGTTTCAGTGTTGTACTTCATTACTACGTGATGCAATCCAGAAAAAGCCCAGGATCTGTTCAACAAGTATGTGAAAAACGCGAAACTGTGAGCCTGATGAGGGCAAATCTTAGACCTAACCCAGACCTAAGATGCGTTATCCTCTAAAATATTTATCCAGACCAGGTTTCATTGAATGTTTCAGTGTGGTACCACATTACTATGTGATCCAAACCAGAAAATAACCCAGGATCTGTTCAACGAGTATGTGAAGTGTGCGAAAGTATGAGTCTGATGAGGGCAAATCCCAGACCTATCCCAGACCTAACATGCGTTATCCTCTAAAATATTTATCAAGACCAGGTTTAATTGATTGTTTCAGTGTGGACCCACATTACTACGTGATCCAAACCAGAAAAAACCCAGGATCCGTTCAACAAGTATGTGAAGAATGCGAAAGTATGAGTCTGATGAGTGAAAATCCCAGGCCTAACCTAGACCTAACATGCGTTATCCTCGAAAATATTGATCGAAACCTGGTTTAATCGACTGTTTCAGTGTGGTACCACATTACTATGTGATCAAACCAGAAAATAACCCAGGATCTGTTCAACGAGTATGTGAAGTGTGCGAAAGTATGAGTCTGATGAGGGCAAATCCCAGACCTATCCCAGACCTAACATGCGTTATCCTCTAAAATATTTATCAAGACCAGGTTTAATTGATTGTTTCAGTGTGGTACCACACTACTACGGGATCCAAACCAGAAAAAACCCAGGATCTGTTCAACAAGTATGTGAAAAACGCGACAGTATGAGCCTGATGTGGGCAAATCCCAGACCTATCCCAGACCTAACTTGCGTTGTCCTCTAAAATATTGATGGAAACCAGGTTTAATTGACTGTTTCAGTGTTGTACTTCATTACTACGTGATGCAATCCAGAAAAAGCCCAGGATCTAGCCATCAAGTATGAGAAATATGCGAAAGAATGAGCCTGATGGGAGCAAATCCCAGACCTATCCCGGACCTAACTTGCGATATCCTCCAAAATATTGATCGAAACCAGGTTTAATTGACTGTTTTAGTGTGGTACCACATTACTACGTGATCGAAACCAGGAAAAACCCAGGATCTGTTCAACAAGTATGTGAAAAACGCGAAACTGTGAGCCTGATGAGGGCAAATCTTAGACCTAACCCAGACCTAAGATGCGTTATCCTCTAAAATATTTATCCAGACCAGGTTTCATTGAATGTTTCTGTGTGGTACCACTTTACTACGTGACCTAATCCAGAAATAGCCCAGGATCTAGCCATGAAGTGTGAGAAATATGCGATAGTAAGAGCCTGATGAGGGCAAAGCCTAGACCTATCCCAGACCTAACTTGCATTATCCTCTAAAATATTGATCGAAACCATGTTTAATTGACTGTTTCAGCGTGGTACCACATTACTACGTGGTACAATGCAGAAACAGCCCAGGATCTAGCCATGAAGTATGAGAAATATGCGAAAATATGAGCCTGATGAGGGCAAATCCTAGACGTAACCCAGACCTAACATGCGTTATCCTCTAAAATATTTATCAAGACCAGGTTAGTTGAATGTTTCAGTGTGGTACCACATTACTACGTGATCCAAACCAGAAAAAACCCAAGATCCGTTCAACAAGTATGTGAAGAATGCGAATGTATGAGTCTGATCAGTGAAAATCTCAGGCCTTACCTAGACCTAACTTGCGTTGTCCTCTAAAATATTGATGGAAACCAGGTTTCATTGACTGTTTCAGTGTGGTACTACGTTACTACGTGATGCAATCCAGAAAAAGCCCAGGATCTAGCCATCAAGTATGAGACATATGCGAAAGAATGAGCCTGATGAGAGCAAATCCCAGACCTAACCTAGACCTAACATGTGTTATCCTCTAAAATATTGAGCGAAACCAGGTTTAATGGACGGTTTAAGTGTGGTACCACACTACTTCGTGATCCAAACCAGAAAAAACCCAGGATCTGTTCAACAAGTATGTGAAAAACGCGAAACTGTGAGCCTGATGAGGGCGAATCCCAGACCTAACCTAGACCTAACATGAATTATTCTCTAAAATATTGGTCGAAACCAGGTTTAATTGACTGTTTCAGTGTGGTCCCACATTACTACGTGACCCAAACCAGAAAAAACCCAGGATCCGTTCAACAAGTATGTGAAGAATGCGAAAGTATGAGTCTGATGAGTGAAAAAACCAGGCCTGACCTAGACCTAACATGCGTTATCCTCTAAAATATTGAGCGAAACCAGGTTTAATGGACTGCTTCAGTGTGGTACCACACTACTACGGGATCCAAACCAGAAAAAACCCAGCATCTGTTCAACTAGTATGTCAAAACACGAAAGTATGAGCCTGATGAGGACAAATCCCAGACCTATCCCAGACCTAACTTGCGTTATCCTCTAAAATATTGATCGAAACCAGGTTTAATTGAATGTTTCAGTGTGGTACCACATTACTATGTCATCCAAACCAGAAAATAGCCCAGGATCTGTACAACGAGTATGTGAAGTGTGCGAAAGTATGAGTCTGATGAGGGCAAATCCCAGTCCTATCCCAGACCTAACATGCGTTATCCTCTAAAATATTTATCAAGACCAGGTTTAGTAGATTGTATCAGTGTGGACCCATATTACTACGTGATCCAAACCAGAAAAACCCAGGATCCGTTCAACAAGTATGTGAAGAATGCGAAGGTATGAGTCTGATGAGTGAAAATCCCAGGCCTGACCTAGACCTAACATGCGTTATCCTCTAAAATATTGAGCGAAACCAGGTTTAATTGACTGTTTCAGTGTTGTACTTCATTACTACGTGATGCAATCCAGAAAAAGCCCAGGATCTAGCCATGAAGTATGAGAAATATGCGAAAGTATGAGCCTGATGAGGGCAAATCCTAGACGTAACCCAGACCTAACATGCGTTATCCTCTAAAATATTGATCGCAACCAGGTTTAATGGACTGTTTCTATGTGGTACCACACAACTACGTGATCCAAACCAGAAAAAAACCAGGATCTGTTCAACAAGTATGTGAAAAACGCGAAAGTATGAGCCTGATGAGGGCAAATCCCAGACCTATCCCAGACCTAACTTGCGTTATCCTCTAAAATATTGATCGAAACCAGGTTTAATTGAATGTTTCAGTGTGGTACCACATTACTATGTGATCCAAACCAGAAAATAACCCAGGATCTGTACAACGAGTATGTGAAGTGTGCGAAAGTATGAGTCTGATGAGGTCAAATCCCAGACCAATCACAGACTTAACTTGCGTTATCCTCTAAAATATTAATCGAAACCAGGTTTAATCGACTGTTTCAGTGTGGAACCACATTACTACGTGATCAAAACCAGAAAAAAACCCAGGATCTTGTCAACGAGTATGTGAAGTGTGCGAAAGTATGAGTCTGATGAGGGCAAATCCCAGACCTATCCCAGACCTAACATGCGTTATCCTCTAAAATATTTATCAAGACCAGGTTTAATTGATTGTTTCAGTGTGGTACCACACTACTACGGGATCCAAACCAGAAAAAACCCAGGATCTGTTCAACAAGTATGTGAAAAACGCGACAGTATGAGCCTGATGTGGGCAAATCCCAGACCTATCCCAGACCTAACTTGCGTTGTCCTCTAAAATATTGATGGAAACCAGGTTTAATTGACTGTTTCAGTGTTGTACTTCATTACTACGTGATGCAATCCAGAAAAAGCCCAGGATCTAGCCATCAAGTATGAGAAATATGCGAAAGAATGAGCCTGATGGGAGCAAATCCCAGACCTATCCCGGACCTAACTTGCGATATCCTCCAAAATATTGATCGAAACCAGGTTTAATTGACTGTTTTAGTGTGGTACCACATTACTACGTGATCGAAACCAGGAAAAACCCAGGATCTGTTCAACAAGTATGTGAAAAACGCGAAACTGTGAGCCTGATGAGGGCAAATCTTAGACCTAACCCAGACCTAAGATGCGTTATCCTCTAAAATATTTATCCAGACCAGGTTTCATTGAATGTTTCAGTGTGGTACCACTTTACTACGTGACCTAATCCAGAAATAGCCCAGGATCTAGCCATGAAGTGTGAGAAATATGCGATAGTAAGAGCCTGATGAGGGCAAAGCCTAGACCTATCCCAGACCTAACTTGCATTATCCTCTAAAATATTGATCGAAACCATGTTTAATTGACTGTTTCAGCGTGGTACCACATTACTACGTGGTACAATGCAGAAACAGCCCAGGATCTAGCCATGAAGTATGAGAAATATGCGAAAATATGAGCCTGATGAGGGCAAATCCTAGACGTAACCCAGACCTAACATGCGTTATCCTCTAAAATATTTATCAAGACCAGGTTAGTTGAATGTTTCAGTGTGGTACCACATTACTACGTGATCCAAACCAGAAAAAACCCAAGATCCGTTCAACAAGTATGTGAAGAATGCGAATGTATGAGTCTGATCAGTGAAAATCTCAGGCCTTACCTAGACCTAACTTGCGTTGTCCTCTAAAATATTGATGGAAACCAGGTTTCATTGACTGTTTCAGTGTGGTACTACGTTACGACGTGATGCAATCCAGAAAAAGCCCAGGATCTAGCCATCAAGTATGAGACATATGCGAAAGAATGAGCCTGATGAGAGCAAATCCCAGACCTAACCTAGACCTAACATGTGTTATCCTCTAAAATATTGAGCGAAACCAGGTTTAATGGACGGTTTAAGTGTGGTACCACACTACTTCGTGATCCAAACCAGAAAAAACCCAGGATCTGTTCAACAAGTATGTGAAAAACGCGAAACTGTGAGCCTGATGAGGGCAAATCCCAGACCTAACCTAGACCTAACATGAATTATTCTCTAAAATATTGGTCGAAACCAGGTTTAATTGACTGTTTCAGTGTGGTCCCACATTACTACGTCATCCAAACCAGAAAAAACCCAGGATCCGTTCAACAAGTATGTGAAGAATGCGAAAGTATGAGTCTGATGAGTGAAAAAACCAGGCCTGACCTAGACCTAACATGCGTTATCCTCTAAAATATTGAGCGAAACCAGGTTTAATGGACTGCTTCAGTGTGGTACCACACTACTACGGGATCCAAACCAGAAAAAACCCAGCATCTGTTCAACTAGTATGTCAAAACACGAAAGTATGAGCCTGATGAGGACAAATCCCAGACCTATCCCAGACCTAACTTGCGTTATCCTCTAAAATATTGATCGAAACCAGGTTTAATTGAATGTTTCAGTGTGGTACCACATTACTATGTCATCCAAACCAGAAAATAGCCCAGGATCTGTACAACGAGTATGTGAAGTGTGCGAAAGTATGAGTCTGATGAGGTCAAATCCCAGACCAATCCCAGACTTAACTTGCGTTATCCTCTAAAATATTGAGCGAAACCAGGTTTAATGGACTGTTTCAGTGTGGTACCACATTACTACGTGATCCAATCCAGAAATAGCTCAGGATCTAGCCATGAAGTATGAGAAATATGCGAAAGTATGAGTCTGATGAGGTCAAATCCCAGACCAATCCCAGACTTAACTTGCGTTTTCCTCTAAAATATTGATCGAAACCAGGTTTAATCGACTGTTTCAGTGTGATACCACATTACTACGTGATCCAAACCAGAAAAAACCCAGGATCAGTTCAACGAGTATGTGAAGTGTGCGTAAGTATGAGTCTGATGAGGGCAAATCCCAGACCTATCCCAGACCAAACATGCGTTATCCTCTAAAGTATTTATCAAGACCAGGTTTAATTGATAGTTTCAGTGTGGACCCACATTACGACGTGATCCAAACCAGAAGAAACCCAGGATCCGTTCAACAAGTATGTGAAGAATGCGAAAGTATGAGCCTGATGAGTGAAAATCCCATGCCTAACCTAGACCTAACATGCGTTATCCTCAAAAATATTGATCGAAACCTGGTTTAATCGACTGTTTCGGTGTGGTACCACATTACTATGTGATCCAAACCAGAAAATAACCCAGGATCTGTTCAACGAGTATGTGAAGTGTGCGAAAGTATGAGTCTGATGAGGGCAAATCCCAGTCCTATCCCAGACCTAACATGCGTTATCCTCTAAAATATTTATCAAGACCAGGTTTAGTAGATTGTATCAGTGTGGACCCATATTACTACGTGATCCAAACCAGAAAAACCCAGGATCCGTTCAACAAGTATGTGAAGAATGCGAAGGTATGAGTCTGATGAGTGAAAATCCCAGGCCTGACCTAGACCTAACATGCGTTATCCTCTAAAATATTGAGCGAAACCAGGTTTAATTGACTGTTTCAGTGTTGTACTTCATTACTACGTGATGCAATCCAGAAAAAGCCCAGGATCTAGCCATGAAGTATGAGAAATATGCGAAAGTATGAGCCTGATGAGGGCAAATCCTAGACGTAACCCAGACCTAACATGCGTTATCCTCTAAAATATTGATCGCAACCAGGTTTAATGGACTGTTTCTATGTGGTACCACACAACTACGTGATCCAAACCAGAAAAAAACCAGGATCTGTTCAACAAGTATGTGAAAAACGCGAAAGTATGAGCCTGATGAGGGCAAATCCCAGACCTATCCCAGACCTAACTTGCGTTATCCTCTAAAATATTGATCGAAACCAGGTTTAATTGAATGTTTCAGTGTGGTACCACATTACTATGTGATCCAAACCAGAAAATAACCCAGGATCTGTACAACGAGTATGTGAAGTGTGCGAAAGTATGAGTCTGATGAGGTCAAATCCCAGACCAATCCCAGACTTAACTTGCGTTATCCTCTAAAATATTAATCGAAACCAGGTTTAATCGACTGTTTCAGTGTGGTACCACATTACTATGTGATCCAAACCAGAAAATAACCCAGGATCTGTACAACGAGTATGTGAAGTGTGCGAAAGTATGAGTCTGATGAGGTCAAATCCCAGACCAATCCCAGACTTAACTTGCGTTATCCTCTAAAATATTAATCGAAACCAGGTTTAATCGACTGTTTCAGTGTGGAACCACATTACTACGTGATCAAAACCAGAAAAAAAACCCAGGATCTTGTCAACGAGTATGTGAAGTGTGCGAAAGTATGAGTCTGATGAGGGCTAATCCCAGACCTATCCCAGACCTAGCTTGCGTTATCCTCTAAAATATTGATCGAAACCAGGTTTAATTGACTGTTTTAGTGTGGTACCACATTACTACGTGATCCAAACCAGAAAAAACCCAGGATCTGTTTAACAAGTATGTGAAAAACGCGAAACTGTGAGTCTGATGAGGGCAAATTTTAGACCTAACCCAGACCTAAGATGCGTTATCCTCTAAAATATTTATCCAGAACAAGTTTCATTGAATGTTTCAGTGTGGTACCACTTTATTACGTGATGCAATCCAGAAATAGCCCAGGATCTAGCCATGAAGTATGAGAAATATGCGAAAGTATGAGCCTGACCAGGGCAAATCCTAGACCTAACCCAGACCTAACTTGCGTTTTCCTCTAAAATATTGATCGAAACCAGGTTTAATCGACTGTTTCAGTGTGGTACCACATTACTACGTGATCCAAACCAGAAAAAACCCAGGATCTGTTCAACAAGTATGTGAAAAACGCGAAATTGTGAGCCTGATGAGGGCAAATCCCAGACCTATCCCAGACCTATCCCAGACCTAACTTGCGTTATCCTCTAAAATATTGATCGAAACTAGGTTTAACCGACTGTTTCAGTGTGGTACCACATTACTACGTGTACCAAACCAGAAATAGCCCAGGATCTGGCCATGAAGTATGAGAAATATGCGAAAGTATGAGTCTGATGAGGGCAAATCCCAGAACTATCCCAGACCTAACATGCGTTATCCTCTAAAATATTTATCAAGACCAGGTTTAATTGATTGTTTCAGTGTGGTCCCACATTACTACGTGATCCAAACCAGAAAAAACCCAGTATCCGTTCAACAAGTATGTGAAAAACGCGAAACTGTGAGCCTGATGAGGGCAAATCCTAGACCTAACCCAGACCTAATATGTGTTATCCTCTAAAATATTTATCAAGACCAGGTTTAATTGAATGTTTCAGTGTGGTACCACATTACTATGTGATCCAAACCAGAAAATAACCCAGGATCTGTTCAACGAGTATGTGAAGTGTGCGAAAGTATGAGTCTCATGAGAGCAAATCCCAGACCTATGCCAGACCTAACATGCGTTATCCTCTAATATATTTATCAAGACCAGGTTTAATTGACAGTTTTAGTGTGATACCACATTACTACGTGAGCCAAACCAGAAAAAAGCCAGGATCCGTTCAACAAGTATGTGATGAATGCGAAAGTATGAGTGTGATGAGTGAAAATCCCAGGCCTGACCTAGACCTAACATGCGTTATCCTCTAAAATATTGAGCGAAACCAGGTTTAATGGACTGTTTCAGTGTGGTACAACACTACTACGGGATCCAAACCAGAAAAAACCCAGGATCTGTTCAACAAGTATGTGATAAACGCGAAAGTATGAACCTGATGAGGGCATATCCCAGACCTATCCCAGACCCAACTTGCGATGTCCTCTAAAGTATTGATGGAAACCAGGTTTAATTGACTGTTTCAGTGTTGTACTTCATTACTACGTGATGCAATCCAGAAAAAGCCCAGGATCTAGCCATCAAGCATGAGAAATATGCGAAAGAATGAGCCTGATGAGAGCAAATCCCAGACCTAACCTAGACCTAACATGAATTATTCTCTAAAATATTGGTCGAAACCAGGTTTAATTGACTGTTTCAGTGTGGACCCACATTACTACGTGATCCAAATCAGAAAAAACGCAGGATCCGTTCAACAAGTATGTGAAGAATGCGAAAGTATGGGTCTGATGTGTGAAAATCCCAGGCCTAACCTAGTCCTAACATGCGTTATCCTCAAAAATATTGATCGAAACCTGGTTTAATCGACTGTTTCAGTGTGGTACCACATTACTATGTGATCCAAACCAGAAAATAACCCAGGATCTGTTCAACGAGTATGTGAAGAATGCGAAAGAATGAGTCTGATGTGTGAAAATCCCAGGCCTAACCTAGACCTAACATGCGTTATCCTCAAAAATATTGATCGAAACCTGGTTTAATCGACTGTTTCAGTTTGGTACCACATTACTATGTGATCCAAACCAGAAAATAACCCAGGATCTGTTCAACAAGTATGTGAAAAACGCGAAAGTATTAGCCTGATGAGGGCAAATCCTAAACGTAACCCAGACCTAACATACATTATCCTCTAAAATATTTATCAAGACCAGGTTTAATTGAATGTTTCAGCGTGGTACCACATTACTACGTGATACAATCCAAAAATAGCCCAGGATCTAGCCATGAAGTATGAGAAATATGCGAAAGTATGAGCCTGATGAGGGCAAATCCTAGACCTAACCCAGACCTAACATGCGTTATCCTCTAAAATATTTATCAAGACCAGGTTTAATTGAATGTTTCAGTGTGGTACCACATTACTACGTGAACCAAACCAGAAAAAAACCCAGGATCTGATCAACGAGTATGTGAAGTGTGCGAAAGTATGAGTCTGATGAGGGCAAATCCCAGACCTATCCCAGACCTAACTTGCGATATCCTCTAAAATATTGATCGAAACCTGGTTTAATCGACTGTTTCAGTGTGGTACCACATTACTATGTGATCCAAACCAGAAAATAACCCAGGATCCGTTCAACAAGTATGTGAAGAATGCGAAAGTATGAGTCTGATGAGTGAAAATCCCAGGCCTAACCTAGACCTAACTTGCGATATCCTCTAAAATATTGAACGAAACCTGGTTTAATTGACAGTTTTAGTGTGGTACCACTTTACTACGTGATCCAAAGCAGAAAAAACCCACGATCAGGTCAGCATGCATGTTAAAACTGCGAAAGTATGAGCCTGATGAGGGCAAATCACAGACCTATCCCAGACCTAACGTGCGTTATCCTCTAAAATATTTATCAAGACCAGGTTTAATTGAATGTTTCAGTGTGGTACCACATTACTACGTGATGCAATGCAGAAACAGCCCAGGATCTAGCCATGAAGTATGAGAAATATGCGATAGTAAGAGCCTGATGAGGGCAAATCCTAGACCTATCCCAGACCTAACTTGCGTTATCCTCTAAAATATTGATCGAAACCAGGTTTAATTGACTGTTTCAGCGTGGTACCACATTACTACGTGAGCCAAACCAGAAAAAACCCAGGATCCGTTCAACAAGTGTGTGAAGAATGCGAAAGTATGAGCCTGACGAGGGCAAATCCTAGACCTAACCCAGACCTAACATGCGTTATCCTCTAAAATATTTCTCCAGACCAGGTTTCATTGAATGTTTCAGTGTGGTACCACTTTACTACGTGATACAATGCAGAAACAGCCCAGGATCTAGCCATGAAGTATGAGAAATATGCGAAAGTATGAGCCTGATGAGGGCAAATCCTAGACGTAACCCAGACCTAACATGCGTTATCCTCTAAAATATTGATTGCAACCAGGTTTAATGGACTGTTTCTGTGTGGTAACACACAACTACGTGATCCAAACCAGAAAAAACCCAGGATCTGTTCAACAAGTATGTGAAAAACGCGAAAGTATGAGTCTGCTGAGTGAAAATCCCAGGCCTAACCTAGACCTAACATGCGTTATCCTCAAAAACATTGATCGAAACCTGGTTTAATCGACTGTTTCAGTGTGGTACCACATTACTATGTGATCCAAACCAGAAAATAACCCAGGATCCGTTCAACAAGTATGTGAAGAATGCGAAAGTATGAGTCTGATGAGTGAAAATCCCAGGCCTAACCTAGACCTAACATGCGTTATCCTCAAAAATATTGATCGAAACCTGGTTTAATCGACTGTTTCAGTGTGGTACCACAATACTATGTGATCCAAACCAGAAATTAACCCAGGATCTGTTCAACGAGTATGTGAAGTGTGCGAAAGTATGAGTCTGATGAGGGCAAATCCCAGACCTATCCCAGACCTAACATGCGTTATCCTCTACAATATTTATCAAGACCAGGTTTAATTGATTGTTTCAGTGTGGTCCCACATTACTACGTGATCCAAACCAGAAAAAACCCAGGATCCGTTCAACAAGTATGTGAAGAATGCGAAAGTATGGGTCTGCTGAGTGAAAATCCCCGACCTAACCTAGACCTAACATGCGTTATCCTCTAAAATATTGATCCAAACCAGGTTTAATGGACTGTTTCAGTGTGGAACCACACTACTAGGTAATCCAAACCAGAAAAAACCCAGGATCTGTTCAACAAGTATGTGAAAAACGCGAAAGTATGAGCCTGACGAGGGCAAATCCTAGACCTAACCCAGACCTAACATGCGTTATCCTCTAAAATATTTCTCCAGACCAGGTTTCATTGAATGTTTCAGTGTGGTACCACTTTACTACGTGATCCAATCCAGAAATAGCCCAGGATCTAGCCATGAAGTATGAGAAATATGAGAAAGTATGAGCCTGATGAGGGCAAACCCTAGACCTAACCCAGACCTAACATGCGTTATCCTCTAAAATATTTATCCAGACCAGGTTTAATTGAATGTTTCAGTGTGGTACCACATTACTACGTGATCCAAGCCAGAAAAAAACCCAGGATCCGTTCAACAAGTATGTGAAGAATGCGAAAGTATGAGTCTGATGAGTGAAAATCCCAGGCCTGGCCTAGACCAAACATGCGTTATCCTCTAAAATATTGAGCGAAACCAGGTGTAATCGACTGTTTCAGTGCGGTACCACATTACTATGTGATCCAAACCAGAAAATAACCCAGGATCTGTTCAACGAGTATGTGAAGTGTGCGAAAGTATGAGTCTGATGAGGGCAAATCCCAGACCTATACCAGACCTAACATGCGTTATCCTCTAATATATTTATCAAGACCAGGTTTAATTGATTGTTTCAGTGTGGACCCACATTACTATGTGAGCTAAACCAGAAAAAACCCAGGATCCGTTCAACAAGTGTATGAAGAATGCGAAAGTATGAGCCTGATGAGGGCAAATCCCAGACCTATCCCAGACCTAACTTGCGTTGTCCTCTAAAATATTGATGGAAACCAGGTTTAATTGACTGTTTCAGTGTTGTACTTCATTACTACGTGTTGCAATCCAGAAAAAGCCCAGGATCTAGCCATCAAGTATGAGAAATATGCGAAAGAATGAGCCTGATGAGAGCAAATCCCAGACCTAACCTAGACCTAACATGAATTATTCTCTAAAATATTGGTCGAAACCAGGTTTAAGTGACTGTTTCAGTGTGGTCCCACATTACTACGTGATCCAAACCAGAAAAAACCCAGGCTCCGTTCAACAAGTATGTGAAAAACGCGAAACTGTGAGCCTGATGAGGGCAAATCTTAGACCTAACCCAGACCTAAGATGCGTTATCCTCTAAAATAATTATCCAGACCAGGTTTCATTGAATGTTTCAGTGTGGTACCACTTTACTACGTGATCCAATCCAGAAATAGCCCAGGATCTAGACATGAAGTATGAGAAATATGCGAAAGTATGAGCCTGATGAGGGCAAATCCTAGACCTAACCCAGACCTAATATGTGTTATCCTCTAAAATATTTATCAAGACCAGGTTTAATTGAATGTTTCAGTGTGGTACCACATTACTATGTGATCCAAACCAGAAAATAACCCAGGATCTGTTCAACGAGTTTGTGAAGTGTGCGAAAGTATGAGTCTCATGAGGGCAAATCCCAGACCTATCCCAGACCTAACATGCGTTATCCTCTAATATATTTATCAAGACCAGGTTTAATTGACAGTTTTAGTGTGGTACCACATTACTACGTGAGCCAAACCAGAAAAAAGCCAGGATCCGTTCAACAAGTATGTGAAGAATGCGAAAGTATGAGTGTGATGAGTGAAAATCCCAGGCCTGACCTAGACCTAACATGCGTTATCCTCTAAAATATTGAGCGAAACCAGGTTTAATGGACTGTTTCAGTGTGGTACAACACTACTACGGGATCCAAACCAGAAAAAACCCAGGATCTGTTCAACAAGTATGTGATAAACGCGAAAGTATGAACCTGATGAGGGCAAATCCCAGACCTATCCCAGACCCAACTTGTGTTGTCCTCTAAAGTATTGATGGAAACCAGGTTTAATTGACTGTTTCAGTGTTGTACTTCATTACTACGTGATGCAATCCAGAAAAAGCCCAGGATCTAGCCATCAAGTATGAGAAATATGCGAAAGAATGAGCCTGACGAGAGCAAATCCCAGACCTAACCTAGACCTAACATGAATTATTCTCTAAAATATTGGTCGAAAACAGGTTTAATTGACTGTTTCAGTGTGGTCCCACATTACTACGTGATGCAAACCAGAAAAAACCCAGGATCCGTTCAACAAGTATGTGAAGAATGCGAAAGTATGAGTCTGATGAGTGAAAATCCCAGGCCTAACCTAGACCTAACATGCGTTATCCTCAAAAATATTGATCGAAACCTGGTTTAATCGACTGTTTCAGTTTGGTACCACATTACTATGTGATCCAAACCAGAAAATAACCCAGGATCTGTTCAACAAGTATGTGAAAAACGCGAAAGTATTAGCCTGATGAGGGCAAATCCTAAACGTAACCCAGACCTAACATACGTTATCCTCTAAAATATTTATCAAGACCAGGTTTAATTGAATGTTTCAGCGTGGTACCACATTACTACGTGATACAATCCAAAAATAGCCCAGGATCTAGCCATGAAGTATGAGAAATATGCGAAAGTATGAGCCTGATGTGGGCAAATCCTATACCTAACCCAGACCTAACATGCGTTATCCTCTAAAATATTTACCAAGACCAGGTTTAATTGAATGTTTCAGTGTGGTACCACATTACTACGTGAACCAACCCAGAAAAAAACCCAGGATCTGATCAACGAGTATGTGAAGTGTGCGAAAGTATGAGTCTGATGAGGGCAAATCCCAGACCTATCCCAGACCTAACTTGCGATATCCTCTAATATATTGATCGAAACCTGGTTTAATTGACAGTTTTAGTGTGGTACCACTTTACTACGTGATCCAAAGCAGAAAAAACCCACGATCAGGTCAGCATGCATGTTAAAACTGCGAAAGTATGAGCCTGATGAGGGCAAATCCCAGACCTATCCCAGACCTAACGTGCGTTATCCTCTAAAATATTTATCAAGACCAGGTTTAATTGAATGTTTCAGTGTGGTACCACATTACTACGTGATGCAATGCAGAAACAGCCCAGGATATAGCCATGAAGTATGAGAAATATGCGATAGTAAGAGCGTGATGAGGGCAAATCCTAGACCTATCCCAGACCTAACTTGCGTTATCCTCTAAAATATTGATCGAAACCAGGTTTAATTGACCGTTTCAGCGTGGTACCACATTACTACGTGATACAATGCAGAAACAGCCCAGGATCTAGCCATGAAGTATGAGAAATATGCGAAAGTATGAGCCTGATGAGGGCAAATCCTAGACGTAACCCAGACCTAACATGCGTTATCCTCTAAAATATTGATTGCAACCAGGTTTAATGGACTGTTTCTGTGTGGTAACACACAACTACGTGATCCAAACCAGAAAAAACCCAGGATCTGTTCAACAAGTATGTGAAAAACGCGAAAGTATGAGTCTGATAAGTGAAAATCCCAGGCCTAACCTAGACCTAACATGCGTTATCCTCAAAAACATTGATCGAAACCTGGTTTAATCGACTGTTTCAGTGTGGTACCACATTACTATGTGATCCAAACCAGAAAATAACCCAGGATCTGTTCAACGAGTATGTGAAGAATGCGAAAGTATGGGTCTGATGAGTGAAAATCCCAGACCTAACCTAGACCTAACATGCGTTATCCTCTAAGATATTGATCCAAACCAGGTTTAATGGACTGTTTCAGTGCGGTACCACATTACTATGTGATCCAAACCAGAAAATAACCCAGGATCTGTTCAACGAGTATGTGAAGTGTGCGAAAGTATGAGTCTGATGAGGGCAAATCCCAGACCTATCCCAGACCTAACATGCGTTATCCTCTAATATATTTATCAAGACCAGGTTTAGTTGATTGTTTCAGTGTGGACCCACATTACTACGTGATCCAAACCAGAAAAAACCCAGGATCCGTTCAACAAGTATGTGAAGAATGCGAAAGTATGAGTCTGATGAGTGAAAATCCCAGGCCTGGCCTAGACCTAACATGCGTTATCCTCTAAAATATTGAGCGAAACCAGGTTTAATCGACAGTTTCAGTGTGGTACCACATTACTATGTGATCCAAACCAGAAAATAACCCAGAATCTGTTCAACGAGTATGTGAAGTGTGCGAAAGTATGAGTGTGATGAGTGAAAATCCCAGGCCTGACCTAGACCTAACATGCGTTATCCTCTAAAATATTGAGCGAAACCATGTTTAATGGACTGTTTCAGTGTGGTACCACATTACTATGTGATCCAAACCAGAAAATAACCCAGGATCTGTTCAACGAGTATGTGAAGTGTGCGAAAGTATGAGTCTGATGAGGACAAATCCCAGACCTATCCCAGACCTAACTTGCGATATCCTCTAAAATATTGATCGAAACCTGGTTTAATTGATAGTTTTAGTGTGGTACCACTTTACTACGTGATCCAAAGCAGAAAAAACCCACGATCAGGTCAGCATGCATGTTAAAACTGCGAAAGTATGAGCCTGATGAGGGCAAATCCCAGACCTATCCCAGACCTAACGTGCGTTATCCTCTAAAATATTTATCAAGACCAGGTTTAATTGAATGTTTCAGTGTGGTACCACATTACTACGTGATGCAATGCAGAAACAGCCCAGGATATAGCCATGAAGTATGAGAAATATGCGATAGTAAGAGCGTGATGAGGGCAAATCCTAGACCTATCCCAGACCTAACTTGCGTTATCCTCTAAAATATTGATCGAAACCAGGTTTAATTGACCGTTTCAGCGTGGTACCACATTACTACGTGATACAATGCAGAAACAGCCCAGGATCTAGCCATGAAGTATGAGAAATATGCGAAAGTATGAGCCTGATGAGGGCAAATCCTAGACGTAACCCAGACCTAACATGCGTTATCCTCTAAAATATTGATTGTAACCAGGTTTAATGGACTGTTTCTGTGTGGTAACACACAACTACGTGATCCAAACCAGAAAAAACCCAGGATCTGTTCAACAAGTATGTGAAAAACGCGAAAGTATGAGTGTGATGAGTGACAATCCCAGGCCTGACCTAGACCTAACATGCGTTATCCTCTAAAATACTGAGCGAAACCATGTTTAATGGACTGTTTCAGTGTGGTACCACACTACTACGGGATCCAAACCAGAAAAATCCCAGGATCTGTTCAACAAGTATGTGAAGGACGCGACAGTATGAGCCTGATGATGGCAAATCCCAGACCTATCCCAGACCTAACTTGCGTTGTCCTCTAAAATATTGATCGAAACCAGGCTCAATTGACAGATTCAGTGTGGTACCACATTACTACGTGATCCAATCCAGAAATAGCCCAGGATCTAGCCATGAAGTATGAGAAATATGCGAAAGTATGAGCCTGACGAGGGCAAATCCTAGACCTAACCCAGACCTAACATGCGTTATCCTCTAAAATATTTCTCCAGACCAGGTTTCATTGAATGTTTCAGTGTGGTACCACATTACTACGTGATCCAAACCAGAAAAAACCCAGGATCCGTTCAACAAGTATGTGAAGAATGCGAAAGTATGAGTCTGATGAGTGAAAATCCCAGGCCTGGCCTATACCTAACATGCGTTATCCTCTAAGATATTGAGCGAAACCTGGTTTAATCGACTGTTTCAGTGTGGTACCACATTACTATGTGATCCAAACCAGAAAATAACCCAGAATCTGTTCAACTAGTATGTGAATTGTGCGAAAGTATGAGTGTGATGAGTGAAAATCCCAGGCCTGACCTAGACCTAACATGCGTTATCCTCTAAGGTATTGAGCGAAACCATGTTTAATGGACTGTTTCAGTGTGGTACCACACTACTACGGGATCCAAACCACAAAAATCCCAGGATCTGTTCAACAAGTATGTGAAAAACGCGACAGTATGAGCCTGATGAGGGCAAATCCCAGACCTATCCCAGACCTAACTTGCGTTGTCCTCTAAAATATTGATCGAAACCAGGTTTAATTGACAGTTTCAGTGTGGTACCACATTACTACGTGATCCAATCCAGTAATAGCCCAGGATCTAGCCATGAAGTATGAGAAATATGCGAAAGTATGAGCCTGACGAGGGCAAACCCTAGACCTAACCCAGACCTAACATGCGTTATCCTCTAAAATATTTCTCCAGACCAGGTTTCATTGAATGTTTCAGTGTGGTACCACTTTACTACGTGATCCAATCCAGAAATAGCCCAGGATCTAGCCATGAAGTATGAGAAATATGAAAAAGTATGAGCCTGATGAGGGCAAATCCTAGACCTAACCCAGACCTAACATGCGTTATCCTCTAAAATATTTATCAAGACCAGGTTTTATTGAATGTTTCGGTGTGGTACCACATTGCTACGTGATCCAAACCAGAAAAAACCCAGGATCCGATCAACAAGTATGTGAAGAATGCGAAAGTATGAGTCTGATGGGTGAAAATCCCAGGCCTGGCCTAGACCTAACATGCGTTATCCTCTAAAATATTGAGCGAAACCAGGTTTAATCGACTGTTTCAGTGTGGTACCACATTACTATGTGATCCAAACCAGAAAATAACCCAGGATCTGTTCAACGAGTATGTGAAGTGTGCGAAAGTATGAGTCTGATGAGGACAAATCCCAGACCTATCCCAGACCTAACATGCGTTGTCCTCTAATATATTTATCAAGACCAGGTTTAATTGATTGTTTCAGTGTGGACCCACATTACTACGTGATCCAAACCAGAAAGAACCCAGGATCCGTTCAACAAGTATGTGAAGAATGCGAAAGTATGAGTGTCATGAGTGAAAATCCCAGGCCTGACCTAGACCTAACATGCGTTATCCTCTAAAATATTGAGCGAAACCATGTTTAATGGACTGTTTCAGTATGGTACCACATTACTACGTAATCCAAACCAGAAAAAACCCAGGATCTGTTCAACAAGTATGTGAAAAACGCGAAACTGTGAGCCTGATGAGGGCAAATCTTAGACCTAACCTAGACCTAACATGCGTTATCCTCTAAAATATTGATCCAAACCAGGTTTAATGGACTGTTTCAGTGTGGTGCCACATTACTACGTGATCCAAACCAGAAAAAACCCGGGATCAGTTCAGCAAGTATGTGAAGAATGCGAAAGTATGAGTCTGATGAGTGAAAATCCCAGGGCTAACCTAGACCTAACATGCGTTATCCTCTAAAATATTGATCCAAACCAGGTTTAATGGACTGTTTCAGTGTGGTACCACATTACTATGTGATCCAAACCAGAAAATAACCCCGGATCTGTTCAACGAGTATGTGAAGTGTGCGAAAGTATGAGTCTGATGAGGGCAAATCCCAGACCTATCCCAGACCTAACATGCGTTATCCTCTAAAATATTTATCAAGACCAGGTTTAATTGATTGTTTCAGTGTGGACCCACATAACTACGTGATCCAAACCAGAAAAAACCCAGGATCCGTTCAACAAGTATGTGAAGAATGCGAAAGTATGAGTCTGATGAGTGAAAAAACCAGGCCTGACCTAGACCTAACATGCGTTATCCTCTAAAATATTGAGCGAAACCAGGTTTAATGGACTGTTTCAGTGTGGTACCACACTACTACGGGATCCAAACCAGAAAAAACCCAGGATCTGTTGAACAAGTATGTGAAAAACGTGACAGTATGATCCTCATGTGGGCAAATCCCAGACCTATCCCAGACCTAACTTGCGTTGTCCTCTAAAATATTGATGGAAACCAGGTTTAATTGACTGTTTCAGTGTTGTACTTCATTACTACGTGATGCAATACAGAAAAAGCTCAGGATCTAGCCATCAAGTATGAGAAATATGTGAAAGAATGAGCCTGATGAGGGCAAATCCTAGACCTAACCCAGACCTAACATGCGTTATCCTCTAAAATGTTTATCAAGACCAGGTTTAACTGAATGTTTCAGTGTGGTATCACACTACTACGTGACCCAAACAACAAAAAACCCAGGATCTGTTCAACAGGTATGTGAAAAACGCGAAACTGTGAGCCTGATGAGGGCAAATCTTAGACCTAACCCAGACCTAAGATTCGTTATCCTCTAAAATATTTATCCAGACCAGGTTTCATTGAATGTTTCAGTGTGGTACCACTTTACTACGTGTTCCAATGCAGAAACAGCCCAGGATCTAGCCATGAAGTATAAGAAATATGCGATAGTAAGAGCCTGATGAGGGCAAATCCTAGACCTATCCCAGACCTAACTTGCGTTATCCTCTAAAATATTGATCGAAACCATGTTTAATTGACTGTTTCAGCGTGGTACCACATTACTACGTGATACAATGCGGAAACAGCCGAGGATCTAGCCATGAAGTATGAGAAATATGCGAAAATATGAGCCTGATGAGGGCAAATCCTAGACGTAACCCAGACCTAACATGCGTTATCCTCTAAAATATTTATCAAGACCAGGTTAGTTGAATGTTTCAGTGCGGTACCACATAACTACGTGATCCAAACCAGAAAGGACCCAGGATCCGTTCAACAAGTATGTGAAGAATGCGAATGTATGAGTCTGATCAGTGAAAATCTCAGGCCTTAGCTAGGCCTAACTTGCGTTGTCCTCTAAAATATTGATGGAAACCAGGTTTCATTGACTGTTTCAGTGTGGTACTACGTTACTACGTGATGCAATCCAGAAAAAGCCCAGGATCTAGCCATCAAGTATGAGACATATGCGAAGGAATGAGCCTGATGAGGGCAAATCCTAGACCTAACCCAGACCTAACATGCGTTATCCTTTAAAATATTTATCAAGACCAGGTTTAATTGAATGTTTCAGTGTGGTACCACATTACTATGTGATCCAAACCAGAAAATAACGCAGGATCTGTTCAACGAGTATGTGAAGTGTGCGAAAGCATGAGCCTGATGAGGGCAAGTCCCAGACCTATCCCAGACCTAACATGCGTTATCCTCTAAAATATTTATCAAGACCAGGTTTAATTGATTGTTTCAGTGTGGAGCCACATTACTACGTGATCCAAACCAAAAAAAACCCAGGATCCGTTCAACAAGTATGTGAAGAATGCGAAAGTATGAGTCTGATGAGTGAAAATCCCAGGCCTGACCTAGACCTAACGTGCGTTATCCTCTAAAATATTGAGCGAAACCAGGTTTAATGGACTGTTTCAGTGTGGTACCACACTACTACGTGATTCAAACCAGAAAAAACCCAGGATCCGTTCAACAAGTATGTGAAGTGTGCGAAAGTATGAGCCTGATGAGAGCAAATCCCAGACCTAACCTAGACCTAACATGAATTATTCTCTAAAATATTGGTCGAAACCAGGTTTAATTGACTGTTTCAGTGTGGTCCCACATTAATACGTGACCCAAACCAGAAAAAACCCAGGATCCGTTCAACAAGTATGTGAAGAATGCGAAAGTATGAGTCTGATGAGTGAAAAAACCAGGCCTGACCTAGACCTAACATGCGTTATCCTCTAAAATATTGAGCGAAACCAGGTTTAATTGACTGTTTCAGTGTTGTACTTCATTACTACGTGATGCAATCCAGAAAAAGCCCAGGATCTAGCCATCAAGTATGAGAAATATGCGAAAGAATGAGCCTGATGAGAGCAAATCCCAGACCGAACCTACCCCTAACATGAATTATTCTGTAAAATATTGGTCGAAACCAGGTTTGATTGACTGTTTCAGTGTGGAACCACATTACTACGTGATCCAAACCAGAAAAAACCCAGGATCAGTTCAACAAGTATGTGAAGAATGCGAAAGTATGAGTCTGATGAGTGAAAATCCCAGGCCTAACCTAGACCTAACATGCGTTGTCCTCAAAAATATTGATCGAAACCTGGTTTAATCGACTGTTTCAGTGTGGTACCACATTACTATGTGATCCAAACCAGAAAATAACCCAGGATCTGTTCAACGAGTATGTGAAGTGTGCGAAAGTATGAGTCTGATGAGGGCAAATCCCAGACCTATCCCAGACCTAACACGCGTTATCCTCTAAAATATTTATCAAGACCAGGATTAATTGATTGTATCAGTGTGGACCCACATTACTACGTGATCCAAACCAGAAAAAACCCAGGATCCGTTCAACAAGTATGTGAAGAATGCGAAAGTATGAGTCTGATGAGTGAAAATCTCAGGCCTAACCTAGACCTAACATGCGTTATCCTCAAAAATATTGATCGAAACCTGGTTTAATCGACTGTTTCAGTGTGGTACCACATTACTATGTGATCCAAACCAGAAAATAACCCCGGATCTGTTCAACGAGTATGTGAAGTGTGCGAAAGTATGAGTCTGATGAGGGCAAATCCCAGACCTATCCCAGACCTAACATGCGTTATCCTCTAAAATATTTATCAAGACCAGGTTTAATTGTTTGTTTCAGTGTGGACCCACATAACTACGTGATCCAAACCAGAAAAAACCCAGGATCCGTTCAACAAGTATGTGAAGAATGCGAAAGTATGAGTCTGATGAGTGAAAAAACCAGGCCTGACCTAGACCTAACATGCGTTATCCTCTAAAATATTGAGCGAAACCAGGTTTAATGGACTGTTTCAGTGTGGTACCACACTACTACGGGATCCAAACCAGAAAAAACCCAGGATCTGTTGAACAAGTATGTGAAAAACGCGACATTATGAGCCTGATGTGGGCAAATCCCAGACCTATCCCAGACCTAACTTGCGTTGTCCTCTAAAATATTGATGGAAACCAGGTTTAATTGACTGTTTCGGTGTTGTACTTCATTACTACGTGATGCAATCCAGAAAAAGCTCAGGATCTAGCCATCAAGTATGAGAAATATGCGAAAGAATGAGCCTGATGAGAGCAAATCCCAGACCTATCCCAGACCTAACTTGCGTTATCCTCCAAAATATTGATCGAAACCAGGTTTAATTGGCTGTTTTAGTGTGGTACCACATTACTACGTGATCCAAACCAGAAAAAACCCAGGATCTGTTCAACAAGTATGTGAAAAACGCGAAACTGTGAGCCTGATGAGGGCAAATCTTAGACCTAACCCAGACCTAAGATTCGTTATCCTCTAAAATATTTATCCAGACCAGGTTTCATTGAATGTTTCAGTGTGGTACCACATTACTACGTGATACAATGCGGAAACAGCCCAGGATCTAGCCATGAAGTATGAGAAATATGCGAAAATATGAGCCTGATGAGGGCAAATCCTAGACGTAACCCAGACCTAACATGCGTTATCCTCTAAAATATTTATCAAGACCAGGTTAGTTGAATGTTTCTGTGCGGTACCACATTACTACGTGATCCAAACCAGAAAGGACCCAGGATCCGTTCAACAAGTATGTGAAGAATGCGAATGTATGAGTCTGATCAGTGAAAATCTCAGGCCTTACCTAGACCTAACTTGCGTTGTCCTCTAAAATATTGATGGAAACCAGGTTTCATTGACTGTTTCAGTGTGGTACTACGTTACTACGTGATGCAATCCAGAAAAAGCCCAGGATCTAGCCATCAAGTATGAGACATATGCGAAAGAATGAGCCTGAGGAGAGCAAATCCCAGACCTAACCTAGACCTAACATGTGTTATCCTCTAAAATATTGAGCGAAACCAGGTCTAATGGACGGTTTCAGTGTGGTACCACACTACTTCGTGATCCAAACCAGAAAAAACCCAGGATCTGTTCAACAAGTATGTGAAAAACGCGAAACTGTGAGCCTGATGAGGGCAAATCTTAGACCTATCCCAGACCTAAGATGCGTTGTCGTCTAAAATATTTATCCAGACCAGGTTTCATTGAATGTTTCAGTGTTGTACCACTTTACTACGTGATCCAATCCAGAAATAGCCCAGGATCTAGCCATGAAGTATGAGAAATATGCGAAAATATGAGCCTGATGAGGGCAAATCCTAGACCTAACCCAGACCTAACATGCGTTATCCTCTAAAATATTTATCAAGACCAGGTTTAATTGAATGTTTCAGTGTGGTACCACATTACTATGTGATCCAAACCAGAAAATAACGCAGGATCTGTTCAACGAGTATGTGAAGTGTGCGAATGTATGAGCCTGATGAGAGCAAATCCCAGACCTAACCTAGACCTAACATGAATTATTCTCTAAAATATTGGTCGAAACCAGGTTTAATTGACTGTTTCAGTGTGGTCCCACATTACTACGTGACCCAAACCAGAAAAAACCCAGGATCCGTTCAACAAGTATGTGAAGAATGCGAAAGTATGAGTCTGATGAGTGAAAAAACCAGGCCTGACCTAGACCTAACATGTGTTATCCTCTAAAATATTGAGCGAAACCAGGTTTAATGGACTGTTTCAGTGTGGTACCACACTACTACGGGATCCAAGCCGGAAAAAAACCAGGATCTGGTCAAGTAGTATGTGAAAAACGCGAAAGTATGAGCCTGATGAGGGCAAATCCCAGACCTATCCCAGACCTAACTTGCGTTATCCTCTAAAATATTGATCGAAACCAGGTTTAATTGAATGTTTCAGTGTGGTACTACATTGCTATGTGATCCAAACCAGAAAATAACCCAGGATCTGTACAACGAGTATGTGAAGAGTGCGAAAGTATGAGTCTGATGAGGTCAAATCCCAGACCAATCCCAGACTTAACTTGCGTTATCCTCTAAAATATTAATCGAAACCAGGTTTAATCGACTGTTTCAGTGTGAAACCACATTACTACGTGATCAAAACCAGAAAAAAACCCAGGATCTTGTCAACGAGTATGTGAAGTGTGCGAAAGTATGAGTCTGATGAGGGCTAATCCCTGACCTATCCCAGACCTAGCTTGCGTTATCCTCTAAAATATTGATCGAAACCAGGTTTAATTGACTGTTTTAGTGTGGTACCACATTACTACGTGATCCAAACCAGAAAAAACCCAGGATCTGTTCAACAAGTATGTGAAAAACGCGAAACTGTGAGCCTGATGAGGGCAAATCTTAGACCTAACCCAGACCTAAGATGCGTTATCCTCTAAAATATTTATCCAGACCAGGTTTCATTGAATGTTTCAGTGTGGTACCACTTTACTACGTGATCCAATCCAGAAATAGCCCAGGATCTAGCCATGAAGTATGAGAAATATGCGATAGTAAGAGCCTGATGAGGGCAAATCCTAGACCTATCCCAGACCTTACATGCGTTATCCTCTAAAATATTGGTCGAAACCAGGTTTAATTGACTGTTTCAGCGTGTTACCACATTACTACGTGATACAATGCAGAAAAAGCCCAGGATCTAGCCATGAAGTATGCGAAATATGCGAAAGTATGAGCCTGACCAGGTCAAATCTTAGACCTAACCCAGACCTAACATGCGTTATCCTCTAAAATATTTATCAAGACCAGGTTAGTTGAATGTTTCTGTGCGGTACCACATTACTACGTGATCCAAACCAGAAAGGACCCAGGATCCGTTCAACAAGTATGTGAAGAATGCGAATGTATGAGTCTGATCAGTGAAAATCTCAGGCCTTACCTAGACCTAACTTGCGTTGTCCTCTAAAATATTGATGGAAACCAGGTTTCATTGACTGTTTCAGTGTGGTACTACGTTACTACGTGATGCAATCCAGAAAAAGCCCAGGATCTAGCCATCAAGTATGAGACATATGCGAAAGAATGAGCCTGATGAGAGCAAATCCCAGACCTAACCCAGACCTAACATGCGTTATCCTCTAAAATATTTATCAAGACCAGGTTTAATTGAATGTTTCAGTGTGGTACCACATTACTATGTGATCCAAACCAGAAAATAACGCAGGATCTGTTCAGCGAGTATGTGAAGTGTGCGAAAGTATGAGCCTGATGAGGGCAAATCCCAGACCTATCCCAGACCTAACATGCGTTATCCTCTAAAATATTTATCAAGACCAGGTTTAATTGATTGTTTCAGTGTGGACCCACATTACTACGTGATCCAAACCAGAAAAAACCCAGGATCCGTTCAACAAGTATGTGAAGAATGCGAAAGTATGAGTCTGATGAGTGAAAATCCCAGGCCTGACCTAGACCTAACATGCGTTATCCTCTAAAATATTGAGCGAAACCAGGTTTAATAGACTGTTTCAGTGTGGTACCACACTACTACGTGATTCAAACCAGAAAAAACCCAGGATCCGTTCAACAAGTATGTGAAGTGTGCGAAAGTATGAGCCTGATGAGGGCAAATCCCAGACCTATCCCAGACCTAACATGCGTTATCCTCTAAAATATTTATCAAGACCAGGTTTAATTGATTGTTTCAGTGTGGACCCACATTACTACGTGATCCAAACCAGAAAAAACCCAGGATCCGTTCAACAAGTATGTGAAGAATGCGAAAGTATGAGTCTGATGAGTGAAAATCCCAGGCCTGACGTAGACCTAACATGCGTTATCCTCTAAAATATTGAGCGAAACCAGGTTTAATGGACTGTTTCAGTGTGGTACCACACTACTACGGGATCCAAACCAGAAAAAAACCAGGATCTGTTCAAGTAGTATGTGAAAAACGCGAAAGTATGAGCCTGATGAGGGCAAATCCCAGACCTATCCCAGACCTAACTTGCGTTATCCTCTAAAATATTGATCGAAACCAGGTTTAATTGAATGTTTCAGTGTGGTACCACATTACTATGTGATCCAAACCAGAAAATAACCCAGGATCTGTACAACGAGTATGTGAAGAGTGCGAAAGTATGAGTCTGATGAGGTCAAATCCCAGACCAATCCCAGACTTAACTTGCGTTATCCTCTAAAATATTAATCGAAACCAGGTTTAATCGACTGTTTCAGTGTGAAACCACATTACTACGTGATCAAAACCAGAAAAAACCCAGGATCTTGTCAACGAGTATGTGAAGTGTGCGAAAGTATGAGTCTGATGAGGGCTAATCCCAGACCTATCCCAGACCTAGCTTGCGTTATCCTCTAAAATATTGATCGAAACCAGGTTTAATTGACTGTTTTAGTGTGGTACCACATTACTACGTGATCCAAACCAGAAAAAACCCAGGATCTGCTCAACAAGTATGTGAAAAACGCGAAACTGTGAGCCTCATGAGGGCAAATCTTAGACCTAACCCAGACCTAAGATGCGTTATCCTCTAAAATATTTATCCAGACCAGGTTTCATTGAATGTTTCAGTGTGGTACCACATAACTACGTGGTCCAAACCAGAAAAAACCCAGGATCCGTTCAACAAGTATGTGAAGAATGCGAAAGTATGAGTCTGATGAGTGAAAAAACCAGGCCTGACCTAGACCTAACATGCGTTGTCCTCTAAAATATTGAACGAAACCAGGTTTAATGGACTGTTTCAGTGTGCTACCACACTACTTCGTGATCGAAACCAGAAAAAACCCAGGATCTGTTCAACAAGTATGTGAAAAACGCGAAACTGTGAGCCTGATGAGGGCAAATCTTAGACCTAACCCAGACCTAAGATGCGTTATCCTCTAAAATATTTATCCAGACCAGGTTTCATTGAATGTTTCAGTGTGGTACCACCTTACTACGTGATCCAATCCAGAAATAGCCCAGGATCTAGCCATGAAGTATGAGAAATATGCGAAAGTATGAGCCTGATGAGGGCAAATCCTAGACCTAACCCAGACCTAACATGCGTTATCCTCTAAAATATTGATCGAAACCAGGTTTAATTGACTGTTTCAGTGTGGTACCACATTACTACGTGATCCAATCCAGAAATAGCCCAGGATCTAGCCATGAAGTATGAGAAATATGCGAAAGTATGAGTCTGATGGGGTCAAATCCCAGACCAATCCCAGACTTAACTTGCGTTTTCCTCTAAAATATTGATCGAAACCAGGCTTAATCGACTGTTTCAGTGTGATACCACATTACTACGTGTTCCAAACCAGAAAAAACCCAGGATCAGTTCAACGAGTATGTGAAGTGTGCGTAAGTATGAGTCTGATGAGGGCAAATCCCAGACCTATCCCAGACCTAACTTGCGTTATCCTCTAAAATATTGATCGAAACTAGGTTTAACCGACTGTTTCAGTGTGGAACCACATTGCTACGTGATCCAAACCAGAAAAAACCCAGGATCAGTTCAACAAGTATGTGAAGAATGCGAAGGTATGAGTCTGATGAGTGAAAATCCCAAGCCTAACCTAGACCTAACATGCGTTATCCTCAAAAATATTGATCGAAACCTGGTTTAATCGACTGTTTCAGTGTGGTACCACATTACTATGTGATCCAAACCAGAAAATAACCCAGGATCTGTTCAACGAGTATGTGAAGTGTGCGAAAGTATGAGTCTGATGAGGGCAAATCCCAGACCTATCCCAGACCAAACATGCGTTATCCTCTAAAATATTTATCAAGACCAGGTTTAATTGATTGTTTCAGTGTGGACCCACATTACGACGTGATCCAAACCAGAAGAAACCCAGGATCCGTTCAACAAGTATGTGAAGAATGCGAAAGTGTGAGTCTCATGAGTGAAAATCCCATGCCTAACCTAGACCTAACATGCGTTATCCTCAAAAATATTGATGGAAACCTGGTTTAATCGACTGTTTCAGTGTGGTACCACATTACTATGTGATCCAAACCAGAAAATAACCCAGGATCCGTTCAACAAGAATGTGAAGAATGCGAAAGTATGAGTCTGATGAGTGAAAATCCCAGGCCTGACCTAGACTTAACATGCGTTATCCTCTAAAATATTGAGCGAAACCAGGTTTAATTGACTGTTTCAGTGTTGTACTTCATTACTACGTGATGCAATCCAGAAAAAGCCCAGGATCTAGCCATGAAGTATGAGAAATATGCGAAAGAATGAGCCTGATCAGAGCAAATCCCAGACCTAACCTAGACCAAACATGAATTATTCTCTAATATATTGATCGAAACCAGGTTTAATTGACTGTTTCAGTGTGGTACCACATTACTACATGATCCAAACCAGTAAAAACCCAGGATCCGTTCAACAAGTATGTGAAGAATGCGAAAGTATGAGTGTGATGTGTGAAAATCCTCGGCCTAACGTAGACCTAACATGCGTTATCCTCAAAAATATTGATCGAAACCAGGTTTAATCGACTGTTTCAGTGTGGTACCACATTACTGCGTGATCCAAACCAGAAAAAACTCAGGATCTGTTCATCGAGTATGTGAAGTGTGCGAAAGTATGAGTCTGATGAGGCCAAATCCCAGACCTATCCCAGACCTAACATGAGTTATCCTCTAAAATATTTATCAAGACCAGGTTTAATTGATTGTTTCAGTGTGGTCCCACATTATTACGTGATCCAAACCAGAAAAAACCCAGGATCCGTTCAACAAGTATGTGAAGAATGCGAAAGTATTTGTCTGATGAGTGAAAATCCCAGACCTAACCTAGACCTAACATGCGTTATCCTCTAAAATATTAATGGAAACCAGGTTTATTTGACTGTTTCAGTGTTGTACTTCATTACTACAGGATGCAATCCAGAAACAGCCCAGGATCTAGCCATGAAGTATGAGAAATATGCGAAAGAATGAGCCTGATCAGAGCAAATCCCAGACCTAACCTAGACCAAACATGAATTATTCTCTAATATATTGATCGAAACCAGGTTTAATTGACTGTTTCAGTGTGGTACCACATTACTACATGATCCAAGCCAGTAAAAACCCAGTATCCGTTCAACAAGTATGTGAAGAATGCGAAAGTATGAGTCTGATGTGTGAAAATCCTCGGCCTAACCTAGACCTAACATGCGTTATCCTCAAAAATATTGATCGAAACCAGGTTTAATCGACTGTTTCAGTGTGGTACCACATTACTGCGTGATCCAAACCAGAAAAAAACCCAGGATCTGATCAACACGTATGTGAAGTATGCGAAAGTTTGAGTCTGATGAGGGCAAATCCCAGGCCTAAACTAGACATAACTTTCGTTATCCTCTAAAATATTGATCGAAACCAGGTTTGATTGACTGTTTTAGTGTGGTACCACTTTACTACGTGATCCAAAGCAGAAAAAACCCTCGATCAGGTCAACATGCATGTTAAAACTGCGAAAGTATGAGCCTGATGAGGGCAAATCCCAGACCTATCCCAGACCTAACATGCGTTATCCTCAAAAATATTAATCGAAACCAGGTTTAGTCGACTGTTTCAGTGTGGTACCACATTACTACCTGATCCATACCAGAAAAAAAACAGGATCCGTTGAACAAGTATGTGAAGAATGCGAAAGTATGAGTCTGATGAGTGAAAATCTCAGGCCTTACCTAGACCTAACTTGCGTTGTCGTCTAAAATATTGATGGAAACCAGGTTTCATTGACTGTTTCAGTGTGGTACTACATTACTACGTGATGCAATCCAGAAAAAGCCCAGGATGTAGCCATCAAGTATGAGAAATATGCGAAAGAATGAGCCTGATGAGAGCAAATCCCAGACCTAACCTAGACCTAACATGCGTTATCCTCTAAAATATTGAGCGAAACCAGGTTTAATGGACTGTTTCAGTGTGGTACCACACTACTATGGGATCCAAACCAGAAAAAACCCAGGATCTGTTCAACAAGTATGTGAAAAACGCGAAAGTATGAGCCTGATGAGAGCAAATCCCAGACCTATCCCAGACCTAACTTGCGTTGTCCTCTAAAATATTGATGGAAACCAGGTTTAATTGACTGTTTCAGTGTTGTACTTCATTACTACGTGATGCAATCCAGAAAAAGCCCAGGATCTAGCCATCAAGTATGAGAAATATGCGAAAGAATGAGCCTGATGGGAGCAAATCCCAGACCTAACCTAGACCTAACATGAATTATTCTCTAAAATATTGGTCGAAACCAGGTTTAATTGACTGTTTCAGTGTGGAACCACATTACTATGTGATCCAATCCAGTAAATAACCCAGGATCTGTTCAACGAGTATGTGAAGTGTGCGAAAGTATGAGTCTGATGAGTGAAAATCCCAGGCCTAACCTAGACCTAACATGCGTTATCCTCAAAAATATTGATCGAAACCTGGTTTAATCGACTGTTTCAGTGTGGTACCACATTACTATGTGATCCAAACCAGAAAATAACCCAGGATCCGTTCAACAAGAATGTGAAGAATGCGAAAGTATGAGTCTGATGAGTGAAAATCCCAGGCCTGACCTAGACTTAACATGCGTTATCCTCTAAAATATTGAGCGAAACCAGGTTTAATTGATTGTTTCAGTGTGGACCCACATTACTACGTGATCCAAACCAGAAAAAACCCAGGATCCGTTCAACAAGTATGTGAAGAATGCGAAAGTATGAGTCTGATGAGTGAAAATCCCAGGCCTGACGTAGACCTAACATGCGTTATCCTCTAAAATATTGAGCGAAACCAGGTTTAATGGACTGTTTCAGTGTGGTACCACACTACTACGGGATCCAAACCAGAAAAAAACCAGGATCTGTTCAAGTAGTATGTGAAAAACGCGAAAGTATGAGCCTGATGAGGGCAAATCCCAGACCTATCCCAGACCTAACTTGCGTTATCCTCTAAAATATTGATCGAAACCAGGTTTAATTGAATGTTTCAGTGTGGTACCACATTACTATGTGATCCAAACCAGAAAATAACCCAGGATCTGTACAACGAGTATGTGAAGAGTGCGAAAGTATGAGTCTGATGAGGTCAAATCCCAGACCAATCCCAGACTTAACTTGCGTTATCCTCTAAAATATTAATCGAAACCAGGTTTAATCGACTGTTTCAGTGTGAAACCACATTACTACGTGATCAAAACCAGAAAAAAACCCAGGATCTTGTCAACGAGTATGTGAAGTGTGCGAAAGTATGAGTCTGATGAGGGCTAATCCCAGACCTATCCCAGACCTAGCTTGCGTTATCCTCTAAAATATTGATCGAAACCAGGTTTAATTGACTGTTTTAGTGTGGTACCACATTACTACGTGATCCAAACCAGAAAAAACCCAGGATCTGCTCAACAAGTATGTGAAAATCGCGAAACTGTGAGCCTGATGAGGGCAAATCTTAGACCTAACCCAGACCTAAGATGCGTTATCCTCTAAAATATTTATCCAGACCAGGTTTCATTGAATGTTTCAGTGTGGTACCACATAACTACGTGATCCAAACCAGAAAAAACCCAGGATCCGTTCAACAAGTATGTGAAGAATGCGAAAGTATGAGTCTGATGAGTGAAAAAACCAGGCCTGACCTAGACCTAACATGCGTTGTCCTCTAAAATATTGAACGAAACCAGGTTTAATGGACTGTTTCAGTGTGCTACCACACTACTTCGTGATCGAAACCAGAAAAAACCCAGGATCTGTTCAACATGTATGTGAAAAACGCGAAACTGTGAGCCTGATGAGGGCAAATCTTAGACCTAACCCAGACCTAAGATGCGTTATCCTCTAAAATATTTATCCAGACCAGGTTTCATTGAATGTTTCAGTGTGGTACCACCTTACTACGTGATCCAATCCAGAAATAGCCCAGGATCTAGCCATGAAGTATGAGAAATATGCGAAAGTATGAGCCTGATGAGGGCAAATCCTAGACCTAACCCAGACCTAACATGCGTTATCCTCTAAAATATTGATCGAAACCAGGCTTAATCGACTGTTTCAGTGTGATACCACATTACTACGTGTTCCAAACCAGAAAAAACCCAGGATCAGTTCAACGAGTATGTGAAGTGTGCGTAAGTATGAGTCTGATGAGGGCAAATCCCAGACCTATCCCAGACCTAACTTGCGTTATCCTCTAAAATATTGATCGAAACTAGGTTTAACCGACTGTTTCAGTGTGGAACCACATTGCTACGTGATCCAAACCAGAAAAAACCCAGGATCAGTTCAACAAGTATGTGAAGAATGCGAAGGTATGAGTCTGATGAGTGAAAATCCCAAGCCTAACCTACACCTAACATGCGTTATCCTCAAAAATATTGATCGAAACCTGGTTTAATCGACTGTTTCAGTGTGGTACCACATTACTATGTGATCCAAACCAGAAAATAACCCAGGATCTGTTCAACGAGTATGTGAAGTGTGCGAAAGTATGAGTCTGATGAGGGCAAATCCCAGACCTATCCCAGACCAAACATGCGTTATCCTCTAAAATATTTATCAAGACCAGGTTTAATTGATTGTTTCAGTGTGGACCCACATTACGACGTGATCTAAACCAGACGAAACCCAGGATCCGTTCAACAAGTATGTGAAGAATGCGAAAGTATGAGTCTCATGAGTGAAAATCCCATGCCTAACCTAGACCTAACATGCGTTATCCTCAAAAATATTGATGGAAACCTGGTTTAATCGACTGTTTCAGTGTGGTACCACATTACTATGTGATCCAAACCAGAAAATAACCCAGGATCCGTTCAACAAGAATGTGAAGAATGCGAAAGTATGAGTCTGATGAGTGAAAATCCCAGGCCTGACCTAGACTTAACATGCGTTATCCTCTAAAATATTGAGCGAAACCAGGTTTAATTGACTGTTTCAGTGTTGTACTTCATTACTACGTGATGCAATCCAGAAAAAGCCCAGGATCTAGCCATGAAGTATGAGAAATATGCGAAAGAATGAGCCTGATCAGAGCAAATCCCAGACCTAACCTAGACCAAACATGAATTATTCTCTAATATATTGATCGAAACCAGGTTTAATTGACTGTTTCAGTGTGGTACCACATTACTACATGATCCAAACCAGTAAAAACCCAGGATCCGTTCAACAAGTATGTGAAAAATGCGAAAGTATGAGTCTGATGTGTGAAAATCCTCGGCCTAACCTAGACCTAACATGCGTTATCCTCAAAAATATTGATCGAAACCAGGTTTAATCGACTGTTTCAGTGTGGTACCACATTACTGCGTGATCCAAACCAGATAAAACTCAGGATCTGTTCAACGAGTATGTGAAGTGTGCGAAAGTATGAGTCTGATGAGGCCAAATCCCAGACCTATCCCAGACCTAACATGAGTTATCCTCTAAAATATTTATCAAGACCAGGTTTAATTGATTGTTTCAGTGTGGTCCCACATTATTACGTGATCCAAACCAGAAAAAACCCAGGATCCGTTCAACAAGTATGTGAAGAATGCGAAAGTATTTGTCTGATGAGTGAAAATCCCAGACCTAACCTAGACCTAACATGCGTTATCCTCTAAAATATTAATGGAAACCAGGTTTATTTGACTGTTTGAGTGTTGTACTTCATTACTACAGGATGCAATCCAGAAACAGCCCAGGATCTAGCCATGAAGTATGAGAAATATGCGAAAGAATGAGCCTGATCAGAGCAAATCCCAGACCTAACCTAGACCAAACATGAATTATTCTCTAATATATTGATCGAAACCAGGTTTAATTGACTGTTTCAGTGTGGTACCACATTACTACAAGATCCAAGCCAGTAAAAACCCAGGATCCGTTCAACAAGTATGTGAAGAATGCGAAAGTATGAGTCTGATGTGTGAAAATCCTCGGCCTAACCTAGACCTAACATGCGTTATCCTCAAAAATATTGATCGAAACCAGGTTTAATCGACTGTTTCAGTGTGGTACCACATTACTGCGTGATCCAAACCAGAAAAAAACCCAGGATCTGTTCAACACGTATGTGAAGTATGCGAAAGTTTGAGTCTGATGAGGGCAAATCCCAGGCCTAAACTAGACATAACTTTCGTTATCCTCTAAAATATTGATCGAAACCAGGTTTGATTGACTGTTTTAGTGTGGTACCACTTTACTACGTGATCCAAAGCAGAAAAAACCCTCGATCAGGTCAACATGCATGTTAAAACTGCGAAAGTATGAGCCTGATGAGGGCAAATCCCAGACCTATCCCAGACCTAACATGCGTTATCCTCAAAAATATTAATCGAAACCAGGTTTAGTCGACTGTTTCAGTGTGGTACCACATTACTACCTGATCCATACCAGAAAAAAAACAGGATCCGTTGAACAAGTATGTGAAGAATGCGAAAGTATGAGTCTGATGAGTGAAAATCTCAGGCCTTACCTAGACCTAACTTGCGTTGTCGTCTAAAATATTGATGGAAACCAGGTTTCATTGACTGTTTCAGTGTGGTACTACATTACTACGTGATGCAATCCAGAAAAAGCCCAGGATCTAGCCATCAAGTATGAGAAATATGCGAAAGAATGAGCCTGATGAGAGCAAATCCCAGACCTAACCTAGACCTAACATGCGTTATCCTCTAAAATATTGAGCGAAACCAGGTTTAATGGACTGTTTCAGTGTGGTACCACACTACTATGGGATCCAAACCAGAAAAAACCCAGGATCTGTTCAACAAGTATGTGAAAAACGCGAAAGTATGAGCCTGATGAGAGCAAATCCCAGACCTATCCCAGACCTAACTTGCGTTGTCCTCTAAAATATTGATGGAAACCAGGTTTAATTGACTGTTTCAGTGTTGTACTTCATTACTACGTGATGCAATCCAGAAAATGCCCAGGATCTAGCCATCAAGTATGAGAAATATGCGAAAGAATGAGCCTGATGGGAGCAAATCCCAGACCTAACCTAGACCTAACATGAATTATTCTCTAAAATATTGGTCGAAACCAGGTTTAATTGACTGTTTCAGTGTGGAACCACATTACTATGTGATCCAATCCAGAAAATAACCCAGGATCTGTTCAACGAGTATGTGAAGTGTGCGAAAGTATGAGTCTGATGAGTGAAAATCCCAGGCCTAACCTAGACCTAACATGCGTTATCCTCAAAAATATTGATCGAAACCTGGTTTAATCGACTGTTTCAGTGTGGTACCACATTACTATGTGATCAAACCAGAAAATAACCCAGGATCTGTTCAACGATGATGTGAAGTGTGCGGAAATATGAGTCTGATGAGGGCAAATCCCAGACCTATCCCAGACCTAACATGCGTTATCCTCTAAAATATTTATCAAGACCAGGTTTAATTGATTGTTTCAGTGTGGACGCACATAACTACGTGATCCAAACCAGAAAAAACCCAGGATCCGTTCAACAAGTATGTGAAGAATGCGAAAGTATGAGTCTGATGAGTGAAAAAACCAGGCCTGACCTAGACCTAACATGCGTTGTCCTCTAAAATTTTGAGCGAAACCAGGTTTAATGGACTGTTTCAGTGTGGTACCACACTACTTCGTGATCGAAACCAGAAAAAACCCAGGATCTGTTCAACGAGTATGTGAAGTGTGCCGAAATATGAGTCTGATGAGGGCAAATCCCAGACCTATCCCAGACCTAACATGCGTTATCCTCTAAAATATTTATCAAGACCAGGTTTAATTGATTGTTTCAGTGTGGACCCACATAACTACGTGATCCAAACCAGAAAAAACCCAGGATCCGTTCAACAAGTATGTGAAGAATGCGAAAGTATGAGTCTGATGAGTGAAAAAACCAGGCCTGACCTAGACCTAACATGCGTTGTCCTCTAAAATATTGAGCGAAACCAGGTTTAATCGACTGTTCCAGTGTGGTCCCACATTACTACGTGATCCAAACCAGAAAAAACCCAGGATCCGTTCAACAAGTATGTGAAGAATGCGAAAGTACGAGCCTGATGAGGGCAAATCCCAGACCTATCCCAGACCTAACTTGCGTTGTCCTCTAAAATATTGATGGAAACCAGGTTTAATTGACTGTTTCAGTGTTGTACTTCATTACTACGTGTTGCAATCCAGAACAAGCCCAGGATCTAGCCATCAAGTATGAGAAATATGCGAAAGAATGAGCCTGATGAGAGCAAATCCCAGACCTAAACTAGACCTAACATGAATTATTCTCTAAAATATTGGTCGAAACCAGGTTTAAGTGACTGTTTCAGTATGGTCCCACATTACTACGTGATCCAAACCAGAAAAAAGCCAGGCTCCGTTCAACAAGTATGTGAAAAACGCGAAACTGTGTGCCTGATGAGGGCAAATCTTAGACCTAACCCAGACCTAAGATGCGCTATCCTCTAAAATAATTATCCAGACCAGGTTTCATTGAATGTTTCAGTGTGGTACCACTTTACTACGTGATCCAATCCAGAAATAGCCCAGGATCTAGCCATGAAGTATGAGAAATATGCGAAAGTATGAGCCTGATGAGGGCAAATCCTAGACCTAACCCAGACCTAACATGCGTTATCCTCTAAAATATTTATCAAGACCAGGTTTAATTGAATGTTTCAGTGTGGTACCACATTACTATGTGATCCAAACCAGAAAATAACCCAGGATCTGTTCAACGAGTATGTGAAGTGTGCGAAAGTATGAGTCTCATGAGGGCAAATCCCAGACCTATCCCAGACCTAACATGCGTTGTCCTCTAATATATTTATCAAGACCAGGTTTAATTGACAGTTTTAGTGTGGTACCACATTACTACGTCAGCCAAACCAGAAAAATCCAGGATCCGTTCAACAAGTATGTGAAGAATGCGAAAGTATGAGTATGATGAGTGAAAATCCCAGGCCTGACCTAGACCTAACATGCGTTATCCTCTAAAATATTGAGCGATACCAGGTTTAATGGACTGTTTCAGTGTGGTACAACACTACTACGGTATCCAAACCAGAAAAAACCCAGGATCTGTTCAACAAGTATGTGAAGAACGCGAAAGTATGAGCCTGATGAGGGCAAATCCCAGACCTATCCCAGACCCAACTTGCGTTGTCCTCTAAAGTATTGATGGAAACCAGGTTTAATTGACTGTTTCAGTGTTGTACTTCATTACTACGTGATGCAATCCAGAAAAAGCCCAGGATCTAGCCATCAAGTATGAGAAATATGCGAAAGAATGAGCCTGATGAGAGCAAATCCCAGACCTAACCTAGACCTAACATGAATTATTCTCTAAAATATTGGTCGAAACCAGGTTTAATTGACTGTTTCAGTGTGGTCCCACATTACTACGTGATCCAAACCAGAAAAAACGCAGGATCCGTTCAACAAGTATGTGAAGAATGCGAAAGAATGAGTCTGATGTGTGAAAATCCCAGGCCTAACCTAGACCTAACATGCGTTATCCTCAAAAATATTGATCGAAACCTGGTTTAATCGACTGTTTCAGTGTGGTACCACATTACTATGTGATCCAAACCAGAAAATAACCCAGGATCTGTTCAACGAGTATGTGAAGAATGCGAAAGTATGAGTCTGATGTGTGGAAATCCCAGGCCTAACCTAGACCTAACATGCGTTATCCTCAAAAATATTGATCGAAACCTGGTTTAATCGACCGTTTCAGTTTGGTACCACATTACTATGTGATCCAAACCAGAAAATAACCCAGGATCTGTTCAACGAGTATGTGAAGTGTGCGTAAGTATGAGTCTGATGAGGGCAAATCCCAGACCTATCCCAGACCGAACTTGCGTTATCCTCTAAAATATTGATCGAAACCAGGTTTAATCGACTGTTTCAGTGTGGAAACACATTACTACGTGATCCAAACCAGAAAATAACCCAGGATCTGTTCAACGAGTATGTGAAGTGTGCGAAAGTATGAGTCTGATGAGGGCAAATCCCAGACCTATCCCAGACCTAACATGCGTTATCCTCTAAAATATTTATCAAGACCAGGTTTAATTGAATGTTTCAGTGTGGTACCACATTACTACGTGATGCAATGCAGAAATAGCCCAGGATCTAGCCATGAAGTATGAGAAATATGCGATAGTAAGAGCCTGATGAGGGCAAATCCTAGACCTATCCCAGACCTAACTTGCGTTATCCTCTAAAATATTGATCGAAACCAGGTTTAATTGACTGTTTCAGCGTGGTACCACATTACTACGTGATACAATGCAGAAACAGCCCAGGATCTAGCCATGAAGTATGAGAAATATGCGAAAGTATGAGCCTGATGAGGGCAAATCCTAGTCGTAACCCAGACCTAACATGCGTTATCCTCTAAAATATTGATCGCAACCAGGTTTAATGGACTGTTTCTGTGTGGTACCACACAACTACGTGATCCACACCAGAAAAAACCCAGGATCTGTTCAACAAGTATGTGAAAAACGCGAAAGTATGAGTCTGATGGGTGAAAATCCCAGGCCTAACCTAGACCTAACATGCGTTATCCTCAAAAATATTGATCGAAACCTGGTTTAATCGACTGTTTCAGTGTGGTACCACATTACTATGTGATCCAAACCAGAAAATAACCCAGGATCTGTTCAACGAGTATGTGAAGTGTGCGAAAGTATGAGTCTGATGAGGGCAAATCCCAGACCTATCCCAGACCTAACATGCGTTGTCCTCTAAAATATTGATCGTAACCAGGTTTAATTGACAGTTTCAGTGTGGTACCACATTACTACGTGATCCAAGCCAGAAAAAAACCCAGGATCCGTTCAACAAGTATGTGAAGAATGCGAAAGTATGAGTCTGATGAGTGAAAATCCCAGGCCTGGCCTAGACCAAACATGCGTTATCCTCTAAAATATTGAGCGAAACCAGGTTTAATCGACATTTTCAGTGTGGTACCACATTACTATGTGATCCAAACCAGAAAATAGCCCAGGATCTGTTCAACGAGTATGTGAAGTGTGCGAAAGTATGAGTCTGATGAGGGCAAATCCCAGACCTATCCCAGACCTAACATGCGTTATCCTCTAATATATTTATCAAGACCAGGTTTAATTGATTGTTTCAGTGTGGACCCACATTACTACGTGATCCAAACCAGAAAAATCCCAGGATCCGTTCAACAAGTATGTGAAGAATGCGAAAGTATGAGTCTGATGAGTGAAAATCCCAGGCCTGACCTAGACCTAACATGCGTTATCCTCTAAAACATTGAGCGAAACCATGTTTAATGGGCTGTTTCAGTGTGGTACCACACTACTACGGGATCCAAACCAGAAAAATCCCAGGATCTGTTCAACAAGTATGTGAAAAACGCGACAGTATGAGCCTGATGAGGGCAAATCCCAGACCTATCCCAGACCTAACTTGCGTTGTCCTCTAAAATATTGATCGAAACCAGGTTTAATTGACAGTTTCAGTGTGGTACCACATTACTACGTGATCCAATCCAGAAATAGCCCAGGATCTAGCCATGAAGTATGAGAAATATGCGAAAGTATGAGCCTGACGAGGGCAAATCCTAGACCTAACCCAGACCTAACATGCGTTATCCTCTAAAATATTTCTCCAGACCAGGTTTCATTGAATGTTTCAGTGTGGTACCACCTTACTACGTGATCCAATCCAGAAATAGCCCAGGATCTAGCCATGAAGTATGAGAAATATGAGAAAGTATGAGCCTGATGAGGGCAAATCCTAGACCTAACCCAGACGTAACATGCGTTATATTCTAAAATATTTATCAAGACCAGGTTTAATTGAATGTTTCAGTGTGGTACCACATTACTACGTGATCCAAACCAGAAAAAACCCAGGATCCGTTCAAGAAGTATGTGAAGAATGCGAAAGTATGAGTCTGATGAGTGAAAATCCCAGGCCTGGCCTAGACCTAACATGCGTTATCCTCTAAAATATTGAGCGAAACCAGGTTTAATCGACTGTTTCAGTGTGGTACCACATTACTATGTGATCCAAATCAGAAAATAACCCAGGATCTGTTCAACGAGTATGTGAAGTGTGCGAAAGTATGAGTCTGATGAGGGCAAATCCCAGACCTATCCCAGACCTAACATGCGTTATCCTCTAATATATTTATCAAGACCAGGTTTAATTGATTGTTTCAGTGTGGACCCACATTTCTACGTGATCCAAACCAGAAAAAACCCAGGATCCGTTCAACAAGTATGTGAAGAATGCGAAAGTATGAGTGTGATGAGTGAAAATCCCAGGCCTGACCTAGACCTAACATGCGTTATCCTCTAAAATATTGAGCGAAACCATGTTTAATGGACTGTTTCAGTGTGGTACCACATTACTACGTGATCCAAACCAGAAAAAACACAGGATCTGTTCAACAAGTATGTGAAAAACGCGAAACTGTGAGGCTGATGAGGGCAAATCTTAGACCTAACCCAGACCTAAGATGCGTTATCCTCTAAAATATTTATCCAGACCAGGTTTCATTGAATGTTTCAGTGTGGTACCACTTTACTACGTGATCCAATCCAGAAATAGCCCAGGATCTAGCCATGAAGTATGAGAAATATGCGATAGTAAGAGCCGGATGCGGGCAAATCCTAGACCTATCCCAGACCTAACTTGCGTTATCCTCTAAAATATTGATCGAAACCAGCTTTAATTGAGTGTTTCAGCGTGGTACCACATTACTACGTGATCCAAACCAGAAAAAACCCAGGATCCGTTCAACAAGAATGTGAAGAATGTGAATGTATGAGTCTGATCAGTGAAAATCTCAGGCCTTACCTAGACCTAACTTGCGTTGTCCTCTAAAATATTGATGGAAACCAGGTTTCATTGACTGTTTCAGTGTGGTACCACATTACTATGTGATCCAAACCAGAAAATAACCCAGGATCTGTTCAACGAGTATGTGAAGTGTGCGAAAGTATGAGTCTGATGAGGGCAAATCCCAGACCTAACATGCGTTATCCTCCAATATATTTATCAAGACCAGGTTTAATTGATTGTTTCAGTGTGGACCCACATTACTTCGTGATCCAAACCAGAAAAAACCCAGGATCTGTTCAACAAGTATGTGAAAAACGCGAAACTGTGAGCCTGACGAGGGCAAATCTTAGACCTATCCCAGACCTAAGATGCGTTGTCCTCTAAAATATTTATCCAGACCAGGTTTCATTGAATGTTTCAGTGTGGTACCACTTTACTACGTGATCCAATCCAGAAATAGCCCTGGATCTAGCCATGAAGTATGAGAAATATGCGAAAGTATTAGCCTGATGAGGGCAAATCCTAGACCTAACCCAGACCTAACATGCGTTATCCTCTAAAATATTTATCAAGACCAGGTTTAATTGATTGTTTCAGTGTGGGCCCACATTACTACGTGACCCAAACCAGAAAAAACCCATGATCCGTTCAACAAGTATGTGAAGAATGCGAAAGTATGAGTCTGATGAGTGAAAATCCCAGGCCTGACCTAGACCTAACATGCGTTATCCTCTAAAATATTGAGCGAAACCAGGTTTAATGGACTGTTTCAGTGTGGTACCACACTACTACGTGATCCAAACCAGAAAAAACCCAGGATCCGTTCAACAAGTATGTGAAGTGTGCGAAAGTATGAGCCCGATGAGAGCAAATCCCAGACCTAACCTAGACCTAACATGAATTATTCTCTAAAATATTGGTCGAAACCAGGTTTAATTGACTGTTTCAGTGTGGTCCCACATTACTACGTGACCCAAACCAGAAAAAACCCAGGATCCGTTCAACAAGTATGTGAAGAATGCGAAAGTATGAGTCTGATGAGTGAAAAAACCAGGCCTGACCTAGACCTAACATGCGTTATCCTCCAAAATAATGAGCGAAACCAGGTTTAATGGACTGTTTCAGTATGGTACCACATTACTACGTGATACAAACCAGAAAAAACCCAGGATCCGTTCAACAAGTATGTGAAGAATGCGAAAGTATGAGTCTGATGAGTGAGAATCCCAGACCTAACCTAGACCTAACATGCGTTATCCTCAAAAATATTGATCGAAACCTGGTTTAATCGACTGTTTCAGTTTGGTACCACATTACTATGTGATCCAAACCAGAAAATAACCCAGGATCTGTTCAACGAGTATGTGAAGTGTGCGTAAGTATGAGTCTGATGAGGGCAAATCCCAGACCTATCCCAGACCTAACTTGCGTTATCCTCTAAAATATTGATCGAAACTAGGTTTAACCGACTGTTTCAGTGTGGAACCACATTACTACGTGATCCAAACCAGAAAAAACCCAGGATCAGTTCAACAACTATGTGAAGAATGCGAAAGTATGAGTCTGATGAGTGAAAATCCCAAGCCTAACCTAGACCTAACATGCGTTATCCTCAAAAATATTGATCGAAACCTGGTTTAATCGTCTGTTTCAGAGTGGTACCACATTACTATGTGATCAAAACCAGAAAATAACCCAGGATCTGTTCAACGAGTATGTGGAGTGTGCGTAAGTATGAGTCTGATGAGGGCAAATCCCAGACCTATCCCAGACCTAACATGCGTTATCCTCTAAAATACTGAGCGAAACCAGGTTTAATTGATTGTTTCAGTGTGGACCCACATTACTACGTGATCCAAACCAGAAAAAACCCAGGATCCGTTCAACGAGTATGTGAAGAATGCGAAAGTATGAGTCTGATGAGTGAAAATCCCAGGCCTGACCTAGACCTAACATGCGTTATCCTCTAAAACACTGAGCGAAACCAGGTTTAATGGACAGTTTCAGTGTGGTACCACACTACTACGTGATCCAAACCAGAAAAAACCCAGGATCCGTTCAACAAGTATGTGAAGTGTGCGAAAGTATGAGCCTGATGAAAGCAAATCCCAGACCAAACCTAGACCTAACATGAATTATTCTCTAAAATATTGGTCGAAACCAGGTTTAATTGACTGTTTCAGTGTGGTCCCACATTACTACGTGACCCAAACCAGAAAAAACCCAGGATCCGTTCAACAAGTATGTGAAGAATGCGAAAGTATGAGTCTGATGAGTGAAAAAACCAGGCCTGACCTAGACCTAACATGCGTTATCCTCTAAAATATTGAGCGAAACCAGGTTTAATGGACTGTTTCAGTGTGGTACCACACTACTACGGGATCTAAACCAGAAAAAACCCAGGATCTGTTCAACTAGTATGTGAAAAACGCGAAAGTATGAGCCTGATGAGGGCAAACCCCAGACCTATCCCAGACCTAACTTGCGTTATCCTCTAAAATATTGATCGAAACCAGGTTTAATCGACTGTTTCAGTGTGGAACCACATTACTACGTGATCCAAACCAGAAAAAAACCCAGGATCTTGTCAACGAGTATGTGAAGTGTGCGAAAGTATGAGTCTGATGAGGGCTAATCCCAGACCTATCCCAGACCTAGCTTGCGTTATCCTCTAAAATATTGATCGAAACTAGGTTTAACCGACTGTTTCAGTGTGGTCCCACATTACTACGTGACCCAAACCAGAAAAAACCCAGGATCCGTTCAACAAGTATGTGAAGAATGCGAAAGTATGAGTCTGATGAGTGAAAATCCCAAGCCTAACCTAGACCTAACTTGCGTTATCCTCTAAAATATTGGTCGAAACCTGGTTTAGTCGACTGCCTCAGAGTGGTACCACATTACTAGTGATCCCAACTAGAAAATAACCCAGGATCTGTTCAACGAGTATGTGAAGTGTGCGAAAGTATGAGTCTGATGATGGCAAATCCCAGACCTATCCCAGACGTAACATGCGTTATCCTCTAAAATATTGATCGAAACCAGGTTTAATCGACTGTCTCAGTGTGGAAACACATTACTACGTGATCCAAACCAGAAAATAACCCAGGATCTGTTCAACGAGTATGTGAAGTGTGCGAAAGTATGAGTCTGATGAGGGCAAATCCCAGACCTATCCCAGACCTAACTTGCGTTATCCTCTAAAATATTGATCGAAACCAGGTTTAATCGACTGTCTCAGTGTGGAAACACATTACTACGTGATCCAAACCAGAAAAAAACCCAGGATCTTGTCATCGAGTATGTGAAGTGTGCGAAAGTATGAGTCTGATGATGGCAAATCCCAGACCTATCCCAGACGTAACATGCGTTATCCTCTAAAATATTTATCAAGACCAGGTTTAATTGATTGTTTTCAGTGTGGACCCACATTACGACGTGTTCCAAACCAGAAAAAACCCTGGATCCGTTCAACAAGTATGTGAAGAATGCGAAAGTATGAGTCTGATGAGGGCTAATCCCAGACCTATCCCAGACCTAACTTGCGTTATCCTCTAAAATATTGATCGAAACCTGGTTTAATCGACTGTTTCAGTGTGGTACCACATTACTATGTGATCCAAACCAGAAAATAACCCAGGATCTGTTCAACGAGTATGTGAAGGGTGCGAAAGTATGAGTCTGACGAGGTCAAATCCCAGACCTATCCCAGACCTAACTTGCGTTATCCTCTAAAATATTGATCGAAACCAGGTTTAATCGACTGTTTCAGTGTAGTACCACATTACTACGTGATCCAAACCAGAAAAAACCCAGGATCAGTTCAACAAGTATGTGAAAAACGCGAAAGTATGAGCCTGATTAGGGCGAATCCCAGACCTATCCCAGACCTAACTTGCGTTATCCTCTAAAATATTGATCGAAACCAGGTTTAGTTGACTGTTTCAGCGTGGTACCACATTATTACCTGATACAATCCAGAAACAGCCCAGGATCTAGCCAGGAAGTATGAGAAATATGCGAAAGTAGGAGCCTGATGAGGGCAAATCCTAGACCTAACCCAAACCTAACATGCGCTATCCTCTAAAATAATTATCAAGACCAGGTTTAATTGAATGCTTCAGTGTGGTACCACATTACTACGTGATCCAAACCAGAAAAAACCCAGGATCCGTTCAACAAGTATGTGAAGAATGCGAAAGTATGAGTCTGATGAGTGAAAATCCCAGACCTAACCTAGACCTGACATGCGTTAACCTCTAAAATATTGATGGAAACCTGGTTTAATTGACTGTTTCAGTGTTGTACTTCATTACTACGTGATGCGATCCAGAAAAAGCCCAGGATCTAGCCATCAAGTATGAGAAATATGCGAAAGAATGAGCCTGATGAGAGCAAATCCCAGACCTAACCCAGACCTAACAAGCGTTATCCTCAAAAATATTGATCGAAACCTGGTTTAATCGACTGTTTCAGTGTGGTACCACATTACTATGTGATCCAAACCAGAAAATAACCCAGGATCAGTTCAACGAGTATGTGAAGTGTGCGAAAGTATGAGTCTGATTAGGGCAAATCCCAGACCTACACCAGACCTAACATGCGCTATCCTCTATAATATTTATCAAGACCCGTTTTAATTGATTGTTTCAGTGTGGTCCCACATTACCACGTGATCCTATCCAGAAAAAGCCCAGGATCTAGCCATCAAGTATGAGTAATATGCGAAAGAATGAGCCTGATGAGAGTAAATCCCAGACCTAACCTAGACCTAACATGAATTATTCTCTAAAATATTGATCGAAACCAGGTTTAATTGACTGTTTCAGTGTGGTCCCACATTACTACGTGATCCAAACCAGAAAAAACCCAGGATCCGTTCAACAAGTATTTGAAGAATGCGAAAGTATGAGTCTGATGAGGGCAAATCTTAGACCTAACCTTGACCTAACATGCGTTATCCCCTAAAATATTTATCCAGACCAGGTTTCATTGAATGTTTCAGTGTGGTACCACTTTACTATGTGATCCAATCCAGAAATAGCCCAGCATCTAGCCATGAAGTATGACAAATATGCGAAAGTAAGAGCCTGATGAGGGCAAATCCTAGGCCTATCCCAGACCTAACTTGCGTTATCCTCTAAAGTATTGATCGAAACCAGGTTTAATTGACTGTTTCAGCGTGGTACCACATTACTACGTGATACAATCCAGAAACAGCCCAGGATCTAGCCATGAAGGGTGAGAAATATGGGAAAGTATGAGCCTGATGGGGGCAAATCCTAGTCCTAACCCAGACCTAACATGCGTTATCCTCTAAAATGTTGATCGAAACCTGGTTTAATCGACTGACTCAGAGTGGTACCACATTACTACGTGATCCAAACCAGAAAAAACCCAGGATCAGTTCAACAAGTATGTGAAAAACGCGAAAGTATGAGCCTGATTAGAGCGAATCCCAGACCTATCCCAGACCTAACTTGCGTTATCCTCTAAAATATTGATCGAAACCAGGTTTAATTGACTGTTTCAGCGTGGTACCACATTATTACCTGATACAATCCAGAAACAGCCCAGGATCTAGCCATGAAGTATGAGAAATATGCGAAAGTATGAGCCTGATGAGGGCAAATCCTAGACCTAACCCAAACCTAACATGCGCTATCCTCTAAAATAATTATCAAGACCAGGTTTAATTGAATGTTTCAGTGTGGTACCACATTACTACGTGATCCACACCAGAAAAAACCCAGGATCCGTTCAACAAGTATGTGAAGAATGCGAAAGTATGAGTCTGATGAGTGAAAATCCCAGACCTAACCTAGACCTAACATGCGTTATGCTCTAAAATATTGACGGAAACCTGGTTTAATTGACTGTTTCGGTGTTGTACTTCATTACTACGTGATGCGATCCAGAAAAAGCCCAGGATCTAGCCATCAAGTATGAGTAATATGCGAAAGAATGAGTCTGATGAGTGAAAATCCCAGGCCTAACCTAGACCTAACATGAATTATTCTCTAAAATATTGATCGAAACCAGGTTTAATTGACTGTTTCAGTGTGGTCCCACATTACTACGTGATCCAAACCAGAAAAAACCCAGGGTCCGTTCAACAAGTATGTGTAGAATGCGCAAGTATGAGTCTGATGAGTGAAAATCCCAAGCCTAACCTAGGCCTAACATGCGTTATCCTCAAAAATATTGATCGAAACCTGGTTTAAATGACTGTTTCAGTGTGGTACCATATTAATATGTGATCCAAACCAGAAAATAACCCAGGATCTGTTCAACGAGTATGTGAAGGGTGCGAAAGTATGAGTCTGACGAGGGCAAATCCCAGACCTATCCCAGACCTAACTTGCGTTATCCTCTAAAATATTGATCCAAACCAGGTTTAATGGACTGTTTCAGTGTGGTACCACACTACTACGTGATCCAAACCAGAAGAAACCCAGGATCTGTTCAACAAGTATGTGAAAAACGCGAAATTATGAGCCTGATGAGGGCAAATCCCAGACCTAACTTGCGTTGTCCTCTAAGATATTGATGGAAACCAGGTTTAATTGACTGTTTCAGTGTTGTACTTCAATACTACGTGATGCGATCCAGAAAAAGCGCAGGAACTAGCCATCAAGTATGAGAAATATGCGAAAGAATGAGCCTCATGAGAGCAAATCCCAGACCTAACCTAGACCTAACATGAATTATTCTCTAAAATATTGATCGAAACCAGGTTTAATTGACTGTTTCAGTGTTGTACTTCATTACTACGTGATGCAATCCAGAAAAAGCCCAGGATCTAGCCATCAAGTATGGGAAATATGCGAAAGTATGAGCCTGATGAGGGCAAAACCTAGACCTAACCCAGACCTAACATGCGTTATCCTCTAAAATATTTATCAAGACCAGGTTTAATTGAATGTTTCAGTGTGGTACCACATTACTACGTGACCCAAACCAGAAAAAACCCAGGATCTGTTCAACAAGTATGTGAAAAACGCGAAAGTATGAGCCTGATGAGGGCAAATCCCAGACCTATCCCAGACGTAACTTGCGTTATCCTCTAAAATATTGATCGAAACCAGGTTTAATTGAATGTTTCAGTGTGGTACCACATTTCTACGAGATCCAATCCAGAAATAGCCGAGGATCTAGCCATCAAGTATGAGTAATATGCGGAAGAATGAGCCTGATGAGGGCAAATCCTAGACCTAACCCAGACCTAACATGCGTTATCCTCTAAAATATTTATCAAGACCAGGTTTAATTGAATGTTTCAGTGTGGTACCACATTTCTACGAGATCCAATCCAGAAATAGCCGAGGATCTAGCCATCAAGTATGAGTAATATGCGAAAGAATGAGCCTGATGAGGGCAAATCCCAGACCTATCCCAGACGTAACTTGCGTTATCCTCTAAAATATTGATCGAAACCAGGTTTAATTGAATGTTTCAGTGTGGTACCACATTTCTACGAGATCCAATCCAGAAATAGCCGAGGATCTAGCCACCAAGTATGAGTAATATGCGAAAGAATGAGCCTGATGAGGGCAAATCCCAGACCTAACCTAGACCTAACATGAACTATTCTCTAAAATATTGATCGAAACCAGGTTTAATTGACTGTTTCAGTGTTGTACTTCATTACTACGTGATGCAATCCAGAAAAAACCCAGGATCCGTTCAACAAGTATGTGAAGAATGCGAAAGTATGAGTCTGATGAGTGAAAATCCCAGGCCTAACCTAGACCTAACATGAACTATTCTCTAAAATATTGATCAAAACCAGATTTAATTGACTGTTTCAGTGTGGTCCTACATTACTACGTGATCCAAACCAGAAAAAACCCAGCGTCCGTTCAACAAGTATGTGAAGAATGCGAAAGTATGAGTCTGATGAGTGAAAATCCCAGGCCTAACCGAGACCTACCATGCGTTATCCTCAAAAATATAGATCGAAACCTGGTTTAATCGACTGCTTCAGTGTGGTACCATATTACTATGTGATCCAAACCAGAAAAAACCCAGGATCAGTTCAACAAGTATGTGAAAAACGCGAAAGTATGAGTCTGATGAGGTCAAATCCCAGACCTATCCCAGACCTAACTTGTGTTATCCTCTAAACTATTGATCGAAACCAGGTTTAGTCGACTGCTTCAATGTGGTACCACATTACTACGTGATCCAAACCAGAAAAAACCCAGGATCCGTTCAACAAGTATGTGAAGAATGCGAAAGTATGAGTCTGATGAGTGAAAATCCCAGACCTAACCTAGCCCGAACATGCATTATCCTCTAAAATATTGATGGAAACCTGGTTTAATTGACTGTTTCAGTGTTGTACTTCATTACTACGTGATGCGATCCAGAAAAAGCCCAGGATCTAGCCATCAAGTATGAGAAAAATGCGAAAGAATAAGCCCGATGAGAGCAAATCCCGGACCTAGCCCAGACCTAACATGCGTTATCCTCAAAAATATTGATCGAAACCTGGTTTAATCGACTGTTTCAGTGTGGTAACACATTACTATGTGATCCAAACCAGAAAATAACCCAGGATCAGTTCAACGAGTATGTGAAGTGTGCGAAAGTATGAGTCTGATTAGGGCAAATCCCAGACCTATCCCAGACCTAACATGCGCTATCCTCTAAAATATTTATCAAGACCAGGTTTAATTGATTGTTTCAGTGTGGTCCCACATTACTACATGATCCAATCCAGAAAAAGCCCAGGATCTAGCCATCAAGTATGAGAAATATGCGAAAGAATGAGCCTGATGAGAGCAAATCCCAGACCTAACCTAGACCTAACATGAATTATTCTCTAAAATATTGATCGAAACCAGGTGTAATTGACTGTTTCAGTGTTGTACTTCATTACTACGTGATGCAATCCAGAAAAAGCCCAGGATCTAGCCATCAAGTATGGGAAATATGCGAAAGTATGAGCCTGATGAGGGCAAATCCTAGACCTAACCCAGACCTAACATGCGTCATCCTCTAAAATATTTATCAAGACCAGGTTTAATTGATTGTTTCAGTGTGGTCCCACATTACTACGTGATCCAAACCGGAAAAACCCCAGTATGTCAAGGGTGCGAAAGTATGAGTCTCACGAGGGCGAATCCCAGACCTATCCCAGACCTAATTTGTGTTATCCTCTAAAATATTTATCAAGACCAGGTTTAATTGAATGTTTCAGTGTGGTACCACATTTCTACGAGATCCAATCCAGAAATAGCCGAGGATCTAGCCATCAAGTATGAGTAATATGCGAAAGAATGAGACTGATGACGGCAAATCCTAGACCTAACCCAGACCTAACATGCGTTATCCTCTAAAATATTGATCGAAACCTGGTTTAATGCACTGTTTCAGTGTGGTACCACACTACTACGTGATCCAAACCAGAAGAAACCCAGGATCTGTTCAACAAGTATGCGAAAAACGCGAAAGTATGAGTCTGATGAGGTCAAATCCCAGACCTATCCCAGACCTAACTTGTGTTATCCTCTAAACTATTGATCGAAACCAGGTTTAGTCGACTGTTTCAATGTGGTACCACATTACTACGTGATCCAAACCAGAAAAAACCCAGGATCCGTTCAACAAGTATGTGAAGAATGCGAAAGTATGAGTCTGATAAGTGAAAATCCCAGACCTAACCTAGACCTAACATGCGTTATCCTCTAAAATATTGATGGAAACCTGGTTTAATTGACTGTTTCAGTGTTGTACTTCATTACTACGTGATGCGATCCAGAAAAAGCCCAGGATCTAGCCATCAAGTATGAGAAATATGCGAAAGAATGAGCCCGATGAGAGCAAATCCCAGACCTTGCCCAGACCTAACATGCGTTATCCTCAAAAATATTGATCGAAACCTGGTTTCATCGACTGTTTCAGTGTGGTACCACATTACTATGTGATCCAAACCAGAAAATAACCCAGGATCAGTTCAACGAGTATGTGAAGTGTGCGAAAGTATGAGTCTGATTAGGGCAAATCCCAGACCTATCCCAGACCTAACATGCGCTATCCTCTAAAATATTTATCAAGACCAGGTTTAATTGATTGTTTCAGTGTGGTCCCACATTACTACGTGATCCAATCCAGAAAAAGCCCAGGATCTAGCCATCAAGTATGAGAAATATGCGAAAGAATGAGCCTGATGAGAGCAAATCCCAGACCTAACCTGGACCTAACATGAATTATTCTCTAAAATATTGATCGAAACCAGGTTTAATTGACTGTTTCAGTGTTGTACTTCATTACTACGTGATGCAATCCAGAAAAAGCCCAGGATCTTGCCATCAAGTATGGGAAATATGCGAAAGTATGAGCCTGATGAGGGCAAAACCTAGACCTAACCCAGACCTACCATGCGTTATCCTCTAAAATATTTATGAAGACCAGGTTTAATTGATTGTTTCAGTATGGTACCACATTACTACGTGACCCAAACCAGAAAAAACCCAGGATCTGTTCAACAAGTATGTGAAAAACGCGAAAGTATGAGCCTGATGAGGGCAAATCCCAGACCTTTCCCAGACGTAACTTGCGTTATCCTCTAAAATATTGATCGAAACCAGGTTTAATTGACTGTTTCAGCGTGGTACCACATTGCAACGTGATACAATCCAGAAACAGCCCAGGATCTAGCCATGAAGTATGAGCAATATGCGAAAGTATGAGCCTGATGAGGGCAAATCCTAGACCTAACCCAGACCTAACATGCGTTATCCTCTAAAATATTTATCAAGACCAGGTTTAATTGATTGTTTCAGTGTGGTCCCACATTACTACGTGATCCAAACCGGAAAAACCCCAGGATCCGTTCAACAAGTATGTGAAGAATGCGAAAGTATGAGTCTGATGAGTGAAAATCCCAGGCCTAACCTAGACCTAACATGAACTATTCTCTAAAATATTGATCAAAACCAGATTTAATTGACTGTTTCAGTGTGGTCCCACATTACTACGTGATCCAAACCAGAAAAAACCCAGCGACCGTTCAACAAGTATGTGAAGAATGCGAAAGTATGAGTCTGACGAGTGAAAATCCCAGGCCTAACCTAGACCTAACATGCGTTATCCTCAAAAATATAGATCGAAACCTGGTTTAATCGACTGCTTCAGTGTGGTACCATATTACTATGTGATCCAAACCAGAAAATAACCCAGGATCTGTTCAACGAGTATGTGAAGGGTGCGAAAATATGAGTCTGACGAGGTCAAATCCCAGACCTATCCCAGACCTAACTTGCGTTATCCTCTAAAATATTGATCGAAACCAGGTTTAATCGACTGTTTCAGTGTGGTACCACATTACTACGTGATCCAAACCAGAAAAAACCCAGGATCAGTTCAACAAGTATGTGAAAAACGCGAAAGTATGAGCCTGATTAGGGCGATTCCCAGACCTATCCCAGACCTAACTTGCGTTGTCCTCTAAAATATTGATCCAAAGCAGGTTTAATGGACTGTTTCAGTGTGGCACCACTTTACTATGTGATCCAAAGCAGAAAAAACCCTCGATCAGGTCAACATGTATGTTAAAACTGCGAAAGTATGACCCTGATGAGGGCAAATCCCAGGCCTAACCCAGACCTAACATGCGTTATCCTCTAAAATATTTATCAAGACCAGGTTTAATTGAATGTTTCAGTGTGGTACCACATTACTACGTGATGCAATCCAGAAAAAGCGCAGGATCTAGCCATCAAGTTTGAGAAATATGCGAAAGAATGAGCCTGATGAGAGCAAATCCTAGACCTAACCCAGACCTAACATGCGCTATCCTCTAGAATATTGATCGCAACCAAGTTTAATGGACTGTTTCAGTGTGGTACCACACTACTACGTGATCCAAACCACAAAAAAACCCAGGATCTGTTCAACAAGTATGTGAAAAACGCGGAAGTATGAGTCTGATGAGGTCAAATCCCAGACCTATCCCAGACTTAACTTGCGTTATCCTCTAAAATATTGATCGAAACCAGGTTTAATCGACTGTTTCAGCGTGGTATCACATTACTACGTGATACAATCCAGAAACAGCCCAGGATCTAGCCATGAAGAATGAGAAATATGCGAAAGTATGAGCCTGATGAGGGCAAATCCTAGACCTAACCCAATCCTAACATGCGTTATCCTCTAAAATATTTATCAAGACCAGGTTTAATTGAATGTTTCAGTGTGGTACCACATTACTACGTGAACCAAACCAGAAAAACCCCAGGATCCGTTCAACAATTATGTTAAAACTGCGACAGTATGACCCTGATGAGGGCAAATCCCAGGCCTAACCTAGACCTAACATGCGTTGTCCTCTAAAATATTGATGGAAACCAGGTTTAATGGACTGTTTCAGTGTGGCACCACATTACTATGTGTTCCAAACCAGAGAATAACCCAGGATCTGTTCAACGAGTATGTGAAGGGTGCGAAAGTATGAGTCTGATGAGGTCAAATCCCAGACCTATCCCAGATCTAACTTGCGTTATCCTCTAAAATATTGATCGAAACCAGGTTTAATCGACTGTTTCAGTGTGGTACCACATTACTACGTGATCCAAACCAGAAAAGACCCAGGATCAGTTCATCAAGTACGTGAAAAACGCGGAAGTATGAGCCTGATTAGGGCGAATCCCAGACCTATCCCAGACCTAATTTGTGTTATCCTCTAAAATATTTATCAAGACCAGGTTTAATTGAATGTTTCAGTGTGGTACCACATTACTACGAGATCCAATCCAGAAATAGCCGAGGATCTAGCCATCAAGTATGAGTAATATGCGAAAGAATGAGCCTGATGAGGGCAAATACTAGACCTAACCCAGACCTAACATGCGTTATCCTCTAAAATATTGATCGAAACCTGGTTTAATGCACTGTTTCAGTGTGGTACCACACTACTACGTGATCCAAACCGGAAGAAACCCAGGATCTGTTCAACAAGTATGCGAAAAACGCGAAAGTATGAGTCTGATGAGGTCAAATCCCAGACCTATCCCAGACCTAACTTGTGTTATCCTCTAAACTATTGATCGAAACCAGGTTTAGTCGACAGTTTCAATGTGGTACCACATTACTACGTGATCCAAACCAGAAAAAACCCAGGATCCGTTCAACAAGTATGTGAAGAATGCGAAAGTATGAGTCTGATGAGTGAAAATCCCAGACCTAACGATAGATCTAACATGCGTTATCCTCTAAAATATTGATGGAAACCTGGTTTAATTGACTGTTTCAGTGTTGTACTTCATTACTACGTGATGCGATCCAGAAAAAGCCCAGGATCTAGCCATCAAGTATGAGAAATATGCGAAAGAATGAGCCCGATGAGAGCAAATCCCAGACCTAGCCCAGACCTAACATGCGTTATCCTCAAAAATATTGATCGAAACCTGGTTTAATCGACTGTTTCAGTGTGGTACCACATTACTATGTGATCCAAACCAGAAAATAACCCAGGATCAGTTCAACGAGTATGTGAAGTGTGCGAAAGTATGAGTCTGATTAGGGCAAATCCCAGACCTATCCCAGACCTAGCATGCGCTATCCTCTAAAATATTTATCAAGACCAGGTTTCATTGATTGTTTCAGTGTGGTCCCACATTACTACGTGATCCAATCCAGAAAAAGCCCAGGATCTAGCCATCAAGTATGAGTAATATGCGAGAGAATGAGCCTGATGAGAGTAAATCCCAGACCTAACCTAGACCTAACATGAATTATTCTCTAAGATATTGATCGAAACCTGGTTTAATCGACTGTCTCAGAGTGGTACCACATTACTATGTGATCCAAAACAGAAAATATCCCAGGATCTGTTCAACAAGTATGTGAAGAATGCGAAAGTATGAGTCTGATGAGTGAAAATCCCAGACCTAACCCAGACCTAACATGCGTTATCCTGTAAAATATTTATCCAGACCAGGTTTCATTGAATGTTTCAGTGTGGTACCACATTACTACGTGACCCAAACCAGAAGAAACCCAGGATCTGTTCAACAAGTATGTGAAAAACGCGAAAGTATGAGCCTGATGAGGGCAAATCCCAGACCTATCCCAAACGTAACTTGCGTTATCCTCTAAAATATTGATCGAAACCAGGTTTAATGGACTGTTTCAGTGTGGTACCACACTACTACGTGATCCAAACCAGAAAAAACCCAGGGTCCGTTCAACAAGTATTTGAAGAATGCGAAAGTATGAGTCTGATGAGTGAAAATCCCAGGCCTAACCTAGACCTAACATGCGTTATTCTCTAAAGTATTGATCGAAGCCAGGTTTAAGCGACTGTTTCAGCGTGGTACCACATTACTACGTGGTCCAATCCAGAAGAAACCCAGGATCCGTTCAACGAGTATGTGAAGGGTGCGAAAGTATGAGTCTGATGAGGTCAAATCCCAGACCTATCCCAGATCTAACTTTCGTTATCCTCTAAGATATTGATGGAAACCAGGTTTAATTGACTGTTTCAGTGTGGTACCACATTACTACGTGATCCAAACCAGAAAAAACCCAGGATCCGTTCAACAAGTATGTGAAGAATGCGAAAGTATGAGCCTGATGAGGGGAAATCCCAGACCTATCCCAGACCTAACTTGCGTTGTCCTCTAAGATATTGATGGAAACCAGGTTTAATTGACTGTTTCAGTGTTGTACCTCAATACTACGTGATGCGATCCAGAAAAAGCTCAGGATCTAGCCACCAAGTATGAGAAATATGCGAAAGAATGAGCCTGATGAGAGTAAATCCCAGACCTAACCTAGACCTAACATGAATTATTGTCTAAAATATTGATCGAAACCTGGTTTAATGGACTGTATCAGTGTGGTACCACACTACTACGTGATCCAAACCAGAAAAAACCCAGGATCTGTTCAACAAGTATGTGAAAAACGCGAAAGTATGAGCCTGATGAGGGCAAATCCCAGACCTATCCCAGACCTAACTTGCGTTGTCCTCTAAGATATTGATGGAAACCAGGTTTAATTGACTGTTTCAGTGTTGTACTTCTTTGCTACGTGATGCAATCCATAAAAAGCCCAGGATCTAGCCATCAAGTATGAGAAATATGCGAAAGTATGAGCCTGATGAGGGCAAATCCTAGACCTAACCCAGACCTAACATGCGTTATCCTCTAAAATATTTATCAAGACCAGGTTTAATTGAATGTTTCAGTGTGGTACCACATTACTACGTGACCCAAACCAGAAGAAACCCAGGATCTGTTCAACAAGTATGTGAAAAACGCGAAAGTATGAGCCTGATGAGGGCAAATCCCAGACCTATCCCAAACGTAACTTGCGTTATCCTCTAAAATATTGATCGAAACCAGGTTTAATGGACTGTTTCAGTGTGATACCACACTACTACGTGATCCAAACCAGAAAAAACCCAGGGTCCGTTCAACAAGTATTTGAAGAATGCGAAAGTATGAGTCTGATGAGTGAAAATCCCAGGCCTAACCTAGACCTAACATGCGTTATTCTCTAAAATATTTATCAAGACCAGGTTTAATTGAATGTTTCAGTGTGGTACCACAATACTACGTGATCCAAACCAGAAAAAACCCAGGATCTGTTCTACATGTATGAGAAATATGCGAAAGAATGAGCCTGATGAGAGCAAATCCCAGACCTAACCTAGACCTAACATGAATTATTCTCTAAAATATTGATCAAAACCAGGTTTATTTGACTGTTTCAGTGTGGTACCACATTACTACGTGATGCAATCCAGAAAAAGCCCAGGATCTAGCCATCAAGTATGGGAAATATGCGAAAGTATGAGCCTCATGAGGGCAAATCCTAGACCTAACCCAGTCCTAACATGCGTTATCCTCTAAAATATTTATCAAGACCAGGTTTAATTGAATGTTTCAGTGTGGTACCACATTACTACGTGAACCAAACCAGAAAATCCCAGGATCCGTTCAATAAGTATGTTAAAACTGCGACAGTATGAGCCTGATGAGGGCAAATCCCAGACCTATCCCAGACGTAACTTGCGTTATCCTCTAAAATATTGATCGAAACCAGGTTTAATTGACTGTTTCAGCGTGGTACCACATTACAACGTGATACAATCCAGAAACAGCCCAGGATCTAGCCATGAAGTATGAGCAATATGCGAAAGTAGGAGCCTGATGAGGGCAAATCCTAGACCTAACCCAGACCTAACATGCGTTATCCTCTAAAATATTTATCAAGACCAGGTTTAATTGAATGTTTCAGTGTGGTACCACATTACTACGTGAACCAAACCAGAAAATCCCAGGATCCGTTCAATAAGTATGTTAAAACTGCGACAGTATGACCCTGATGAGGGCAAATCCCAGGCCTAACTTAGACCTAACATGCGTTGTCCTCTAAAATATTGATGGAAACCAGGTTTAGTGGACTGTTTCAGTGTGGCACCACATTACTATGTGATCCAAACCAGAGAATAACCCAGGATCTGTTCAACGAGTATGTGAAGGGTGCGAAAGTATGAGTCTGATGAGGTCAAATCCCAGACCTATCCCAGATCTAACTTGCGTTATCCTCTAAAATATTGATGGAAACCAGGTTTAATGGACTGTTTCAGTGTGGCACCACATTACTATGTGATCCAAACCAGAGAATAACCCAGGATCTGTTCAACGAGTATGTGAAGGGTGCGAAAGTATGAGCCTGATGAGGGCAAATCCTAGATCTAACCCAGACCTAACATGCGTTATCCTCTAAAATATTTATCAAGACCAGGTTTAATTGATTGTTTCAGTGTGGTCCCACATTACTACGTGATACAATCCAGAAACAGCCCAGGATCTAGCCATGAAGTATGAGAAATATGCGAAAGAATGAGCCTGATGGGAGCAAATCCCAGACCTAACCTAGACCTAACATGAATTATTCTCTAAAATATTGTTGGAAACCAGGTTTCATTGACTGTTTCAGTGTGGTACTACATTACTACGTGATGCAATCCAGAAAAAGCCCAGGATCTAGCCATCAAGTATGGGAAATATGCGAAAGTATGAGCCTGATGAGGGCAAATCCTAGACCTAACCCAGACCTAACATGCGTTATCCTCTAAAATATTTATCAAGACCAGGTTTAATTGAATGTTTCAGTGTAGTACCACATTACTATGTGATCCAAACCAGAAAAAACTCAGGATTCGTTCAACAAGTATGTGAAGAATGCGAAAGTATGAGCCTGATGAGGGCAAATCTTAGACCTAACCTTGACCTAACATGCGTTATCCTCTAAAATATTTATCCAGACCAGGTTTCATTGAATGTTTCAGTGTGGTACCACTTTACTATGTGATCCAATCCAGAAATAGCCCAGCATCTAGCCATGAAGTATGACAAATATGCGAAAGTAAGAGCCTGATGAGGGCAAATCCTAGACCTATCCCAGACCTAACTTGCACTATCCTCTAAAGTATTGATCGAAACCAGGTTTAATTGACTGTTTCAGCGTGGTACCACATTACTACGTGATACAATCCAGAAACAGCCCAGGATCTAGCCATGAAGTATGAGAAATATGGGAAAGTATGAGCCTGATGAGGGCAAATCCTAGACCTAACACAGACCTAACATGCGTTATCGTCTAAAATATTTATCAAGACCAGGTTTAATTGAATGTTTCAGTGTGGTACCACATTACTACGTGACCCAAACCAGAAGAAACCCAGGATCTGTTCAACAAGTATGTGAAAAACGCGAAAGTATGAGCCTGATGAGGGCAAATCCCAGACCTATCACAAACGTAACTTGCGTTATCCTCTAAAATATTGATCGAAACCAGGTTTAATGGACTGTTTCAGTGTGGTACCTCACTACTACGTGATCCAAACCAGAAAAAACCCAGGGTCCGTTCAACAAGTATGTGAAGAATGCGAAAGTATGAGTCTGATGAGTGAAAATCCCAGGCCTAACCTAGACCTAACATGCGTTATTCTCTAAAATATTTATCAAGACCAGGTTTAATTGAATGTTTCAGTGTGGTACCACAATACTACGTGATCCAAACCAGAAAAAACCCAGGATCTGTTCTACATGTATGAGAAATATGCGAAAGAATGAGCCTGATGAGAGCAAATCCCAGACCTAACCTAGACCTAACATGAATTATTCTCTAAAATATTGATCAAAACCAGGTTTATTTGACTGTTTCAGTGTGGTACCACATTACTACGTGATCCAATCCAGAAATAGCCCAGGATCTAGCCATGAAGTATGAGAAATATGCGAAAGTATGAGCCTGATGAGGGCAAATCCTAGACCTAACCCAGACCTAACATGCGTTATTCTCTAAAATATTTATCAAGACCAGGTTCAATTGAATGTTTCAGTGTGGTACCACAATACTACGTGATCCAAACCAGAAAAAACCCAGGATCCGTTCAACAAGTATGTGAAGAATGCGAAAGTATGAGTCTGATCAGTGAAAATCTCAGGCCTTACCTAGACCTAACTTGCGTTGTCCTGTAAAATATTGTTCGAAACCAGGTTTCGTTGACTGTCTCAGTGTGGTACTACATTACTACGTGATGCAATCCAGAAAAAGCCCAGGATCTAGCCATCAAGTATGGGAAATATGCGAAAGTATGAGCCTCATGAGGGCAAATCCTAGACCTAACCCAGACCTAACATGCGTTATCCTCTAAAATATTAATCAAGACCAGGTTTAATTGAATGTTTCAGTGTGGTACCACATTACTACGTGAACCAAACCAGAAAATCCCAGGATCCGTTCAATAAGTATGTTAAAACTGCGACAGTATGAGCCTGATGAGGGCAAATCCCAGACCTATCCCAGACGTAACTTGCGTTATCCTCTAAAATATTGATCGAAACCAGGTTTAATTGACTGTTTCAGCGTGGTACCACATTACAACGTGATACAATCCAGAAACAGCCCAGGATCTAGCCATGAAGTATGAGCAATATGCGAAAGTAGGAGCCTGATGAGGGCAAATCCTAGACCTAACCCAGACCTAACATGCGTTATCCTCTAAAATATTTATCAAGACCAGGTTTAATTGAATGTTTCAGTGTGGTACCACATTACTACGTGAACCAAACCAGAAAATCCCAGGATCCGTTCAATAAGTATGTTAAAACTGCGACAGTATGACCCTGATGAGGGCAAATCCCAGGCCTAACTTAGACCTAACATGCGTTGTCCTCTAAAATATTGATGGAAACCAGGTTTAGTGGACTGTTTCAGTGTGGCACCACATTACTATGTGATCCAAACCAGAGAATAACCCAGGATCTGTTCAACGAGTATGTGAAGGGTACGAAAGTATGAGTCTGATGAGGTCAAATCCCAGACCTATCCCAGATCTAACTTGCGTTATCCTCTAAAATATTGATGGAAACCAGGTTTAATGGACTGTTTCAGTGTGGCACCACATTACTATGTGATCCAAACCAGAGAATAACCCAGGATCTGTTCAACGAGTATGTGAAGGGTGCGAAAGTATGAGCCTGATGAGGGCAAATCCTAGACCTAACCCAGACCTAACATGCGTTATCCTCTAAAATATTTATCAAGACCAGGTTTAATTGATTGTTTCAGTGTGGTTCCACATTACTACGTGATACAATCCAGAAACAGCCCAGGATCTAGCCATGAAGTATGAGAAATATGCGAAAGAATGAGCCTGATGGGAGCAAATCCCAGACCTAACCTAGACCTACCATGAATTATTCTCTAAAATATTGTTGGAAACCAGGTTTCATTGACTGTTTCAGTGTGGTACTACATTACTACGTGATGCAATCCAGAAAAAGCCCAGGATCTAGCCATCAAGTATGGGAAATATGCGAAAGTATGAGCCTGATGAGGGCAAATCCTAGACCTAACCCAGACCTAACATGCGTTATCCTCTAAAATATTTATCAAGACCAGGTTTAATTGAATGTTTCAGTGTAGTACCACATTACTATGTGATCCAAACCAGAAAAAACTCAGGATTCGTTCAACAAGTATGTGAAGAATGCGAAAGTATGAGCCTGATGAGGGCAAATCTTAGACCTAACCTTGACCTAACATGCGTTATCCTCTAAAATATTTATCCAGACCAGGTTTCATTGAATGTTTCAGTGTGGTACCACTTTACTATGTGATCCAATCCAGAAATAGCCCAGCATCTAGCCATGAAGTATGACAAATATGCGAAAGTAAGAGCCTGATGAGGGCAAATCCTAGACCTATCCCAGACCTAACTTGCACTATCCTCTAAAGTATTGATCGAAACCAGGTTTAATTGACTGTTTCAGCGTGGTACCACATTACTACGTGATACAATCCAGAAACAGCCCAGGATCTAGCCATGAAGTATGAGAAATATGGGAAAGTATGAGCCTGATGAGGGCAAATCCTAGACCTAACACAGACCTAACATGCGTTATCGTCTAAAATATTTATCAAGACCAGGTTTAATTGAATGTTTCAGTGTGGTACCACATTACTACGTGACCCAAACCAGAAGAAATCCAGGATCTGTTCAACAAGTATGTGAAAAACGCGAAAGTATGAGCCTGATGAGGGCAAATCCCAGACCTATCCCAAACGTAACTTGCGTTATCCTCTAAAATATTGATCGAAACCAGGTTTAATGGACTGTTTCAGTGTGGTACCACACTACTACGTGATCCAAACCAGAAAAAACCCAGGGTCCGTTCAACAAGTATGTGAAGAATGCGAAAGTATGAGTCTGATGAGTGAAAATCCCAGGCCTAACCTAGACCTAACATGCGTTATTCTCTAAAATATTTATCAAGACCAGGTTTAATTGAATGTTTCAGTGTGGTACCACAATACTACGTGATCCAAACCAGAAAAAACCCAGGATCTGTTCTACATGTATGAGAAATATGCGAAAGAATGAGCCTGATGAGAGCAAATCCCAGACCTAACCTAGACCTAACATGAATTATTCTCTAAAATATTGATCAAAACCAGGTTTATTTGACTGTTTCAGTGTGGTACCACATTACTACGTGATCCAATCCAGAAATAGCCCAGGATCTAGCCATGAAGTATGAGAAATATGCGAAAGTATGAGCCTGATGAGGGCAAATCCTAGACCTAACCCAGACCTAACATGCGTTATTCTCTAAAATATTTATCAAGACCAGGTTCAATTGAATGTTTCAGTGTGGTACCACAATAGTACGTGATCCAAACCAGAAAAAACCCAGGATCCGTTCAACAAGTATGTGAAGAATGCGAAAGTATGAGTCTCATCAGTGAAAATCTCAGGCCTTACCTAGACCTAACTTGCGTTGTCCTGTAAAATATTGTTGGAAACCAGGTTTCGTTGACTGTCTCAGTGTGGTACTACATTACTACGTGATGCAATCCAGAAAAAGCCCAGGATCTAGCCATCAAGTATGGGAAATATGCGAAAGTATGAGCCTCATGAGGGCAAATCCTAGACCTAACCCAGACCTAACATGCGTTATCCTCTAAAATATTTATCAAGACCAGGTTTAAATGAATGTTTCAGTGTGGTACCACATTACTACGTGATCCAAACCAGAAAAAACGCAGGATTCGTTCAACAAGTATGTGAAGAATGCGAAAGTATGAGCCTGATGAGGGCAAATCAAAGACCTAACCTTGACCTAACATGCGTTATCCTCTAAAATATTTATCCAGACCAGGTTTCATTGAATGTTTCAGTGTGGTACCACTTTACTATGTGATCCAATCCAGAAATGGCCCAGCATCTAGCCATGAAGTATGACAAATATGCGAAAGTAAGAGCCTGATGAGGGCAAATCCTAGACCTATCCCAGACCTAACTTGCGTTATCCTCTAAAGTATTGATCGAAACCAGGTTTAATTGACTGTTTCAGCGTGGTACCACATTACTACGTGATACAATCCAGAAACAGCCCAGGATCTAGCCATGAAGTATGAGAAATATGCGAAAGTATGAGCCTGATGAGGGCAAATCCTAGACCTAACCCAAACCTAACATGCGTTATCCTCTAAAATATTTATCAAGACCAGGTTTAATTGATTGTTTCAGTGTGGTACCACATTACTACGTGATCCAATCCAGAAATAGCCGAGGATCTAGTCATCAAGTATGAGTAATATGCGAAAGAATGAGCCTGATGAGAGTAAATCCCAGACCTAACCTAGACCTAACATGAATTATTCTCTAAAATATTGATCGAAGCCAGGTTTAATTGACTGTTTCATCGTGGTACCACATTACTACGTGATACAATCCAGAAACAGCCCAGGATCCAGCCATGAAGTATGAGAAATATGCGAAAGTATGAGCCTGATGAGGGCAAATCCTAGAGCTAACCCAGACCTAACATGCGTTATCGTCTAAAATATTGATCGAAACCTGGTTTAATGCACTGTTTCAGTGTGGTACCACACTACTACGTGATCCAAACCAGCAAAAACCCAGGATCTGTTCAACAAGTATGCGAAAAACGCGAAAGTATGAGTCTGATGAGGTCAAATCCCAGACCTATCCCAGACCTAACTTGTGTTATCCCCTAAAATATTGATCGAAACCAGGTTTAGTCGACTGTTTCAGTGTGGTACCACATTACTACGTGATCCAAACCAGAAAAAACCCAGGATCCGTTCAACAAGTATGTGAAGAATGCGAAAGTTTGAGTCTGATGAGTGAAAATCCCAGACCTAACCTAGACCTAACATGCGTTATCCTCTAAAATATTGATGGAAACCTGGTTTAATTGACTGTTTCAGTGTTGTACCTCAATACTACGTGATGCGATCCAGAAATAGCCCAGGATCTAGCCATCAAGTATGAGAAATATGCGAAAGAATGAGCCCGATGAGAGCAAATCCCAGACCTAGCCCAGACCTAACAAGCTTTATCCTCAAAAATATTGATCGAAACCTGGTTTAATCGACTGTTTCAGTGTGGTACCACATTACTATGTGATCCAAACCAGAAAATAACCCAGGATCAGTTCAACGAGTATGTGAAGTGTGCGAAAGTATGAGTCTGATTAGGGCAAATCCCAGACCTATCCCAGACCTAACATGCGCTATCCTCTAAAATATTTATCAAGACCAGGTTTAATTGATTGTTTCAGTGTGGTCCCACATTACTACGTGATCCAATCCAGAAAAAGCCCAGGATCTAGCCATCAAGTATGAGTAATATGCGAAAGAATGAGCCTGATGAGAGTAAATCCCAGACCTGACCTAGACCTAACATGAATTATTCTCTAAGATATTGATCGAAACCTGGTTTAATCGACTGTCTCAGAGTGGTACCTCATTACTATGTGATCCAAACCAGAAAGTATCCCAGGATCTGTTCAACAAGTATGTGAAGAATGCGAAAGTATGAGTCTGATGAGTGAAAATCCCAGACCTAACACAGACCTAACATGCGTTATCCTCTAAAATATTTATCCAGACCAGGTTTCATTGAATGTTTCAGTGTGGTACCACTTTACTATGTGATCCAATCCAGAAATAGCCCAGCGTCTAGCCATGAAGTATGAGAAATATGCGAAAGTAAGAGCCTGATGAGGGCAAATCCTAGACCTATCCCAGACCTAACTTGCGTTATCCTCTAAAGTATTAATCGAAACCAGGTTTAATTGACTGTTTCAGCGTGGTACCACATTACTACGTGAACCAAACCAGAAAAAACCCAGGATCCGTTCAACGAGTATGTGAAGGGTGCGAAAGTATGAGTCTGATGAGGTCAAATCCCAGACCTATTCCAGATCTAACTTGCGTTATCCTCTAAGATATTGATGGAAACCAGGTTTAATTGACTGTTTCAGTGTGGTACCACATTGCTACGTGATCCAAACCAGAAAAAACCCAGGATCCGTTCAACAAGTATGTGAAGAATGCGAAAGTATGAGCCTGATGAGGGCAAATCCCAGACCTATCCCAGACCTAACTTGCGTTGTCCTCTAAGATATTGATGGAAACCAGGTTTAATTGACTGTTTCAGTGTTGTACCTCAATACTACGTGATGCGATCCAGAAAAAGCTCAGGATCTAGCCACCAAGTATGAGAAATATGCGAAAGAATGAGCCTGATGAGAGTAAATCCCAGACCTAACCTAGACCTAACATGAATTATTCTCTAAAATATTGATCGAAACCAGGATTAATGGACTGTTTCAGTGTGGTACCACACTACTACGTGATCCAAACCAGAAAAAACCCAGGATCTGTTCAACAAGTATGTGAAAAACGCGAAAGTATGAGCCTGATGAGGGCAAATCCCAGACCTATCCCAGACCTAACTTGCGTTGTCCTCGAAGATATTGATGGAAACCAGGTTTAATTGACTGTTTCAGTGTTGTACTTCATTGCTACGTGATCCAAACCAGAAAAAACCCAGGATCCGTTCAACAAGTATGTGAAGAATGCGAAAGTATGAGCCTGATGAGGGCAAATCCCAGACCTATCCCAGACGTAACTTGCGTTATCCTCTAAAATATTGATCGAAACCAGGTTTAATGGACTGTTTCAGTGTGGTACCACACTACTACGTGATCCAAACCAGAAAAAACCCAGGATCTGTTCTACATGTAGGAGAAATATGCGAAAGAATGAGCCTGATGAGAGCAAATCCCAGACCTAACCTAGACCTAACATGAATTATTCTCTAAAATATTGATCGAAACCTGGTTTAATTGACTGTTTCAGTGTGGTCCCACATTACTACGTGATCCAAACCAGAAAAAACCCAGGGTCCGTTCAACAAGTATGTGAAGAATGCGAAAGTATGAGTCTGATGAGTGAAAATCCCAGGCCTAACCTAGACCTAACATGAATTATTCTCTAAAATATTGATCGAAACCAGGTATAATTGACTGTTTCAGTGTGGCCCCACATTACTACGTGACCCAAACCAGAAAAAACCCAGGGTCCGTTCAACAAGTATGTGAAGAATGCGAAAGTATGAGTCTGATGAGTGAAAATCCCAGGCCTAACCTAGACCTAACATGCGTTATCCTCAAAAATATTGATCGAAACCTGGTTTAATCGACTGTTTCAGTGTGGTACCATATTACAATGTGATCCAAACCAGAAAATAACCCAGGATCAGTTCAACGAGTATGTGAAGGGTGCGAAAGTATGAGCCTGATGAGGGCAAATCCTAGACCTAACCCAAACCTAACATGCGTTATCCTCTAAAATATTTATCAAGACCAGGTTTAATTGAATGTTTCAGTGTAGTACCACATTACTACGTGACCCAAACCAGAAAAAACCCAGGATCTGTTCAACAGGTATGTGAAAAACGCGAAAGTATGAGCCTGATGAGGGCAAATCCCAGACCTATCCCAGACGTAACTTGCGTTATCCTCTAAAATATTGATCGAAACCAGGTTTAATTGACTGTTTCAGCGTGGTATCACATTACAACGTGATACAATCCAGAAACAGCCCAGGATCTGTTCAACAAGTATGCGAAAAACGCGAAAGTATGAGTCTGATGAGGTCAAATCCCAGACCTATCCCAGACCTAACTTGTGTTATCCTCTAAAATATTGTCCGAAACCAGGTTTAGTCGACTGTTTCAGTGTGGTACCACATTACTACGTGATCCAAACCAGAAAAAAACCAGGATCCGTTCAACAAGTATGTGAAGAATGCGAAAGTTTGAGTCTGATGAGTGAAAATCCCAGACCTAACCTAGACCTAACATGCGTTATCCTCTAAAATATTGATGGAAACCTGGTTTAATTGACTGTTTCAGTGTTGTACTTCATTACTACGTGATGCGATCCAGAAAAAGCCCAGGATCTAGCCATCAAGTATGAGAAATATGCGAAAGAATGAGCCCGATGAGAGCAAATCCCAGACCTAGCCCAGACCTAACATGCTTTATCCTCAAAAATATTGATCGAAACCTGGTTTAATCGACTGTTTCAGTGTGGTACCACATTACTATGTGATCCAAACCAGAAAATAACCCAGGATCAGTTCAACGAGTATGTGAAGTGTGCGAAAGTATGAGTCTGATTAGGGCAAATCCCAGACCTATCCCAGACCTAACATGCGCTGTCCTCTAAAATATTTATCAAGACCAGGTTTAATTGATTGTTTCAGTGTGGTCCCACATTACTACGTGATCCAATCCAGAAATAGCCCAGCGTCTAGCCATGAAGTATGAGAAATATGCGAAAGTAAGAGCCTGATGAGGGCAAATCCTAGACCTATCCCAGACCTAACTTGCGTTATCCTCTAATGTATTGATCGAAACCAGGTTTAATTGACTGTTTCAGCCTGGTACCACATTACTACGTGAACCAAACCAGAAAAAACCCAGGATCCGTTCAACGAGTATGTGAAGGGTGCGAAAGTATGAGCCTGATGAGAGTAAATCCCAGACCTAACCTAGACCTAACATGAATTATTCTCTAAAATATTGATCGAAACCAGGTTTAATGGACTGTTTCAGTGTGGTACCACACTACTACGTGATCCAAACCAGAAAAAACCCAGGATCTGTTCAACGAGTATGTGAAGGGTGCGAAAGTATGAGTCTGATGAGGTCAAATCCCAGACCTATCCCAGATCTAACTTGCGTTATCCTCTAAAATATTGATGGAAACCAGGTTTAATGGACTGTTTCAGTGTGGCACCACATTACTATGTGTTCCAAACCAGAGAATAACCCAGGATCTGTTCAACGAGTATGTGAAGGGTGCGAAAGTATGAGCCTAATGAAGGCAAATCCTAGACCTAACCCAGACCTAACATGCGTTATCCTCTAAAATATTTATCAAGACCAGGTTTAATTGAATGTTTCAGTGTGGTACCACATTACTACGTGATCCAAACCAGAAAAGACCCAGGATCAGTTCATCAAGTACGTGAAAAACGCGAAAGTATGAGCCTGATTAGGGCGAATCCCAGACCTATCCCAGACCTAATTTGCGTTATCCTCTAAAATATTGATCGAAACCAGGTTTAATTGACTGTGTCAGCGTGGTACCACATTACTACGTGATACAATCCAGAAACAGCCCAGGATCTAGCCATGAAGTATGAGAAATATGCGAAAGTATGAGCCTGTTGAGGTCAAATCCTAGACCTAACCCAAACCTAACATGCGTTATCCTCTAAAATATTTATCAAGACCAGGTTTAATTGATTGTTTCAGTGTGGTACCACATTACTACGTGATCCAATCCAGAAATAGCCGAGGATCTAGCCATCAAGTATGAGTAATATGCGAAAGAATGAGCCTGATGAGAGTAAATCCCAGACCTAACCTAGACCTAACATGAATTATTCTCTAAAATATTGATCGAAGCCAGGTTTAATTGACTGTTTCATCGTGGTACCACATTACTACGTGATACAATCCAGAAACAGCCCAGGATCCAGCCATGAAGTATGAGAAATATGCGAAAGTATGAGCCTGATGAGGGCAAATCCTAGAGCTAACCCAGACCTAACATGCGTTATCCTCTAAAATATTGATCGAAACCTGGTTTAATGCACTGTTTCAGTGTGGTACCACACTACTACGTGATCCAAACCAGCAAAAACCCAGGATCTGTTCAACAAGTATGCGAAAAACGCGAAAGTATGAGTCTGATGAGGTCAAATCCCAGACCTATCCCAGACCTAACTTGTGTTATCCCCTAAAATATTGATCGAAACCAGGTTTAGTCGACTGTTTCAGTGTGGTACCACATTACTACGTGATCCAAACCAGAAAAAACCCAGGATCCGTTCAACAAGTATGTGAGGAATGCGAAAGTTTGAGTCTGATGAGTGAAAATCCCAGACCTAACCTAGACCTAACATGCGTTATCCTCTAAAATATTGATGGAAACCTGGTTTAATTGACTGTTTCAGTGTTGTACCTCAATACTACGTGATGCGATCCAGAAATAGCCCAGGATCTAGCCATCAAGTATGAGAAATATGCGAAAGAATGAGCCCGATGAGAGCAAATCCCAGACCTAGCCCAGACCTAACAAGCTTTATCCTCAAAAATATTGATCGAAACCTGGTTTAATCGACTGTTTCAGTGTGGTACCACATTACTATGTGATCCAAACCAGAAAATTACCCAGGATCAGTTCAACGAGTATGTGAAGTGTGCGAAAGTATGAGTCTGATTAGGGCAAATCCCAGACCTATCCCAGACCTAACATGCGCTATCCTCTAAAATATTTATCAAGACCAGGTTTAATTGATTGTTTCAGTGTGGTCCCACATTACTACGTGATCCAATCCAGAAAAAGCCCAGGATCTAGCCATCAAGTATGAGTAATATGCGAAAGAATGAGCCTGATGAGAGTAAATCCCAGACCTAACCTAGACCTAACATGAATTATTCTCTAAGATATTGATCGAAACCTGGTTTAATCGACTGTCTCAGAGTGGTACCTCATTACTATGTGATCCAAACCAGAAAGTATCCCAGGATCTGTTCAACAAGTATGTGAAGAATGCGAAAGTATGAGTCTGATGAGTGAAAATCCCAGACCTAACACAGACCTAACATGCGTTATCCTCTAAAATATTTATCCAGACCAGGTTTCATTGAATGTTTCAGTGTGGTACCACTTTACTATGTGATCCAATCCAGAAATAGCCCAGCGTCTAGCCATGAAGTATGAGAAATATGCGAAAGTAAGAGCCTGATGAGGGCAAATCCTAGACCTATCCCAGACCTAACTTGCGTTATCCTCTAAAGTATTAATCGAAACCAGGTTTAATTGACTGTTTCAGCGTGGTACCACATTACTACGTGAACCAAACCAGAAAAAACCCAGGATCCGTTCAACGAGTATGTGAAGGGTGCGAAAGTATGAGTCTGATGAGGTCAAATCCCAGACCTATTCCAGATCTAACTTGCGTTATCCTCTAAGATATTGATGGAAACCAGGTTTAATTGACTGTTTCAGTGTGGTACCACATTGCTACGTGATCCAAACCAGAAAAAACCCAGGATCCGTTCAACAAGTATGTGAAGAATGCGAAAGTATGAGCCTGATGAGGGCAAATCCCAGACCTATCCCAGACCTAACTTGCGTTGTCCTCTAAGATATTGATGGAAACCAGGTTTAATTGACTGTTTCAGTGTTGTACCTCAATACTACGTGATGCGATCCAGAAAAAGCTCAGGATCTAGCCACCAAGTATGAGAAATATGCGAAAGAATGAGCCTGATGAGAGTAAATCCCAGACCTAACCTAGACCTAACATGAATTATTCTCTAAAATATTGATCGAAACCAGGTTTAATGGACTGTTTCAGTGTGGTACCACACTACTACGTGATCCAAACCAGAAAAAACCCAGGATCTGTTCAACAAGTATGTGAAAAACGCGAAAGTATGAGCCTGATGAGGGCAAATCCCAGACCTATCCCAGACCTAACTTGCGTTGTCCTCGAAGATATTGATGGAAACCAGGTTTAATTGACTGTTTCAGTGTTGTACTTCATTGCTACGTGATCCAAACCAGAAAAAACCCAGGATCCGTTCAACAAGTATGTGAAGAATGCGAAAGTATGAGCCTGATGAGGGCAAATCCCAGACCTATCCCAGACGTAACTTGCGTTATCCTCTAAAATATTGATCGAAACCAGGTTTAATGGACTGTTTCAGTGTGGTACCACACTACTACGTGATCCAAACCAGAAAAAACCCAGGATCTGTTCTACATGTAGGAGAAATATGCGAAAGAATGAGCCTGATGAGAGCAAATCCCAGACCTAACCTAGACCTAACATGAATTATTCTCTAAAATATTGATCGAAACCTGGTTTAATTGACTGTTTCAGTGTGGTCCCACATTACTACGTGATCCAAACCAGAAAAAACCCAGGGTCCGTTCAACAAGTATGTGAAGAATGCGAAAGTATGAGTCTGATGAGTGAAAATCCCAGGCCTAACCTAGACCTAACATGAATTATTCTCTAAAATATTGATCGAAACCAGGTATAATTGACTGTTTCAGTGTGGCCCCACATTACTACGTGATCCAAACCAGAAAAAACCCAGGGTCCGTTCAACAAGTATGTGAAGAATGCGAAAGTATGAGTCTGATGAGTGAAAATCCCAGACCTAACCTAGACCTAACATGCGTTATCCTCAAAAATATTGATCGAAACCTGGTTTAATCGACTGTTTCAGTGTGGTACCATATTACAATGTGATCCAAACCAGAAAATAACCCAGGATCAGTTCAACGAGTATGTGAAGGGTGCGAAAGTATGAGCCTGATGAGGGCAAATCCTAGACCTAACCCAAACCTAACATGCGTTATCCTCTAAAATATTTATCAAGACCAGGTTTAATTGAATGTTTCAGTGTAGTACCACATTACTACGTGACCCAAACCAGAAAAAACCCAGGATCTGTTCAACAGGTATGTGAAAAACGCGAAAGTATGAGCCTGATGAGGGCAAATCCCAGACCTATCCCAGACGTAACTTGCGTTATCCTTTAAAATATTGATCGAAACCAGGTTTAATTGACTGTTTCAGCGTGGTATCACATTACAACGTGATACAATCCAGAAACAGCCCAGGATCTGTTCAACAAGTATGCGAAAAACGCGAAAGTATGAGTCTGATGAGGTCAAATCCCAGACCTATCCCAGACCTAACTTGTGTTATCCTCTAAAATATTGTCCGAAACCAGGTTTAGTCGACTGTTTCAGTGTGGTACCACATTACTACGTGATCCAAACCAGAAAAAAACCAGGATCCGTTCAACAAGTATGTGAAGAATGCGAAAGTTTGAGTCTGATGAGTGAAAATCCCAGACCTAACCTAGACCTAACATGCGTTATCCTCTAAAATATTGATGGAAACCTGGTTTAATTGACTGTTTCAGTGTTGTACTTCATTACTACGTGATGCGATCCAGAAAAAGCCCAGGATCTAGCCATCAAGTATGAGAAATATGCGAAAGAATGAGCCCGATGAGAGCAAATCCCAGACCTAGCCCAGACCTAGCATGCTTTATCCTCAAAAATATTGATCGAAACCTGGTTTAATCGACTGTTTCAGTGTGGTACCACATTACTATGTGATCCAAACCAGAAAATAACCCAGGATCAGTTCAACGAGTATGTGAAGTGTGCGAAAGTATGAGTCTGATTAGGGCAAATCCCAGACCTATCCCAGACCTAACATGCGCTGTCCTCTAAAATATTTATCAAGACCAGGTTTAATTGATTGTTTCAGTGTGGTCCCACATTACTACGTGATCCAATCCAGAAATAGCCCAGCGTCTAGCCATGAAGTATGAGAAATATGCGAAAGTAAGAGCCTGATGAGGGCAAATCCTAGACCTATCCCAGACCTAACTTGCGTTATCCTCTAATGTATTGATCGAAACCAGGTTTAATTGACTGTTTCAGCGTGGTACCACATTACTACGTGAACCAAACCAGAAAAAACCCAGGATCCGTTCAACGAGTATGTGAAGGGTGCGAAAGTATGAGCCTGATGAGAGTAAATCCCAGACCTAACCTAGACCTAACATGAATTATTCTCTAAAATATTGATCGAAACCAGGTTTAATGGACTGTTTCAGTGTGGTACCACACTACTACGTGATCCAAACCAGAAAAAACCCAGGATCTGTTCAACAAGTATGTGAAAAACGCGAAAGTATGAGCCTGATGAGGGCAAATCCCAGACCTATCCCAGACCTAACTTGCGTTGTCCTCGAAGATATTGATGGAAACCAGGTTTAATTGACTGTTTCAGTGTTGTACCTCATTGCTACGTGATCCAAACCAGAAAAAACCCAGGATCCGTTCAACAAGTATGTGAAGAATGCGAAAGTATGAGCCTGATGAGGGCAAATCCCAGACCTATCCCAGACGTAACTTGCGTTATCCTCTAAAATATTGATCGAAACCAGGTTTAATGGACTGTTTCAGTGTGGTACCACACTACTACGTGATCCAAACCAGAAAAAACCCAGGATCTGTTCTACATGTAGGAGAAATATGCGAAAGAATGAGCCTGATGAGAGCAAATCCCAGACCTAACCTAGACCTAACATGAATTATTCTCTAAAATATTGATCGAAACCAGGTTTAATTGACTGCTTCAGTGTGGTCCCACATTACTACGTGATCCAAACCAGAAAAAACCCAGGGTCCGTTCAACAAGTATGTGAAGAATGCGAAAGTATGAGTCTGACGAGGTCAAATCCCAGACCTATCCCAGACCTAACTTGCGTTATCCTCTAAAATATTGGTCGAAACCAGGTTTAATCGACTGTTTCAGTGTGGTACCACATTACTACGTGATCCAAACCAGAAAAAACCCAGGATCAGTTCAACAAGTATGTGAAAAACGCGAATGTATGAGCCTGATTAGGGCGAATCCCAGACCAATCCAAGACCTAACTTGCGTTATCCTCTAAAATATTGATCGAAACCAGGTTTAATTGACTGTTTCAGCGTGGTACCACATTACTACCTGATACAATCCAGAAACAGCCCAGGATCTAGCCATCAAGTATGAGTAATATGCGAAATAATGAGCCTGATGAGAGTAAATCCCAGACCTAACCTAGACCTAACATGAATTATTCTCTAAAATATTGATCGAAACCAGGTTTAATTGACTGTTTCAGTGTGGTCCCACATTACTACGTGATCCAAACCAGAAAACACCCAGGATCCGTTCAACAAGTATGTGAGGAATGCGAAAGTATGAGTCTGATGAGGGCAAATCTTAGACCTAACCTTGACCTAACATGCGTTATCCTCTAAAATATTTATCCAGACCAGGTTTTATTGAATGTTTCAGTGTGGTACCACTTTACTATGTGATCCAATCCAGAAATAGCCCAGCATCTAGCCATGAAGTATGACAAATATGCGAAAGTAAGAGCCTGATGAGGGCAAATCCTAAACCTATCCCAGACCTAACTTGCGTTATCCTCTAAAGTATTGATCGAAACCAGGTTTAATTGACTGTTTCAGCGTGGTACCACATTACTACGTAATACAATCCAGAAACAGCCCAGGATCTAGCCATGAAGTATGAGAAATATGGGAAAGTATGAGCCTGATGAGGGCAAATCCTAGACCTAACCCAGACCTAACATGCGTTATCCTCTAAGATATTGATCGAAACCTGGTTTAATCGACTGTCTCAGAGTGGTACCACATTACTATGTGATCCAAACCAGAAAATATCCCAGGATCTGTTCAACGAGTATGTGAAGTGTGCGAAAGTATGAGTCTGATGAGGTCAAATCCCAGACCTATCCCAGACCTAACTTGCGTTATCCTCTAAAATATTGATCGAAACCAGGTTTAGTCGACTGTTTCAGTGTGGTACCACATTACTACGTGATCCAAACCAGAAAAAACCCAGGATCTGTTCAACAAGTATGTGAAAAACGCGAAATGATGAGCCTGATGAGGGCAAATCCCAGACCTATCCCAGACCTAACTTGCGTTGTCCTCTAAGATATTGATGGAAACCAGGTTTAATTGACTGTTTCAGTGTTGTACTTCAATACTACGTGATGCGATCCAGAAAAAGCCCAGGATCTAGCCATCAAGTATGAGAAATATGCGAAAGAATGAGCCTGATGGGAGCAAATCCCAGACCTAACCTAGACCTAACATGAATTATTCTCTAAAATATTGAGCGAAACCAGGTTTAATGGACTGTTTCAGTGTGGTACCACACTACTTCGTGATCCAAACCAGAGAAAGCCCAGGATCTGTTCAAGAAGTATGTGAAAAACGCTAAACTGTGAGCCTGATGAGGGCAAATCTTAGACCTAACCCAGACCTAAGATGCGTTATCCTCTAAAATATTTATCCAGACCAGGTTTCATTGAATGTTTCAGTGTGGTACCACTTTACTACCTGATACAATCCAGAAACAGCCCAGGATCTAGCCATGAAGTATGAGAAATATGCGAAAGTATGAGCCTGATGAGGGCCAAACCTCAGACCTAACCCAAACCTAACATGCGTTATCCTCTAAAATATTTATCAAGAAAAGGTTTAATTGAATGTTTCAGTGTGGTACCACATTACTACGTGAACCAAACCAGAAAAGACCCAGGATCCGTACAACAAGTATGTTAAAACTGCGACAGTATTACTCTGATGAGGGCAAATCCCAGGCCTAACCTAGACCTAACATGCGTTGTCCTCTAGAATATTGATGGAAACCAGGTTTAATTGACTGTTTCAGTGTTGTACTTCATTACTACGTGATGCAATCCAGAAAAAGCCCAGGATCTAGCCATCAAGTATGAGAAATATGCGAAAGAATGAGCCTGATGAGAGCAAATCCCAGACCTAACCTAGACCTAACATGAATTATTCTCTAAAATATTGATCGAAACCAGGTTTAATTGACTGTTTCAGTATGGTACCACTTTACTACGTGATCCAATCCAGAAATAGCCCCGGATCTAGCCATGAAGTATGAGAAATATGCGAAAGTAACAGCCTGATGAAGGCAAATCCTAGACCTATCCCAGACATAACTTGCGTTATCCTCTAAAATATTGATCGAAACCAGGTTTAATTGACTGTTTCAGCGTGGTACCACATTACTACGTGATACAATCCAGAAACAGCCAAGGATCTAGCCATGAAGTATGAGAAATATGCGAAAGTGTGAGCCTGATGAGAGCAAATCCTAGACCTAATCCAGACCTAACATGCGTTATCCTCTAAAATATTTATCAAGATCAGGTTTAATTGATTGTTTCAGTGTGGTCCCACATTACTACGTGATCCAAACCAGAAAAAACCCAGGATCTGTTCAACAAGTATGTGAAAAACGCGAAAGTATGAGTCTGATGAGGTCAAATCCCAGACCTATCCCAGACTTAACTTGCGTTATCCTCTAAAATATTGATCGAAACCAGGTTTAATCTACTGTTTCAGCGTGGTGCCACATTACTACGTGATACAATCCAGAATCAGCCCAGGATCTAGCCATGAAGTGTGAGAAATATGCGAAAGTATGAGCCTGATGAGGGCAAATCCTAGACCAAACCCAAACCTAACATGCGTTATCCTCTAAAATATTTATCAAGACCAGGTTTAATTGAATGTTTCAGTGTGGTAACACATTACTACGTGAACCAAACCAGAAAAGACCCAGGATCCGTTCAACAAGTATGTTAAAACTGCGACAGTATGACCCTGATGAGGGCAAATCCCAGGCCTAACCTAGACCTAACATGTGTTGTCCTCTAGAATATTGATGGAAACCAGGTTTAATTGACTGTTTCAGTGTTGTACTTCATTACTACGTGATGCAATCCGGAAAAAGCCCAGGATCTAGCCATCAAGTACGAAAAATATGCGAAAGAATGAGCCTGATGAGAGCAAATCCCAGACCTAACCTAGACCTAACATGAATTATTCTCTAAAATATTGATCGAAACCAGGTTTAATTGACTGTTTCAACGTGGTACCACATTACTACGTGATACAATCCAGAAACAGCCCAGGATCTAGCCATGAAGTATGAGAAATATGCGAAAGAATGAGCCTGAGGAGAGCAAATCCCAGACCTAACCTAGACCTAACATGAATTATTCTCTAAAATATTGATCGAAACCTGGTTTAATTGACAGTTTCATTGTGGTCCCACATTACTACGTGATCCAAACCAGAAATAACCCAGGATCCGTTCAACAAGTATGTGAAGAATGCGAAAGTATGAGTCTGATGAGTGAAAATCCCAGGCCTAACCTAGACCTAACATGCGTTATCCTCTAAAATATTGATCCAAACCAGGTTTAATGGACTGTTTCAGCGTGGTACCACACTATTGCGTGATCCAAACCAGAAAAGACCCAGGATCTATTCAACAAGTATGTGAAAAACGCGAAAGTATGAGCCTGATGAGGGCAAATCCCAGACATATCCCAGACCTAACTTGCGTTGTCCTCTAAGATATTGATGGAGACCAGGTTTAATCGACTGTTTCAGCGTGGTACCACATTACTACGTGATACAATCCAGAAAAAGCCCAGGATCTAGCCATCAAGTATGAGAAATATGCGAAAGAATGAGCCTGATGAGAGCAAATCCCAGACCTAACCTAGACCTAACATGCGTTATCCTCTAAAATATTGAGCGAAACCAGGTTTAATGGACTGTTTCAGTGTGGTACCACACTACTTCGTGATCCAAACCAGAGAAAGCCCAGGATCTGTTCAAGAAGTATGTGAAAAACGCTAAACTGTGAGCCTGATGAGGGCAAATCTTAGACCTAACCCAGACCTAAGATGCGTTATCCTCTAAAATATTTATCCAGACCAGGTTTCATTGAATGTTTCAGTGTGGTACCACTTTACTACCTGATACAATCCAGAAACAGCCCAGGATCTAGCCATGAAGTATGAGAAATATGCGAAAGTATGAGCCTGATGAGGGCCAAACCTCAGACCTAACCCAAACCTAACATGCGTTATCCTCTAAAATATTTATCAAGAAAAGGTTTAATTGAATGTTTCAGTGTGGTACCACATTACTACGTGAACCAAACCAGAAAAGACCCAGGATCCGTACAACAAGTATGTTAAAACTGCGACAGTATTACTCTGATGAGGGCAAATCCCAGGCCTAACCTAGACCTAACATGCGTTGTCCTCTAGAATATTGATGGAAACCAGGTTTAATTGACTGTTTCAGTGTTGTACTTCATTACTACGTGATGCAATCCAGAAAAAGCCCAGGATCTAGCCATCAAGTATGAGAAATATGCGAAAGAATGAGCCTGATGAGAGCAAATCCCAGACCTAACCTAGACCTAACATGAATTATTCTCTAAAATATTGATCGAAACCAGGTTTAATCGACTGTTTCAGTATGGTACCACTTTACTACGTGATCCAATCCAGAAATAGCCCAGGATCTAGCCATGAAGTATGAGAAATATGCGAAAGTAACAGCCTGATGAAGGCAAATCCTAGACCTATCCCAGACATAACTTGCGTTATCCTCTAAAATATTGATCGAAACCAGGTTTAATTGACTGTTTCAGCGTGGTACCACATTACTACGTGATACAATCCAGAAACAGCCAAGGATCTAGCCATGAAGTATGAGAAATATGCGAAAGTGTGAGCCTGATGAGAGCAAATCCTAGACCTAATCCAGACCTAACATGCGTTATCCTCTAAAATATTTATCAAGATCAGGTTTAATTGATTGTTTCAGTGTGGTCCCACATTACTACGTGATCCAAACCAGAAAAAACCCAGGATCTGTTCAACAAGTATGCGAAAAACGCGAAAGTATGAGTCTGATGAGGTCAAATCCCAGACCTATCCCAGACTTAACTTGCGTTATCCTCTAAAATATTGATCGAAACCAGGTTTAATCTACTGTTTCAGCGTGGTGCCACATTACTACGTGATACAATCCAGAATCAGCCCAGGATCTAGCCATGAAGTGTGAGAAATATGCGAAAGTATGAGCCTGATGAGGGCAAATCCTAGACCAAACCCAAACCTAACATGCGTTATCCTCTAAAATATTTATCAAGACCAGGTTTAATTGAATGTTTCAGTGTGGTAACACATTACTACGTGAACCAAACCAGAAAAGACCCAGGATCCGTTCAACAAGTATGTTAAAACTGCGACAGTATGACCCTGATGAGGGCAAATCCCAGGCCTAACCTAGACCTAACATGTGTTGTCCTCTAGAATATTGATGGAAACCAGGTTTAATTGACTGTTTCAGTGTTGTACTTCATTACTACGTGATGCAATCCGGAAAAAGCCCAGGATCTAGCCATCAAGTACGAAAAATATGCGAAAGAATGAGCCTGATGAGAGCAAATCCCAGACCTAACCTAGACCTAACATGAATTATTCTCTAAAATATTGATCGAAACCAGGTTTAATTGACTGTTTCAACGTGGTACCACATTACTACGTGATACAATCCAGAAACAGCCCAGGATCTAGCCATGAAGTATGAGAAATATGCGAAAGAATGAGCCTGAGGAGAGCAAATCCCAGACCTAACCTAGACCTAACATGAATTATTCTCTAAAATATTGATCGAAACCTGGTTTAATTGACTGTTTCATTGTGGTCCCACATTACTACGTGATCCAAACCAGAAATAACCCAGGATCCGTTCAACAAGTATGTGAAGAATGCGAAAGTATGAGTCTGATGAGTGAAAATCCCAGGCCTAACCTAGACCTAACATGCGTTATCCTCTAAAATATTGATCCAAACCAGGTTTAATGGACTGTTTCAGCGTGGTACCACACTATTGCGTGATCCAAACCAGAAAAAACCCAGGATCTATTCAACAAGTATGTGAAAAACGCGAAAGTATGAGCCTGATGAGGGCAAATCCCAGACATATCCCAGACCTAACTTGCGTTGTCCTCTAAGATATTGATGGAGACCAGGTTTAATCGACTGTTTCAGCGTGGAACCACATTACTACGTGATACAATCCAGAAAAAGCCCAGGATCTAGCCATCAAGTATGAGAAATATGCGAAAGAATGAGCCTGATGAGAGCAAATCCCAGACCTAACCTAGACCTAACATGCGTTATCCTCTAAAATATTGAGCGAAACCAGGTTTAATGGACTGTTTCAGTGACGTACCACACTACTTCGTCATCCAAACCAGAAAAAGCCCAGGATCTGTTGAATAAGTATGTGAAAAACGCTAAACTGTGAGCCTGATGAGGGCAAATCTTAGACCCAACCCAGACATAAGATGCGTTATCCGCTAAAATATTTATCCAGACCAGGTTTCATTGAATGTTTCAGTGTGGTATCACTTTACTACGTGATCCAATCCAGAAATAGCCCAGGATCTAGCCATGAAGTATGAGAAATATGCGAAAGTAAGAGCCCGATGAGGGCAAATCCTAGACCTATCCCAGACCTAACTTGCGTTATCCTCTAAAATATTGATCGAAACCAGGTTTAATTGACTGTTTCAGCGTGGTACCACATTACTACGTGATCCAATCCAGAAACAGCCCAGGATCTAGCCATGAAGTATGAGAAATATGCGAAAGTATGAGCCTGATGAGGGCAAATCCTATACCTAACCCAGACCTAACATGCGTTATCCTCTAAAATATTTAGCAAGATCAGGTTTAATTGATTGTTTCAGTGTGGTCCCACATTACTACGTGATCCAAACCAGAAAAAACCCAGGATCTGTTCAACATGTATGAGAAATATGCGAAAGAATGAGCCTGATGAGAGCAAATCCCAGACCTAACTTAGACCTAACATGAATTATTCTCTAAAATATTGATCGAAACCAGGTTTACTTGACTGTTTCAGTGTGGTCCCACATTACTACGTGATCCAAACCAGAAAAAACCCAGGATCTGTTCAACAAGTATGTGAAAAACGCGAAAGTATGAGTCTGATGAGGTCAAATCCCAGACCTATCCCAGACTTAACTTGCGTTATCCTATAAAATATTGATCGAAACCAGGTTTAATCGACTGTTTCAGCGTGGTGCCACAGTACTACGTGATACAATCCAGAAACAGCCCAGGATCTAGCCATGAAGTATGAGAAATATGCGAAAGTATGAGCCTGATGAGGGCAAATCCTAGACTTAACCCAAACCTAACATGCGTTATCCTCTAAAATATTTATCAAGACCAGGTTTAATTGAATGTTTCAGTGTGGTTCCACATTACTACGAGAACCAAACCAGAAAAAACCCAGGATCCGTTCAACAAGTATGTGAAGAATGCGAAAGTATGAGTCTGGTCAGTGAAAATCTCAGGCCTTACCTAGACCTAACTTGCGTTGTCCTCTAAAATATTGATGGAAACCAGGTTTCATTGACTGTTTCAGTGTGGTACTACATTACTACGTGATGCAATCCATAAAAAGCCCAGGATCTAGCCATCAAGTATGAGAAATATGCGAAAGAATGAGCCTGATGAGAGCAAATCCCAGACCTAACCTAGACCTAACATGCGTTATCCTCTAAAACATTGAGCGAAACCAGGTTTAATGGACTGTTTCAGTGACGTACCACACTACTTCGTGATCCAAACCAGAAAAAGCCCAGGATCTGTTCAATAAGTATGTGAAAAACGCTAAACTGTGAGCCTGATGAGGGCAAGTCTTAGACCTAACCCAGACATAAGATGCGTTATCCGCTAAAATATTTATCCAGACCTGGTTTCATTGAATGTTTCAGTGTGGTATCACTTTACTACGTGATCCAATCCAGAAATAGCCCAGGATCTAGCCATGAAGTATGAGAAATATGCGAAAGTAAGAGCCCGATGAGGGCAAATCCTAGACCTATCCCAGACCTAACCTGCGTTATCCTCTAAAATATTGATCGAAACTAGGTTTAATTGACTGTTTCAGCGTGGTACCACATTACTACGTGATCCAATCCAGAAACAGCCCAGGATCTAGCCATGAAGTATGAGAAATATGCGAAAGTATGAGCCAGATGAGGGCAAATCCTAGAATTAACCCAAACCTAACATGCGTTATCCTCTAAAATATTTATCAAGACCAGGTTTAATTGAATGTTTCAGTGTGGTAACACATTACTACGTGAACCAAACCAGAAAAAACCCAGGATCCGTTCAACAAGTATGTTAAAACTGCGACAGTATGACCCTGATGAGGGCAAATCCCAGGCCTAACCTAGACCTAACATGCGTTGTCCTCTAGAATATTGATGGAAACCAGGTTTAATTGACTGTTTCAGTGTTGTACTTCATTACTACGTGATGCAATCCAGAAAAAGCCCAGGATCTAGCCATCAAGTATGAGAAATATGCGAAAGAATGAGCCTGATGGGAGCAAATCCCAGACCTAACCTAGACCTAATATGAATTATTCTCTAAAATATTGATCAAAACCAGGTTTACTTGACTGTTTCAGTGTGGTACCACATTACTACGTGATCCAATCCAGAAATAGCCCAGGATCTAGCCATGAAGTATGAGAAATATGCGAAAGAATGAGCCTGAGGAGAGCAAATCCCAGACCTAACCTAGACCTAACATGAATTATTCTCTAAAATATTGATCGAAACCTGGTTTAATTGACTGTTTCAGTGTGGTCCCACATTACTACGTGATCCAAACCAGAAAAAGCCCAGGATCTAGCCATCAAGTATGAGAAATATGCGAAAGAATGAGCCTGATGACAGCAAATCCCAGACCTAACCTAGACCTAACATGAATTATTCTCTAAAATATTGATCGAAACCAGGTTTAATTGACTGTTTCAGTATGGTACCACTTTACTACGTGATCCAATCCAGAAATAGCCCAGGATCTAGCCATGAAGTATGAGAAATATGCGAAAGTAACAGCCTGATGAAGGCAAATCCTAGACCTATCCCAGACATAACTTGCGTTATCCTCTAAAATATTGATCGAAACCAGGTTTAATTGACTGTTTCAGCGTGGTACCACATTACTACGTGATACAATCCAGAAACAGCCCAGGATCTAGCCATGAAGTATGAGAAATATGCGAAAGTGTGAGCCTGATGAGCGCAAATCCTAGACCTAACCCAGACCTAACACGCGTTATCCTCTAAAATATTTATCAAGATCAGGTTTAATTGATTGTTTCAGTGTGGTCCCACATTACTACGTGATCCAAACCAGAAAAAACCCAGTATCTGTTCAACATATATGAGAAATATGCGAAAGAATGAGCCTGATGAGAGCAAATCCCAGACCTAACTTAGACCTAACATGAATTATTCTCTAAAATATTGATCGAAACCAGGTTTACCTGACCGTTTCAGTGTGGTCCCACATTACTACGTGATCCAAACCAGAAAAAACCCAGGATCTGTTCAACAAGTATGTGAAAAACGCGAAAGTATGAGTCTGATGAGGTCAAATCCCAGACCTATCCCAGACTTAACTTGCGTTATCCTCTAAAATATTGATCGAAACCAGGTTTAATCTACTGTTTCAGCGTGGTGCCACATTACTACGTGATACAATCCAGAATCAGCCCAGGATCTAGCCATGAAGTGTGAGAAATATGCGAAAGTATGAGCCTGATGAGGGCAAATCCTAGACCAAACCCAAACCTAACATGCGTTATCCTCTAAAATATTTATCAAGACCAGGTTTAATTGAATGTTTCAGTGTGGTAACACATTACTACGTGAACCAAACCAGAAAAGACCCAGGATCCGTTCAACAAGTATGTTAAAACTGCGACAGTATGACCCTGATGAGGGCAAATCCCAGGCCTAACCTAGACCTAACATGCGTTGTCCTCTAGAATATTGATGGAAACCAGGTTTAATTGACTGTTTCAGTGTTGTACTTCATTACTACGTGATCCAAACCAGAAAATAACCCAGGAACTGTTCAACAAGTATGTGAAAAATGCGAAAGTATGAGTCTGATGAGGTCAAATCCCAGACCTATCCCAGACTTAACTTGTGTTATCCTCTAAAATATTGATCGAAACCAGGTTTAATCGACTGTTTCAGCGTGGTACCACATTACTACGTGATACAATCCAGAAACAGCCCAGGATCTAGCCATGAAGTATGTGAAATATGCGAAAGTATGAGCCTGATGAGGGCAAATCCTAGACCTAACCCAAACCTAACATGCGTTATCCTCTAAAATATTGATCGAAACCTGGTTTAATTGACTGTTTCAGTGTGGTCCCACATTACTACGTGATCCAAACCAGAAATAACCCAGGATCCGTTCAACAAGTATGTGAAGAATGCGAAAGTATGAGTCTGATGAGTGAAAATCCCAGGCCTAACCTAGACCTAACATGCGTTATCCTCTAAAATATTGATCCAAACCAGGTTTAATGGACTGTTTCAGCGTGGTACCACACTACTGCGTGATCCAAACCAGAAAAAACCCAGGATCTGTTCAACAAGTATGTGAAAAACGCGAAAGTATGAGCCTGATGAGGGCAAATCCCAGACATATCCCAGACCTAACTTGCGTTGTCCTCTAAAATATTGATCGAAACCAGGTTTAATCTACTGTTTCAGCGTGGTGCCACATTACTACGTGATACAATCCAGAATCAGCCCAGGATCTAGCCATGAAGTATGAGAAATACGCGAAAGAATGAGCCTGATGAGGGCAAATCCTAGACTTAACCCAAACCTAACATGCGTTATCCTCTAAAATATTTATCAAGACCAGGTTTAATTGAATGTTTCAGTGTGGTACCATATTACTACGAGAACCAAACCAGAAAAAACCCAGGATCCGTTCAACAAGTATGTGAAGAATGCGAAAGTATGAGTCTGATCAGTGAAAATCTCAGGCCTTACCTAGACCTAACTTGCGTTGTCCTCTAAAATATTGATGGAAACCAGGTTTCATTGACTGTTTCAGTGTGGTACTACATTACTACGTGATGCAATCCAGAAAAAGCCCAGGATCTAGCCATCAAGTATGAGAAATATGCGAAAGAATGAGCCTGATGAGAGCAAATCCCAGACATAACCTAGACCTAACATGCGTTATCCTCTAAAATATTGAGCGAAACCAGGTTTAATGGACTGTTTCAGTGACGTACCACACTACTTCGTGATGCAATCCAGAAACAGCCCAGGATCTAGCCATGAAGTATGAGAAATATGCGAAAGTATGGGCCTGATGAGGGCAAATCCTAGACTTAGCCCAAACCTAACATGCGTTATCCTCTAAAATATTTATCAAGACCAGGTTTAATTGAATGTTTCAGTGTGGTAACACATTACTACGTGAACCAAACCAGAAAAAACCCAGGATCCGTTCAACAAGTATGTTAAAACTGCGACAGTATGACCCTGATGAGGGCAAATCCCAGGCCTAACCTAGACCTAACATGCGTTGTCCTCTAGAATATTGATGGAAACCAGGTTTAATTGACTGTTTCAGTGTTGTACTTCATCACTACGTGATGCAATCCAGAAAAAGCCCAGGATCTAGCCATCAAGTATGAGAAATATGCGAAAGAATGAGCCTGATGGGAGCAAATCCCAGACCTAACCTAGACCTAACATGAATTATTCTCTAAAATATTGATCAAAACCAGGTTTATTTGACTGTTTCAGTGTGGTACCACATTACTACGTGATCCAATCCAGAAATAGCCCAGGATCTAGCCATGAAGTATGAGAAATATGCGAAAGTATGAGCCTGATGAGGGCAAATCCTAGACCTAACCCAGACCTAACATGCGTTATCCTCTAAAATATTTATCAAGACCAGGTTTAATTGAATGTTTCAGTGTGGTACCACTTTACTACGTGATCCAATCCAGAAATAGCCCAGGATCTAGCCATGAAGTATGAGAAATATGCGAAAGTAAGAGCCTGATGAGGGCAAATCCTAGACCTATCCCAGACCTAACTTGCGTTATACTCTAAAATATTGATCGAAATCAGGTTTAATTGACAGTTTCAGCGTGGTACCACATTACTACGTGATGCAATCCAGAAACAGCCCAGGATCTAGCCATGAAGTATGAGCAATATGCGAAAGTATGAGCCTGATGAGGGCAAATCCTAAACCTAACCCAGACCTAACATGCGTTATCCTCTAAAATGTTTATCAAGACCAGGTTTAATTGATTGTTTCAGTGTGGTCCCACATTACTACGTGATCCAAATCAGAAAAAACCCAGGATCTGTTCTACATGTAGGAGAAATATGCGAAAGAATGAGCCTGATGAGAGCAAATCCCAGACCTAACCTAGACCTAACATGAATTATTCTCTAAAATATTGATCGAAACCAGGATTAATTGACTGTTTCAGTGTGGTCCCACATTACTACGTGATCCAAACCAGAAAAAACCCAGGATCCGTTCAGCAAGTATGTGAAGAATGCGAAGGTATGAGTCTGATGAGTGAAAATCCCAGGCCTAACCTAGACCTAACATGAATTATTCTCTAAAATATTGATCGAAACCAGATTTAATTGAATGTTTCAGTGTGGTACCATATTACTACGTGATCAAAACCAGAAAAAACCCAGGATCCGTTCAACAAGTATGTGAAGAATGCGGAAGTATGAGTCTGATCAGTGAAAATCTCAGGCCTTACCTAGACCTAACATGCGTTGTCCTCTAAAATATTGATGGAAACCAGGTTTAATTGACTGTTTCAGTATGGTACTACATTACTACGTGATGCAATCCAGAAAAAGCCCAGGATCTAGCCATCAAGTATGAGAAATATGCGAAAGAATGAGCCTGATGAGAGCAAATCCCAGACCTAACCTAGACCTAACATGAATTATTCTGTAAAATATTGATCGAAACCAGGTTTAATTGACTGTTTCAGTGTTGTAATTCATTACTACGTGATGCAATCCAGAAAAAGCCCAGGATCTAGCCATGAAGTATGAGAAATATGCGAAAATATGAGCCTGATGAGGGCAAATCCTAGACCTAACCCAGACCTAACATGCGTTATTCTGTAAAATATTGATGGAAACGAGGTTTAATCGACTGTTTCAGTGTGGTACCACATTACTACGTTATCCAAACCAGAAAAAACCCAGGATCCGTTCAACAAGTATGTTAAAACTGCGACAGTATGACCCTGATGAGGGCAAATCCCAGGCCTAACCTAGACCTAACATGCGTTGTCCTCTAAAATATTGATGGAAACGAGGTTTAATCGACTGTTTCAGTGTGGTACCACATTACTACGTTATCCAAACCAGAAAAAACCCAGGATCAGTTCAACAAGTACGTGAAAAACGCGAAAGTATGAGCCTGATTAGGGCGAATCCCAGACCTATCCCAGACCTAACTTGCGTTATCCTCTAAAATATTGAGCGAAACCAGGTTTAATAGACTGTTTCAGTGTGGTACCACATTACTACGTGATACAATCCAGAAACAGCCCAGGATCTAGCCATGAAGTATGAGAAATATGCGAAAGGATGAGCCTGTTGAGGGCAAATCCTAGACCTAACCCAAACCTAACATGCGTTATCCTCTAAAATATTTATCAAGACCAGGTTTAATTGAATGTTTCAGTGTGGTACCACATTACTACGTGATCCAATCCAGAAATAGCCCAGGATCTAGCCATGAAGTATGAGAAATATGCGAAAGTATTAGTCTGATGAGTGAAAATCCCAGGCCTAACCTAGACCTAACATGCGTAATCCTCAATAATATTGATCGAAACCAGGTTTAATCGACTGTTTCAGTGTGGTACCACATTACTACGTGATCCAATCCAGAAATAGCCCAGGATCTAGCCATGAAGTATGAGAAATATGCGAAAGTATGAGTCTGATGAGTGAAAATCCCAGGCCTAACCTAGACCTAACATGCGTAATCCTCAATAATATTGATCGAAACCAGGTTTAATCGACTGTTTCAGTGTGGTACCACATTTCTACGTGATCCAATCCAGAAATAGCCCAGGATCTAGCCACGAAGTATGAGAAATATGCGAAAATATGAGCCGGATGAGGGCAAATCCTAGACCTAACCCAAACCTAACATGCGTTATCCTCTAAAATATTTATCAAGACCAGGTTCAATTTAATGTTTCAGTGTGGTACCACTTTACTACGTGATCCAAAGCAGAAAAAACCCTCGATCAGGCCAACATGTATGTTAAAACTGCGAAAGTATGACCCTGATGAGGGCAAATCCCAGGCCTAACCTAGACCTAATATGCGTTGTCCTCTAAAATATTGATGGAAACCAGGTTTAATTGACTGTTTCAGTGTTGTACTTCATTACTACGTTATGCAATCCAGAAATAGCCCAGGATCTAGCCATGAAGTATGAGAAATATGCGAAAGTATGAGCCCGATGAGAGCAAATCCTAGACCTAACCCAGTCCTAACATGCGTTATTCTCTAAAATATTTATCAAGACCAGGTTTAATTGAATGTTTCAGTGTGGTACCACATTACTACGTGATCCAAACCAGAAAGAACCGAGGACCCGTGCAACAAGTATGTGAAGAATGCGAAAGTATGAGTCTGATCAGTGAAAATCTCAGGCCTTACCTAGACCTAACTTGCGTTGTCTTCTAAAATATTGATGGAAACCTGGTTTCATTGACTGTTTCAGTGTGGTACCACATTACTACGTGATCAAAAGCAGAAAAAACCCTCGATCAGGTCAACGTGTATGTTAAATCTGCGAAAGTATGACCCTGATGAGAGCAAATCCCAGGCTTAACCTAGACCTAACATGCGTTGTCCTCTAAAATATTGATGGAAACCAGGTTTAATTGAGTGTTTCAGTGTTGTACTTCATTACTACGTGATGCAATCCAGAAAAAGCTCAGGATCTAGCCATCTAGTATGAGAAATATGCGAAAGTATGAGCCTGATGAGGGCAAATCTTAGAACTAACCCATACCTAAGATGCGTTATCCTCTAAAATATTTATCCAGACCAGGTTTAATTGACTGTTTCAGTGTGGTCCGACATTACTACGTGATCCAAACCAGAAAAAACCCAGAATCCGTTCAACAAGTATGTGAAGAATGCGAAAGTATGAGTCTGATGAGTGAGAATCCCCGGCCTAACCTAGATCTAACATGCGTTATCCTCAATAATATTGATGGAAACCAGGTTTAATTGAGTGTTTCAGTGTTGTACTTCATTACTACGTGATGCAATCCAGAAAAAGCTCAGGATCTAGCCATCTGGTATGAGAAATATGCGAAAGTATGAGTCTGATGAGGTCAAAACCCAGACCTATCCCAGACCTAACTTGCGTTATCCTCTAAAATATTGATCGAAACCAGGTTTAATCGACTGTTTCAGTGTGGTACCACATTACTACGTGATCCAAACCAGTAAAAACCCAGGATCAGTTCAACAAGTATGTGAAGAATACGAAAGTATGAGTCTGATGAGTGAAAATCCCAGGGCTAACCTAGACCTAACATGCGTTATCCTCTAAAATATTGATGGAAACCAGGTTTAATGGACTGTTTCAGTGTGGTGCCACACTACTACGTGATACAAACCAGAAAAAACCCAGGATCTGTTCAACAAGTATGTGAAAAACGCGAAAGTATGAGCCTGATGAGGGCAAATCCCAGACCTATCCCAGACCTAACTTGCGTTGTCCTCAAAAATATTGATCGAAACCAGGTTTAATTGACTGTTTCTGTGTGGTCCCACATTACTACGTGATCCAAACCAGAAAAAACCCAGGATCCGTTCAACAAGTATGTGAAGAATGCGAAAGTATGAGCCTGATGAGTGAAAATCCCAGGACTAACATAGACCTAACATGCGTTATCCTCAAAAATATTGATCGAAACCTGGTTTAATCGACTGTCTCAGTGTGGTACCACATTACTATGTGGTCCAAACCAGAAAATAACCCAGGATCTGTTCAACAAGTATGTGAAGTGTGCGAAAGTATTAGTCTGATGAGGTCAAATCCCAGACCAATCCAAGACTTAACTTGCGTTATCCTCTAAAATATTGATCGAAACCAGGCTTCATCGACTGTTTCAGTGTGGTACCACATTACTACGTGATCCAAACCAGAAAAAACCCAGGATCTGTTCAACGAGTATGTGAAGTGTGCGAAAGTATGAGTCTGATGAGGGCAAATCCCAGACCTATCCCAGACCTAACATGCGTTATCCTCTAAAATATTTATCAAGACCAGGTTTAATTGATTGTTTCAGTGTGGACCCACATTACTACATGATCCAAACCAGAAAAAACCCAGGATCCGTTCATCAAGTATGTGAAGAATGCGAAAGCATGAGTCTGATGAGTGAAAATCCCAGGCCTAACCTAGACCTAACATGCGTTATCCTCAATAATATTGATCGAAACCAGGTTTAATTGAGTGTTTCAGTGTTGTACTTCATTACTGCGTGATGCAATCCAGAAAAAGCCCAGGATCTAGCCATCTAGTATGAGAAATATGCGAAAGAATGAGCCTGATGAGAGCAAATCCCATGCCTAACCTAGACCTAACATGAATTATTCTCTAAAATATTCATCAAAACCAGGTTTAATTGACTGTTTCAGTGTGGTACCACATTAATACGTGATCCAATCCAGAAATAGCCCAGGATCCAGCCATGAAGTATGAGAAATATGCGAAAGTATGAGCCTGATGAGGGCAAATCCTAGACCTAACCCAGACCTAACATGCGTTATCCTCTAAAATATTTATCAAGACCAGGTTTAATTGATTGTTTTAGTGTGGTCCCACATTACTACGTGATCCAATCCAGAAGAAACCCAGAATCTGTTCAACAAGTATGTGAAAAACGCGAAAGTATGAGCCTGATGAGGGCAAATCCCAGACCCATCCCAGACCTAACTTGCGTTATCCTCTAAAATATTGATCGAAACCAGGTTTAATTGACTGTTTCTGTGTGGTACCACATTACTACGTGATACAATCCAGAAATAGCCCAGGATCTAGCCGTGAAGTATGAGTAATATGCGAATGTATGAGCCTGACGAGGGCAAATCCTAGACCTAACCCAGACCTAACATGCGTTATCCTCCAAAATATTTATCAAGACCAGGTTTAATTGATTGTTTCTGTGTGGTCCTACATTACTACGTGATCCAAACCAGAAAAAACCCAGGATCCGTTCAACAAGTATGAGAAGAATGCGAAAGTATGAGTCTGATGAGTGAAAATACCAGGCCTAACCTAGACCTAACATGCGTTATCCTCAAAAATATTGATCGAAACCTGGATTAATCGACTGTTTCAGTGTGGTACCACATTACTATGTGATCCAAACCAGAAAATAACCCAGGATCTGTTCAACGAGTATGTGGAAAACGCGAAAGTATGAGCCTGATGTGGGCAAATCCCAGACCTATCCCAGACCTAACTTGCGTTGTCCTCTAAGATATTGATGGAAACCAGGTTTAATTGACTGTTTCAGTGTTGTACTTCATTACTACGTGATGCAATCCAGAAAAAGCCCAGGATCTAGCCATCAAGTATGAGAAATATGCGAAAGAATGAGCCTGATGAGAGCAAATCCCAGACCTAACCTACACGTAACATGAATTATTCTCTAATATATTGATCGAAACCAGGTTCAATTGACTGTTTCAGTGTGGTCCCACATTACTACGTGATCCAAACCAGAAAAAATCCAGGATCCGTTCAACAAGTATGTGAAGAATGCGAAAGTATGAGTCTGTTGAGTGAAAATCCCCGGCCTAACCTAGACCTAACATGCGTTATCCTCAAAAATATTGATCGAAACCAGGTTTAATCGACTGTTTCAGTGTGGTACCACACTACTACGTGACGCAATCCAGAAAAAAACCCAGGATCTGTTCAACAAGTATGTGAAAAACGCGAAAGTATGAGCCTGATGAGGGCAAATCCCAGACCTATCCCAGACCTATCCCAGACGTAACTTGCGTTATCCTCTAAAATATTCATCGAAACCAGGTTTAATTGACTGTTTCTGTGTGGTACCACATTACTACGTGATACAATCCAGAAATAGCCCATGATCTAGCCATGAAGTATGAGAAATATGCGAATGTATGAGCCTGACGAGGGCAAATCGTAGACCTAACCTAGACCTAACATGCGTTATCCTCTAAAATATTTATCAAGACCAGGTTTAATTGATTGTTTCTGTGTGGTTCCACATTACTACGTGATCCAAACCAGAAAAAACCCAGGATCCGTTCAACAAGTATGTGAAGAATGCGAAAGTATGAGTCTGATGAGTGAAAATACCAGGCCTAACCTAGACCTAACATGCGTTATCCTCAAAAATATTGATCGAAACCTGGATTAATCGACTGTTTCAGCGTGGTACCACATTACTACGTGATACAATCCAGAAACAGCCCAGGATCTAGCCATGAAGTATGAGAAATATGCGAAAGTATGAGCCTGATGAGGGCAAATCCTAGACCTAACCCAGACCTAACATGCGTTATCCTCCAAAATATTTATCAAGACCAGGTTTAATTCAATGTTTCAGTGTGGTGCCACATTACTACATGATCCAAACCAGAAAAAACCCAGGATCCGTTCAACAAGTATGTGAAGAATGCGAAAGTATGAGTCTGATGAGTGAAAATCCCAGACCTAACGTAGACCTAACATGCGTTATCCTGTAAAATGTTGATCCAAACCTGGTTTAATCGACTGTTTCAGTGCGATACCACATTACTATGTGATCCAAACCAGAAAATAACCCAGGATCTGTTCAACGAGTATGTGAAGTGTGCGAAAGTATGAGTCTGATGGGGGCAAATCCCAGACCTATCCCAGACCTAACATGCGGTATCCTCTAAAACATTTATCAAGACCAGGTTTAATTGATTGTTTCAGTGTGGTCCCACATTACTACGTGATCCAATCCAGAAAAAACCCAGGATCTGTTCAACAAGTATGTGAAAAACGCGAAAGTATGAGCCTGATGAGGGCAAATCCCAGACCCATCCCAGACCTAACTTGCGTTATCCTCTAAAATATTGATCGAAACCAGGTTTAATTGACTGTTTCAGTGTGGTACCACATTACTACGTGATCCAAACCAGAAAAAGCCCAGGATCAGTTCAACAAGTAAGTGAAAAACGCGAAAGTATGAGCCTGATTAGGGTGAATCCCAGACCTATGCCAGACCTAACTTGCGTTATCCTCTAAAATATTGATCGAAACCAGGTTTAATTGACTGTTTCAGCGTGGTACCACATTACTACGTGATACAATCCAGAAACAGCCCAGGATCTAGCCATGAAGTATGAGAAATATGCGAAAGTATGAGCCTGATGAGGGCAAATCCTAGACCTAACCCAGACCTAACATGCGTTATACTCCAAAATATTTATCAAGATCAGGTTTAATTGAATGTTTCAGTGTGGTACCACATTACTACGTGAACCAAACCAGAAAAAACCCAGGATCCGTTCAACAAGTATGTGAACAATGCGAAAGTATGAGTCTGATGAGTGAAAATCCCAGGGCTAACCTAGACCTAACATGCGTTATCCTCTAAAAATATGGATCCAAACCAGGTTTAATGGACTGTTTCAGTGTGGTACCACTTTACTACGTGATCCAAAGCAGAAAAAACCCTCGAACAGGTCAATATGTATGTTAAAACTGCGAAAGTATGACCCTGATGAGGGCAAATCCCAGGCCTAACCTAGACCTAACATGAATTATCCTCTAAAATATTGATCGCAACCAGGTTTAATGGACTGTTTCAGTGTGGTACCACACTACTACGTGATCCAAACCAGAAAAAACCCAGGATCTGTTCAACAAGTATGTGAAAAACGCGAAAGTATGAGTCTGATGAGGACAAATCCCAGACCTATCCCAGACTTAACTTGCGTTATCCTCTAAAATATTGATCGAAACCAGGTTTAATCGACTGTTTCAGCGTGGTACCACATTACTATGTGATACAATCCAGAAACAGCCCAGGATCCAGCCATGAAGTATGAGAAATATGCGAAAGTATGAGCCTGATGGGGGCATATCCTAGACCTAACCCAGACCTAACATGCGTTATCCTCTAAAATATTTATCAACATCAGGTTTAATTGATTGTTTCAGTGTGGTACCACATTACTACGTGATCCACACCAGAAAAAACCCAAGATCCGTTCAACAAGTATGTGAAGAATGCGAAAGTATGAGTCTCATGAGTGAAAATCCCAGGGCTAACCTAGACCTAACATGCGTTATCCTCAATAATATTGATCGAAACCAGGTTTAATTGAGTGTTTCAGTGTTGTACCACATTACTACGTGATCCAAGCCAGAAAAAGCCCAGGATCAGTTCAACAAGTATGTGAAAAACGCGAAAGTATGAGTCTGATGAGGGCGAATCCCAGACCTATGCCAGACCTAACTTGCGTTATCCTCTAAAATATTGATCGAAACCAGGTTTAATTGACTGTTTCAGCGTGGTGCCACATTACTACGTGATACAATCCAGAAACAGCCCAGGATCTAGCCATGAAGTATGAGAAATATGCGAAAGTATGAGCCTGATGAGGGCAAATCCTAGACCTAACCCAGACCTAACATGCGTTATACTCCAAAATATTTATCAAGATCAGGTATAATTGAATGTTTCAGTGTGGTACCACATTACTACGTGAACCAAACCAGAAAAAACCCAGGATCCGTTCAACAAGTATGTGAAGAATGCGAAAGTATGAGTCTGATGAGTGAAAATCCCAGGGCTAACCTAGACCTAACATGCGTTATCCTCTAAGAATATGGATCCAAACCAGGTTTAATGGACTGTTTCAGTGTGGTACCACTTTACTACGTGATCCAAAGCAGAAAAAACCCTCGAACAGGTCAATATGTATGTTAAAACTGCGAAAGTATGACCCTGATGAGGGCAAATCCCAGGCCTAACCTAGACCTAACATGAATTATCCTCTAAAATATTGATCGCAACCAGGTTTAATGGACTGTTTTAGTGTGGTACCACACTACTACGTGATCCAAACCAGAAAAAACCCAGGATCTGTTCAACAAGTATGTGAAAAACGCGAAAGTATGAGTCTGATGAGGACAAATCCCAGACCTATCCCAGACTTAACTTGCGTTATCCTCTAAAATATTGATCGAAACCAGGTTTAATCGACTGTTTCAGCGTGGTACCACATTACTATGTGATACAATCCAGAAACAGCCCAGGATCCAGCCATGAAGTATGAGAAATATGCGAAAGTATGAGCCTGATGGGGGCATATCTTAGACCTAACCCAGACCTAACATGCGTTATCCTCTAAAATATTTATCAACATCAGGTTTAATTGATTGTTTCAGTGTGGTACCACATTACTACGTGATCCACACCAGAAAAAACCCAAGATCCGTTCAACAAGTATGTGAAGAATGCGAAAGTATGAGTCTCATGAGTGAAAATCCCAGGGCTAACCTAGACCTAACATGCGTTATCCTCAATAATATTGATCGAAACCAGGTTTAATTGAGTGTTTCAGTGTTGTACCACATTACTACGTGATCAAAGCCAGAAAAAGCCCAGGATCAGTTCAACAAGTATGTGAAAAACGCGAAAGTATGAGTCTGATGAGGGCGAATCCCAGACCTATGCCAGACCTAACTTGCGTTATCCTCTAAAATATTGATCGAAACCAGGTTTAATTGACTGTTTCAGCGTGGTACCACATTACTACGTGATACAATCCAGAAACAGCCCAGGATCTAGCCATGAAGTATGAGAAATATGCGAAAGTATGAGCCTGATGAGGGCAAATCCTAGACCTAACCCAGACCTAACATGCGTTATACTCCAAAATATTTATCAAGATCAGGTATAATTGAATGTTTCAGTGTGGTACCACATTACTACGTGAACCAAACCAGAAAAAACCCAGGATCCGTTCAACAAGTATGTGAAGAATGCGAAAGTATGAGTCTGATGAGTGAAAATCCCAGGGCTAACCTAGAACTAACATGCGTTATCCTCTAAAAATATTGACCCAAACCAGGTTTAATGGACTGTTTCAGTGTGGTACCACTTTACTACGTGATTCAATGCAGAAAGAACCCTCGATCAGGTCAACATGTATGTTAAAACTGCGAAAGTATGACCCTGATGAGGGCAAATCCCAGGCCTAACCTAGACCTATCATGCGTTGTCCTCTAAAATATTGATGGAAACCAGGGTTAATTGACTGTTTCAGTGTGGTACCACATTACTACGTGATCCAATCCAGAAATAGCCCAGGATCCAGCCATGAAGTATGAGAAATATGCGAAAGTATGAGCCTGATGAGGGCAAATCCCAGACGTAACCTAGACCTAACATGAATTATTCTCTAAAATATTGATCAAAGCCAGGTTTAATTGACTGTTTCAGTGTGGTACCACATTACTACGTGATCCAATCCAGAAATAGCCCAGGATCCGTTCAACAAGTATGTGAAGAACGCGAAAGTATGAGTCTGATGAGTGAAAATCCCAGGCCTAACCTAGACCTAACATGCGTTATCCTCAATAATATTGATCGAAACCAGGTTTAATTGAGTGTTTCAGTGTTGTACTTCATTACTGCGTGATGCAATCCAGAAAAAGCCCAGGATCTAGCCATCTAGTATGAGAAATATGCGAAAGAATGAGCCTGGTGAGAGCAAATCCCATGCCTAACCTGGACCTAACATGAATTATTCTCTAAAATATTCATCAAAGCCAGGTTTAATTGACTGTTTCAGTGTGGTACCACATTAATACGTGATCCAATCCAGAAATAGCCCAGGATCCGTTCAACAAGTATGTGAAAAACGCGAAAGTATGAGTCTGATGAGGTCATATCCCAGACCTATCCCAGACTTAACTTGCGTTATCCTTTAAAATATTGATCGAAACCAGGTTTAATCGACTGTTACAGCGTGGTACCACATTACTATGTGATACAATCCAGAAACAGCCCAGGATCTAGCCATGAAGTATGAGAAATATGCGAAAGTATGAGTCTGATTAGTGAAAATCCCAGGGCTAACCTAGACCTAACATGCGTTATCCTCTAAAATATAGATCCAAACCAGGTTTAACGGACTGTTTCAGTGTGGTACCACTTTACTACGTGATCCAAAGCAGAAAAAACCCTCGATCAGGTCAACATGTATGTTAAAACTGCGAAAGTATGACCCTGATGAGGACAAGTCTCAGACCTAACCTAGACCTAACATGCGTTGTCCTCTAAAATATTGATGGAAACCAGGTTTAGTTGACTGTTTCAGTGTTGTACTTCATTACTACGTGATGCAATCCAGAAAAAGCCCAGGATCTAGCCATCAAGTATGAGAAATATGCGAAAGAATGAGCCTGATGAGAGCAAATCCCAGACCTAACCTAGACCTAACATGAATTATTCTCTAAAATATTGATCAAAACCAGGTTTAATTGACTGTTTCAGTGTGGTACCACATTACTACGTGATCCAAACCAGAAAAAACCCAGGATCCGTTCAACAAGTATGAGAAGAATGCGAAAGTATGAGTCTGTTGAGTGAAAATCCCCGGCCTAACCTAGACCTAACATGCGTTATCCTCAAAAATATTGATCGAAACCTGGTTTAATCGACTGTTTCAGTGTGGTACCACATTACTATGTGGTCCAAACCAGAAAATAACCCAGGATCTGTTCAACGAGTATGTGAAGTGTGCGAAAGTATGAGTCTGATGAGGTCAAATCCCAGACCAATCCAAGACTTACCTTGCGTTATCCTCTAAAATATTGATCGAAACCAGGTTTCATCGACTGTTTCAGTGTGGTACCACATTACTACGTGATCCAAACCAGAAAAAACCCAGGATCTGTTCAACGAGTATGTAAAGTGTGCGAAAGTATGAGTCTGATGAGGGCAAATCCCAGACCTATCCCAGACCTAACATGCGTTATCCTCTAAAATATTTATCAAGACCAGGTTTAATTGATTGTTTCAGTGTGGACCCACATTACTACGTGATCCAAACCAGAAAAAACCCAGGATCCGTTCAACAAGTATGTGAAGAATGCGAAAGCATGAGTCTGATGAGTGAAAATCCCAGGCCTAACCTAGACCTAACATGCGCTATCCTCAATAATATTGATCGAAACCGGGTTTAATTGAGTGTTTCAGTGTTGTACTTCATTACTGCGTGATGCAATCCAGAAAAAGCCCAGGATCTAGCCATCTAGTATGAGAAATATGCGAAACAATGAGCCTGATGAGAGCAAATCCCATGCCTAACCTAGACCTAACATGCATTATTCTCTAAAATATTCATCAAAACCAGGTTTAATTGACTGTTTCAGTGTGGTACCACATTAATACGTGATCCAATCCAGAAATAGCCCAGGATCCAGCCATGAAGTATGAGAAATATGCGAAAGTATGAACCTGATGAGGGCAAATCCTAGACCTAACCCAGACCTAACATCCGTTATCCTCCAAAATATTTATCAAGACCAGGTTTAATTCAATGTTTCAGTGTGGTACCACATTACTACGTGATCCAAACCAGAAAAAACCCAGGATCCGTTCAACAAGTATGTGAAGAATGCGAAAGTATGAGTCTGATGAGTGAAAATCCCAGACCTAACGTAGACCTAACATGCGTTATCCTGTAAAATGTTGGTCCAAACCTGGTTTAATCGACTGTTTCAGTGCGATACCACATTACTATGTGATCCAATCCAGAAAATAACCCAGGATCTGTTCAACGAGTATGTGACGTGTGCGAAAGTATGAGTCTGATGAGTGAGAATCCCAGACCAATCCCAGACTTAACTAGCGTTGTCCTCTAAGATATTGATGGAAACCAGGTTTGATTGACGGGTTCAGTGTTGTACTTCATTACTACGTGATGCAATCCAGAAAAAACCCAGGATCTAGCCATGAAGTTTGAGAAATATGCGAAAGTATGAGCCTGATGAGGGCAAATCCTAGACCTAACCCAGTCCTAACATGCGTTATCCTCTAAAATATTGATCGCAAGCAGGTGTAATGGACTGTTTCAGTGTGGTACCACACTACTACGTGATCCAAACCAGAAAAAACCCAGGATCTGTTCAACAAGTACGTGGAAAACGCGAAAGTATGAGTCTGATGAGGTCAAATCCCAGACCTATCCCAGTATTAACTTGCGTTATTCTCTAAAATATTGATCGAAACCAGCTTTAATCGACTGTTTCAGCGTGGTACCACATTACTATGTGATACAATCCAGAAACAGCCCAGGATCCAGCCATGAAGTATGAGAAATATGCGAAAGTATCAGCCTGATGGGGGCAAATCCTAGACCTACCCCAGACCAAACATGCGTTATCCTCTAAAATATTTATCAAGATCAGGTTTAATTGATTGTTTCAGTGTGGTACCACATTACTACGTCATCCCCACCAGAAAAAACACAAGATCCGTTCAAGAAGTATGTGAAGAACGCGAAAGTATGAGTCTGATGAGTGAAAATCCCAGGCCTAACCTAGACCTAACATGCGTTATCCTCTAAAATATTTATCAAGACCAGGTTTAATCGACTGTTTCAGTGTGGTACCACATTACTATGCGATCCAAACCAGAAAATAACCCAGGATCTGTTCAACGAGTATGTGAAAAACGCCAAAGTATGAGCCTGATGTGGGCAAATCCCAGACCTATCCCAGACCTAACTTGCGTTGTCCTCTAAGATATTGATGGAAACCAGGTTTAGTTGACTGTTTCAGTGTTGTACTTCATTACTACGTGATGCAATCCAGAAAAAGCCCAGGATCTAGCCATCAAGTATGAGAAATATGCGAAAGAATGAGCCTGATGAGAGCAAATCCCAGACCTAACCTAGACCTAACATGAATTATTCTCTAAAATATTGATCAAAACCAGGTTTAATCGACTGTTTCAGTGTGGTACCACTATGCTACGTGATCCAAACCAGAAAAAACTCAGGATCAGTTCAACAAGTATGTGAAAAACGCGAAAGTATGAGCCTGATGAGGGCAAATCCCAGGCCTAACCTAGACCTAACATGAATTATTATCTAAAATATTGATCGAAACCAGGTTTAATTGACTGTTTCAGTGTTGTACTTCATTACTACGTGATGCAATCCAGAAAAAGCCCAGGATCTAGCCATCAAGTATGAGAAATATGCGAAAGTATGAGCCTGATGAGGGCAAATCCTAGACCTAACCCAAACCTAACATGCGTTATCCTCTAAAATATTGATCAAGACCAGGTTAAATGAATGTTTCAGTGTGGTACCACATTACTACGTGAACCAAACCAGAAAAAACCCAGGATCTGTTAAACGAGTATGTGAAGTGTGCGAAAGTATGAGCCTGATGAGGGCAAATCCCAGGCCTAACCTAGACCTAACATGAATTATTATCTAAAATATTGATCGAAACCAGGTTTAATTGACTGTTTCAGTGTTGTACTTCATTACTACGTGATGCAATCCAGAAAAAGCCCAGGATCTAGCCATCAAGTATGAGAAATATGCGAAAGTATGAGCCTGATGTGGGCAAATCCTAGACCTAACCCAAACCCAACATGCGTTATCCTCTAAAATATTTATCAAGACCAGGTTTATTTGAATGTTTCAGTGTGGTACCACATTACTACGTGATCCATACCAGAAAAAACCCAGGATCCATTCAACAAGTATGTGAAGAATGCGAACGTAAGAGTCTGATCAGGGCAAATCCCAGACCTTTCCCAGACCTAACTTGCGTTGTCCTCTAAGATATTGATGGAAACCAGGTTTAATTGACTGTTTCAGTGTTGTACTTCATTACTACGTGATGCAATCCAGAAAAAGCCCAGGATCTAGCCATCAAGTATGAGAAATATGCGAAAGAATGAGTCTGATGAGTGCAAATCCCAGACCTAACCTAGACCTAACATGAATTATTCTCTAAAATATTGATCGAAACCAAGTTTAATTGACTGTTTCAGTGTGGTACCACATTACTACGTGATCCAATCCAGTAAAACCCCAGGATACGTTCAACAAGTATGTGAAGAATGCGAAAGTATGAGTCTGATGAGTGAAAATCCTCGGCCTAACCTAGATCTAACATGCGTTATCCTCAAAAATATTGATCGAAACCAGGTTTAATCGACAGTTTCGGTGTGGTACCACATTACTACGTGATCCAAACCAGAAAAAACCCAGGATCCGTTCAACAAGTATGTGAAGAATGCGAAAGTATGAGTCTGATGAGTGAAAATCCCAGGCCTAACCTAGACCTAACATGCGTTATCCTCTAAAATATTGATCGAAACCAGGTTTAATTGACTGTTTCAGTGTGGTACCACATTACTACGTGATCCAATCCAGAAATAGCCCAGGATCTAGCCATGAGGTATGAGAAATATGCGAAAGTATGAGCTTGATGAGGGCAAATCCTAGACCTAACCCAGACCTAACATGCGTTATCCTCAAAAATATTTATCAAGACCAGGTTTAACTGAATGTTTCAGTGTGGTACCACATTACTACGTGATCCATACCAGAAAAAACCCAGGATCTGTTCAACAAGTATCTGAAGAATGCGAAAGTATGAGTCTGATGAGTGAAAATTTCAGGGCTAACCTAGACCTAACATGCATTATCCTCTAAAATATTGATCCAAACCAGGTTTAGTGGACTGTTTCAGTGTGGTACCACTTTACTACGTGATCCAAACCAGAAAATAACCCAGGATCTGTCAAACGAGTATGTGAAGTGTGCGAAAGTATGAGCCTGATGAGAGCAAATCCCAGACCTAACCTAGACCTAACATGAATTATTCTCTAAAATATTGATCGAAACCAGGTTTAATTGACTGTTTCAGTGTGGTACCACATTACTACGTGATCCAAACCAGAAAAAGCCCAGGATCAGTTCAACAAGTATGTGAAAAACGCGAAAGTATGAGCCTGATTAGGGCGAATCCCAGACCTATGCCAGACCTAACTTGCGTTATCCTCTAAAATATTGATCGAAACCAGGTTTAATTGACTGTTTCAGCGTGGTACCACATTACTACGTGATACAATCCAGAAACAGCCCAGGATCTAGCCATGAAGTATGGGAAATATGCGAAAGTATGAGCCTGATGGGGGCAAATCTTAGACCTAACCCAGACCTAACATGCGTTATCCTCTAAAATATTTATCAAGATCAGGTTTAATGGACTGTTTCAGTGTGGTACCACTTTACTACGTGATCCAAAGCAGAAAAAACCCTCGATCAGGTCAACATGTATGTTAAAACTGCGAAAGTATGACCCTGATGAGTGCAAATCCCAGGCCTAACCTAGACCTAACATGCGATGTCCTCTAAAATATTGATGGAAACCAGGTTTAATTGACTGTTTCAGTGTTGTACTTCATTACTACGTGATGCAATCCAGAAAATAACCCAGGATCTGTTCAACGAGTATGTGACGTGTGCGAAAGTATGAGTCTGATCCCCTCAGGGGCTGCCAGCCTTTCAGCTGCAGTACGGGCTTAACGAACCCGGGGTACCCGAGTCATACACACACCGTAAGCCTCCTGTTGGTCGTCACAACGACCCATTCGCAATTCCCTATTGGTTTTGTGAATGGTACGTGACGGCAGGAGGAACGGGGGTCTTGGCTTAACCGCCTGGGCCACGAGTATGGCGACTCTATAAAATCGCCCTCCAATCCTAAGCTATGGTGCGCGGCGATGGGATGCATGGTTGGGGGAGAAGGCCCAATCCCAAGCGACCACCTCCGGGGAACCTGCCGAACCCCCGGAGTATTAGGCTTACCCGGGTAAGGCGGCTCTGCCCGGGTGGACCTTTATTTCCGACCATCTCGTGGGATTCTTATGGACACAGAAAATAAAATGGGGATGGGGCGGGTTTTGTCGGTTGGGGAGGACGGAGACGGGGTTGGGGTTAGGGTGGCGGCGCTCGCGCCCCACTCAGCGCCAGGTCCGGCTTCGTGGAGGGTGGAGGAGGACGACGAGACGGCGTCGGTCTCGTCCTTCTCCTCGAGCACGAGCCACATACGCTCTAAGAGGAAGAGGACGGGGCAGGCCGTCGTCGAGGTGGGCGGGGCGATGAGCCCGTCGGTGAGGCTGAGTTGCCTCAGGGACGAGGTGACCGAGGAGATATCGGAGAGGATCTCCTCGTCCCTGAGGCGGGTGGAGAAAGTCGCCGCTGCCTGCGCCTTTAAGGGGCAGAAAAGCGGTGGCGCGGAGGCCCTGAAGGCCGCGGCGGAGGAGATGAGGGAGGCGGCGCGGGAGCTCAGAGGGCGGAACGCCCGTCTGCAGCTCCTCTTGGAGGAGGAGCGACAGGGGAGGAGGAGGGCAGAGGCGCTGTGGAACAGCGCGGCCCTCCCTCCCATCCTCCCTCCTCCTCCACCGCCGCGTCCCTCAGCGGAGGTAAATAAGCGGAGTGCGGCGGCAGTGGTGCGGGGCACCGCGGGCCCCTCCACCCGCACTCCGCCCGTGAAGAAGTCCCCGTCCTCCTCAGAAGACGATCTTCTGAGGAGGATTGGGGACATGATTGATGGCAAGCTGGCCGCCTTCCGGGAGGAGCTCCTCGCCGGAAGAGCGGTCAGCAGGAAGGCGGTGCCTCCCCGACCTGTTCCGGTACAGTCGGGGAAGGCAAAGAAGGGCGGAGTGAAGGCTCCGCCCAGCGTTGCGGCACCAGGGCCCCGGGTTGCGACCCCCAAGGGGGGTGGTGTACCCGTGGTCGCGGTGGTCGCGTCCTCCACGGCACCCTCCCAAGGGGGGGTGGCGTGGAGTGAGGTGGTGGGGCGGAAGGCGAAGCGGGCGGCGAGGAAGGCCTCGCAACCGCAGCCTCCGCCTCCGCCGCCGGCGGCCAAGGTAAAGGCCGCGAAGGTCGGGAAGGCACGACCAGGTCGTCCCCCAAAAACGGCAGCGGTGACGCTGACCGTTGCGCAGGGGGGCGACCTGACCCTCGCGGAGGCGATGCGGCTCGCCAGGGAGAATATCTCCCTGGAAGAGCTGGGCATCGCCTCCGTGAGGGCGAAGAGGGCCGTGACCGGGGGTCTCTTGTTGGAGATCCCCGGTGCAGAGAGCGGCGCGAAGGCGGATCGTCTCGCCCAGAGGCTCCGGGAGCAGCTGGGCGAGCGAGGTGTCCGGGTCGCCCGGCCCACGAAGCGCACGGAGATGCGCGTTTGTGGGCTGGACGACTCGGTCAGCGCACAGGATGTGTCCCGTGCCCTTGCGAGGGCGGGGGACTGTCCTGTGGAGGACCTGCGGATCGGAGAGATCCGCAGGTCGCCCTCCGGCCTCGGGTCGGTGTGGGCCCGGTGCCCCCTCTCCGCCGCCCGTAAGGTGGCGGAATCCGGGAGGGTGTTGGTGGGGTGGGTTTCGGCGCGAGTGGAAATCCTCGCGCCGCGCCCGCTCCAGTGTCACCGCTGCCTCGAATTGGGGCACGTGAGGCAGTGGTGCACCTCGCCGGTGGACCGCAGCGGTCAGTGTTACCGCTGCGGTGCCAAAGAGCACCGTGCGAGCCAGTGCTCGGCGGCCCCCCACTGCCCGCTGTGTGCGGACATGGGGAGGCCAGCCGATCACAGGGTGGGGAGCAAGAAGTGCTCCCCCCCCTCCCGTAAGGAGAGGAAGAGGCGGGCTGCACCGGCTCCGGTGCCGAGGGCGGTGGCATCGTCCTCCATGGAGGTGGACGGTGCTACGGGGACGGACGGCCGGGAGGAGGCTGGCGCGGCCATTAATTAATGCCGCCCCGCCTCCTCCTCCAGGCCAACCTCAACCACTGCCGCGCGGCACAGGACTTGATGTCCCAAGTCCTCGCGGAGTGGGGGGTTGGCCTGGCGGTCGCCGCCGAGCCGTACCGCGTCCCTGATCACCCTCATTGGGTGGGCGACGCGGACGGCTTGGTGGCGACGGTATGGGGAGGGGGCGACGGGTCCCCACCGTTCTCCTTGTTGGAGCGCGGTCGGGGATTCGTCGCCGTGGACTGGGGGGGAGTCGCTGTGGTGGGGTGCTACATTTCGCCCCGTAGCGGTCACGCTGCGTTCGAGCTGTACCTGGCCGAGGTCGCGGCATGCGTGCAGCGCTACGCGGCCCGGCCGGTGCTGGTCCTGGGGGATTTTAATGCCAAGTCGGTGGCTTGGGGATCCCCCAGGACCTCCGTTCGCGGCGGGATCCTGGGCGATTGGGCGGCGGGGCTCGACCTCCGGGTATTGAACCGGGGGTCGGAGCACACATGCGTGCGGCGATATGGGGGGTCCATCGTGGATGTTGGATTCGCGACCCCCAACGCCGTGCGCATGGTGTCGGGTTGGCACGTGGTCGCGGGGGCAGAGACACTCTCCGATCACCGGTACATCCGGATGGAGGTCTCTGCCGCCGCGAGTGCATCCCGACACGGCCGCCTGCGTGGCACCCCACCACGCCGCTGGGCGCTTCGGCGCCTGGACAAGGACGCCCTGATGGCAGCTGCCCTCGCTGCAACTTGGCCGCAGGGAGCGGCCGAGTTGCCGAGCATAGAGGAGGAGGTCGCCCGGCTCGGAGCATTGGTCGCGGGTATTTGCGACCCGGCGATGCCTCGGGTCGGGCGGGCTTCTCCTCGCCGGGCGGTGTACTGGTGGTCGGACGCGATCGCGGAGTTGCGAGTCGCGACTGTCCGCGCCCGACGCCAGTACACCCGCGCGCGCCGTCGTCAACGTACAGGCGACGGCGTGGCGCGAGCGAGGGCAGCTGATGACCTGTATGGAGCATACCGCGTGGCGCGGGTTGCTCTGCAGGTCGCCATCAAACGGGCCAAGACCCAGGCATGGAAGGAGCTCCTCCAGACCCTTGATGACGATCCATGGGGGCGCCCATATAAGGTGGTGCTGAATAAGCTCCGCCCGTGGGCGCCCCCCGTCACCGAGGGTCTTGACCCCCGGCTGCTGGAGGACGTGGTCAATACACTCTTCCCAATTGGGGAGAGGGGACCGCGTCCTCCGGCGGCGGCGGCTGTCCCAGTGGAGTGGACGGCCGAGCTGGGGGTCACGCAGGAGGAGCTGGCAGCGGCCATCAGACGGCTCGGGGTTCGTAACACGGCCCCGGGTCCGGATGGGGTGCCCGGCCGGGTTTGGGTCTTGACCCAGGGCGTCCTTGGGGCCGACCTCAGGCGGTTGTTCGACCGCTGCCTGAGGGACGGGCGATTCCCCCCCAGTTGGAAGGTGGCGAGGATGGTCCTCCTCCGGAAGGAGGGTCGGCCCGCGGAGTCTCCCTCCGCATACCGGCCCATTTGTCTCCTCGACGAGGTGGGCAAGCTCTTCGAGCGTGTGATTGCTGCCCGCCTCGTCGAGCACCTGTCGCGGGGTGATCCCGGTCTGGCAGACTGCCAGTTCGGTTTCCGGGGGGGCCGATCGACTATCGACGCGATAGGTCGTGTGAGGGCCCTCTCGGAGGCGGCCGTCTCCCGGGGAGGGGTGGCATTGGCAATATCCTTGGATATTGCCAATGCCTTTAACACCCTTCCCTGGGAAGAGATAAGGAGGGGACTCGAATATCATCGAGTCCCCCCTTGTCTCAGGGCGGTCGTCGGGGATTATCTCCGCGGCAGGTGGATCGAGTATCCGGGCCGGGATGGTGATATGCGGAGGGAGGTGTACTGCGGTGTTCCGCAGGGGTCGGTCCTCGGGCCACTCCTGTGGAACATCGCGTACGACTCGGTGTTGCGGGCCGGCCTCCCCGACGGCGTCAGCACGGTGTGTTATGCGGATGACACACTGGTGCTGGCCGTCGGGGCGCACTGGGGGAGGGCCATGCGTCGCGCGGAGGAGGGGTCGCAACGCGTCGTCGACCGGATCAGGGGGATGGGGATGACGGTGGCGGTCCATAAGACCGAGGTGATTGCGTTTCATTCACCTCGGCAGGATCCGCCACCCCCTCTGATCCGGGTGGGTGGGGCTGACATCGAGGTGAAGCCCCAGATCAGGTATCTGGGGCTGATCCTCGATAGCCACTGGCGTTTCGTGGAGCATTTCCGCTGCCTGGTCCCCCGGTTGGAAAGGATGGTTGCGGCTCTGGGCCGGATCCTGCCCAACCTGGGGGGCCCGGCGGGCCGAGTTCGTCGCCTCTATGTGGCAATGGTCCAGTCGGTGGCCCTATACGGGGCCCCCGTCTGGGCGGACGACCTGGCTGCCTCCCGGCGCAGCATGACTATGCTGCGTCGGGTGCAGAGGCGCATGGCGCTCAGGGTCGTCCGCGGGTATCGGACCGTGTCACATGAGGCGGCGACGGTGCTAGCGGGGATGCCGCCCATGGACCTGCTCGCGCGGTCGCATGCGGTGATGTACCGGCACCGCGTCGACCGTCGCGCGGGGGTGGGGTCGGTCCCGGGCGGGCAGGAACCTGCTTGGGGCGATTTGAAGCGCCAGGCCCGGCAGTCCGTGTTGCTCGCGTGGCAGGAGCGGCTGGCTCTGCCAACCGCGGGGCACCGGACTGTCGGGGCTGTTCGGCCACTCCTGAAGGAGTGGCTGGACAGAGGCCATGGCAGCTTCACCTACCGGCTGGCACAGGTATTTTCCGGGCATGGGAGCTTCGGAAGATACCTGTGCCGGATAGGGAAGGAGCCGACGGCGCGTTGCTGCCACTGCGACGCTGAGGAGGACACGGCGGATCATACCCTGGAGGTATGCCCCGCGTGGGAGGGGGAGCGCCGTGTCCTGGTCGGCGTCGTCGGGCGGGATGTCTCGCTGCCGGGCGTGGTGCGCGCCATGCTCGGCAGCGAGGAGAAGTGGAGGGCCGTGGCCTCCTTCTGCGAGAACGTAATGTTGCAGAAGGAGGCCGCGGGGAGGGAGCGCGAGCTTCAGCGGCGCGCTGAAGCTCGCGCTCGTGCGGTGGCCCGAGGTCGTCGCCCGGTCGCGAGGCGTCGCGGGCGGCCGCCTCGGCGTGGCGGATGACCTAGGCTGGGAGGGGGGTCCTGAGGGGACCCTCCTCCCGCCAGGCGGCGCCGGGTCGGACCGGTTGGGGGTAGGAGTGCCTCCCCCTACCGGTCCGACGCAAGGGGAGGCACCCTCGGCGGTCTGGTGCGGCCATGAACGCCCGGCCGCCGAGGGGTGGAAACGGGGTCGCGGGCGGTTGCGAGTTGGGGCTCGCAGCCGCCACTAAACGCGGCCCCGGGACGGATAGCGGCGGGATGGAGTGGCCCCGTCCCGCCGCTATGAGGCAGTGTGTCTACTGTGGGGACCGATTGTCCCCCCGGGGGATGGGCGCGAAAGCGCGGGCACGGGGAGGATACCGGAAGAATGCTTCGGGCGATTCCCGGTATCCTCCCAAAGCGTGCCGAAGGGTCACCGTGGGGTTTTTAGTGGGTAGGTCCCGCGCCTGTCGTTGTACGGGCGCGGGGAATCCCACACACCCCTCCCACCTCTCCCCAAGGAGGTGGGAGGGAGTCTTTCGAAGATTTTCCCCACGACAAAAAAAAAAAAAAAAAAAAAAAAAAAAAAGTATGAGTCTGATGAGGTCAAATCCCAGACCTATCCCAGACCTAACTTGCGTTATCCTCTAAAATATTGATCGAAACCAGGTTTAATCGACTGTTTCAGTGTGGTACCACATTACTACGTGATCCAAACCAGAAAAAACCCAGGATCAGTTCAACAAGTATGTGAAGAATGCGACAGTATTAGTCTGATGAGTGAAAATCCCTGGGCTAACCTATACCTAACATGCGTTATCCTCTTAAATATTGATGCAAACCAGGTTTAATGGACTGTTTCAGTGTGGTACCACACTACTACGTGAGACAAACCAGAAAAAACCCAGGATCAGTTCAACAAGTATGTGAAGAATGCGAAAGTATGAGTCTGATGAGTGAAAATCCCAGGGCTAACCTAGACCTAACATGCGTTATCCTCTAAAATATTGATGCAAACCAGGTTTAATGGACTGTTTCAGTGTGGTACCACACAACTACGTGAGACAAACCAGAAAAAACCCGGGATCAGTTCAACGCGTATGTGAAGTGTGCGAAAGTATGAGTCTGATGAGGTCAAATCCCAGACCAATCCCAGACTTAACTTGCGTTGTCCTCTAAGATATTGATGGAAACCAGGTTTGATTGACGGGTTCAGTGTTGTACTTCATTACTACGTGATGCAATCCAGAAAAAGCCCAGGATCTAGCCATGAAGTATGAGAAATATGCGAAAGTATGAGCCTGATGAGGGCAAATCCTAGAACTAACCCAGACCTAACATGCGTTATCCTCTAAGATATTTATCAAGATCAGGTTTAATTGAATGTTTCAGTGTGGTACCACATTACTACGTTATGTAATCCAGAAAATGCCCAGGATCTAGCCATCAAGTTTGAGAAATATGCGAAAGTATGAGCCTGATGAGGGCAAATCCTAGACCTAACCCAGTCCTAACATGCGTTATCCTCTAAAATATTGATCGCAAGCAGGTGTAATGGACTGTTTCAGTGTGGTACCACACTACTACGTGATCCAAACCAGAAAAAACCCAGGATCTGTTCAACAAGTACGTGAAAAACGCGAAAGTATGAGTCTAATGAGGTCAAATCCCAGACCTATCCCAGAATTAACTTGCGTTATCCTCTAAAATATTGATCGAAACCAGGTTTAATCGACTGTTTCAGCGTGGTACCACATTACTATGTGATACAATCCAGAAACAGCCCAGGATCCAGCCATGAAGTATGAGAAATATGCGAAAGTATGAGCCTGATGGGGGCAAATCCTAGACCTACCCCAGACCAAACATGCGTTATCCTCTAAAATATTTATCAAGATCAGGTTTAATTGATTGTTTCAGTGTGGTACCACATTACTACGTGATCCACACCAGAAAAAACCCAAGATCCGTTCAACAAGTATGTGAAGAACGCGAAAGTATGAGTCTGATGAGTGAAAATCCCAGGCCTAACCTAGACCTAACATGCGTTATCCTCAATAATATTGATCGAAACCAGGTTTAATTGAGTGTTTCAGTGTTGTACTTCATTACTGCGTGATGCAATCCAGAAAAAGCCCAGGATCTAGCCATCTAGTATGAGAAATATGCGAAAGAATGAGCCTGGTGAGAGCAAATCCCATGCCTAACCTTGACCTAACATGAATTATTCTCTAAAATATTCATCAAAGCCAGGTTTAATTGACTGTTTCAGTGTGGTACCACATTAATACGTGATCCAATCCAGAAATAGCCCAGGATCCAGTCATGAAGTATGAAAAATATGCGAAAGTATGAGCCTGATGAGGGCAAATCCTAGACCTAACCCAGACCTAACATGCGTTATCCTCTAAAATATTTATCAAGACCAGGTTTAATTCAATGTTTCAGTGTGGTACCACATTACTACGTGATCCAAACCAGAAAAAACTTTTCGAAATACTTTTTGAACAGATCCTGGTTTTTTTCTGGTTCGGATCACGTAGTAATGTGGTACCACACTGAAACATTCAATTAAACCTGGTCTTGATAAATATTTTAGAGGATAACGCATGTTAGGTCTGGGTTAGGTCTGGGATTTGCCCTCATCAGGCTCATACTTTCGCGTTTTTCACATACTTGTTGAACTGATCCTCGGTTTTTTCTGGTTTGGATTACGTAGTAATGTGTTGCCACACTGAAACTGTCGATTAAACCTGGTTTCGATCAATATTTTAGAGAATAATTCATGTTAGGTCTGGGTTAGGTCTGGGATTTGACCTCATCAGGCTCAGACTTTCGCGTTTCTCACATACTTGTTGAACAGATCCTGGGTTTTTTCTGGTTCGGATCACGTAGTAATGTGGTACCACACTGAAACAGTCGATTAAACCTGGTTTCGATCAATATTTTAGAGAATAATTCATGTTAGGTCTGGGTTAGGTCTGGGATTTGCTCTCATGAGGCTCGTACTTTCGCATATTTCTCATACTTGATGGCCAGATTCTGGGCTTTTTTCTGGTTTGGATCACGTAGTAACGTGGTACCACACTGAAACAGTCGATTAAACCTGGTTTCGATCAATATTTTTGAGGATAACGCAAGTTATGTCTGGGTTAGTTCTGGGATGTGCCATCATCAGGCTCATACTTTCGCATACCTCTCATACTCGTTGGCCAGATCCTTTTCTTCCACTGGTTTGGATCACGTAGTAATGTGATGCCACACTGAAACAGTCAATTAATCCTGGTCTTGATAAATATTTTAGAGGATAACGCATGTTAGGTCTAGGTTAGGTCTGGGATTTGCTCTCCACAGGCTCATACTTTCGCGTTTTTCACATACTTGTTGAACTGATCCTCGGTTTTTTCTGGTTTGGATCACATAGTAATGTGATGCCACACTGAAACAGTCAATTAATTCTGGTCTTGATAAATATTTTAGAGGATAACGTATGTTAGGTCTGGGTTAGGTCTAGGATTTGCCCTCGTCAGGGTCATACTTTCGCATTCTTCACATACTTTTTGAACAGATCCTGGTTTTTTTCTGGTTCGGATCACGTAGTAATGTGGTACCACACTGAAACATTCAATTAAACCTGGTCTTGATAAATATTTTAGAGGATAACGCATGTTAGGTCTGGGTTAGGTCTGGGATTTGCCCCCATCAGGCTCATACTTTCGCGTTTTTCACATACTTGTTGAACTGATCCTCGGTTTTTTCTGGTTTCGATCACGTTGTAAAGTGTTACCACACTGAAACGGTCAATTATACCTGGTTTCGATCAATATTTTTGAGGATAACGCATGTTAGGTCTAGGTTAGGCCTGGGATTTGCCCTCATCAGGGTCATACTTTCGCATTCTTCACATACTTTTTGAACAGATCCTAGGTTTTTTCTGGTTTGGATAACGTAGTAATGTGGTACCACACTGAAAGAGTCGATTAAGCCTGGTTTCGATCAATATTTTTGAGGATAACGCATGTTAGGTCCAGGTTAGGTCTGGGATTTGCTCTCGTCAGGCTCATACTTACGCATTTTTCCCATACTTGTTGAACAGATCCCTGGCTTTTTCTGGTTTCGATCATGTTGTAAAGTGTTACCACACTGAAACGGTCAATTAAACCTGGTTTTGATGAATATTTTAGGGGATAACGCAAGTTATGTCTGGGGTAGGTCTGGGATTTGCCCTCATCAGGGTCAAATGTTCGCATTTTTCACATACTTGTTGAACAGATCCTGGAACTTTTTCTGGTTTGGATCACGTAGTAGTGTGGTACCACACTGAAACAGTCCATTAAACCTGGTTTCGATCAATATTTTACAGGATAACGCATGTTTGGTCTAGGTTAGGTCTGGGATTTGCTCTCATCAGGCTCATACTTTCGTATATTTCTCAATCTTGTTGGCCAGATCCTGGGCTTCCACTGGTTTGGATCACGTAGTAATGTGGTACCGCACAAAAACAGTCAATTAAACCTGGTTTCGATCAATATTTTTGAGGATAACGCATGTTAGGTCTGGGTTAGGTCTAGGATTTGCCCTCATCTGTCTCATACTTTCGCATTCTTCACATACTTCTTGAACAGATCCTGGGTATTTTCTTGGTTCGATCACGTAGTAATGTGGTAACACACTGTAACAGACCATTAAAACTGGTGTCGATTGATATTTTAGAGGATAACACATGTTAGGTCTAGGTTAGGTCTGGGATTTGCCCTCATCAGTGTCATACTTTCGCAGTTTTAAAATACATGTTGACCTAATCTATGGTTTTTTTTGCTTTGGATCTCGTAGTAAAGTGGTACCACACTGAAACAGTCAATTAAACCTGGTTCCGATCAATATTTTATAGGATAACGCAAGTTAGGTCTGGGACAGGTCTGGGATTTGCCCTCATCAGACTCATATTTTCGCGTTTTTCACATACTTGTTGAACAGATCTCTGGCTTTTTCTGGTTTGGATCACGTACTAATATGGTACCACTCTGAAACAGTCCATTAACCCTGGTTTCGATCAATATTTTAGAGGATAACGCATGTTAGGTCTACGTTAGGCCTCGGATTTGCCCTCATCAGGGTCATACTTTCGCAGTCTTAACATGCATGTTGACCTGATCGAGGGTTTTTTTTGCTTTGGATCACGTAGTAAAGTGGTACCCCACAGAAACGGTCAATTAAACCTGGTTTCGATCAATATTTTATAGGATAACGCAAGTTAAGTCTGCGATTTGCCCTCATCAGGGTCATATTTTCGCGTTTTTCACATACTTGTTGATCAGATCCTGGGCTTCCACTGGTTTGGATCACGTAGTAATGTGGTATCGCACTGAAACAGTCCATTAAACCTGGTTTCGATCAATATTTTATAGGATAACGCAAGTTAGGTCTGGGATAGTTCTGGGATCTGACCTCATCAGACTCATACTTTCGCCTTTTTCGCATACTTCTTGAACAGATCCAGGGTTTTTTCTGATTTCGATCACGTAGTAATGTGGTACCACCCTGAAACAGTCCATTAAACCTGGTTTCGATCAATATTTTAGAGGATAACACATGTTAGGTCTAGGTTAGGCCTGGGATTTGCCCTCATCAGACTCATACTTTCGCATTCTTCACATACTAGTTGAACAGATCCTGGGTTTTTTCTGGTTTGGATCTCGTAGTAATGTGGTACCACACTGAAACATTCAATTAAACTTGGTCTTGATAAATATTTTAGAGGATAACGCATGTTAGGTCTGGGTTAGGTCTAGTATTTGCCCTCATCAGGCTCATTCTTTTGCATATTTCTCATACTTGTTGGCTAGATCCTGGGCTTTTTCTAGATTGGATCACGTAGTAATGTCGTACCACACAAAAACGGTCAATTAAACCTTGTTTCCGTCAATATTTTAGCGGATAACACATGTTAGGTCTAGGATTTGCCCTCATCAGTCTCATATTTTCACATTCTTCACATACTTCCTGAGCAGATCCTATGTTTTTTCTAGGTTCGATCACGTAGTAACGTGGTACCACACTGAAACAGTCGATTAAACCTGGTTTCGATCAATATTTTTGAGGATAACGCAAGTTATGTCTGGGTTAGTTCTGGGATGTGCCATCATCAGGCTCATACTTTCGCATACCTCTCATACTCGTTGGCCAGATCCTTTTCTTCCACTGGTTTGGATCACGTAGTAATGTGATGCCACACTGAAACAGTCAATTAATCCTGGTCTTGATAAATATTTTAGAGGATAACGCATGTTAGGTCTAGGTTAGGTCTGGGATTTGCTCTCCACAGGCTCATACTTTCGCGTTTTTCACATACTTGTTGAACTGATCCTCGGTTTTTTCTGGTTTGGATCACATAGTAATGTGATGCCACACTGAAACAGTCAATTAATTCTGGTCTTGATAAATATTTTAGAGGATAACGTATGTTAGGTCTGGGTTAGGTCTAGGATTTGCCCTCGTCAGGGTCATACTTTCGCATTCTTCACATACTTTTTGAACAGATCCTGGTTTTTTTCTGGTTCGGATCACGTAGTAATGTGGTACCACACTGAAACATTCAATTAAACCTGGTCTTGATAAATATTTTAGAGGATAACGCATGTTAGGTCTGGGTTAGGTCTGGGATTTGCCCCCATCAGGCTCATACTTTCGCGTTTTTCACATACTTGTTGAACTGATCCTCGGTTTTTTCTGGTTTCGATCACGTTGTAAAGTGTTACCACACTGAAACGGTCAATTATACCTGGTTTCGATCAATATTTTTGAGGATAACGCATGTTAGGTCTAGGTTAGGCCTGGGATTTGCCCTCATCAGGGTCATACTTTCGCATTCTTCACATACTTTTTGAACAGATCCTAGGTTTTTTCTGGTTTGGATAACGTAGTAATGTGGTACCACACTGAAAGAGTCGATTAAGCCTGGTTTCGATCAATATTTTTGAGGATAACGCATGTTAGGTCCAGGTTAGGTCTGGGATTTGCTCTCGTCAGGCTCATACTTACGCATTTTTCCCATACTTGTTGAACAGATCCCTGGCTTTTTCTGGTTTCGATCATGTTGTAAAGTGTTACCACACTGAAACGGTCAATTAAACCTGGTTTTGATGAATATTTTAGGGGATAACGCAAGTTATGTCTGGGGTAGGTCTGGGATTTGCCCTCATCAGGGTCAAATGTTCGCATTTTTCACATACTTGTTGAACAGATCCTGGAACTTTTTCTGGTTTGGATCACGTAGTAGTGTGGTACCACACTGAAACAGTCCATTAAACCTGGTTTCGATCAATATTTTACAGGATAACGCATGTTTGGTCTAGGTTAGGTCTGGGATTTGCTCTCATCAGGCTCATACTTTCGTATATTTCTCAATCTTGTTGGCCAGATCCTGGGCTTCCACTGGTTTGGATCACGTAGTAATGTGGTACCGCACAAAAACAGTCAATTAAACCTGGTTTCGATCAATATTTTTGAGGATAACGCATGTTAGGTCTGGGTTAGGTCTAGGATTTGCCCTCATCTGTCTCATACTTTCGCATTCTTCACATACTTCTTGAACAGATCCTGGGTATTTTCTTGGTTCGATCACGTAGTAATGTGGTAACACACTGTAACAGTCCATTAACCCTGGTTTCGATCAATATTTTAGAGGATAACGCATGTTAGGTCTACGTTAGGCCTCGGATTTGCCCTCATCAGGGTCATACTTTCGCAGTCTTAACATGCATGTTGACCTGATCGAGGGTTTTTTTTGCTTTGGATCACGTAGTAAAGTGGTACCCCACAGAAACGGTCAATTAAACCTGGTTTCGATCAATATTTTATAGGATAACGCAAGTTAAGTCTGCGATTTGCCCTCATCAGGGTCATATTTTCGCGTTTTTCACATACTTGTTGATCAGATCCTGGGCTTCCACTGGTTTGGATCACGTAGTAATGTGGTATCGCACTGAAACAGTCCATTAAACCTGGTTTCGATCAATATTTTATAGGATAACGCAAGTTAGGTCTGGGATAGTTCTGGGATCTGACCTCATCAGACTCATACTTTCGCCTTTTTCGCATACTTCTTGAACAGATCCAGGGTTTTTTCTGATTTCGATCACGTAGTAATGTGGTACCACCCTGAAACAGTCCATTAAACCTGGTTTCGATCAATATTTTAGAGGATAACACATGTTAGGTCTAGGTTAGGCCTGGGATTTGCCCTCATCAGACTCATACTTTCGCATTCTTCACATACTAGTTGAACAGATCCTGGGTTTTTTCTGGTTTGGATCTCGTAGTAATGTGGTACCACACTGAAACATTCAATTAAACTTGGTCTTGATAAATATTTTAGAGGATAACGCATGTTAGGTCTGGGTTAGGTCTAGTATTTGCCCTCATCAGGCTCATTCTTTTGCATATTTCTCATACTTGTTGGCTAGATCCTGGGCTTTTTCTAGATTGGATCACGTAGTAATGTCGTACCACACAAAAACGGTCAATTAAACCTTGTTTCCGTCAATATTTTAGCGGATAACACATGTTAGGTCTAGGATTTGCCCTCATCAGTCTCATATTTTCACATTCTTCACATACTTCCTGAGCAGATCCTATGTTTTTTCTAGGTTCGATCACGTAGTAATGTGGTACCACACTGAAACAGTCAATTAAACCTGGTTTCGATCAATATTTTATAGGATAACGCAAGTAAGGTCTGGGATAGGTCTGGGATTTGCCCTCATCAGGGTCATACTTTCGCATTTCTCACATACTTGTTGAGCAGATCCTGGGTTTTTTCTGGTTTGGATCACGCAGTAATGTGGTACCACACAGAAACAGTCCACTAAACCTGGTTTCGGTCAATATTTTTGAGGATAACGCATGTTAGGTCTAGGTTAGGTCTGGGATTTGCTCTCCACAGGCTCATACTTTCGCGTTTTTCACATACTTGTTGAACTGATCCTCGGTTTTTTCTGGTTTGGATCACATAGTAATGTGATGCCACACTGAAACAGTCAATTAATTCTGGTCTTGATAAATATTTTAGAGGATAACGTATGTTAGGTCTGGGTTAGGTCTAGGATTTGCCCTCGTCAGGGTCATACTTTCGCATTCTTCACATACTTTTTGAACAGATCCTGGTTTTTTTCTGGTTCGGATCACGTAGTAATGTGGTACCACACTGAAACATTCAATTAAACCTGGTCTTGATAAATATTTTAGAGGATAACGCATGTTAGGTCTGGGTTAGGTCTGGGATTTGCCCCCATCAGGCTCATACTTTCGCGTTTTTCACATACTTGTTGAACTGATCCTCGGTTTTTTCTGGTTTGGATTACGTAGTAATGTGATGCCACACTGAAACAGTCAATTAATCCTGGTCATGATAAATATTTTAGAGGATAACGTATGTTAGATCTGGGTTAGGTCTAGGATTTGCCCTCGTCAGGGTCATACTTTCGCATTCTTCACATACTTTTTGAACAGATCCTGGGTTTTTTCTGGTTTGGATAACGTAGTAATGAGGTACCACACTGAAAGAGTCGATTAAGCCTGGTTTCGATCAATATTTTTGAGGATAACGCATGTTAGGTCTAGGTTAGGTCTGGGATTTGCTCTCGCCAGGCTCATACTTACGCATTTTTCACATACTTGTTGAACAGATCCCTGGCTTTTTCTGATATCGAACACGTTGTAAAGTGTTACCAGACTGAAACGGTCAATTAAACCTGGTTTCGATGAATATTTGAGGGGATAACGCAAGTTATGTCTGGGATAGGTCTGGGATTTGCCCTCATCAGGCTCATACTTTCGCGTTTTTCACATACTTGTTGAACTGATCCTGGGTTTTGTCTGGTTCGGATCACGTAGTAATGTGGTACCACACTGAAACAGTCGATTAAACCTGGTTTCGATCAATATTTTAGAGAATAATTCATGTTAGGTCTGGGTTAGGTCTGAGATTTGCTCTCATGAGGCTCGTACTTTCGCATATTTCTCATTCTTGATGGCTAGATCCAGGACTTTTTCTGGATTGGATCATGTAGTAATGTGATGCCACACTGAAACAGTCAGTTAATCCTGGTCTTGATAAATATTTTAGAGGATAACGCAAGTTATGTCTGGGTTAGTTCTGGGATTTGCCCTTCTCAGGCTCAGACTTTCGCGTTTTTCACATACTTGTTGAACTGATCCTCGGTTTTTTCTGGTTTGGATCACATAGTAATGTGATGCCACACTGAAACAGTCAATTAATCCTGGTCTTGATAAATATTTTAGAGGATAACGTATGTTAGGTCTGGGTTAGGTCTAGGATTTGCCCTCGTCAGGGTCATGCTTTCGCATTCTTCACATACTTTTTGAACAGATCCTGGTTTTTTTCTGGTTCGGATCACGTAGTAATGTGGTACCACACTGAAACATTCAATTAAACCTGGTCTTGATAAATATTTTAGAGGATAACGCATGTTAGGTCTGGGTTAGGTCTGGGATTTGCCCTCATCAGGCTCATACTTTCGCGTTTTTCACATACTTGTTGAACTGATCCTCGGTTTTTTCTGGTTTGGATTACGTAGTAATGTGTTGCCACACTGAAACTGTCGATTAAACCTGGTTTCGATCAATATTTTAGAGAATAAGTCATGTTAGGTCTGGGTTAGGTCTGAGATTTGCTCTCATGAGGCTCGTACTTTCGCATATTTCTCATTCTTGATGGCTAGATCCAGGACTTTTTCTGGATTGGATCACGTAGTAATGTGGTACCACCCTGAGACAGTCATTTAAACCTGGTTTCCATGAATATTTTAGACGACAACGCAAGTTAGGTCTGGGATAGGTCTGGGATTTGCCCTCATCAGGGTCATACTTTCGCATTTTTCACATTATTGTTGAACAGATCCTGGGTTTTTTCTAGGTTGGATCACGCAGTAATGTGGTACTACACTGGAACGGTCCACTAAACCTGGTTTCGGACATTATTTTTGAGGATAACGCAAATTAGGTCTAGGTTAGGCCTGGGATTTGCCCTCATCAGGGTCATACTTTCGCATTCTTCACATACTTTTTGAACAGATCCTAGGTTTTTTCTGGTTTGGATAACGTAGTAATGTGGTACCACACTGAAAGAGTCGATTAAGCCTGGTTTCGATCAATATTTTTGAGGATAACGCATGTTAGGTCCAGGTTAGGTCTGGGATTTGCTCTCGTCAGGCTCATACTTACGCATTTTTCCCATACTTGTTGAACAGATCCCTGGCTTTTTCTGGTTTCGATCATGTTGTAAAGTGTTACCACACTGAAACGGTCAATTAAACCTGGTTTCGATCAATATTTTTGAGGATAACGCATGTTAGGTCTGGGTTAGGTCTAGGATTTGCCCTCATCTGTCTCATACTTTCGCATTCTTCACATACTTCTTGAACAGATCCTGGGTATTTTCTTGGTTCGATCACGTAGTAATGTGGTAACACACTGTAACAGACCATTAAAACTGGTGTCGATTGATATTTTAGAGGATAACACATGTTAGGTCTAGGTTAGGTCTGGGATTTGCCCTCATCAGTGTCATACTTTCGCAGTTTTAAAATACATGTTGACCTAATCTATGGTTTTTTTTGCTTTGGATCTCGTAGTAAAGTGGTACCACACTGAAACAGTCAATTAAACCTGGTTCCGATCAATATTTTATAGGATAACGCAAGTTAGGTCTGGGACAGGTCTGGGATTTGCCCTCATCAGACTCATATTTTCGCGTTTTTCACATACTTGTTGAACAGATCTCTGGCTTTTTCTGGTTTGGATCACGTACTAATATGGTACCACTCTGAAACAGTCCATTAACCCTGGTTTCGATCAATATTTTAGAGGATAACGCATGTTAGGTCTACGTTAGGCCTCGGATTTGCCCTCATCAGGGTCATACTTTCGCAGTCTTAACATGCATGTTGACCTGATCGAGGGTTTTTTTTGCTTTGGATCACGTAGTAAAGTGGTACCCCACAGAAACGGTCAATTAAACCTGGTTTCGATCAATATTTTATAGGATAACGCAAGTTAAGTCTGCGATTTGCCCTCATCAGGGTCATATTTTCGCGTTTTTCACATACTTGTTGATCAGATCCTGGGCTTCCACTGGTTTGGATCACGTAGTAATGTGGTATCGCACTGAAACAGTCCATTAAACCTGGTTTCGATCAATATTTTATAGGATAACGCAAGTTAGGTCTGGGATAGTTCTGGGATCTGACCTCATCAGACTCATACTTTCGCCTTTTTCGCATACTTCTTGAACAGATCCAGGGTTTTTTCTGATTTCGATCACGTAGTAATGTGGTACCACCCTGAAACAGTCCATTAAACCTGGTTTCGATCAATATTTTAGAGGATAACACATGTTAGGTCTAGGTTAGGCCTGGGATTTGCCCTCATCAGACTCATACTTTCGCATTCTTCACATACTAGTTGAACAGATCCTGGGTTTTTTCTGGTTTGGATCTCGTAGTAATGTGGTACCACACTGAAACATTCAATTAAACTTGGTCTTGATAAATATTTTAGAGGATAACGCATGTTAGGTCTGGGTTAGGTCTAGTATTTGCCCTCATCAGGCTCATTCTTTTGCATATTTCTCATACTTGTTGGCTAGATCCTGGGCTTTTTCTAGATTGGATCACGTAGTAATGTCGTACCACACAAAAACGGTCAATTAAACCTTGTTTCCGTCAATATTTTAGCGGATAACACATGTTAGGTCTAGGATTTGCCCTCATCAGTCTCATATTTTCACATTCTTCACATACTTCCTGAGCAGATCCTATGTTTTTTCTAGGTTCGATCACGTAGTAATGTGGTACCACACTGAAACAGTCAATTAAACCTGGTTTCGATCAATATTTTATAGGATAACGCAAGTAAGGTCTGGGATAGGTCTGGGATTTGCCCTCATCAGGGTCATACTTTCGCATTTCTCACATACTTGTTGAGCAGATCCTGGGTTTTTTCTGGTTTGGATCACGCAGTAATGTGGTACCACACAGAAACAGTCCACTAAACCTGGTTTCGGTCAATATTTTTGAGGATAACGCATGTTAGGTCTAGGTTAGGTCTGGGATTTGCTCTCCACAGGCTCATACTTTCGCGTTTTTCACATACTTGTTGAACTGATCGTCGGTTTTTTCTGGTTTGGATCACATAGTAATGTGATGCCACACTGAAACAGTCAATTAATTCTGGTCTTGATAAATATTTTAGAGGATAACGTATGTTAGGTCTGGGTTAGGTCTAGGATTTGCCCTCGTCAGGGTCATACTTTCGCATTCTTCACATACTTTTTGAACAGATCCTGGTTTTTTTCTGGTTCGGATCACGTAGTAATGTGGTACCACACTGAAACATTCAATTAAACCTGGTCTTGATAAATATTTTAGAGGATAACGCATGTTAGGTCTGGGTTAGGTCTGGGATTTGCCCCCATCAGGCTCATACTTTCGCGTTTTTCACATACTTGTTGAACTGATCCTCGGTTTTTTCTGGTTTCGATCACGTTGTAAAGTGTTACCACACTGAAACGGTCAATTATACCTGGTTTCGATTAATATTTTTGAGGATAACGCATGTTAGGTCTAGGTTAGGCCTGGGATTTGCCCTCATCAGGGTCATACTTTCGCATTCTTCACATACTTTTTGAACAGATCCTAGGTTTTTTCTGGTTTGGATAACGTAGTAATGTGGTACCACACTGAAAGAGTCGATTAAGCCTGGTTTCGATCAATATTTTTGAGGATAACGCATGTTAGGTCCAGGTTAGGTCTGGGATTTGCTCTCGTCAGGCTCATACTTACGCATTTTTCCCATACTTGTTGAACAGATCCCTGGCTTTTTCTGGTTTCGATCATGTTGTAAAGTGTTACCACACTGAAACGGTCAATTAAACCTGGTTTTGATGAATATTTTAGGGGATAACGCAAGTTATGTCTGGGGTAGGTCTGGGATTTGCCCTCATCAGGGTCAAATGTTCGCATTTTTCACATACTTGTTGAACAGATCCTGGAACTTTTTCTGGTTTGGATCACGTAGTAGTGTGGTACCACACTGAAACAGTCCATTAAACCTGGTTTCGATCAATATTTTACAGGATAACGCATGTTTGGTCTAGGTTAGGTCTGGGATTTGCTCTCATCAGGCTCATACTTTCGTATATTTCTCAATCTTGTTGGCCAGATCCTGGGCTTCCACTGGTTTGGATCACGTAGTAATGTGGTACCGCACAAAAACAGTCAATTAAACCTGGTTTCGATCAATATTTTTGAGGATAACGCATGTTAGGTCTGGGTTAGGTCTAGGATTTGCCCTCATCTGTCTCATACTTTCGCATTCTTCACATACTTCTTGAACAGATCCTGGGTATTTTCTTGGTTCGATCACGTAGTAATGTGGTAACACACTGTAACAGACCATTAAAACTGGTGTCGATTGATATTTTAGAGGATAACACATGTTAGGTCTAGGTTAGGTCTGGGATTTGCCCTCATCAGTGTCATACTTTCGCAGTTTTAAAATACATGTTGACCTAATCTATGGTTTTTTTTGCTTTGGATCTCGTAGTAAAGTGGTACCACACTGAAACAGTCAATTAAACCTGGTTCCGATCAATATTTTATAGGATAACGCAAGTTAGGTCTGGGACAGGTCTGGGATTTGCCCTCATCAGACTCATATTTTCGCGTTTTTCACATACTTGTTGAACAGATCTCTGGCTTTTTCTGGTTTGGATCACGTACTAATATGGTACCACTCTGAAACAGTCCATTAACCCTGGTTTCGATCAATATTTTAGAGGATAACGCATGTTAGGTCTACGTTAGGCCTCGGATTTGCCCTCATCAGGGTCATACTTTCGCAGTCTTAACATGCATGTTGACCTGATCGAGGGTTTTTTTTGCTTTGGATCACGTAGTAAAGTGGTACCCCACAGAAACGGTCAATTAAACCTGGTATCGATCAATATTTTATAGGATAACGCAAGTTAAGTCTGCGATTTGCCCTCATCAGGGTCATATTTTCGCGTTTTTCACATACTTGTTGATCAGATCCTGGGCTTCCACTGGTTTGGATCACGTAGTAATGTGGTATCGCACTGAAACAGTCCATTAAACCTGGTTTCGATCAATATTTTATAGGATAACGCAAGTTAGGTCTGGGATAGTTCTGGGATCTGACCTCATCAGACTCATACTTTCGCCTTTTTCGCATACTTCTGGAACAGATCCAGGGTTTTTTCTGATTTCGATCACGTAGTAATGTGGTACCACCCTGAAACAGTCCATTAAACCTGGTTTCGATCAATATTTTAGAGGATAACACATGTTAGGTCTAGGTTAGGCCTGGGATTTGCCCTCATCAGACTCATACTTTCGCATTCTTCACATACTAGTTGAACAGATCCTGGGTTTTTTCTGGTTTGGATCTCGTAGTAATGTGGTACCACACTGAAACATTCAATTAAACTTGGTCTTGATAAATATTTTAGAGGATAACGCATGTTAGGTCTGGGTTAGGTCTAGTATTTGCCCTCATCAGGCTCATTCTTTTGCATATTTCTCATACTTGTTGGCTAGATCCTGGGCTTTTTCTAGATTGGATCACGTAGTAATGTCGTACCACACAAAAACGGTCAATTAAACCTTGTTTCCGTCAATATTTTAGCGGATAACACATGTTAGGTCTAGGATTTGCCCTCATCAGTCTCATATTTTCACATTCTTCACATACTTCCTGAGCAGATCCTATGTTTTTTCTAGGTTCGATCACGTAGTAATGTGGTACCACACTGAAACAGTCAATTAAACCTGGTTTCGATCAATATTTTATAGGATAACGCAAGTAAGGTCTGGGATAGGTCTGGGATTTGCCCTCATCAGGGTCATACTTTCGCATTTCTCACATACTTGTTGAGCAGATCCTGGGTTTTTTCTGGTTTGGATCACGCAGTAATGTGGTACCACACAGAAACAGTCCACTAAACCTGGTTTCGGTCAATATTTTTGAGGATAACGCATGTTAGGTCTAGGTTAGGTCTGGGATTTGCTCTCCACAGGCTCATACTTTCGCGTTTTTCACATACTTGTTGAACTGATCCTCGGTTTTTTCTGGTTTGGATCACATAGTAATGTGATGCCACACTGAAACAGTCAATTAATTCTGGTCTTGATAAATATTTTAGAGGATAACGTATGTTAGGTCTGGGTTAGGTCTAGGATTTGCCCTCGTCAGGGTCATACTTTCGCATTCTTCACATACTTTTTGAACAGATCCTGGTTTTTTTCTGGTTCGGATCACGTAGTAATGTGGTACCACACTGAAACATTCAATTAAACCTGGTCTTGATAAATATTTTAGAGGATAACGCATGTTAGGTCTGGGTTAGGTCTGGGATTTGCCCCCATCAGGCTCATACTTTCGCGTTTTTCACATACTTGTTGAACTGATCCTCGGTTTTTTCTGGTTTGGATTACGTAGTAATGTGATGCCACACTGAAACAGTCAATTAATCCTGGTCATGATAAATATTTTAGAGGATAACGTATGTTAGATCTGGGTTAGGTCTAGGATTTGCCCTCGTCAGGGTCATACTTTCGCATTCTTCACATACTTTTTGAACAGATCCTGGGTTTTTTCTGGTTTGGATAACGTAGTAATGAGGTACCACACTGAAAGAGTCGATTAAGCCTGGTTTCGATCAATATTTTTGAGGATAACGCATGTTAGGTCTAGGTTAGGTCTGGGATTTGCTCTCGCCAGGCTCATACTTACGCATTTTTCACATACTTGTTGAACAGATCCCTGGCTTTTTCTGATATCGAACACGTTGTAAAGTGTTACCAGACTGAAACGGTCAATTAAACCTGGTTTCGATGAATATTTGAGGGGATAACGCAAGTTATGTCTGGGATAGGTCTGGGATTTGCCCTCATCAGGCTCATACTTTCGCGTTTTTCACATACTTGTTGAACTGATCCTCGGTTTTTTCTGGTTTGGATCACGTAGTAATGTGGTACCATACTGAAACAGTCCATTAAACCTGGTTTCGATCAATATTTTAGAGGATAACGCAAGTTATGTCTGGATTAGTTCTGGGATTTGCCCTTATCAGGCTCAGACTTTCGCATGCTTCTCATTCTCGTTGGCCAGATCCTTTTCTTCCACTGGTCTGGATCACGTAGTAATGTGATGCCACACTGAAACAGTCAATTAAACCCGGTGTTGATAAATATTTTAGAGGATAACGTGTGTTAGGTCTGGGTTAGGTCTAGGATTTGCCCTCGTCAGGGTCATACTTTCGCATTCTTCACATACTTTTTGAACAGATCCTGGTTTTTTTCTGGTGCGGATCACGTAGTAATGTGGTACCACACTGAAACAGTCCATTAAACCTGGTTTCGATCAATGTTTTAGAGGATAACGCATGTTAGGTCTGGGTTAGGTCTAGGGTTCGCCTCATCAGGCTCATACTTTCGCATACTTCTCATTCTTGTTGGCCAGATCCTGGGCTTCCACTGGTTTGGATCACGTAGTAATGTGATTCCACACTGAAACAGTCAATTAATCCTGGTCTTGATAAATATTTTAGAGGATAACGCAAGTTATGTCTGGGTTAGTTCTGGGATTTGCCCTCATCAGGATCAGACTTTCGCGTTTTTCACATACTTGTTGAACAGATCCTGGGTTTTTTCTGGTTTGGATCACGTAGAAATGTGTTACCACACTGAAACTGTCGATTAAACCTGGTTTCGATCAATATTTTAGAGAATAATTCATGTTAGGTCTGGGTTAGGTCTGGGATTTGACCTCATCAGGCTCAGACTTTCGCGTTTCTCACATACTTGTTGAACAGATCCTGGGTTTTTTCTGGTTCGGATCACGTAGTAATGTGGTACCACACTGAAACAGTCGATTAAACCTGGTTTCGATCAATATTTTAGAGAATAATTCATGTTAGGTCTGGGTTAGGTCTGGGATTTGACCTCATCAGGCTCAGACTTTCGCGTTTTTCACATACTTGTTGAACAGATCCTGGGTTTTTTCTGGTTCGGATCACGTAGTAATGTGGTACCACACTGAAACAGTCGATTAAACCTGGTTTCGATCAATATTTTAGAGAATAATTCATGTTAGGTCTGGGTTAGGTCTGGGATTTGCTCACATGAGGCTCGTACTTTCGCATTTTTCACATACTTGTTGAACAGATCCTGGTTTTTTTCTGGTTCGGATCACGTAGTAATGTGGTACCACACTGAAACATTCAATTAAACATGGTCTTGATAAATATTTTAGAGGATAACGCATGTTAGGTCTGGGTTAGGTCTAGGATTTGCCATTATCAGGCTCATACTTTCGCATACTTCTCATTCTTGTTGGCCAGATCCTGGGCTTCCACTGGTTTGGATCACGTAGTAATGTGATGCCACACTGAAACAGTCAATTAATCCTGGTCTTGATAAATATTTTAGAGGATAACGCAAGTTATGTCTGGGTTAGGTCTAGGATTTGACCTCATCAGGCTCAGACTTTTGCGTTTTTCACATACTTGTTGAACAGATCCTGGGTTTTTTCTGATTCGGATCACGTAGTAATGTGGTACCACACTGAAACAGTCGATTAAACCTGGTTTCGATCAATGTTTTAGAGAATAATTCATGTTAGGTCTGGGTTAGGTCTGGGATTTGCTCTCATGAGGCTCGTACATTAGCATATTTCTCATACTTGATGGCCAGATTCTAGGCTTTTTCAGGTTTGGATCACGTAGTAACGTGGTACCACACTGAAACAGTCGATTAAACCTGGTTTCGGTCAATATTTTTGAGGATAACGCAAGTTATGTCTGGGTTAGTTCTGGGATGTGCCATCATCGGGCTCATACTTTCGCATACTTCTCATTCTTGTTGGCCAGATCCTGGGCTTCCACTGGTTTGGATCACGTAGTAATGTGATGCCACACTGAAACAGTCAATTAATCCTGGTGTTGATAAATATTTTAGAGGATAACGCAAGATATGTCTGGGTAAGTTCTGGGATTTGCCCTCATCAGGCTCAGACTTTCGCGTTTTTCACACACTTGTTGAACAGATCCTGGGTTTTTTCTGGTTCGGATCACGTAGTAATGTGGCACCACACTGAAACAGTCGATTAAACCTGGTTTCGATCAATATTTTAGAGAATAATTCATGTTAGGTCTGGGTTAGGTCTGGGATTTGCTCTCATGTGGCTCGTACTTTCGCATATTTCTCATACTTGATGGCCAGATTCTAGGCTTTTTCTGGTTTGGATCACGTAGTAACGTGGTACCACAGTGAAACAGTCGATTAAACCTGGTTTCGATCAATATTTTTGAGGATAACGCATGTTAGGTCTAGGTTAGGCCTGGGATTTGCCCTCATCAGGGTCATACTTTCGCATTCTTCGCATACTTGTTGAACAGATCCTGTGTTTTTTCTGGTTCGGATCACGTAGTAATGTGGTACCACACTGAGACATTCAAATAAACCTGCTCTTGATAAATATTTTAGAGGATAACGTATGTTAGGTCTGGGTTAGGTCTAGGATTTGCCCTCATCAGGGTCATACTTTCGAATTCTTCACATACTTTTTGAACAGATCCTGGGTTTTTTCTGGTTTGGATAACGTAGTAATGTGGTACCACACTGAAAGAGTTGATTAAGCCTGGTTTCGATCAATATTTTTGAGGATAACGCATGTTAGGTCTAGGTTAGGTCTGGGATTTGCTCTCGCCAGGCTCATACTTACGCATTTTTCACATACTTGTTGAACAGATCCCTGGCTTTTTCTGGTATCGAACACGTTGTAAAGTGTTACCACACTAAAACGGTCAATTAAACCTGGTTTTGATGAATATTTTAGGGGATAACGCAAGTTATGTCTGGGATAGGTCTGGGATTTGCCCTCATCAGGCTCATACTTTCGCGTTTTTCACATACTTGTTGAACTGATCCTCGGTTTTTTCTGGTTTGTATCACGTAGTAACGTGGTACCACACTGAAACAGTCCATTATACCTGGTTTCGATCAATATTTTAGAGGATAACGCATGTTAGGTCTGGGTTAGTTCTGGGATGTGCCATCATCAGGCTCATACTTTCGCATACTTCCCATTCTTGTTGGCCAGATCCTGGGCTTCCACTGGTATGGATCACGTAGTAATGTGATGCCACACTGAAACAGTCAATTAATCCTGGTCTTGATAAATATTTTAGAGGATAACGCAAGTTATGTCTGGGTTAGTTCTGGGATTTGCCCTCATCAGGATCAGAGTTTCGCGTTTTTCACATACTTGTTGAACAGATCCTGGGTTTTTTCTGGTTTGGATCACGTAGAAATGTGTTACCACACTGAAACTGTCGCTTAAACCTGGTTTCGATCAATATTTTAGAGAATAATTCATGTTAGGCCTGGGTTAGGTCTGGGATTTGACCTCATCAGGCTCAGACTTTCGCGTTTTTCACATACTTGTTGAACAGATCCTGGGTTTTTTCTGGTTCGGATCACGTAGTAATGTGGTACCACACTGAAACAGTCGATTAAACCTGGTTTCGATCAATATTTTAGAGAATAATTCATGTTAGGTCTGGGTTAGGTCTGGGATTTGCTCTCATGAGGCTCGTACTTTCGCATATTTCTCATACTTGATGGCCAGATTCTGGGCTTTTTCTGGTTTGGATCACGTAGTAACGTGGTACCACACTGAAACAGTCGATTAAACCTGGTTTCGATCAATATTTTTGAGAATAACGCAAGTTATGTCTGGGTTAGTTCTGGGATGTGCCATCATCAGGCTCATACTTTCGCATACTTCTCATTCTCGTTGGCCAGATCCTTTTCTTCCACTGGTTTGGATCACGTAGTAATGTGATGCCACACTGAAACAGTCAATTAATCCTGGTCTTGATAAATATGTTAGAGGATAACGCAAGTTATATTTGGGTAAGTTCTGGGATTTGCCCTCATCAGGCTCAGACTTTCGCGTTTTTCACACACTTGTTGAACAGATCCTGGGTTTTTTCTGATTTGGATCACGTAGAAATGTGTTACCACACTGAAACTGTCGCTCAAACCTGGTTTCGATCAATATTTTAGAGAATAATTCATGTTAGGTCAGGGTTAGGTCTGGGATTTGACCTCATCAGGCTCAGACTTTCGCGTTTTTCACATACTTGTTGAACAGATCCTGGGTTTTTTCTGGTTCGGATCACGTAGTAATGTGGTACCACACTGAAACAGTCGATTAAACCTGGTTTCGATCAATATTTTTGAGAATAACGCAAGTTATGTCTGGGTTAGTTCTGGGATGTGCCATCATCAGGCTCATACTTTCGCATACTTCTCATTCTCGTTGGCCAGATCCTTTTCTTCCACTGGTTTGGATCACGTAGTAATGTGATGCCACACTGAAACTGTCGCTTAAACCTGGTGTCGATCAATATTTTAGAGAATAATTCATGTTAGGTCTGGGTTAGGTCTGGGATTTGCTCTCATGAGGCTCGTACTTTCGCATATTTCTCATACTTGATGGCCAGATTCTGGGCTTTTTCTGGTTTGGATCACGTAGAAATGTGTTACCACACTGAAACTGTCGCTTAAACCTGGTTTCGATCAATATTTTAGAGAATAATTCATGTTAGGCCTGGGTTAGGTCTGGGATTTGACCTCATCAGGCTCAGACTTTCGCGTTTTTCACATACTTGTTGAACAGATCCTGGGTTTTTTCTGGTTCGGATCACGTAGTAATGTGGTACCACACTGAAACAGTCGATTAAACCTGGTTTCGATCAATATTTTAGAGAATAATTCATGTTAGGTCTGGGTTAGGTCTGGGATTTGCTCTCATGAGGCTCGTACTTTCGCATATTTCTCATACTTGATGGCCAGATTCTGGGCTTTTTCTGGTTTGGATCACGTAGTAACGTGGTACCACACTGAAACAGTCGATTAAACCTGGTTTCGATCAATATTTTTGAGAATAACGCAAGTTATGTCTGGGTTAGTTCTGGGATGTGCCATCATCAGGCTCATACTTTCGCATACTTCTCATTCTCGTTGGCCAGATCCTTTTCTTCCACTGGTTTGGATCACGTAGTAATGTGATGCCACACTGAAACAGTCAATTAATCCTGGTCTTGATAAATATTTTAGAGGATAACGCAAGTTATATTTGGGTAAGTTCTGGGATTTGCCCTCATCAGGCTCAGACTTTCGCGTTTTTCACACACTTGTTGAACAGATCCTGGGTTTTTTCTGATTTGGATCACGTAGAAATGTGTTACCACACTGAAACTGTCGATTAAACCTGGTTTCGATCAATATTTTAGAGAATAATTCGTGTTAGGTCTGGGTTAGGTCTGGGATTTGACCACATCAGGCTCAGACTTTCGCGTTTCTCTCATACTTGTTGAACTGATCCTCGGTTTTTTCTGGTTTGGATCACGTAGTAATGTGGTACCACACTGAAACAGTCCATTAAACCTGGTTTCGATCAATATTTTAGAGGATAACACATGCTAGGTCCAGGTTAGGCCTGGGATTTGCCCTTATCAGGCTCAGACTTTCGCGTTTTTCACATACTTGTTGAACAGATCCTGGGCTTTTTCTGATTTGGATCACGTAGTAATGTGGTGCCACACGGAAACGTCCAATTAAGCCTGGTCCTGATAAATATTTTAGAGGATAACGCATGTTAGGTCTGGGTTAGGTCTAGGATTTGCCATCATCTGGCTCATACTTTCGCATACTTCTCATTCTTGTTGGCCAGATCCTGGGCTTCCACTGGTTTGGATCACGTAGTAATGTGATGCCACACTGAAACAGTCAATTAATCCTGGTCTTGATAAATATTTTAGAGGATAACGCAAGTTATGTCTGGGTTAGTTCTGGGATTTGCCCTCATCAGGCTCAGACTTTCGCGTTTTTCACACACTTGTTCAACAGATCCTGGGTGTTTCTGGTTTGGATCACGTAGTAATGTGGTACCACACTGAAACAGTCCATTAAACCTGGTTTCGATCAATATTTTAGAGGATAACACATGCTAGGTCCAGGTTAGGCCTGGGATTTGCCCTTATCAGGCTCAGACTTTCGCGTTTTTCACATACTTGTTGAACAGATCCTGGGCTTTTTCTGGTTTGGATCACGTAGTAATGTGGTGCCACACGGAAACATCCAATTAAGCCTGGTCCTGATAAATATTTTAGAGGATAACGCATGTTAGGTCTGGGTTAGGTCTAGGATTTGCCAACATCTGGCTCATACTTTCGCATACTTCTCATTCTTGTTGGCCAGATCCTGGGCTTCAACTGGTTTGGATCACGTAGTAATGTGATGACACACTGAAACAGTCAATTAATCCTGGTCTTGATAAATATTCTAGAGGAAAACGCATGATTGGTCTGGGTTAGGTCTAGGATTTGCCCTCATCAGGCTCATTCTTTCGCGTTTTTCACATACTTGTTGGACAGATCCTGGATTTTTTCTGGTTCGGATCACGTAGTAATGTGCTACCACACTGAAACAGTCGATTGAACCTGGTTTCGATCAATATTTTTGAGGATAGGGCATGTTAGGTCTGGGTTAGGCCTGGGATTTTCACTCACCAGACTCATACTTTCGCATTCTTCACATACTTGTTGAACGGATCCTGGGTTCTTTCTGGTTTGGACCACGTAGTAAAGTGGTACCACTCAGAAACAGTCAATTAAACCTGGTTTCGGTCAATATTTTAGAGGATAACGTATGTTTGGTCTGGGTTAGGTCTAGGATTTGCCCTCATCAGGGTCATACTTTCGCATTCTTCACATACTTTTTGAACAGATCCTGGGATTTTTCTGGTTTGGATAACGTAGTAATGTGGTACCACACTGAAAGAGTCGATTAAGCCTGGTTTCGATCAATATTTTTGAGGATAACGCATGTTAGGTATGGGTTAGGTCTGGGATTTGCTCTCGCCAGGCTCTTACGTTCGCATATTTCTCATTCTTGATGGCTAGATCCTGGACTTTTTCTGGATTGGATCACGTAGTAACGTGGTACCACACTGAAACAGTCAATTAAACCTGGTCTTGATAAATATTTTATAGGATAACGCAAGTTAGGTCTGCGACAGGCCTGGGATTTGCCCTCATCAGGATCATATTTTCGCGTTTTTCACATACTTGATGGCCAGATTCTAGGCTATTCCTGGTTTGGATCACGTAGTAACGTGTTACCACACTGAAACAGTCCATTAAACCTGGTTTCGATCAATATTTTAGAGGATAACACATGTTAGGTCTAGGTTAGGCCTGGGATTTGCCCTCATCAGACTCACACTTTCGCATTCTTCACATACTTGTTGAACAGATCCTGGGTTTTTTCTGGTTTGGATCTCGTAGTAATGTGGTACCACACTGAAACTGTCGCTCAAACCTGGTTTCGATCAATATTTTAGAGAATAATTCATGTTAGGTCAGGGTTAGGTCTGGGATTTGACCTCATCAGGCTCAGACTTTCGCGTTTTTCACATACTTGTTGAACAGATCCTGGGTTTTTTCTGGTTCGGATCACGTAGTAATGTGGTACCACACTGAAACAGTCGATTAAACCTGGTGTCGATCAATATTTTAGAGAATAATTCATGTTAGGTCTGGGTTAGGTCTGGGATTTGCTCTCATGAGGCTCGTACTTTCGCATATTTCTCATACTTGATGGCCAGATTGTGGCCTTTTTCTGGTTTGGATCACGTAGTAACGTGGTACCACACTGAAACAGTCGATTAAACCTAGTTTCGATCAATATTTTTGAGGATAACGCAAGTTATGTCTGGGTTAGTTCTGGGATGTGCCATCATCAGGCTCATACTTTCGCATACTTCTCATTCTCGTTGGCCAGATCCTTTTCCTCCACTGGTTTGGATCACGTAGTAATGTCATGCCACACTGAAACAGTCAATTAGTCCTGGTCTTGATAAATATTTTAGAGGATAACGCAAGTTATATTTGGGTAAGTTCTGGGATTTGCCCTCATCAGGCGCAGACTTTCGCGTTTTTCACACACTTGTTGAACAGATCCTGGGTTTTTTCTGGTTTGGATCACGTAGAAATGTGTTACCACACTGAAACTGTCGATTAAACCTGGTTTCGATCAATATTTTAGAGAATAATTCGTGTCAGGTCTGGGTTAGGTCTGGGATTTGACCACATCAGGCTCAGACTTTCGCGTTTTTCACATACTTGTTGAACAGATCCCTGGCTTTTTCTGGTTTCGATCACGTTGTAAAGTGTTACCACACTGAAACGGTCAATTATACCTGGTTTTGATGAATATTTTAGGGGATAACGCAAGTTATGTCTGGGATAGATCTGGGATTTGCCCTCATCAGGCTCATACTTTCACGTTTTTCTCATACTTGTTGAACTGATCCTCGGTTTTTTCTGGTTTGGATCACGTAGTAATGTGGTACCACACTGAAACAGTCCATTAAACCTGGTTTCGATCAATATTTTAGAGGATAACACATGCTAGGTCCAGGTTAGGCCTGGGATTTGCCCTTATCAGGCTCAGACTTTCGAGTTTTTCACATGCTTGTTGAACAGATCCTGGGCTTTTTCTGGTTTGGATCACGTAGTAATGTGGTGCCACACGGAAACATCCAATTAAACCTGGTCCTGATAAATATTTTTGAGGATAACGCATGTTAGGTCTGGGTTAGGCCTGGGATTTTCACTCACCAGACTCATACTTTCGCATTCTTCACATACTTGTTGAACTGATCCTCGGTTTTTTCTGGTTTGGATCACGTAGTAACGTGGTACCACACTGAAACAGTCCATTAAACCTGGTTTCGATGAATATTTTTGAGGATAACGCATGTTAGGTCTAGGTTAGGTCTGGGATTTGCTCTCGTCAGGCTCTTACGTTCGCATATTTCTGATTCTTGATGGCTAGATCCTGGACTCTTTCTGGATTGGATAACGTAGTAATGTGGTACCACACTGAAACAGTCATTTAAACCTGGTTTCCATGAATATTTTAGACGACAACGCAAGTTAGGTCTGGGATAGGTCTGGGATTTGCCCTCATCAGGGTCATACTTTCGCATTTTTCACATACTTGTTGTACAGATCCTGGGTTTTTTCTGGGTTGGATCACGCAGTAATGTGGCTCCACACTGGTACAGTCCACTCAACCTGGTTTCGGTCAATATTTTTGAGGATAACGCATGTTAGGTCTAGGTTAGGTCTGGGATTTGCTCTCGTCAGGCTCAGACTTTCGCGTTTTTCACATACTTGTTGAACAGATCCTGGGCTTTTTCTGGTTTGGATCACGTAGTAATGTGATGCCACACTGAAACAGTCAATTAATCCTGGTCTTGATAAATATTTTAGAGGATAACGCAAGTTATGTCTGGGTTAGTTCTGGGATTTGCCCTCATCAGGCTCAGACTTTCGCGTTTTTCACACACTTGTTCAACAGATCCTGGATTTTTTCTGGTTTGGACCACGTAGTAAAGTGGTACCACTCAGAAACAGTCAATTAAACCTGGTTTCGGTCAATATTTTAGAGGATAACGCATGTTAGGTCTGGGTTAGGTCGGGGATTTGCCCTCGTCAGGCTCATACTTTCGCATATTTCCCATACTTCATGGCTAGATCCTGGGCTTTTTCTGGATTCAATCACGTATTAATGTGGTAACACACTGAAACTGTCAATTAAATCTGGTTTCCGTCAATATTTTAGAGGATAACACATGTTAGGTCCAGGTTAGGCCAGGGATTTGCCCACATCAGATTCATACTTTCGCATTCTTCACATACTTGTTGAACTGATCCTGGGTTTTTTCTGGTTCGGATCACGTAGTAATGTGGTACCACACTGAAACATTCAATTAAACCTGGTCTTGATAAATATTTTAGAGGATAACGTATGTTAGGTCTGGGTTAGGTCTAGGATTTGCCCTCATCAGGGTCATACTTTCGCATTCTTCACATACTTTTTGAACAGATCCTGGGATTTTTCTGGTTTGGATAACGTAGTAATGTGGTACCACACTGAAAGAGTCGATTAAGCCTGGTTTCGATCAATATTTTTGAGGATAACGCATGTTAGGTCTAGGTTAGGTCTGGGATTTGCTCTCGCCAGGCTCATACTTACGCATTTTTCACATACATGTTGAACAGATCCCTGGCTTTTTCTGGTTTCGAACACGTTGTAAAGTGTTACCACACTGAAACGGTCAATTAAACCTGGTTTTGAAGAATATTTTAGGGGATAACGCAAGTTATGTCTGGGATAGGTCTGGGATTTGCCCTCATCAGGCTCATACTTTCGCGTTTTTCACATACTTGTTGAACTGATCCTCGGTTTTTTCTGGTTTGGATCACGTAGTAACGTGGTACCACACTGAAACAGTCCATTAAACCTGGTTTCGATCAATATTTTTGAGGATAACGCGTGTTAGGTCTAGGTTAGGTCTGGGATTTGCTCTCGTCAGGCTCTTACTTTCGCATATTTCTCATTCTTGATGGCTAGATCCTGGACTTTTTCTGGATTGGATCACGTAGTAATGTGGTACCACACTGAAACAGTCATTTAAACCTGGTTTCCATGAATATTTTAGACGACAACGCAAGTTAGGTCTGGGATAGGTCTGGGATTTGCCCTTATCAGGGTCATACTTTCGCATTTTTCACATACTTGTTGTACAGATCCTGGGTTTTTTCTGGTTTGGATCACGTAGTAATGTGGTACCACACTGAAACAGTCCATCAAAGATGGTTACGATCAATATTTTAGAGGATAACACATGTTAGGTCCAGGTTAGGCCTGGGATTTGGCCTTATCAGGCTCAGACTTTCGCGTTTTTCACACACTTGTTGAACAGATCCTGGGTTTTTTCTGGTTCGGATCACGTAGTAATGTGGTACCACACTGAAACAGTCGATTAAACCTGGTTTCGATCAATATTTTTGAGGATAACGCATGTTAGGTCTAGGTTAGTTCTGGGATTTGCTCTCGTCAGGCTCTTACTTTCGCATATTTCTGATTCTTGATGGCTAGATCCTGGACTCTTTCTGGATTGGATCACGTAGTAATGTGGTACCACACTGAAACAGTCATTTAAACCTGGTTTCCATGAATATTTTAGGCGACAACGCAAGTTAGGTCTGGGATAGGTCTGGGATTTGCCCTCATCAGGGTCATACTTTCGCATTTTTCACATACTTGTTGTACAGATCCTGGGTTTTTTCTGGGTTGGATCACGCAGTAATGTGGCTCCACACTGGTACAGTCCACTCAACCTGGTTTCGGTCAATATTTTTGAGGATAACGCATGTTAGGTCTAGGTTAGGTCTGGGATTTGCTCTCGTCAGGCTCAGACCTTCGCGTTTTTCACATACTTGTTGAACAGATCCTGGGCTTTTTCTGGTTTGGATCACGTAGTAATGTGGTGCCACACGGGTACATCCAATTAAACCTGGTCCTGATAAATATTTTAGAGGATAACGCATGTTAGGTCTGGGTTAGGTCTAGGATTTGCCATCATCAGGCTTATACTTTCGCATACTTCTCATTCTTGTTGGCCAGATCCTGGGCTTCCACTGGTTTGGATCACGTAGTAATGTGATGCCACACTGAAACAGTCAATTAATCCTGGTCTTGATAAATATTTTAGAGGATAACGCAAGTTATGTCTGGGTTAGTTCTGGGATTTGCCCTCATCAGGCTCAGACTTTCGCGTTTTTCACACACTTGTTCAACAGATCCTGGATTTTTTCTGGTTTGGACCACGTAGTAATGTGGTACCACTCAGAAACAGTCAATTAAACATGGTTTCGGTCAATATTTTAGAGGATAACGCATGTTAGGTCTGGGTTAGGTCGGGGATTTGCCCTCGTCAGGCTCATACTTTCGCATATTTCCCATACTTCATGGCTAGATCCTGGGCTATTTCTGGATTCAATCACGTATTAATGTGGTAACACACTGAAACTGTCAATTAAATCTGGTTTCCGTCAATATTTTAGAGGATAACACATGTTAGGTCCAGGTTAGGCCAGGGATTTGCCCACATCAGATTCATACTTTCGCATTCTTCACATACTTGTTAAACTGATCCTGGGTTTTTTCTGGTTCGGATCACGTAGTAATGTGGTACCACACTGAAACATTCAATTAAACCTGGTCTTGATAAATATTTTAGAGGATAACGTATGTTAGGTCTGGGTTAGGTCTAGGATTTGCCCTCATCAGGGTCATACTTTCGCATTCTTCACATACTTTTTGAACAGATCCTGGGATTTTTCTGGTTTGGATAACGTAGTAATGTGGTACCACACTGAAAGAGTCGATTAAGCCTGGTTTCGATCAATATTTTTGAGGATAACGCATGTTAGGTCTAGGTTAGGTCTGGGATTTGCTCTCGCCAGGCTCATACTTACGCATTTTTCACATACATGTTGAACAGATCCCTGGCTTTTTCTGGTTTCGTACACGTTGTAAAGTGTTACCACACTGAAACGGTCAATTAAACCTGGTTTTGAAGAATATTTTAGGGGATAACGCAAGTTATGTCTGGGATAGGTCTGGGATTTGCCCTCATCAGGCTCATACTTTCGCGTTTTTCACATACTTGTTGAACTGATCCTCGGTTTTTTCTGGTTTGGATCACGTAGTAACGTGGTACCACACTGAAACAGTCCATTAAACCTGGTTTCGATCAATATATTTGAGGATAACGCGTGTTAGGTCTAGGTTAGGTCTGGGATTTGCTCTCGTCAGGCTCTTACTTTCGCATATTTCTCATTCTTGATGGCTAGATCCTGGACTTTTTCTGGATTGGATCACGTAGTAATGTGGTACCACACTGAAACAGTCAATTAAACCTGGTCTTGATAAATATTTTAGAGGATAACGCACGTTATGTCTGTGTAAGTTCTGGGATTTGACCTCATCAGGCTCAGACTATCGCGTTTTTCACATACTTGTTGAACAGATCCTGGTTTTTTTCTGGTTTTGATCACGTAGTAATGTGGTACCACACTGAAACAGTCGATTAAACCTTGTTTCGATCAATATTTTATAGGATAACGCATGTTAGGTCTAGGTTAGGTCTGCGATTTGCCCTCATCAGGGTCATATTTTCGCGTTTTTCACATACTTGTTGATCAGATCCTGGGCTTCCACTGGTTTGGATCACGTAGTAATGTGGTATCGCACTGAAACAGTCCATTAAACCTGGTTTCGATCAATATTTTATAGGATAACGCAAGTTAGGTCTGGGATAGGTCTGGGATCTGACCTCATCAGAGTCATACTTTCGCTTTTTTCGCATACTTCTTGAACAGATCCAGGGTTTTTTCTGATTTCGATCACGTAGTAATGTGGTACCACACTGAAACAGTCCATTAAACCTGGTTTCGATCAATATTTTAGAGGATAACACATGTTAGGTCTAGGTTAGGCCTGGGATTTGCCCTCATCAGACTCATACTTTCGCATTCTTCACATACTTGTTGAACAGATCCTGGGTTTTTTCTGGTTTGGATCTCGTAGTAATGTGGTACCACACTGAAACATTCAATTAAACTTGATCTTGTAAAATATTTTAGAGGATAACGCATGTTAGGTCTGGGTTAGGTCTAGTATTTGCCCTCATCAGGCTCATTCTTTTGCATATTTCTCATACTTGTTGGCTAGATCCTGGGCTTTTCTAGATTGGATCACGTAGTAATGTCGTACCACACAGAAACCGTCAATTAAACCTGGTTTCCGTCAATATTTTAGCGGATAACACATGTTAGGTCTAGGATTTGCCCTCATCAGTCTCATACTTTCACATTCTTCACATACTTCTTGAACAGATCCTATGTTTTTTCTAGTTTCGATCACGTAGTAGTGTGGTACCACACTGAAACAGTCAATTAAAACTGGTTTCGATCAATATTTTATAGGATAAGGCAAGTAAGGTCTGGGACAGGTCTGGGATTTGCCCTCATCAGGGTCATACTTTCGCATTTTTCACATAATTGTTGAACAGATCCTGGGTTTTTTCTGGTTCGGATCACGTAGTAATGTGGTACCACACTGAAACAGTCGATTAAACCTGGTTTCGATCAATATTTTAGAGAATAATTCATGTTAGGTCTGGGTTAGGTCTGGGATTTGCTCTCATGAGGCTCGTCCTTTCGCATATTTCTCATACTTGATGGCCAGATTCTAGGCTTTTTCTGGTTTGGATCACGTAGTAACGTGGTACCACACTGAAACAGTCGAATAAACCTGGTTTCGATCAATATGTTTGAGGATAACGCATGTTAGGTCTAGGTTAGGTCTGGGATTTGCTCTCGTCAGGCACATACTTTCGCATATTTCTCCTTCTTGTTGGCCTGATCCTGGGCCTCCACTGGTTTGGATCACGTAGTAATGTGATGCCACACTGAAACAGTCAATTAATCCTGGTCTTGATAAATATTCTAGAGGACAACGCATGTTTGGTCTGGGTTAGGTCTAGGATTTGCCCTCATCAGGCTCATTCTTTCGCGTTTTTCACATACTTGTTGAACAGAACCTGGATTTTTTCTGGTTCGGATCACGTAGTAATGTGCTACCACACTGAAACAATCGATTAAACCTGGTTTCGAACAATATTTTTGAGCATAACGCATGTTAGGTCTGGGTTAGGCCTGGGATTTTCACTCACCAGACTCATACTTTCGCATTCTTCACATACTTGTTGAACGGATCCTGGGTTTTTTCTGGTTTGGATAACATAGTAATGTGGTACCACACTGAAAGAGTCGATTAAGCCTGGTTTCTATCAATATTTTTGAGGATAACGCATGTTAGGTCTAGGTTAGGTCTGGGATTTGCTCTCGTCAGGCTCATACTTACGCATTTTTCCCATACTTGTTGAACAGATCCCTGGCTTTTTCTGGTTTCGATCACGTTGTAAAGTGTTACCACACTGAAACGGTCAATTAAACCTGGTTTTGATGAATATTGTAGGGGATAACGCAAATTATGTCTGGGGTAGGTCTGGGATTTGCCCTCATCAGGCTCATACTTTCACGTTTTTCTCATACTTGTTGAACTGATCCTCGGTTTTTTCTGGTTTGGATCACGTAGTAATGTGGTACCACACTGAAACAGTCCATTGAACCTGGTTTCGATCAATATTTTAGAGGATAACGCAAGTTATGGCTGGGTTAGTTCTGGGATTTGCCCTCATCAGGCTCAGACTCTTGCGTGTTTCACATACTTGTTGAACAGATCCTGGGTGTTTCTGGTTTGGATCACGTAGTAATGTGGTACCACACTGAAGCAGTCGATTAAACCTGGTTTCCATCGATATTTTAGAGGATAACGCATGCTACGTCTAGGTTAGCCCTGGGATTTGCCCACATCAGACACATACTTTCGCATTCTTCACATACTTGTTGAACAGATCCTTGGTTTTTTCTGGTTTGGATCACGCAGTAATGTGGCACCACACTGAAACAGTCAATTAAACCTGGTTTCCATCAATATCTTAGAGGTTAACGCAAGTTAGGTCTGGGATAGGTCTGGGATTTGCCCTCATCAGGGTCAAATTTTCGCATTTTTCTCATACTTGTTGAACAGATCCTGGAACTTTTTCTGGTTTGGATCACGTAGTAACGTGGTACCACACTGAAACAGTCGATTAAACATGGTTTCGATCAATATTTTTGAGGATAACGCAAGTTATGTCTGGGTTAGATCTGGGATTTGCCATCATCAGGCTCATACTTTCGCATACTTCTCATTCTTGTTGGCCAGATCCTTTTCTTCCACTGGTTTGGATCACGTAGTAATGTGATGCCACACTGAAACAGTCAATTAATCCTGGTCTTGATAAATATTTAAGAGGATAACGCAAGTTATGTCTGGGTAAGTTCTGGGATTTGCCCTCATCAGGCTCAGACTTTCGCGTTTTTCACATACTTGTTGAACAGATCCTGGGTTTTGTCTGGTTCGGATCACGTAGTAATGTGGTACCACACTGAAACAGTCGATTAAACCTGGTTTCGATCAATATTTTAGAGAATAATTCATGTTAGGTCTGGGTTAGGTCTGAGATTTGCTCTCATGAGGCTCGTACTTTCGCATATTTCTCATTCTTGATGGCTAGATCCTGGACTTTTTCTGGATTGGATCACGTAGTAATGTGGTACCACCCTGAGACAGTAATTTAAACCTGGTTTCCATGAATATTTTAGACGACAACGCAAGTTAGGTGTGGGATAGGTCGGGGATTTGCCCTCATCAGGGTCATACTTTCGCATTCTTCACATACTTTTTGAACAGATCCTAGGTTTTTTCTGGTTTGGATAACGTAGTAATGTGGTACCACACTGAAAGAGTCGATTAAGCCTGGTTTCGATCAATATTTTTAAGGATAACGCATGTTAGGTCTAGGTTAGGTCTGGGATTTGCTCTCGTCAGGCTCATACTTACGCATTTTTCCCATACTTGTTGAACAGATCCCTGGCTTTTTCTTGTTTCGATCATGTTGTAAAGTGTTACCACACTGAAACGGTCAATTAAACCTGGTTTTGATGAATACTTTAGGGGATAACGCAAGTTATGTCTGGCGTAGGTCTGGGATTTGCCCTCATCAGGGTCAAATGTTCGCATTCTTCACATACTTCTTGAACAGATCCTGGGTATTTTCTTGGTTCGATCGCGTAGTAATGTGGTAACACACTGTAACAGACCATTAAAACTGGTTCCGATCAATATTTTATAGGGTAACGCAAGTTAGGTCTGGGACAGGTCTGGGATTTGCCCTCATCAGACTCATATTTTCGCGTTTTTCACATACTTGTTGAACAGATCTCTGGCTTTTTCTGGTTTGGATCACGTACTAATATGGTACCACTCTGAAACAGTCCATTAAACCTGGTTTCGATCAATATCTTAGAGGATAACGCATGTTAGGTCTAGGTTAGGCCTCGGATTTGCCCTCATCAGGGTCATACTTTCGCAGTCTTAACATGCATGTTGACCTGATCGAGGGTTTTTTTTGCTTTGGATCACGTAGTAAAGTGGTACCACACAGAAACGGTCAATTAAACCTGGTTTCGATCAATATTTTATAGGATAACGCAAGCTAAGTCTGCGATTTGCCCTCATCAGGGTCATATTTTCGCGTTTTTCACATACTTGTTGATCAGATCCTGGGCTTCCACTGGTTTGGATCACGTAGTAATGTGGTATCGCACTGAAACAGTCAATTAATCCTGGTCTTGATAAATATTTTAGAGGATAACGTATGTTAGGTCTGGGTTAGGTCTAGGATTTGCCCTCGTCAGGGTCATACTTTCGTGTTTTTCACATACTTGTTGAACTGATCCTCGGTTTTTTCTGGTTTGGATCACGTAGTAATGTGATGCCACACTGAAACATTCAATTAAACCTGGTCTTGATAAATATTTTATAGGATAACGCAAGTTATGTCTGGGATAGGTCTGGGATTTGCCCCCATCAGGCTCATACTTTCGCGTTTTTCACATACTTGTTGAACTGATCCTCGGTTTTTTCTGGTTTGGATCACGTAGTAATGTGGTACCACACTGAAACAGTCCATTAAACCTGGTTTCGATCAATATTTTAGAGGATAACGCATGTTAGGTATGGGTTAGGTCTAGGGTTTGCCATCATCAGGATCATACTTTCGCATACTTCTCATTCTTGTTGGCTAGATCCTGGGCTTCCACTGGTTTGGATCACGTAGTAATGTGATGCCACACTGAAACAGTCAATTAATCCTGGTCTTGATAAATATTTTAGAGGGTAACGCAAGTTATGTCTGGGTTAGTTCTGGGATTTGCCCTCATCAGGCTCAGACTTTCGCGTTTTTCACATACTAGTTGAACAGATCCTGGGTTTTTTCTGGTTCTGATCACGTAGTAATGTGGTACCACACTGAAACATTCAATTAAACCTTGTCTTGATAAATATTTTAGAGGATAACGCATGTTAGGTCTGGGTTAGGTCTAGAATTTGCCATCATCGGGCTCATACTTTCGCATACTTCTCATTCTTGTTGGCCAGATCCTGGGCTTCCACTGGTTTGGATCACGTAGTAATGTGATTCCACACTGAAACAGTCAATTAATCCTGGTCTTGATAAATATTTTAGAGGATAACGCAAGTTATGTCTGGGTTAGTTCTGGGATTTGCCCTCATCAGGATCAGACTTTCGCGTTTTTCACATACTTGTTGAACAGATCCTGGGTTTTTTCTGGTTTGGATCACGTAGAAATGTGTTACCACACTGAAACTGTCGATTAAACCTGGTTTCGATCAATATTTTAGAGAATAATTCATGTTAGGTCTGGGTTAGGTCTGGGATTTGACCTCATCAGGCTCAGACTTTCGCGTTTTTCACATACTTGTTGAACAGATCCTGGGTTTTTTCTGGTTCGGATCACGTAGTAATGTGGTACCACACTGAAACAGTCGATTAAACCTGGTTTCGATCAATATTTTAGAGAATAATTCATGTTAGGTCTGGGTTAGGTCTGGGATTTGCTCTCATGAGGCTCGTACTATCGCTTTTTTCACATACTTGTTGAACAGATCCTGGTTTTTTTCTGGTTCGGATCACGTAGTAATGTGGTACCACACTGAAACAGTCGATTAAACCTGGTTTCGATCAATATTTTAGAGAATAATTCATGTTAGGTCTGGGTTAGGTCTGGGATTTGCTCTCATGAGGCTCGTACTTTAGCATATTTCTCATACTTGATGGCCAGTTTCTAGGCTTTTTCTGGTTTGGATCAGGTAGTAACGTGGTACCACACTGAAACGGTCAATTATACCTGGTTTTGATGAATATTTTAGGGGATAACGCAAGTTATGTCTGGGATAGGTCTGGGATTTGCCCTCATCAGGCTCAGACTTTCGCGTTTTTCACATACTTGTTGAACAGATCCTGGGTTTTTTCTGATTCGGATCACGTAGTAACGTGGTACCACACTGAAACAGTCGATTAAACCTGGTTTCGGTCAATATTTTTGAGGATAACGCAAGTTATGTCTGGGTTAGTTCTGGGATTTGCCCTCATCAGGCTCAGACTTTCGCGTTTTTCACATACTAGTTGAACAGATCCTGGGTTTTTTCTGGTTCTGATCACGTAGTAATGTGGTACCACACTGAAACAGTCCATTAAACCTGGTTTCGATCAATATTTTAGAGGATAACGCATGTTAGGTATGGGTTAGGTCTAGGGTTTGCCATCATCAGGATCATACTTTCGCATACTTCTCATTCTTGTTGGCTAGATCCTGGGCTTCCACTGGTTTGGATCACGTAGTAATGTGATGCCACACTGAAACAGTCAATTAATCCTGGTCTTGATAAATATTTTAGAGGGTAACGCAAGTTATGTCTGGGTTAGTTCTGGGATTTGCCCTCATCAGGCTCAGACTTTCGCGTTTTTCACATACTAGTTGAACAGATCCTGGGTTTTTTCTGGTTCTGATCACGTAGTAATGTGGTACCACACTGAAACATTCAATTAAACCTTGTCTTGATAAATATTTTAGAGGATAACGCATGTTAGGTCTGGGTTAGGTCTAGGATTTGCCATCATCGGGCTCATACTTTCGCATACTTCTCATTCTTGTTGGCCAGATCCTGGGCTTCCACTGGTTTGGATCACGTAGTAATGTGATTCCACACTGAAACAGTCAATTAATCCTGGTCTTGATAAATATTTTAGAGGATAACGCAAGTTATGTCTGGGTTAGTTCTGGGATTTGCCCTCATCAGGATCAGACTTTCGCGTTTTTCACATACTTGTTGAACAGATCCTGGGTTTTTTCTGGTTTGGATCACGTAGAAATGTGTTACCACACTGAAACTGTCGATTAAACCTGGTTTCGATCAATATTTTAGAGAATAATTCATGTTAGGTCTGGGTTAGGTCTGGGATTTGACCTCATCAGGCTCAGACTTTCGCGTTTTTCACATACTTGTTGAACAGATCCTGGGTTTTTTCTGGTTCGGATCACGTAGTAATGTGGTACCACACTGAAACAGTCGATTAAACCTGGTTTCGATCAATATTTTAGAGAATAATTCATGTTAGGTCTGGGTTAGGTCTGGGATTTGCTCTCATGAGGCTCGTACTATCGCTTTTTTCACATACTTGTTGAACAGATCCTGGTTTTTTTCTGGTTCGGATCACGTAGTAATGTGGTACCACACTGAAACAGTCGATTAAACCTGGTTTCGATCAATATTTTAGAGAATAATTCATGTTAGGTCTGGGTTAGGTCTGGGATTTGCTCTCATGAGGCTCGTACTTTAGCATATTTCTCATACTTGATGGCCAGTTTCTAGGCTTTTTCTGGTTTGGATCAGGTAGTAACGTGGTACCACACTGAAACGGTCAATTATACCTGGTTTTGATGAATATTTTAGGGGATAACGCAAGTTATGTCTGGGATAGGTCTGGGATTTGCCCTCATCAGGCTCAGACTTTCGCGTTTTTCACATACTTGTTGAACAGATCCTGGGTTTTTTCTGATTCGGATCACGTAGTAACGTGGTACCACACTGAAACAGTCGATTAAACCTGGTTTCGGTCAATATTTTTGAGGATAACGCAAGTTATGTCTGGGTTAGTTCTGGGATTTGCTCTCGTCAGGCTCTTACTTTCGCATATTTCTCATTCTTGATGGCTAGATCCTGGACTTTTTCTGGATTGGATCAGGTAGTAACGTGGTACCACACTGAAACAGTCGATTAAACCAGGTTTCCATGAATATTTTAGACGACAACGCAAGTTAGGTATGGGTTAGGTCTAGGGTTTGCCATCATCAGGATCATACTTTCGCATACTTCTCATTCTTGTTGGCCAGATCCTTTTCTTCCACTGGTTTGGATCACGTAGTGATGTGATGCCACACTGAAACAGTCAATTAATCCTGGTCTTGATGAATATTTTAGGGGATAACGCAAGTTATGTCTGGGATAGGTCTGGGATTTGCCCTCATCAGGCTCAGACTTTCGCGTTTTTCACATACTTGTTGAACAGATCCTGGGTTTTTTCTGATTCGGATCACGTAGTAACGTGGTACCACACTGAAACAGTCGATTAAACCTGGTTTCGATCAATATTTTAGAGGATAACGCATGTTAGGTATGGGTTAGGTCTAGGGTTTGCCATCATCAGGATCATACTTTCGCATACTTCTCATTCTTGTTGGCCAGATCCTTTTCTTCCACTGGTTTGGATCACGTAGTGATGTGATG